>NC_091821.1:74137925-74815425 GCF_038994185.2 Dermacentor albipictus
CCGATGGATGTGTTGCGCGCTGCTGCCTCGTCGTTGCACGAAAGCTCACGATTTCTCACAAGGCCAATCGCAGAAACGAAAGAGGCCCTCGCAGCAGCTCGGGGAGTCGAAAAACCATCGTCGACCATGCCCCCCTTTAGCAACGGTGACTCTGTCGCCGCGAACCTCGGAGCGACTGGAACAAGGACGCGTAGATGTCTGGCTGGATGCGCGCAGATCGTCTCAGTCTCATCGGTTTTGTGAAGTGGCGGCTGATCGGAATGCGCGTGAGCAAGGATGCGCCGTCAGCGTGAAAAGGTCTAACCAGAATGCATGATTTCTCTGTCGCCGCCGCTTGAGGATTGCTTTCTTTCTCTCAGCGCGTGCCGTTTACCCGTGAAGGACCATGAAGTATCATGGCACGGCAGCCCGTCCTCGACGGGGACTAAGTATATGGGCGCGCGGGAGAAAGTTAGGGCAAGTCACTTGAGCTGCGCTATAGAGAAACGAGCTGGACGGATTCAGACGCGGGGCAAATATATATTGGGGCTCTGTTACTTTCGCGAGTGGGGCGCTTGCAACTTATAAGCCGAAATGTGCACAAGAAGCTGATCCTCTAAGCTGTCGCCGATTTCGTATTGTGCAGAAAGGCGACGGTCAGCGCAAATAGACCGGGCGGAAAAGGACATATATAGACAAGAGTGACTGTGATGTCTTTTATATATCCCCTCTTATATTGCGCTACTCTTCGGCACTTTTGTTATGTAACAACTAGCCAAATACAAGAGAGAGAGAGAAGGAAAGGCAGGGAGTTCGACCAAACGCTCGTCCGTTTGCCATCCTACGAAGGGAGAAGAGGGTTGAATGATGAAAAGAACACTGAGTATGCGAGCATTCGCAGATGCACGTTGATACTGCAAGCCCGTTTACTCATGCCTGTCTACTTCAGGAACTGCAGCGCTGCACGTGCCGCCTTCCGAGTTTTCTACGCATGTGGCCGCGCTCCATGTAGCTCTGTGAACTAGAATGACTTATGATGTAACGTGGTGCGGAGCAGTAAGTTCTGCTCGTCATAATGGGCGTAGATGTAGAGTAGGTGTTTGAAAGACTCCTCACACTCGCAAGTGCCGAATGAAGGTATGTCACTCATCCCAATGAGGAACGAATAAGCCTCTGTGAAAGCTACACCCAGCCAGGGCATGGTCCTCATGGCGTGGTCCATCAGAATCAATAAGAGCTCGCACGCACATTCACACACGAGTCTTGGGTTTAGCCGTACGGTGGTTCACGTATCCTTCGCGTAAAAATAGTCGCAAGGGACTAGCATACACCACATATGCCATTTCAGCCGTTTCTCGGTGCGCGGCCAATGCCAAAGCTACGAGACGTAACAACGCTTGCACCCTGTTACGCCTCGCGATCAAGTGCCTTTTTCTACGTCATTACATTTTTTATGCACTAGACGTTTGTCGATCGACCACATCCGATACTCTTCGTAAAAAATAATAAGGATGTTTACTTATGAGTAAAATGCGAAAAATGTTTTTCACCTGAGAAAGTATTATTACTGCATGAGCACCTATGGAATTGCGCGCTTGACAGTGAAAAACGGGTCTTGCACGAAAAATAATCGAAAAATATCTCGCTTACGTAAAATGAAAAAAAAAATTTGCTCTGCAATGTGGAAACGCAGCGATTAAGCATGAAGTTTGAGTCCAGGGTTCTTAAGTACTCTGCTCTTTGAGCTATAGTTCTGTGTTTTCAGTTGAACGTAGTATATTTCTGCCCCTTACGAATGCATCGAACATGCACCTTTAACACTGCTCCTTGAACTGGTAAACTTAAAAATGTATGACGCGCCGTAGTTTTTTTAATCTCTTTCAAATATGTTGTTGTCTGTTTGAAGTTCACCTGAGACAAATAAAACAAGCAATACGAACTTAACAATTATTCGTACCCTATTATGTTATCTTGGCAGTTAAACCGTTCGTAATGCAGTGTGTAACGCGACACGCATATATGTTGAACGCAAAATTTGCAAGAATGAATAAAACAGTACAGCGAAGCATTAGAACAGTTCAATCAGCGCAGAACGAAAAATATTCAGGATCGGTATATGTATAACTGTCTTATTTCACAGTTTATTTCATCCTCTCATAATTCTTAATAGCAGTTATGCCGCAGAGTTCATGTAAATGAAATAATGAGTTGGCGAAATGCCACCTAAATAGGATGTGTGCTCAGGAGGCAAATAAAGACTTTTTCGTGTGGTGTTACTTTGTATACTTTCCATGAAAGTTACAGCAAGTTATCAACTTGCCGTGTGTCAGTTAGGCTTTCAAACAACCTTGGTTTCATATTCGTCGTGTTCAGCTTACCTGGCTGCATGTAGCGAGCTGTTCTTCTCATTCGTCCACGCAGCGAGTAACAGCGAGAGCGTTTTACACATAGTCAGCATTACTAAGCTTTATAACAAACCCAACGGTATAATTAGAAGCGATTAACCTAGTTTGAACGGTGGATATCACGCAACACTAAAGAACACCAAAGGAAACGCTAGGTCATAATGCTCTGGTTGCTGTATAATTCTGTTAAGCCCATTTTGGCCTGAGAAATGTGCGCGCGACACGGAGATGCTCGGCTGGCCATTCCAGTGCACTGCACGGAATTATCACCAGGCGTGATGGCCTCTCTTGGTTGTGCTTTTCGTTTTTTTTTTCTTCGAAACGCGCCGTCGCGCGAACGCGCGCTGTCTTCGCGGTCAAGGGCAGAGGAGCCTCGCCGGGCGTCCGCGTCTAGCGTAACGCTTGACCTGTTCGCTTTCGCTTTTGAATTATTTTCCCGCCGCCGGTCCCGCAGCGCTTGTTCCGCTGAAGCTGGCTCATCGACCTTACAGCTTTTCTCGATGGCACCCACTATAGTTTCTAGCGTTTGCTGAACTGTTTCTCGAGCAATGAGAGATGTGCTATTGCAGAGCACTCTTCCGAGATCGCCACTGCCCAGTATCGGGCCTGTGGCTGATCACAAGACAGAGCTCGAGGTGCTAGCTCAAAACACATGACCCGCACGACGCATGCGACCAGAACGGCTCTTGTCAAAGGTCCGAGTTGCTCGTCTTGATTACTCTGCTAAAGCGCAGTTTTAATGATATTACACTTTCTGAGCTTTACTTTCGTCGCACAATAATCGTCATCGTTACATTCTGCCTTCTTTTTTAGCCCGGACGAGGGGGGGCTGGTGCTTTCCCGTCAGTGACGTTTATATGCGCCTAGAGTTTATTGACGAGAAATAAACGGGTTCCCGCTAGTTTATGTTATTGATAGGAAGCACGCTCTAATGTAATGACCATTGTTGTAGCGCAAACTAGTGCATATTTAGGTGATGTAAAAGAGTGCAAGCTAAGCAACTTTCTCTTTGTCCCTTTTCCTTCATGAGCGCTTTGTAGGTCGCTTGCGGATAACAGCGTAGGTTATGCTTGAGGCCCGAATACTGATTAGTTTGAAGCTCCTGCCTGAAACCAGGACAGGCAAGGGCGTGAAAGTTTTACCTGATCAAGAACATTTATATCTAGCGCATATATATAACAACGCCTTCTGCTTTTAACAACTGTTCGCCATTGATCAGCGCCTCCATTATTATCTCATTGTTAGAGAATATTCGTCTTCTCCCGGGAACTTATCGAGACAGACTTGCTTCCGTGTTCAGAAATGCATCTTAACTTGAAACACACGCTTGACTTGATCTAAATGACGCCTGACGTAAACGTGCGAAAGACGCTCGTCGCGTTTCCATCGTCGCGTTCTCGACGGGCGTCATTTAGATCAATATCAATTCCAGCATAGGCTTCAAGTTAAGATGCATTCTTGAATACGGAGGTAAGTAAAGGAGAAAGCTAAAGAGCAGGTTACCATAGCAGAAAATCCGGTTTACTGCTCGGTACTCTGAGAGGGAGGAGTTCGAAGGACAAGAAAAAAAAAAGAAGAGAGAGAGAGAGAGAGAGAGAGAGAGAGAGAGAGAGAGAGAGAGAGCGCACCGGGCAAAATATCACAGCCGGTCACGATCACCGTACACGATCGATCACGGGATCACGTGCGCCTCCCCCTCCTTATAAACCTGCTCTTGCGCACCGATGACAGCGCAAATAGATCCTGTGATGTGCGAAGAGTTAATGATAGACAAGCGCTTCGTATATATATAAAGCAGATTCGGGCTACAAGTGGGAAAATTGTCTGTTTACTTGCGCTATATTATATATAAATATATCAGCGTATAGAACCAACTGGCCCAACCTACGTTACTAAGATATTGTGTGGCATTGAACTAACCTTCCTTTCGTCGTCCCTTCAGCCCTTCAAGAAAGCCATCAATCACGTATACACCACAGAATTGGACGAGAACCTTGAAACCGGTTGCCCAGTGTGCCCTTGCAGTCGTGCACGCCAGTGGCTGATCATGGTGCGGCTGATCACTGAGAAACTAGTGGCTACAAGCGCAAAACACTTAGGCCCAAACAATGAAACGTTCCTTTCCTTCGAGCGCTTCCTAACCTTACGTGAGGCCTCCTTACAGCGAAGGACCGATGGAGGAAGCAAGCATACTCTGAAAGCTCCCTTCACCCGTCCTCACGTAAGGAGCGGTTGCCGCCATGCCTGGGTTCGAGATTATCTCTTAAAAGCTTTAGGCGAACACCAGAACACCCCTATTCAATAAAAAAGGTTGTATCGTCGCACAATCTCTAAGTTGATGAGCTAATATAGAGAAGCGTGGACGCTATTTTTTAGTTTTGTATACTAAATCTAAAGAAGCAGTGCATTACAGTGTGAAACTTGATGTGCTCCAGCAACGCTGGCACGCCGGCGTCGTGCAACGCCTAGCAACGCTTCCATGCCGCACGCGTGACTGAAACGAACGTGCCTGGCAAAACGTACCGTGCTCGCGCTTCTCCGAAGGTGGGCGACAGCGCGCACGCGCAAGCAAACGTCACGTGGTTAAGCAGTGAGGCGAAGTGCTCGTTCAGGGCCAGGAGCGGCGTAAGGACGCATGAAGGTAGCTTGGCCCAAACAATAAAACGTTCCTTTTAGGGGTGTGCGAATATTGAAATTTTCGATTACCAATCGAATACAAATAAGGCGAAGAACTCTCTTCGAATATCGAATCAAATATCGAATACATGTGTAGTATTAAAAAATTGCAAGAGAGGTAACAATAGCTTTATTACCCTTTTAAAAATAACATTGCATTTTACAAGGTTGCTTCAAATTAAAGAGGTACTCAATTATAGATAATGGACTCAGGTAATGCCCTCAGTCAGGTAAAACGCTTGTTACAGATTGTCGTGAAGGAAAATTAACTGCTCAATATGGCCAGAAAGTAAACGCTCTCTATGCACTGTCACATTTCTACCGGTAGAAAAGACTCTTTCACTAGGAACTGAAGTGGCAGAGATCGCCAAGTACTTCCGGGCGAGTGCACTTAAAAGCGGGTACCTGAAGCGGTCAATGGACTGCCACCACTCACAAGGATTCATGCCCCTTTCCAGAAGAGGCTTTTGCGCGTAGTCTGTAACTTCCCTCTCAGGGGCAGATGCCAAATGTGTCTTCTCTTTGTTCATCACTAGATCGTCAAAAGCATTCCATACACTCGATGCCACCAGTGGACACGAAGTCGACGCTGGCACGGCGGTGTCCCCACGGTGTTCCACGACGGCTTCCTGGAGCTCCCTTGTCACAAGGTTTTTCAGCCAGATCATCTGACCAGATGCCTGATGAACTGTGGCCATAAAGCGCGGATCAAGAAACATGCCTAGGCTGGCCACTTCATCAAATTTCCACTCCGCACAAACAGCCTTGATACATATTGAATCAATGTTAGCAAATCCTGAGTTGCCTTTGCAACCTTCAAGCCAATGGGGCATTCCAAAAATAATTGGAATTATAAAGCTTGGTGAAAAAGAAACCGAAACTGATCATGTCTCAAATGCCTGAAGCAGATAGACTGAAACAGAGCATACAGATAATGAGCGGATCATGCGAAGTTGTCAGTTAATAAACATGTTCTTAGGAGAATGCGGAGCAAGCATACAATTGGTTAATTGCTCAATTATTCGCAGTCTATCCGAATATTCGCCGTTTCCACCGTTATTCGGCCGTCCTCGGATATTCGTGAATTTCCGAACATGCATTTCTCGAATCGAATACGCTTCGAATATGGAAAATATTCGATTCGTATTCGAAATTCCGAATATTCGCACACCCCTAGTTCCTTTCCTTCGAGCGCTTCCTAACCTTACGTGAGGCCTCCTTACAGCGAAGGACCGATGGAGGAAGCAAGCGTACTCTGAAAGCTCCCTTCACCCGTCCTCACCTAAGGAGCGGTTGCCGCGTGCCTGGGTTCGAGATTATCTCTTCAAATCTTTCCGCGAACACCATCATTCTATTAAAAAATGTTGTATCGTCGCACAATCTTTAAATTGAATAGCTAATATAGAGAAGCGTGGACGCTTTCTTCTAGTTTCGTTTACTAAAGTTAAAAAAAAGTTGCGCATTACAGTGCAAAACTTGATGTGCTCCAGCAACGCTGGCAAGCCGGCGTCTTGCAACGCCTAGCAACGCCTAGCAATGCTTGCATGCCGCACGCGTGACTGAAACGAACATGCCTGGCAAGACGTACCGTGCTCGCGCTTCTCCGCAGGTGGGCGACAGTGCGCATGCGCAAGCGAATGCCACGTGGTTAAGCAGTGAGGTGAAGCGCTCGTTCAGGGCCAGGAGCGGCGTAAGGACGCATGAAGGTAGCTTTGGAGCTACCTTATGCTGAGGAAGCACCAAGGAAGCCTTCACCGAGGGCCCCTCAGTAAGGAAGCTTTCAGAGTGACATAAGGTAGCCTCACCCCAATGAAGGCTTCCTTAGTGAGGTAAGGAAGATTTCATTGTTTGGCTTCTTATGCTGAGGAAGTACCAAGGAAGCACCAAGGAAGCCTTCACCGAGGGCGCCTCAGTAAGGAACCTTTCAGAGTGACATAAGGTAGCCTCACTGCAATGAAGGCTTCCTTACTGAGGTAAGGAAGATTTCATTGTCTGGCCCTTAGGCCCGCGTGAAATGCGGTTCGCGTGCTCTCGACCGGCATTGTACCCTTGATCCAATTCCACAGACGTTTTCACGCACCAAAACCCAATGCAACTGTGTCAAGCACATGTTGCTTGCGAATGCGAAGTGCTTCTTTCGTACTGCGTGCGGTCCGAATGACCAGCAAAAACAACAAGAAAAGTGATATGCCACACATTGTGTCCAAAGAATAGTGCTTTTTTTTTTTTTAGCAGCGATGCGAAAAGGAGGATTACAACAGCGCTTTCAGCATGCAGACTAAGCGTATCCTGTTCTTGTGTAATCATCTCCCGGTATTTCTCAATGTCTTGCACGGGCGCTCGCAGAAATCGCTCGCGTTTCAGCTGCACCGCGATATTCTTGGACCACTGCAAGTACGCAGAATGTGCATCATATGAGCACGCGAAGTGGCCGAACAGCCTCGCGCGACTAATCGCGACAAAATGACGGGTTCCTGCCAAACCCAGAGCTCTCTGGCCCAGCCGACACCATGTTTTAGTATTTTACTGCGTCAAGCATTTACAAACCTCTATAAGGTAGGGAACCGGGTCGCCATTCCAGTGACTCGGCGAGTTCATTACTCTAGGAAATAAATGGTTGCTGGTACTGACGCTGATGTCGTATACGACGTAAAGCCCCTGTTACACGACGTGGAAGCCAGCGAGCCTGGTAGGCAGAGGTAGCGCGGAGGTGTTCGCAAGCGGTGGCATCAACGCCGAATGGGGCATCGTCAGAATCTCGTGTTTAACTCGTCCTACTTACGCGCTGCTGTCTTGGTGGCAGTAGTACAGAGGCAAGGACGGGAGTATGTCAAACGAATAGCCAGGCTAACATCTCCAGCGTGTATCTCTCTCTCGCTCTCTTTCTGCGATACAGGGAGAAATTGGTGAAGCACGACGAAGCCGAGGCGCAAGTTTCGCAATGCCTCACCAATAATGAGAATACCGGAGCGCCTCTGCAGCTGTGAGGGAACGGATGAGTGCATCGAAGGCATCACCGCACAGAACTCCCACGTCGTTGAGTATTGCCCGAGGGTTACGTCACGAGACAATTTGGAGCCAATGGGGCGTGGACAAGATTATGCCACGTGCGCGCCTGTGACACGTGACAATATTAAGAAGTGGTCGGAGCGGTACCGTCACTGAAGTATTGCGTAGCGCGTGATGGAGGAGGCGCAGGGTTATAGTAACGTGTGTGCTTGAGGCGTGACCCATCACATAGCGAGTTGCTTGGCGCAGTACTTGACTCAAAGACTGGTATAATGTAGCGATTCCTTTCGCACGATTCCATTTCTTTTTACCTACTGGTCACAACCGGCCGATAACACGGATAACGTAGGCAAATACAGAGCCATCCCGGTCACTAACAAGGCGCGAAAAGGAAAATAATTAGAATAGAACCGTTACATTATGTCAGCCAGAGTTTCCATGAGTCTACCGCTTTTAGAACGTCATTAAACAGTTAGTAATTGTCCACTATTGCTTTGGGACACTTTAGTGGGCTGAATGCACGTCTCTGGCGCAAGCGGAAACGGCCACGGACAAATATGCTAGCAGGAAACGCTAGGATCGAGAAATCTGCGTATTAGGAGGCCTCCTATCTCGAGTGTACTTGTTCTGACGCACTAAATGGGTACTTTTCATCCTACTAGTGCCTTTATTTTTTGCTATGGTCTGCATGTAAAAATAGCGCTTGGAAAGTATTGTTCCTGTTGTTTCGTTCGCTAGCTGCAGTTGTAAAAAGCACTGCTGTGGTAAGACACATGTGACAATACTTGTGTGGAAAAGAAAACGGGAGCAACAGGGCTCGAGCGCACAGGAAACGAGTGTTCGACTCAGTGCGATAGATCATTTGACTAGGCCATTTTAGGTGGCTGGATACAGCGTGGTTAGTTCTCTCATAACTGCTGCCCGCGCAAAAGCCGTGCTGCTGGAGACGAGGCCGATTGGTGAATAATTTGTTTTTCAACGTGGCTTGACAAAACGTTTCACTTATCTGTCGCTTGGCGCCGTATACAGTAGTTTCGACTTTTCAACCTGTGTGCAGGAACCGTAATTTATAACTATTTATTTTTCTTAATTTTCAATTCTATTTCGTGCTTCGTCAATACCTCACGCAATGCCATGCCCTCGCTTGCGGCTGGATTTGTCCACTCAGCGGGACGGATGATAAGAAATGAACAGAATCAGGAGGAAATAAAATACGGCCCCGGGACTTGAAAAAGGCCAGCAACTTGAAAAAGGCCAGCAATTCGCAATGAATTCTTGGTCGCTCATTTGCACGGCCAGCCTCTCGTGCCAAGATAAATTGTACTATACCTAGCATAAGTCGGCAACAAGAAAAAGTAGAACCAACTAACATTTTGGAATCAATGTGAAAAGAAGATTTCGTGGAAATGGAGAATTAAATGCTCTAAATTTGCTCATTTCATTCTTGCGTGTTTGATGTAACGAAAACTGGAGCGCACGCATGAATCACCGACTCACTTAAGCTCCTGCTTACCTCATCTGCCCAGACTCGACGCAATTCACGGAATCACAGACCCCAATTCACAAAATTGAGGCTCAGTGGCACTGCTTACTTTATTCATATTAGCAAGTTCCTAACTCACTCAGACACAAAGTGACTGGCTCACAGTAACGGTGTTTGCTCAAATATGAATCAGGTGTCAGGACTGTATTTAACGACGTAAAAAAAAACAGCGTATTGCGTCGGTCTAATTCATGTATAACACAATCGTGTGTGCCTGGGCCTGAGTGAATGGATTGGAAAGGGGTGCGAATGGCCCATTTTATTTAAGTACTGCCAATATTTTATAGTGTCTCAGTAACGTTAAACTTGTTCAGTACACAGCCACTAGGTACTGAAGTGCCTGCACAACTTACTGTTTAATTTGAACGCGTACTTTCATAACATGGCACCTTACATATGTATACAATTTGATCTAATGAACAACTGATTGATTGATTGATTGATTGATTGATTGATTGATTGAAAACATTATTGTTCCACCGAGCTGGGGTGCCCGTCTCTTAACCTACACGTAGGTAAGGGGGGAGGACGAAGCAGTCCCCGCGCGTTGAGGACGGTGAGTCTTCACGGCCTCAACGGCCAGGCGGATTGCTCGACGCTGGTCGTCTTGAGCCTCGCTCTGGATCAAGGCCACCCAGGCTTCTCTACTTTCAATGTTTTCCTTGGCCCCTGGGGAGCCAGCACACTCCCATATTATATGGTCTAGCGTACCTTTTTGCTTACAAATATTGCAGAGGACGTCGTTATAGTCCCTCGTCTGTGCTAAGTAGATCCAATGTGGTGATGTATAATTGTTTCCCTGGAGGCGTCGCCAAATGCGAGCGTCCTCCAAAGAGAGAGACCGATGCGGAGGCGGAAAGATTCTTTCGGCTTTGTAGTGATCGACAATTTCCCTGTACGTGATCATGCTATATTTTATCCCTGGAACTGGCTGTTCTAGAGTTGCCCGGTGGTAGAGTGCTCGGGCGAGCTCGTGAGCGGCTTCAATACTTTGATCACGTGACCTCGGTCAGGTTTACTGGTTCCATTAGATACTGCTTGTAAATAGCAGTAAGATTCACGGAGGATCATGTTTTCTCATCCATGCACGTAGTATCAGACACTCAAAAAACATTTGGAATAACACGAGAGTCAGACTTGAACTGTCTCAGACTCGAACAAACTCCGATTAACTTGGTCTCACTCAGATTCCGACTCATACCCACTTTGACTTACGTCGACACGCACTCGGATTCACGTCAACTCACTCGGACTTGTTCACGCCACCTATGACTTGCTTACGCTCACTCAGACTCATACTCACGGGTGGCTCAGAGTCTGAGCGGTTCTGAGCGAGTCCGAGTGAGTCGACTTGTGAATGAGTTTGGCGACCAATATCACTCTTATATCACTCGTATGTACTACCCTTATACATGCTTGCGTGGGAGAGGAACACAGAAGGCTTTCAAGAAGTAGATATGAGTCAAAGAAAAAGCTGTTTGCAGCGGTGGAACAGCTGCGCCAATTGCGCCAAACTGCACCGAGAGCGGGCCTTTACGCCATCCTGCGCCAAAACGGCATTTTAGTGGAAAATTGCGCGTAGCGTGCGCCAAAGCAGGCATACGAGTGAATACACCACACCCTTCCGTCGATGCTTGAAATCAAAACCTGAACCGAAATGAGGTTTTGAAACCTGAACTGAAATCAAAAACAACAGCACGCTATCATCATCATAATCATCATCATCATAATCATCATCATCAAAGAATGAAGCAGAGGCCCGACCATAGAGTTGCTCGCTATATAGTGAGAAACTATATGCGTGGTACAACGCAGTCTGCCGAAGGAAGATGTCGCATTGAATAAATTTAAGCTTTTTCAATGTTTATGGGCGATAGCGCGGCTTTGCAAAAAAGCTGCTGTGGCCAGAATCGCCCGTGGTGCATAGTTTAAAATGATATTAGCGAATGAGGTCGAATGTGGTACGCGGTGAAAGCCGCCACTTCGATGGGTGATGGTATGTTTGTTGACGCAAAAGTTTTGCGTCGAGCTTGGGTCGCTGCGCTATTTCAGTGAAATAGTCGCCGACGCAAGCGTAAAAGACTGTTCGCGTCTCGCGCATGCGCAATGGCACTGACGCTATTTTTTTTCTTGCGACTGCAAAACCTTTGCGACCCCTATTCAAAAACTCCCTAATGTGCATGGCATGACATATTGCGTGATGTCATGTTCATGTCTTGCGGTGAGCCTTTGCGCACAAGCCGTGACTGTCGCACTGTGTTGCATCCTGGGTTAATAAACAGGCGTTTGTTGACGATCTGTTTGTGGTGCCTTCTCTGCGCCGTATATATCGACGAACGCGGCCGTAGCGCCCTTTGTGCGTTGCAGTGTCGAAGAGCGTCGCGTACTTTCCTGACCGCGCTTTCAGCTAAGCCCCGCGAAAATCCGTCTCCACAACATATCGACCATATCTGTTAAAATTTGCATGGTATATGATAAGCACACTTGCACTGGACCTCGCGCCAAAAGTGCTTGCTGCTGCGCCAAATCGGCTTTTTGCCTGTGCCAGGACCTGCGCCGAAAGGTGAAATGACTGTTCCACCACTGAGTTTGTCATATACGAGACTGTATGGCGTTCAGATTGCCTTGCGCCTGATTCAAATTCTCATTCAATGTTAGTGCAGTCGGTCACGTTCCCTGTGAAGCAAATTGTCTCACGAAATGGCTTTCGCGTCGCTTTTTTTTTTCTTGTGCAAGTAGCGTACGACGAAGCCTGAGGAACTTGAACATAACGTCACGGTCGTTATATGGGAAAGACGTAATTGGCTGAAATCACGCTTCCTTCATCGGAGCCCCCTTCAGACGCTTTATATAGTGCGTGTCTATACTCATTTGTCCTTTTCCCGCAAGACGTATACAGCAGCCGATTTACAGAGCAGGTACAGGTCATAAACTGTAAATGCGCCCTTACTGATTCGTCACATGCGATCGCTATAGCGGACGTGCTACAAGTTTGTTGGTTTTGTGAACGACGTTGCCTTGACTTCGTTCTTCATGTTTATCACGCAGAGAGAGAGAGAGAGAGGGAGAGAGAAAGAAACAGAAGAGGTGAAAGGCGGCATTTGTGCAGCGGGCATGCAAGCTGCCTTCTGCTCAGGGGCGAAGCGCGCCCTGTTCACTCCAAGCCTTCGTCCTTACGCTGCCTGAGCGTTTCGCGTTCGAGATAGCATCAGGATGAAATGGTGCGCCCGTATACGTTGTCGTGTTGTTGCTCTGCGGGACATCAAACAAGTGTCTCGTACAATCGCATTATCAGGCGCTTCGAGCATGCTTGAGTCTGTGGAGGTTCTGTTGTGATGTATGACTGGATTAAGCCGTTGCGTACGCTGAGCCTACGTTGTATTGCGCCCATTGGTGCCCGCCTCCGGAGGGCGCCTAGTTAGTTTAGCGAAAACAGCCTGTCGTGTTTGTTAGATGCATGGTACATAGCAGCAAGAAAACAACTTGCCCCCAATAGCGACGTTATCTGACTTAACAAACCTCCCACTGAACCTCTCCCTCCCTCCCCAGAGCAGGAGGGAGGGAGAGGTTCCTCCTATATATATATATATATATATATATATATATATATATAGTCATATAATGAGAAGCCACCAAACACTGACACCAAGGACAACATAGGGAAATTGCATGTGCTTAATAAATGAAATAAAGTAATGATAAATTACTGGAAATTAAAGTGGATGAAAAAACAACTTGCCGCAGGTGGGAACCGAACCCACAACCTTCGCATGTCGCGCGCGATGCTCTACCAATTGAGCTACCGCGGCGGCGTTTCCCCATCCACTTTCTTGGGTATTTATGTGTACTAGTAGAACCCTGGGAGTGTTAGCCAGCGCCCCCACTCACAGACCTTGGCGGCGGACGTGGAACGTCTTTTTTGCCGCAGGCGTCACGAGAACGTGATCTTTTAGGGTGAAGGCAGCTGGTCAATAAACCCACATATGCTACCTGAAGACATCAATGTTGCCGGATTCGAGACCCTCGTTAAGTAATAAACGAGAAGAAAGGGGGTTAACCGAGGGACCCGTTCGGGTCCCTCGGTTAACCCCCTTTCTTCTCGTTATATATATATATATATATATATATATATATATATATATATATATATATATATATATATATATATATATATATATATATATATATATATATATGTATATATGTATATATATATATATATATATATATATATATATATATATATATATATATATATATAATGGCTAGCCCAATTTTTCGCGATCTTATTCTACTCCAGAACCTTTGTCATAATTTACGGGTGCTAACAGGACTGAAATGTCCATATTGTCATATATAAATGACCATACTAGTTGTTTGTCGGAACAGCTCTTTGTGATTGTAAGTCACTCACGAAACTCGCTAAAATTGGGTCACTGCGAGAATTAAGCCGTTTACTCTATTGTCTGCACCAATGATCAAATGACGACAGTTTGATGGTGTGTGGCTGTCAATGGGGATATTTTAAGGTTTTCAGTGTTAGATTTGCAATATAAGAGAGCTCCGGGTATTTCAAGTAAGGCCAGTGTAGTGCAGCACTCACTCAATGATACATAATTCGGGTAGTCTGTATCGTGGAAGCAGCCGCAGAGGCGTACGTGAAACGCCTTGTCCGTGCTGCTGAGGGTGTATATGCACTAGGATACAGAAATGACGTAACGAAATACGCAAGTTACATTTATTGACACATTGCCAAGCTTGCAGGCTGAACTTATGATACAGCTAGAGGGGGTCCTATAGTCTAATTTTGCAGTCGTTCTCGCTCCTTACTTCAAGTGGGCCCGCCGTGGTCGAAGGCGGCGCGCGCGAATTGGCATCTTCCCAAGCAACCGTCAGACTTCTGCAACAATTTGCGCTCTTGTATGCCTTATAAATACTGATAAGCACAGGTTTGAATTTGATGAATTATACCTACCATAGCTGAGTGACCTCTCTCAAACGCGACCACTCCCGTTCGGATCGGCAAACGTACTGCTAAGCTATGCCTCCCTGAACGCCGAGCGAGAGGCTAAATTTAGCTCAGATAGCGTCATGCGTGGCACGACAACGACGCAACCTGTGCACGCGACACATGCATGATCGCGTAACGACGTTCTTGCTCTACGCGACGATATCAAAGTAAGATGCTCTTAATAGTACGGTTGCAAAGATATAGGCAATAACCGTACAACCCGTTTTCGTTACGTGCGGCTTTAGCAAGTGGCTCCATAGCTGACGGAACCCAACAACAACAACAACGAAAAAAGGAGGCGTGCCACTCACTCGCATCAAAACATATATGTAATTGGAATGCTGGGTTGTTTATATGTATATATATATATATATATATATATATATATATATATATATATATATATATATATATATATATATATATATATATATATATATACGTACCAAAACCACGATATGGTTATGAGCCACGCCGTAGTGGGGGACTGCAGATTAATTTTGACCACCAGGGGATCGGTAACGTGCTCTGTTAGATATGGAGCTGGTTCCTGCGATTACTTCGAGTTCCCCAGACCACATCGGATTGCAGCACAGCTAATTGAGGAATGCAAAAGCAGGAAAGCGCATTCCAGAGAAGCGGCCGAGCAAACAAGTTTGAGGCAACAAGTTTACGTGCCAACAAGTTTGTGCGCCGCCGGGGTTAGCAGGTGGGCATCCGACAATGAAGCAGGTGCACGAGCGCCCCCCCGCTCCTTCTCCAGCCTACAAGTGGATTGCCAGTCTGCGTGGCAAGACCGCAGAGAGCCCCGACAGGTGTGCCACGCGACACGGGCGCCTACCATTGGCTGCAAGTGGCGTCATCGGAGTGGACTCTCCCATTGGTCAAACATGACGTGACTTGCAGTGCTCGAAGGGCTTATAAGAAGCCTTCCAGAGAGACCTGAGGATTCTGGGACATGCCCTGATTCCCTGATTCACCTCTCTCGAACTTCTTGCCGCGGGCCGCAGCGTCCGAGTTGCTGCCGGCCCGTAATGAGTGTACGAATGTTACTTGTCGCTCACCTCCTTGTACATAATGTAGAATAAATCCTCCCAAGTTTGGGTATTTCATCCCGAAGTCCCGTACTCCAACCCCTACATCTGGTTGGCAGCGGTGGGATCGCCTCCGAACGCATCAGCTGGTGGCAGCGCTACGGATAAACCTTCGTCGAGAGAGATCCTAAGGAACCGGGAAGAGCGAAGAAGAGTGAGCCTTCGTCGAAAGAGGTCCGAAGAAACTGGGAGTAGCGAAGAAGGAGCGAGCCTTCGACCCAGGGAGTCCGGAGGAACCGGGGACAGCGGACGAATGAACCGGATGGCAGGGTGCTGCAACCGTAAGTGAGCGCGTGGTTTTTTTTCCTTATGATTCGCCAGACTCAAAGGTTGTGTGTTCAATTTTGATGGTTCTGGGAATCGGGAATTTGTTGCATTGTGTGTTTGCACAAATTAATTAAGGAAAACAGTTTTAACCACCTGTTGGGGCAGCTGCCATGGATCTTAGAAGGTTGACGAGGTTAGACTTGTTGTTGGTGTGCGACGATTTGGGAGTTGAGGCGGACGAACGGATGGAAACGCCAGCTATCATAAAGGCGATTAATGATAGTGGCAATGATGACAAAAGCATTACGCTTGCTTGGGAGGTGATACAGGAGCCACGGGAGCGTGTGCGTCGTGTACGTTTGCGAGAGCGTCGTGAGCTTAGGAGTGAGCGTCAGCGTGAAGAACGCGAGAATGAACGGAAGCAGGAGCTTCAAGAACTTACTCTTAGGTGTCAGCGTCACGAACGTGAGAAGGCACGCGAACGTGAGAATCAACGTAAGCTTGAGCGAGAGGAAAAGTATGAGAGAGAGAAGGCAGCACTGATCAAAGAGATACAGTATTGTGATCAGTTATTGGCACAGAGACAACGGCTGTCTGAGAATTCTGTAGATAGTACAGAGCAAAAAAATGAGGAAGTGTCTAGCGGACTTTCGCCAGAAGCCGACGAGAAGAGTAGTGCCTGTGAGATTGACTGCCGATTAATAAGTGAAGGGAAAAGGCTAGCTGCTAACGATGCCTTAGTGGCAACAGAGGCCGTGAAAGGCCGCAAGGAGAGCGACGAGGTGCTGTGCCAACAGACGACTGTGGAGACAGCTAGGCCAGCTGCGAACAAATTGGCACAGTTACCGCGTGTGTGCGTCGCTGGTAAGGTTAGCGAGGTTGCTAGCGAGGAAAAGGGTACTGCTGACCAGACAGAAGCGAGCACCCATGTAGAGCCAGGTGTGCGTGCAGAAGTGAAGTGCGAGCTGAGCGGTGCAGTTGAGGGTAATTCTCAGGATTGCGAGCTGCGTAGCTCAAGAGAATACAACTGCATTGTTCAGGGATCGGTGCGGCTCTCCGCCAGTCTAGATGGCCTAGATAGGGATGATTCAGTTATTAATCATTCGGACTGTGCGCGTGAGACAGCGATCGATACCGACGGGCTGTGTGCCGATGCACAGCGTGAGCTGGGCAATGTAGCAGAGGGCAGTTCGCAAGAGTGCGAGTTGTCTTACTCGAGTAAAGCCTGCTGCATTGTGCCAGAGTCGGTTGAGCTGTCCGCCAGTCGAGGCAGAGAGAGTGTTGATTTAAATGTAAATCACTCAGACTGTGCGGGTAAGAGACCGATCCGGGCCGACGAAATGTGTACCGGCCAGCACGAGGCACGAGGCGACATGAAAACGAGTGCAAAGAGAAAGCGCCGTAAAAAGAAGCGCGGTAAAGACCGAGAGACGGTAAATAATGTAGCGCCGCCAAAAATGGCGAGAAACCCAAAAGGGCAGGGCGCAAGGAAAAAGATGCGGTCGTCAAGGACGATGTTGACGCATCCAAAATGGTCGAGCCACCGGTCAAAGGGGGACCGCGAAGAATGTTCTGCGCGGACGCGGACAAAGGGCACGGGGCAGTTAAGCTCCTCGTCGTTCCGTAGTTCTTTTTATAGCTCAGCGTGCAGTTCGAAGAAACGCAAGGTGGTAGGACGAGACCAGGTGGGGAGTAGCGACGCGGTCAATCGAGTTCGTGTTGAAAGCGGGGCGCGAGGACGCAAATTGGCAGGAGAGCGTAACGTCTTGGGGGAGCTGATAGTTAGTCACTCCTTTTGTTGTCTCTCGGCAGCCAGAGTAGCTTTCAGACCACGTCCACCCCGCGTTCGACTCAAAGTATGAGTCAGACGTAAGCGTTTGGAGAGGGAGGCCAAGAGCCCTTCCGTAGAAATGAAGTGTTGTTTTTTTTTTATTTTTGAGCATCGGAAAGTTTTCGCGATTTGAGACTAGGATTTCTTTCAAGGTAAAGGTATGAGCTTTGTTTGTGTTTTCGTTTGAGAAGCTCGAGATTTGAAACTTGCGTTTTAAGTAAACATGTAGTCTCGCGAGATGCTCATTAATAAGTAGATAGGCTTTTTTTTTGTGTGTGTGTGAGTAACCTGAAGGTCAAGGTTATCGTCGAAAGGCCTATGGTAAAGCGCGTGTGTTATTTAACCTTCTTTCTTTTTAAGAGTTGAATTTTCTAAGGTTAAGCGCGTAAGTTTTCAGTGAGTGCATGAGTTGCACTGAGAGGCGTTCTTAGTTCCATTAGCGCGTGTCCTGTGTGGACGGAAGAAAGCAGATTTATGACTGGGATGCTCGTGTGTGTTAGGGCAGCCGTATTCTGACTTCTCTGATAAGTATGCGTGGAACGAGTTATTAAGACGCATTATTTTAAGGGTTCTGCGGAGTGTGTAAGTCCCGCAAGTTTAATTGTTCGTTTATGTCACGTGTCCTGTAGGACTTTCAGGAAAGAAACGTGAGTAAGCGTGAATGAAAAGTTTGCCTACAACGCAAGTACGCGTTTTGTTTAGTGACCACAAGGCTAGTGCGCTTGTGATTGCGTACTTGTGAGGTCGACCAGATTGTTCAGTGGCACCATTACGTGCGATAAGTACGCCACTGCGATAGATTGGAAACATGCTGTTCGTGTAGTTAGGCCACTTAAGTTATGTTCGGCTGTTTTCATTTGTTGTTTGCATCGTCAACGACCCTTTGGTTTTGCAACAACAATAGTACTCTGGTCTTGTCGGCAATCGAGGAGAAATGGATAGCTGTTTGGAAGGGTGGTTGGAACTGTTTTGTCGAAATTGGGGAAATAAAAGATCAGGGTTGATTTTGACTCAGTAATAGTCTGGCGAGTCAGGGGTGAAGAGCCTGCGCTTACGCGTGGTGCAGCGCTGTGCTGTTTTGTTTGTTTGACGTTTGTTCTCCAGGGCCCAGGATCCCGAGGGTTGTCAAACGAGGCTCGACCCCAGTACCCTGCAGCTCCTTTCAGCGTTCCTCATGGCCAGCGAATTGAGTTCACCGGCCATTCAGAACAACCGGGGCGAGGACGAGCTGTTAGATATGGAGCTGGTTCCTGCGATTACTTCGAGTTCCCCAGACCACATCGGATTGCAGCACAGCTAATTGAGGAATGCAAAAGCAGGAAAGCGCATTCCAGAGAAGCGGCCGAGCAAACAAGTTTGAGGCAACAAGTTTACGTGCCAACAAGTTTGTGCGCCGCCGGGGTTAGCAGGTGGGCATCCGACAATGAAGCAGGTGCACGAGCGCCCCCCCGCTCCTTCTCCAGCCTACAAGTGGATTGCCAGTCTGCGTGGCAAGACCGCAGAGAGCCCCGACAGGTGTGCCACGCGACACGGGCGCCTACCATTGGCTGCAAGTGGCGTCATCGGAGTGGACTCTCCCATTGGTCAAACATGACGTGACTTGCAGTGCTCGAAGGGCTTATAAGAAGCCTTCCAGAGAGACCTGAGGATTCTGGGACATGCCCTGATTCCCTGATTCACCTCTCTCGAACTTCTTGCCGCGGGCCGCAGCGTCCGAGTTGCTGCCGGCCCGTAATGAGTGTACGAATGTTACTTGTCGCTCACCTCCTTGTACATAATGTAGAATAAATCCTCCCAAGTTTGGGTTTTCATCCGCGAAGTCCACCCCTCAACCCCTACAGCTCCCAATGCCACGGGCGTTTTTGCATTTCGCCCCCATCGAAATGCAGCTGCCGCGGCTGGGATTTGATCCCGGGACCTCGTGCTTAGCAGCGCAACACCATAGACGCTAAGCCACCGTAATTTGAAATGGACGCGTTTATGCACTTGGAGCGGCCTTCCAACACTTCTTGGCAAACCACAAGTGCGCAGCATGTTTATAACAGGACCCTTCCTCTGCTGAGTGGAAGCGATGGCGTTGGCGCACGCGCTTCGCGTGCGTGCGTGCGTGGGCGTGCCCACGAAGCGAGGATACATCAGAGTGACAGCTTGCTGGCGCGCACTTCTTTGTGAAACTGCCCGTCTGTGCGGCTGACAAGCTTGTGTCTAAGTGCAACACATTTCACTCGCGTAGGAAAACCCGCTCGTGGAAAAGGCTGCCAAAGTTATACCACCATGCGCGAGCACAGACTGTATAGTTTCAAATGCAGCGCATGCGGCCAACGGGTGGATCCATTTTGAAGCAATGTGAGGAAAAGCCTGCGTTGAGGTATTCCAGGTAAACAACAATGAAGCTGCACGAAAAACAAGGCGCATGGCGCCTTGCACTTTTGTCGACATCATATCGCGCATAGAGTATGAGCACTATACGACGAGAGCCGAGTCCCGTAGTCGACAAGTATTAATACTTGTCGGCTACGGGACTACGGACTTGTTGATAAGCTGTCCGAGTGTGAAATTACTGACAGAATTTCAGATCACAAGGCAGTGTTTATATCGCTCAGTTGCCCAGTCTGTAAACTGCGTGTCGAAATTTAAACTGTTTTCGACTTTAATCGTTCTGATGACACATCTGTTCTTGAAGTTTTATCAGGACGCTTCGAATCATTTTGCACACTCGGTAAATATTGTGATGTGATACACTAGTTGGAGAATTTGTAAGCGTTACAAAGCTGTGCATTCACAGCGTTATTTCGTTAAAAAGTAAGAAAAAGAAATCGTGCCATCCCTTGAATGACAAGAGAAATGTTGCAGTTATCACGCCGCGTCAGATGACTCAGACGTTCAAAACACAGTAACGACCCTGATGCCATTGCTAGATTCCCATCTGCCCAAGAGGTACTTAATCTGAAAGTCCATCTGGCCAAATATTTTTTTTCTGTAGTGTCGAGATGCCATGATTACTAAGAAATAATCCTCGAAAGTTCTGTCATTCTGTCATGCCTGTTACTGATTCTTCATCTTCATGTATTACTATTAATAATGAGAATGTAAATGATCCTCTGCCCATCTCTAATGAATTCAATGAATATTTAAATTCTGTCTACGCAAACAATTCTCACATGTACCCGGCTTTTGATAATAATTCAGTTGATTCCAATTC
This sequence comes from Dermacentor albipictus, assembly GCF_038994185.2. Taxonomy (NCBI): domain Eukaryota; kingdom Metazoa; phylum Arthropoda; class Arachnida; order Ixodida; family Ixodidae; genus Dermacentor; species Dermacentor albipictus. The sequence continues at coordinate 74,158,943 of NC_091821.1, forward strand.
CTACATTACAGTTAATGTTTTTGGCCTCCCTAATTTGATTTTAAAGCTAGACACAAAATATCTAGTGGCTCTGATGGTATCCTAACTCGCTTTTAGTTCGCTATTCACAATGTAGATCACGCTATCTTGAAATTATATTTAATAAACCTCTAGAAACAAGAATCATTCTGCCATTATGGAAGCTTGCAAGAGTAATATCCTTGTATAAAGTAGGCGAAAAGACCGACCTAACGAATTACAGACCAATTTCTTTAACTCCCCACTCATGAAAAATGCTGGAAAATATTATTTACAAATACATAATAGGCTTTCTTGAGTCTAACGTTATTTTAACTAATGTTCAGCATGGATCTAGACGTGGTTTCAGCACTATCACGCAATTAACCGAATTCACCCATGTCATTGCTTATCAGTTAGATCCAGGTAAACAGATTTACGCTATTTATTTTTTTAGGTTTTCCATTTAGTACTTCATTCTCATCTCTTGCAAAAATTAAATGCGGTGCTAAAAAATTCCCGTCTGGTCGAATGGATTTGGAGTTTTCTTTCTAACCGGTTCCAATACGTCGTCTTCAGTTCCACAGTGCCATCAATTCTTGAAGAAGGTGCTGGGTTTCCTCAAGAATCAGTCCGGCGTCCTTTATTGTTTTTACGTGATATGAGTGACCTGCCAAAAAAATGTTTCTTCTGTTTCCGTTATTTAAATCGTCTTTATGCTGACAATTGCGTCTTAAATGACGTGATTGACTTTGCGACTAATCATAAGCGACCGAACGAGTTCTTTGGCTCTTTCGGTGCTTGGTGTGAAAAATGGAAAATGAACGTAAATCTAAAAAACAAGAACGGTTGTTTTGTCCTTTACAAAAAAAGCAATCCGCCATGGTTGCTTAGTGGCTATGGTGTTGGGCTGCTGAGCACAAAATCGTGCCATCAAATACCGGCTACGGCGGCAGAATTTCTATGGGAGCGAAATGCGAAAACACCCGTATACTTAGATTTAGGTGCACATTAAAGAATCCCAGGTGTTCGAAATTATTCTGGAGTCCCCCACTACGGCGTGCCTCACAGTCAGATCGTGGGTTTGGCAGGTAAAAGTCAATAATTTAATTTGACAAAAATGAGTGGCGCCAGTAATGGCAACATATTCCTTGAATACCTTGGCGTAACATTTACTCACAATCTCCCATGGTCTGCAAACATTAACCAAATACGTTCTAAAGCCCTGAAACAACTGAACACCTACGTCGTACTATGCAGAAGGCTCCAAAGGATACTGAACTCTCTTGTTCGCCCCATTATCGATTATGCCGCCCCCGTGCGGTCACACCCGTAACAAAAAAAAATAAATAAATAAAAACTGACCGCTCTTCCACTACTGTGAAAAGGGTTGCAAGCGAAGCTCGGGATACGTGGCTCTTCGTTGTCGTAACGCCTCGGCTAACGCGCTTCCTCACGGCGAGGTCGGCACGTCGACGACGAGCCCTTTCTCGAGAGAGTTCCCGGCAACGTTCATCAAACGCTGCCTGTTCTTCGGCCGAACGCACGAAGCGCGGCCCGCTGCTGTTCCTTCAGCCAGCGCCTCCTTTTTTCAATGCCGACCGTTGACCACCCTCTCCTATCGTCCTTTCCTACTCTCCCCCGTCCGCTAGCGTTCGCGCCGGCTTTACGGTCGTGGGGAAGAGTACCATCTGGGTGGCGCCTCATGGCGGAAGTCGGAGGAATATTGACAGACGTGTGATAACCCGACAGACGCAGGGACGGAGCGTCCAGCACTACTCCAGCTAACTCCAGCGAAAACGGAAGCGCCGCGAGCTCGTACACACGTGTGACGCAACCAGCCGTACCATCTGGGTAGCATCGCATCGCGGCAACTCACTGAACTAAGGCGCATCAACGGCTCCCATTGGGGAGCGAGCGATTGCGCTGCCATTGAAAAAAATAGAGGAGGCGTTTCTTTTGAAATGTAATGTAACAATTTTGGAATGACACTACTCATAACTCCATGCAATAAAGAAAAAAAACTGACAGTGGCTGAATCTGTTAGCGTGGTGGTCTCGCAACCTGGAGGTCGGTGCTTCGAATCCGCAGCACAAGCGACTTTTTCTTACTTTCGCGTGGCTTGGGTTCTTTCGTAACACCAACACCGACACGAGTGAGGCAATACAAGCTTCGCTTGAATAAGATTGTCAAACTAGCATATCCAGCTTTTCTGGACACGTACCAACTAGCGCCCCAAGCGGCCCCGGCACGAAGCTAGCGCGTTTTCAATGGAACGAGCGGGTTTTTCGCGAATAACAAAAGCTGCAGGTCGATTATTGAAAAACGCAGGCGACAGACGTGTTCTGGAAGACAATCCACACGAGCCAAATGCAGTGATCACGCTAAGGCACGTAAGAATTTTGTTCCCACAGCGGTTAAAGGTTTAGCAATGGGAGCCTATGGAAACGACGAAAATTTGTACTCGATTTTCGAGGCACGAACGGTGCCTGTAATTAACCTACGACGTCTATCGTAATACGCAGTGCAGCGTATGTAGTCCGGAGACTCAGCTTTCGATTGATGCCTATCTCGACTCTCCACACATGGTGCAACATTGTTCCCAAAAGCGTTTTTTGAAACACTGTCGTGAAAATTCACGTGGTATCTATAAAAATATGAGCGTAACACTGCGCGTAGCCACGGAAGCCGTGGCCGAGCGGTAGAATCGCGCGCACCTTTCGTCTCCCTTCGCGGTGGCCGCGGTTCGATTCCCGCTTCGCAATTTTTTTTTAAGCCGCATAGGGCCTAGTTTTATAGTCTGTCACTAGATGGCAGAAACACAAAATCCAATATTTGCTTTCGGTTCTGGTTTTGCAGCGTTGCAGTTTCTTTTTTTTTTAGAAGCCATAGGACTTAGTTTTACAGTCTCCCAACAGATGGCAGAAACACAAAGCTCATGGTTTGCTTTCGGTTCTAGTTTTCCAGTGGTTCTCTTGAAATATTATGTTTTCTATTTTCCTTCCTAAAACATAGCAGTGTTGTGTTCATTAGTTAGGTCACCGCATTTATGAATATTTTATTCATTGGACATCATAACTAGAAGCTTGCGCATAGCTTTGTGTTATGCAAAAAAAAAAACACTTTAGTGCTTAGTAGCGTGGAACCTGGGAGAACAAAATGGCTATTCTTATTGCGTTCTTCTGGAAGGTCCGTTTTCACGACTTTCGCCTGTCCTTAATGGCACATACTCCGAGCGAATTAGGTCCACCTGGGCCACAATGCCACCCGGTGGCCAGTGCTATTCCTATGCAACATTCGTGCGGAACAAAGGGTCTGCTAAGCTGAGTCGCTGCCCGAACGTTAACTATTTCTAAAGATTCATTCAAATAAAAAATGCGCCAACTAGGAGAAGACGTGCAGCGTTTGGATTAATAGCTACTGTTAATGTGTTGCCTACAGCCAAGTGGTATGAATGTGTAGGTGTGCCCGTAAAAAATCCATTTGAATAAATGTCCCGTGTTGTGGCTGCCCCGGTCGCTCTACAGAGAAGCTAGCTTGGCTAGCCGTCAGTATTTAGGATCAACACATGGCGTCGCTCGTTCGGTGCAGTTGCTTTTAATGCGCAGCATTCGTTGGCGAGTACCCCAGCAATTTGGTAGCAAAATCGTGCAAAATCGTGTCTGTAACGCCAAAAAACTTGACGCATTTCCCATATGAATACATAGGTCTTCATAAAAAGGGTTGGGGTGGCCAACTTGAAATTGGAAGTGCCATCAGTATCAATTTGGGCGTGATACAGGGATGGGCCAAGCTGAATTTGGTAGTGATATGGGAGTGGCCCAACCTAAATTTGGGGTGAAATGGTAATGAGTCAAACTGAATTTGAGCCTGATATGGGGGTGGCCCAACCTAAATTTGAGGTGATATATGGGTGGGTAAGCCTAAGTTTGGGGGAATATGGGGGGTGGGTCAGTCTGGATTTGGGGATGATACGGGGGTGGGAGAACCTAAATTTGGTGGGATATGGGTAGTGGGACACCTTAACCATGGGGGTGACATGGGGCTGGGCGAAGCTGAATCGGGGGTATAAAGGGGATGGGCTAACCTAAATGTGGGATTGATTTGCGGTGGGCCATCCTAAATTTGAGGTGATAGAGGGGTGGGCCAGGCTAAGTTTGGGGCTGATATGGGGGTGGGCCAACCTGGATTCGGGGATGATATGGGGGTGGGCCAACCTAAATTTGGGGTGACATTGGGACCGGCTAACCTGACCACGGCGGTGATGTGCGGCGGCGCCAAGCTGAATTGGGGGGTGATATATGGGTGGACTAACCTTAATTGGTGTGTGATTTGCAGTGGGCCATCATAAATTTGAGGTGATCGAGGGGTGGGCCAGCGCTAGTTTGGGGCGGATATGGGGGTGGGCCAACCTCGATTTGCAGGTGGTATTGGAGTGGGCCAACCTAAATTTGGTGGTGTTGTGGAGGCAGCACAGTTTGTATTCGGGGGTGATATGGGGTTGGTCCTACCTAAATGTGGGGGCAATCTCGAGGTCGGCCAATCTGAATTTGGGGGCGATATGGGGGTGGACAAGCCTAAATTTTGGGGTGCGCCGACTCGAAATTTGGACGTCGATTTACGGAAATTCATGCGTGCATGCACCAACTTGAAAATTAGAGGTGGCCCAACTGAAATTTGGGATTGCGATTTGAGTTTAAGAGGAAGCTTTAGCTCGGGCCCAACTCCGACGCGGCGTATTCAAATACATGTAAAACGCAAAAACGTTTTTATGAGATAACCCCTGGACCGATTTTGATGAAATTTGTTGCATTTGAAAGAGAAAGTTAAATTCTAGTGACTGTTGTAGCGGAATTTCTATTTAGGGCTTGAATTTTCTTAAAACGATTTTCAAATATTTGACCGTTTGAAAAAAATAGAAGCACGAAGTTTACAAATTCATAGTTCTGCATAAAGAATTCATATCACGGTTCTGTAAACGGCATCCATTAGACCATTCAAAGCGGACAAATTCAATATGTCATTTTACATCTTACATGAATTTGTTACGTTGGTTACGACGGTTTTGCAAAAGTTGTATTTCCCTATGATTAAATTTTTTTTATGTTCATGTGTAACATATCAATTTTGTCCGCTTTGGATGTACTACTAGATGCAATTCACAGAATTGTATTATCATATTTAGTGGTTGAGTTACAGAGTTGTAAAGTTCATAGTTTCGTTTTTTGAAAATTTTCGATATTCGGCAATTTTTAACGAAAAATTGACAACCTAACTCAAGAATTCGAAACCAACAGTCACTAGATTTTAAGTTTTTCTTTTAAATGCAACAAACCTCGTCAAATTTGGTGCAGTGGTTGCCGAAAAAAACGAATTCTCCTTATACATGTATTTAGATAGGAGCACTCGAGCTAAAGCTTCCTCTAAGGCTGGGCGAAAAGAAAATCGGGCGTGGCCGAATTTAAATTTGAGGGGGGTGGGCCAATTTAAATTTGAGGGTGTGCCAACTTGAAATTCGGGGGTGAGCCTACTTAATGTTTGGGGTGGGCCAATTGAAATTTGGGGGCCTGTTTACGAATAGTTAGACAACACCAGTGGTGTTTCTGCATCTTTTTCATCATCGCAAAGTACGTACATTAATAATTGTTAGCCAATACCCCTCAAAGTGAGCTACCACTCGAGCCTTCCCAGCCCACTGAGCTAATAATGTCACAGGAGTGCTCTCATCGTGACGACTGCGACGTTCAATGTGGAGATCCACAAGAACAAATCGCAGATAGAGCTGACCATTTTCACACCAATGTCATTGTTAACACTACTCGCGCGTGCTAGACGTAACACAAGCCTACAACGATCATAATTCAACTTTCCATTGCACGCTAGTCGACACGCTCTCAGTGCACTATTTCGCCAATCATTGGATAGAGCCTTGCTGGATGTTTTACTGTCGTGTTGCGTCGTTTTTCACGAAGGCCGTCTCCCGAAAAGAGAATACATTTTTGAGATTGACGAGGCAAGCTAGTATATAACTCATACGAAGCAAATGTATAAACGGTTATAGTGATTTTTCAAAAATCAATATAAATAAATAAGATTTCAGATGGTATTGTTTCGACCGGGCATGACAACGAGTTTTTCCCGCCTGTCACAGTGCTTTGATCGAAAACCTAATCATTTTGCTCAAACGTGTTGCCCCAATACTACATGTGTTAAATGTAGAAAAGTGCGGTGCGTGGTCACAGCTTCAAAGCCAGTCTATTTTGTGTACGGTTGTTGATATTGTAGTAATGTGGAGTTTTCTTCTTTATAAGAGCACAAAAAGAAGAATATAACAGATGGTAGCTAAGCGCGAAGTAAATTGGAAGATCTGAAACCAGCAATTATTTTTAATTTGTGGGTTGGTCTTCTCCACCGGTAGATCGCTGTCGGATAACTTCAAAGAATTTTGTTTGTGTGCAACTGCAGCAAAAACGAAAATAATACCATTTCATTGCCAGGACCTCTATGCCCTCCACACACACAAGAAGGACACCAGATAATTGGCAATATCAGTTTATAAACTGACATTGTTTTACTAGTTTCAGTGTAGCGTGGTGCCTGCGGACGGAGTATTTTCTTAGTATCAGTCCAGTGTTAGCAGTGAGCAGCAGTTCGGTCTACCATTCCCATGAGGGCATACTAGCCATTGTAGCGCTTTACTGTAGGACAAATTAAGTGCTAAAAACTTGGTGTGCCTTGTCCTTTCCGCAGGTCGTCCATCCATTCTGTTATGGTGACGATCAACGTTGTGTCCGTCAGGCCTCCTCCTCATTTTTAGCTTCACCATCGCGAGAGTGGACAGAGGAAGGAAGCTTTCTTCACAATCAGCCCCAGTGGGATTTCACCACTCGTAACTCGTAAGGATGCCACTCACATTTCACCACTCGTAAGGATGCTAAGCACATCCTTATTTTCACAATGACTAGAGTACGAAGAAAAAGTAGAGCGTTGGTCGCTATCACTACCATGAACCCATGTCAATGCAGATATAAGTACGTGCAGGGGCTGAGTATGCTAACCTCTCCGCTACCACCTGCTTCCACCACCTTAGATTTTCCAGGCATACCTGTTTCTTGTTTTCATCGCAGACGCATGCAGGGTAAACGCGGATAACTAAAAAATCTCAGTGCCCTTCCACTCTGTGGAGAAACATGACCTGCAAAGCTGTGTATGTGGGTCCCTTAATGGCGAACTGCACCTCCACCGTATGTCGGCCCCGCATTGCACTGTCTTCGGGATCGGCCCACGTATGGGGAGTGCTTAACGCCTGCTTCATCTCCGCCGCGGGTCTCCCCGGCATGGCGTTACATTCGGGATCAGCCCACATATGAGGAGCGCGGAACGCATGCTTCACCACCACTGTGGGTCGGGCCGGTATTACGCTATCTTCGGGATTTGGCTCTACACGCGGACGCGATAGTGGGGAAAGTAGCCTTTAAGAGGAAGCTTTAGCTCTGGTGGTCCTATCTAAATAAATGTAAAAGGAGAACTCCTTTTTCTCGAAAGCCACTGCATCTAATTTGACAAGCTTTGTTGCATTTAAAACAAAAACTTAAAATCTAGTGTCTGTTGGTTTCGAATTCTTGAATTAGGTCATCATTTGTTTATTCAAAATTGTCAAAAATTGCACATTTTCAGAAAACGAAACCATCAAGTTTACAACTCTCTTTCGGCAATGAAAACTGATATCAAAATTATGTACATTGGATCTAACAGCACATCTAAAGCAGACAAAATTGATATATTACGCATGAATCTAAAAAAATTTAGTAATATGGAAATACAGCTTTTCCACAACCCTTGTTCACAACGTAACGACTTCACGTAAGATATAACTCGGCATATTGGAATTGTCTAATGGATGCTGTTTACAGAACCGCGATATCAGTTCTTGATGTGGAGTTAATAATTTCTAAACTTCGTGCTTGTGTACTTTTCGCACTTTCGAATTGTTTAATATCTTTTACCAGAATTCAGGCCCTAAATAGAAATTCCGCTTCCAATAGTCACTAGAATTTACTTTTCTCTCCCGAATCCAACAAATTTCATTAAAATCGGTCCAGGGGTTATCTAAGAAAAGCGTTTCGGCGTTTTACATCTATTTGAATAGGCCGAGTCGGAGTAGGGCCCGTGTTAAAGCTTCCTCTTAACGACATCGCTGTAAAAAAAAGTATAAAAGAATAAAAGAAAACAAGAACGCTGCAGCCATCAATATCGCCGGCTCAGATTTCGTCATGATGGCACCGTCCCCATCGGCACGGCTCCGTGAGCAGCTACCAAGCTTTCACTTTCGTTATCTTCCTTCCCTCGGCGGCAGCGCATTGTCTTGATGCCAGCGACGCGCTAAATCTGCACCATCATTGCGTCATGCATCACTCCTGCGACCAAGCAAGCTTTCTGCGGCACACGTACAATGCCGCATTGACACCAAAACTTTAAACTGCTTGCTTTCGAGAAAACAGCATGAATAAAAATGGAACGCGACTATAAGGCCACGGGGAATATGTTCGCGGGGCCATACTATTGATGACAGAATCCCGAAAGGCTAGATGTGGTCAGGTTGACTTTACAGGTTTGGAAGGAATGACTGACGGTCTAGTTGCTTCATTATCACATAAAGAACAGCGCTTAAGGTTAGCGCAGTTTGTGTGTGGTTCCTCTTTTGTGTCCCGTCGTGAACTGCTGTTCTTTCTGTCGCTTTACAGATGTTCCTTTTCTGCGTCAGTTACGCCTTCCAAGAGTGTTTACTTGGAAAATTTTTGTTCGCATGGCTCTTACAGAAGCATGTTTAGTCGAAAGTTTTTCGATTGGCTGCATAATCTCGTGGACGGGCTCCAAACTGCTCACTTTCTTTAGCCACGTAAGAACCATTACTGAAAATTTAATTAACGTAGCTTTGTTAATTACGCAAACAACTTCTCAACTTACTCCGCATCTAGAGATTACCAATCTGAACACTCGAATGATAAAATGATGTTAACATTGTTTGTATCATTTCAATAGTTTTGTTTCGTGCAGTTAAAAGCAGCCGGCATATTGATGGTGTTGTAGACATCTTATAAAGTAACTGTGAAAGCTTGGACAGGTTATCTTGACACAAATCAACTTCATGAGCTTAAGCGCATGTGTCAAACCTTGCACGACTGCCTTTACAGCCGATTCTCATATATTATACAAGACGCACCTCAGCGTTACGGTACATCCCACAAGGTGTGCGAGAACATTGTGCGCGCTCCCGATTAGGTTCCTAAGTGTTGGTGGCATCAGGCTCGGTTTCCTGGCATCATATGGAATAAAAACTGCTGCCTGGAGGAAAGCATAGGGTACATTTTCAGTACTTTGTAACATATGAATCAGCACGGATGTGTACGTTAGAACGAAAAGTACTGAAATATTAAGATGAGGATTTCGCTGGATGTATTTTAGCTGTGTAATGATAAGATCTAAAGAAAAAATACTGTGATTTTGTGACAATTAATGCTGACATGAAATATGAGCTCCGACACAGTACCCGTGGTGGAACTGGCCCCTGAACTATTGGGATACATTGAACCACGATACGCTGGTTTGATAGTTCGCGCTTGAATTTCCTGTATGTCAGTGCCGCTGTGCAGTGTTGGAGGCCCTTTTTAAACGACAAGCACTATTTTTCAGCTAATATTGAAAGCAACTGTATTCTTTTTTTATGGGGGAGGCTTTTTTTAGCGTCTAACCACAGTTCCAGAGTTATCAGTTAGCTCAAGATGTGCCTGCATGTGTTTCTAACATCCAGTATGTTGTCACGGATTCAATAGCGAAAGAGCGTTATCTTATCAGATTGCGCGCGTGAAGCGAATACGGGCCTACATTCGCCGTCACATTTGAGGACCCGAGATTGCGCTGTAATGTACGACCATTTCAGTCTGACGAACTGACGCCTTGATCCGTAGATCGGAATCAGAGCAAGCACTTTGCGCGCAGCCATCGTTGCGCTTTGAGCGTTTTCTTTTCCCGCGCAAGCTCACCTTATAATGACTTATATTCGTGACTCACTCTTTGGAAGTGTTTTGTTCTTGACATCCCTACAATGTGAGAGTATAGAGGCGCTCCTTCTTCATTGAGTGAATACTTGGAAACGGACACGGCCTTTTCTTGCGTCTGCGTTTACACACTTCCCGCATCAATTTATTTTTTATGCCCTAATTTAGGAGGCTGTAGAACACAGCAACCTTTTATTAACAGGTCGTTTTAATAACACAGAAAATATGAATGCTTATTAGTCGGCTTTCACCTAATGGTAAGGAATTTCAATAAAGATATCTTTATGGTAATTAAAAGCCTATCCTCTTGACAACGTTTAATCTGAGTTCCTCTTTGCAAGCTGATACAGACTTGCAGGTGGTTCGTATCGGGGCCCTCAACACATGTCTAACCGTCAAACAAAGAGTTATTCCGAATGCTTAATTTCAGGAAGGCGTGTTACCCTCCTGTCTTTCATTCCCGTTCGCAAACACGCATAAGACGAAAGTGCTGCATGAAGAGTGTCGTTAGTCAAGACCAACGAGCTAGCGTAACTCACCTCGCTTATATCGCTGTCATTTAGGATTATATACGAAATATATATATTTTATATTGACGCATCACGAATCCAAAAAGAGCTGTCCGTGACCAGCCCAGCTAGGTTTCTTTCATTTCGTACTTCGTAGTAGCGGCTAATAGTAGCTCACGAAGCAGAGCACTGAGTGTGGATATTGCAGAGAAAGTGTTCTATATACTGTCTCGTCACCCACCGAAAATTGCCCGCCGTGCTACTGGCCATTCCTAGAAAATTGTATATGTGACGCCCAGTCATTTGCAACACCGCAACTTTGTTTCGCGATTGGAGAGTCCAGGTGAGAGACAGGGTGGTTATGTAGATAAAGACACGCTATTTTTTGCAGTAACAGATGAAAGCATGAATGAATGCCTTCATTTATTGAGAAAAAATAAGACCAAACATCAGTGGAAGCACGTCTCAGCAGATTGGGAAAGAAGCGGGGGACAAAGAGGAAAAGCTGGAGGCCGGGTGGTAGGCGAAGTCGCAGTTTAGGGGCGAGAGAATATAAGCAAGAGTTGGTGAAACCAGTTGAATTCTAGTGTAGATCTGTGATGTGGCGAGTAAATGATTGGAGTCACCGCCAAGCGTCCGTCATTTGCGGTAGTATAAGCACCCGCCGTTCTTGGTAACAAACGTTTACTGAAAACCAATCTTCGCAATTAATTATTCATCAGCCATACCTCGCCACGTATTTCTTAGTGGCAGGGTCAGTGGATTTCAACTACGCTGTCACGACAAGTTACGACTATAACGTGGCGCTTGCGGTTACGGTTGCCATACTCGTGACTCTTACTATTGTGCGAATACTATAAACATGGGTTTACTACACAAGTTAGTGAACAGACATTTTAGAACCGCGTTTCTCACCTTACATACGCGCAACGCAATCACCATTGCAGCATGTTACGGTGCGCGTCCCTTCAAGACAGAGACAAAAATAAAAGAACGCGTTAGAAGACAGGGTACCGACTTGGGCCTCGTGCCAAACATATCCAAGCCAACAATATTTATTTGATTTCAATACCCTAAAGGCCCAATGCGGGCGTTACGTAGGGGGGGATTCATCAAAGAAACTTAACAATATACAACACAGAATATAAATGGCTGAAGACAGGAATAAACAAGTTAATAAGCCAGGTACAAGTTGACAGGGGAAGAAGTGGCTAGGAACAGGTGCTGAAAAAATGCACATGTAGCAAATCCCACAAAACAAAACAAAAATCGCACCTTCAGAAGTTACAAAACATGCCATCTAACATTCCACGGAACGTTACGGCCCACACGCACACACTGCAAAAAAAAACGAAAAAAAAAACGCTCATCATTGTACAGTGGAATGTTCTAAGTATGGGGGGGGGGGGGGGGGTACCAAAGAGCTGTTTGAAATGATGATGGTCCAGCGATAGCCGCAATGCTAGAAGGAAGCGAATCCCACTCTTCAATAGCCAGGACAAGAGGTGAGTATTTGTGTCGGTCTGTCCGAGCGAAAATGGGTTTAGTCTTCTTCATGTGATCTAGACGAGCCGGTGTGTGCGGCACCGGGAGAAGATGTGAACTTGCGAATGGTGTGTTGCTGTGGTAGAGAGTATGGAAAAAAGATAAACGGCTGAGTTTTCTGCGCATGACCAGAGGCGGGAGACGGAGCGATATTTTCAGCACCATTACACTTTGATACCGAGAGTAACGGAAAAGGATGAATCGAGCAGCTTTGTTTTGTATAGATTTCAACATTTTAACAAGATAGATAAAATGAGGGTTTCAGATCACGGGTGCGTATTCTATCACAGGCTTGATTAGCGCGTTGTATGCGTGTAGTTTTGTATCCTGGTTGGCTTGGCGTAGTCGGCGTTTAAGAAGACAAAGTTTTTTTTAAGTCTTTCGTAGTAATCAGTTCAATATGAGTGCTCCACGATAAATAAGAGCTAAAATTTACACCGAGGTATTTTACCGCCGCTGAAGTTTCAATGATAGTATTATTAACTGTGTGGGCATTAGGAATCGTCTTAGCAGCGGAAGTAAACTTGAGATGTATAGTTGTGTCTGCGTTAATTACCATCTGCCCTACCGCACCAATGAGTTAGCTCATCAAGATCAGTCTGGAGAGCAATGATGTTAACAATCATGCCGTCATTTCTATGCAAAGAGGTTATGTATTTAAACTTCTCGAGTGACAGTCCAATCGGCCACCTACGGGAGCGCTTGAAGCCGCCGGTAGCCATATTGTTAGAGGAAAAGGAGCACGGCTACAGTACGTGGCTGCAAGCACGCGCGACGCAACTGTGCTTGCAGTTCTGCGATGAAAAATCAAATGAGACCCTTTTAGGAAGTATATCAGTCCGGCATTGTGTGTCGCTGTTGTAAAAAAAAAAAGAATGTCATGATGGTGGGTGCCTTGTGTTCTGTGTACAATGTGTTGCGAGAACTGAAAAACAGTCGTTTCCTGTTTTCTTCATTCAGTAACCTGCCGCGTGCATCGGCACTGTGATGCCCTTTCGTCGATACGTGGTGCCGGGCCGTATTGACAAAACATGACCTTGAAATACAGTATCCTTATGCCATTTCTTAAACATAATAATAATAATATTTGGGGTTTTACGTGCCAAAACCACTTTCTGATTATGAGGCACGCCGTAGTGGAGGACTCCGGAAATTTTGACCACCTGGGGTTCTTTAACGTGCACCTAAATCTAAGCACACGGGTGTTTTCGCATTTCGCCCCCATCGAAATGCGGCCGCCGTGGCCGGGATTCGATCCCGCGATCTCGTGCTCAGCAGCCGTTTTTTTCTTAAACAAATCACTATTTGTGTTAATGAGCATTTTTGCTTTAAACCTTGAAAACAAGAAAAATAGTCAACGATAGGTCTCATTTTTGTCTGGCGTTTCAGTTCTAGCTGAAAAGAGTTGGTGAAAGCAAATTTACATTAAAGCTAAGGCGACCCACAATCTGCACGATGCCGCAAGCCTACATGCGATCCAATGAAGGTCCCCTGCCAAAGTTAAAGTCATGCGTCACTGGCGGCTCAAGCAATCTTTACTTCTTTTTTTCGTTTCTGCATCCGTTCTTCCTGCGTCTGCGGCAAAAACGAGAAGTGGGAAGGCAGATAAACGGAAATTGGTGGAGGCAGGTGGTAGCGTAATGGTTAGAGTGCCCATCTCCCAAATGCAAGATGCTGCATTTGGGAGATGGGCTCGAATCCCGGTGGTTTGTTTGGGAAGACAGCTTTCTGTGCACTCTGGTGACTGCGACGCTCAGAATTAGGCGGCAGCCTGACGACAACGGTCGCCGTCAACGCAACAGAATAAGCGGGCGTGCAAGGTCCCACTTAAAGCGGAAGTACATTCAGCGGAGATACGCTATACTCTTGTCGGGAAAAAAAAAGTGATGAGTAACGAGCGGTGTTGTTGAGCGAAGCTGTAGACCGATAATGTCACCATAGACATGACCACGCTCCAATCCCGGTGCTCAGCGGAAATATACGTCGACAGCATGTCAACTAGCGTGTTATAGATACTTCATTAGGGTCGTTGCGTGTTTGTGTTGTGTCTAGCAGGAGCGAGTAGTGTAAGAGATGACACTGGAGGGAAGGCGGTGAGCGAAGTCCGCGAAAAGTAATTGAGGATAGCCGTATTGAACGTCGACGCCGTGTTGAAGAAAGCCTGCGACTTCAGTTGCTCAGCCGACAGAAAGGCTTGAGTGGTAGCATACCGCTGGGCGTATTTGGTAACCACAGCGATAGACACACACTTTGCGGAAGTAAACAGAGGAAAGGGACGTAGTGAGTTGGCCGCCCTTTTCAAGCTCTGCTTGAAAAATGCATGTGGCGAAGTATGACGCACCAAATAGTATATGCCAACCCAAATGAATCAGCGCGGTCATACTTGCGCGACATGCCATGGTGGCCTGCCACCAGGACATCATGAAGTTGCAGCGATTACAGTTTTCATTGGGTACTTGAGAATAAAAACGAGCACATCAGAGAGGTCTGAGGGATGTTTCTACGGTATAAGAACACATCGCTCTCGCCCCTCCCCCCCCCCCCCCCCAAGTAACTAAATCACGAATATAAGCTTACGAATAGGGGCATCATAAGATCGAGCACTAGGGCGCTTGTTGATCTTGTTCAGGATGACGTCAGCGTTTCATTCAGCGTTTATTTCTGAGAAAATGAGTTGGAGTTACGTTTATTTGCATCACAATGGTGGGCGTAATCAGGCAAACATTGACAGCATTTCATTAGAGGGTGCCTGACTACTCTGTGGAGATTACGTTTAACAATGACAACAAACACAGAAAGCTTTGCTTACATCGATTCGCACATACGTGGGATCCGCATAATTTTGTGACTATCAATTTAGGTTCCTCAGAATGGCGCTCATTAACGCAACATTTCCATCCACAGTGAGCATAAGCGGCTGTCGTATCCACAGTAGAATTGATTTAAATGGCTTTAATCCCATGGACTTATCTTCGCCAACTTCCGTGGGAATGGAGTCGTCAAAATGGAATACAGGTGACAGGGAAATCAGGAGGTTGAGGAACGGCACGAAGGCGGAAGCTTGCGCATGACCTCAGGGATATAAAATGACTTTTTGAGCAGCTTGGCCAGGGGGCCATGCAATGGTTTCCACGTCTATTAAAAATCCTCCAAAATATTAAGAGGCCGACGAAAATGCGGGCATTTTGGGAAAGGTGAAACCGCTGGAAATTTCACGACAGCCTTAGCCTAAATATTGTCACGTGGTCGTGACGTTGAATAACACAGTAGCAGTACTGTGAACGACAAAACTAACTTTTATTGGGCGAACCTGTGCCCACAAAACAGGCTACACTTATAGCACAACGATAGCGGCGAACACGCTCGGCGATCGTCGAAAATATGATCAGCGGGTCAAGCGCGTCGGCTTCTTTAGAGCAGTCATCGAATGTTTCAGACTAATCGTTCGGACCCGCGTGCCTTCCACAAAGTTCTGCACCATTCGCGTCAGGTGATGAAATCAGATAACATAACGTTCGGCGACAACAGACAGCGGATAGAAGCATCGATAACGTTCCAGAAACTTCGGATACATATACAGGCGCGTCCCACGCTGTGCGATTACGTTTTTTAGGCTGCGAAACGTGGTTGCCCGATAAAGATAAGTATACGTGTCAATATAAAAGATGACTTAACATAAGAAACCATAACGTTGACAGGGTGGCCAAATTCTGGCACAAATAAATCGGCTGTTGAAGCAGTTAAGCTGAAACGCAAAAGTGCGAAATAAGGCGAGAATGTCGGCAAGTGTTAAAAAAAGGTCAAGTAGGTCCTGTGGCCGACGCCAGCGCTCGGCAGCTGTCAAACGACTGCACGTATTAGCGAGATACCTGGTCGTCAGTAATTACAGTATGATTCGGCTCTGAAATATTGGACGCGGACTCCATCACATTGAATACAGTGCATTCTACGGTGTCATTCTTGGACAGATGGTACCCATTCTCCAGCAATGAGGATGGGAACAAATTGTCCCACGGGCCGGCCGTCACCTTCCTCCTACTGCCAACATTCGTTTCCCTCCGTAGTTGCTTAGCTTTTATTGGGTTCGGCTGCTAATCACGAGGTCTCGGGATCGAATCCCATCCACGGCAGCCGTATTTCAATGGGTGTGAAATACGAAAACCCGCGTACTTAGGGTTAGGCGCACGTTAAAAATCCCAAGTGGTCTAAATTATTCCCGAATCCTCCACTACGGCGTGCCTCATAATGAAATCGTGGTTTTGGCAAGTAAAACCTCATAATACGTTATGTAACATTCGTTGAGGATGTCCTGGGCAGTCGCACAACTCTTGAATTTGAATACAATTAAGTGTCAGGAGTTGCGCGTGAGGTCCTTGAATATGTCATCATCATCATCAGCAGCAGCAGCATGATCATCATCAGCCTGGTTACGCCCACTGCAGGGCAAAGACCTCTCCCATACTTCTCCAACAACCCCGGTCACCTACTAATTGTGGCCATGTCATCCCTGCAAACTTCTTAATCTCATCCGCCCACCTAACTTTCTGCCTCCCCCTGCTACACTTCCCTTCCCTTGGAATCCAGTCTGTGTATAATAGCTGTGTCTTACCAGTACTCACCTACGGGGGCAGAAACTTGGAGGCTTACGAAAAGGATTCTACTTAAATTATGGACGAGGCAACGAGCTATTGAAAGAAGAATGATGGGTGTAACGTTAAGGGATAAGAAAAGAGCAGATTGGGTGAGGGAACAAACGCGAGTTAATGACATCTTAGTTGAAATCAAGAAAAAGAAATTGGCATGGGCAGGACATGTAATGAGGAGGGAAGATAACCGATGGTCATTAAGGGTTGAATATGTGGATAGCCTTTATGGCGTTCGATAGCTGCTAGTCTACATTGCGGCTATATAATAAAGGTGGAACGGCAACATGGTAGAAAATGTGGAGAACATACAAATTCCGCATATATTATTCCACAATAATTTTAAATAGCGTTCTTGCTTCACACACGTGGATAGCCGCCATAGGAGACTACTTTGGAAACTAACTGCAAGTACTGTATATGTCGTACCCAAGGGTGTACCTGGCCTGGTGGCCAGTAAATGTGACGTAATATTGCGAGCAGCTTCGGCCATAGCATGCTAACGGATGACGACACAGACTGAAGTGACTAGCGCAATAGTGGACAATAGAGAGACGCTACAAGGACAAGCGCCCAGTTGGAAGTTTGCGCTTATCCTTGTCGCCTCTTTAGTGTCCCGTGTCCACTCTTGCGCTAGTCACTTTAGCATGGAATACCAACTAGCCCCCTCTCACACCCTGCGACGACACAGGGACAGTTTGCTCAACTCTTGTTTCGTGACTTTTGTGTCAAGGTGAAAAACCGACATATCCATGTATATGTCCTGATACTTAAGCACATCTAGATTTGCAGCTGCGTCGATAGCCCATGAGTGCGCATTGCAAAGTCGCTAGTGAAATAATTGTGTGCACCTTAATGAATTCGATAAGGGAAAATCAAAATCCATCCACGACGGCGTCTCTAGTAGGCGCGGTGCGATGTTCGGACGTTAACAATGTATGCCGATTGAAGAAAGGCTGCCCCGAAGTGCTTCTGACGGTTAGGCTATCTTCTTTACTCCGTAGAATGAAAAAAAGAAAAAGAAAAGGAAAAGAGAAAAAAATAAGAACCGAATCAAAAGCCCAGAATCAACAATTGCTCGTCGCGAGTAAACGCTGGATGACGAGCAATTTCCAGGCGACGAGCGAATACGCTTGATCAAGAACACTGATAACGCTGGCGGGACAAGCATTGTGGCGAAGTTCAATGCACAGGGATAGCTTTTACTTTTTTATTTTTGTTTGGTTGACGTCATCACGCGTCACCGCGGGAAGTTTGAAAAGTTTAAGGTGAGTACGCCACGTGGTGGCATTCCCGCGAACTAAACCCTCGTGTCCAGAAAAGCTGGATACGGAAGTAGTTGGGAGACAAAGCCGCGCGCTTCATTTTTCACCAACATACGACCGCTATTTTTCAACCTCGCCTGTCCTCTCTGCGCTGAACCTAACATCACTTTCCGTACGTCGTGACGTGGAATCATTAAAAATTATGCGCAACATGATTAACATGCCCTATCATACGTCGAGCACAGCTTGCTTATCTTTCACCAAGCCTTCTTGCGCGCGTAACTTCCACGAGCGCAATCATATCTCTTTTTATGCCCGGAGAGATACTTTCAAGTACAGCTTTTCTCGCACTATAGGACTATGAAATTTTTGACCTGTTATGCTTTCGTTCATTACCGATAAGTGAATTCGAAAGTGCCCTTTCTGAGAATCAGTGTGTGTAACTGCATGTTTAAATTATGCATAGTTTAAGCTTGATGTGTAAGTATTTCATGGTACCGCTGCTTTTAGTATTGAAAAAAAAAAACGTTTTTCTAGTGATTTGACTGTTGTGCTAACATTTAGTACAACAGTCAGCCCCCGTTGCCGTATTCCAACACTTAATTTTTACTTCACGGACGGTATCCCCTTTATGCTATACCTCTGCAATGAGCCGGAATCCATCGACCATTTTTTATTATCGTATCGGCGGTTTTCTAGTCATCGAAAACAATGTCTATAAATTCCGCTTCCAAATCTAGGACTGCCTTTAATCCGTACTGTTATACTCTTCCTCGGAGCAACGGTATTAAGATACAGCCTCAGGAATGTTTGCATAGCCAATTTTAATTTCCTATGTGACACAAAAAGACTGCCTTATTAATATTTCGTAGTTTCTATAATTGACTCACTTCTTCAATTTAGAAAATTCAAGAAGTAAAAACAGATTCACAGCTAAAATATTATTATTATTCAAATTTAACTTACTCATGTTTAAGTGTATCCTTCACTTTACGAAATTCAGTAATAAGTTCTTGTTACTACTCCTATCAGAGCAAGGCTGACTATCGTATTAAAGAAAGCTTTATCTAATTCATTAACAGTTTATTTCTCGTCTTGGATTATTCATTCATTTCCTTATTTTGTGTTACTTATTGACTAATGTATTTCATTTTTCAATCATATTACCACCCTATTCGTGGCCTATCCCCTATAGTGGGTTTCTGCTATTAATTTAGGCTTCTTCCTCATCATCATCATTGAACGTCGTATTGGAAAGGACAAACTTCAGCATACTAGAAGTTACAGCTTGAGTGATATCGTGAACAAAAATTAGGAAGAAATCTCGGAAGCAATATTTTTTGTAACTTGTTTGGGCAGTAACTAGCGTATGCGGTGCGGTCCTGTACAAAAGGTTGGAAGCCAGAGACCGCATTTTTTATTCTTTTGTCTGGTTGCCCGGATGTTCTCGTTGTAGTGCCTAGATGACGGTTCTGGCTTTTGCCTAAAAATCACTTGAAGGTCGCCGACAACGGGAGCTAAAAACATTTCATGCTTAAGATTATGTACTTACGTGGCAAGCGACATAAAATGACTGCCGGAACACTGCAGTATCGCTAGGATATGTATATTCCAGTTCGTATAACTTATATTTTCTCACCATTTCTGTTTTTATTGCACAAGTGTCTTAACGCTTCCCTACATTTGCGATTGATTATTACTTTGTGTACTTCATCGTTTTCTAAAACTGCTTGTTTTATTTGCCTGAACACTTATGTGAACGAGTCGTACCAGATGTCCTGCTGCGCCCACTACATTGTTTGTCGATTCAAGCACGCCGAAGCTAAGTGCCTATCACAGTATGTGCATGCCTATGTTTGTATTGATGCGAAAGCATCAAATGGCCCATGGAGCGCAAAAAAAGCCGTCGTCCGTCGTCTGGACAAACGAAAAACGGCACCTAAATTCCTATTGGCTGCGACGCCATTTCACGAGCGCGCCTTGACGGAGCAGAGCGTGCGAACACCTACCGCTGCAATAGCGCGCCACCTGTTGCGTGAGGGGAGAATTAGGCACCATCGCGACGCCACGCCACCCTCGATCATGCTCCCGGAAGCCTGTGTTATCCGCGAGTTCCTTGTCCGCGTAAGCTCTCGCCTGCGTTCTAGCTGCGCCTCGGTATAAGGCCAAATCAAAATGCCCCAAGCCAACGCCTCCTAGATAGCAGGCCTGTGCGCTCTGCTTTATGACGTCATGTTACTTGGACGGAAATTTCCACGTCCAAGCACGGCGTGACCAAAGCGGTTGCGTCAAATTCACCGCGGTTTACCCGGGAGCGTCCCCATTAGGTTTTATGGCAGTCGGGCAAGGTAGCATGACGTCACGGATCGAAGCACACTGGCCTTTGCTATCGAGGAGGTGTTATCCAAGCGTCTCAACGCGCTCGCTCGATCGCAAAGAGTAGATAGCGCGAAGGACCGCTCAGCGGAATTCAATTGGACAGTTATGCTTTCGCATTCACAACTCACAAGAATTGCTTAGATGTCCTCGTTTTTTTTTTTGGCTCATATTTTCCAAAAGATGAATAAATAAATTACGGTGTTTTACGTGTCAAAACCACGATCTGATTATGAGGCACGCCGTAGTGGGGGACTCCGGTAATTTGGCCACCTGGGGTTTCTTTAACGTGCATGCACTTAAATCTAAGTATCCACGAGTGTTTTCGCATTTCGCATCCATCCAAATGCGGCCGCCGTAGCCGACTCATATTTTCATACCATTTCTGCATATTAATTAGACAATCAAATTCTGGGGAAAAGCCAACGACAGAAGTTGCCAAAATTTCCAAGATTTTCAAATCAATCAATCAATCAATCAATCAATCAATCAATCAATCAATCAATCAATCAATCAATCAATCAATCAATCAATCAATCAATCAATCAATCAATCAATCAATCAATCA
The DNA here is from genome assembly GCF_038994185.2 of Dermacentor albipictus. Classification (NCBI taxonomy): domain Eukaryota; kingdom Metazoa; phylum Arthropoda; class Arachnida; order Ixodida; family Ixodidae; genus Dermacentor; species Dermacentor albipictus. The sequence continues at coordinate 74,179,904 of NC_091821.1, forward strand.
ATTCCGCACTATCTGTGCGCGAAAGCGACTGGCGCGTTTTTATTACGCTTGCGCGAACTACGCTGCTGTTGGGCTTCGCTCGATTAGTCGTGAATGTGTATTGACTCTATGGGACTCGAACAATTTTGAGATCTCAGGACTGTTTCCGGTGTTGCCTGACTTACAAATAAGTCTTCCAGCTGCATTATCATGACGCGAACAGATTGTACTGTGCCGTCTGTATCTTGGAGGCGCATTACAAGCCGATGTTTATTTCTAGTTGTAACGGTGACAGCTCTGCCTGTGACAGGCGCGGCTGTGACGACCCTATCCCTGAACTTTGTATTTGTGACAATGCTTTAGTGGGGTGAACCAAATGTTGTGCAACGTGCTTGACAGACCAGAGTGTCGTTCACTATCATAACACTAGGTTTTTTAATCAGCACTTACAGAGGGGACTACGGGGAAAAGGTTATCAATGCGCTGCTTCAGTTCCGAGAGACTGCGGGCCCATATATAATAGGCTTTTTTTATCAAGGCGGCGTGTTCTACATTGGATTATGCCATGCGTTTCAGGTTATTTTCGCTTCTCTACCCTTTAACCTATTGTCCCACGAAGAGCAGCTGACTGGATCGCTAGTTGGCCTCTCTTCTTTCTATACCTCCTTTTTATTCTAGAAGGACACTGTGACTATCATGAATCGATTGCTGTTCGCTATAATAAGGCATGTCCAAAGTCGAAGCTAATTCTCGTTCGCGGATCTCAGCATCAAGATTCTTGATAAATGTCACACGCGCAGTTAATGACCTTCGCACATACCGACAGGCAGATGGAAGGAGGGGACGATATTGAATGGATAGCTTTGAATTTTTGCAGAGGAAGGAATTCAAAGTTATTTTTTTTTTGATGGTGTAATTCGAAAATGCGGCGCCTCGACTTCACGAAGGAACAGTGGACGCTATGCTGAATCTGTTTTGTCTGAGATGCCTAGATATGCGTGCATACACGTGGTTTTGGCCTATATGTCTGTTCTGACCCATGTCTGCATTCTATTATGTGTATATCCACGTTTATTAAGAAATCAATGTTCAGCATAGTGTTCAACAACGCTCGACAGGCGCTAAGACCGTCCCACACAAATTTTTCAACTCTTCACCCATTCAACAGTTTCACCAGTCACGCTCAAAAATTTGTTCTTTTCCGTGACAGTTGTGACAGCCAAGTAGTTTTTCCTCTGCGTTTACATGAGCACAGGAGTGCTCAACGCCGTCTTACCGCGTCCGGTACACCCATCGACTTTTCTAATGCTATAAAAATGAAGCAAATATATTTCCAATAAATATTTTAACGCTGTAATACACCCCAGAAAACTGCAGCTGATGTCGCATCGCACAAAATGGACGTACAGCGAAACGCCTTTACAACGAACGCCTATACAACGAATATACCTGTATAACGAAGCATTCAGAATTCCTATGCTTTATGTGTATTGCGAAAACATCTACAGCGAAAACCACTACAACGAATTCGGCTGTACGACGAAGGAATTAAGGCGCCGGCAACGGCTGATTTGTTGCTGTACAACGAACGCACCTAGCGGCGCCACCACTGCCATCCGCAGTGGCCACTGAGCTGCATGCGGTCAGCGCTGGCGCGGATGGCTTATGAATACTTCGCGGTTCACGACGGTGACCTGGTCGGAACTAGCTACTTATGACGACGCCAGCGCCATCAAGGAAAAGAAGGATGTGAAGGGGTAACAAGGCAGCAGATATTAAGAGCCAACAAACGAAAAAAAAAATTACGAGGTAGGCAGTAGTGACATTCGACATTGTGCAGCTGTGCCTTTTCTTCGTTGCTCAAGAAGGCTTCGTCAAGAAGTATGTCGTGAGCCTCGACAATATAACGTCGGCTCTACTTGCACTTTTCGTCTAACAAAGTGTGCGGATGGAATTATCGGCTTCTTTCGGTAAATATATTGAATTCACATTTACTAAAAGTTTTTCTTCTGGGGAACATGCTTCGCCTGCTCTATTTCGGATGGTACGGTGCGCGACGTTTACAACGAAGTGATTGAAATGCCTCGGTTATTCATAACTAATTGGCCCGATTTCAAGAAACTCTGGGCTGTTTACTTCTACTTAAAAAAATCTTCCTTTCTCGTATTCCAATTCATTGCGCACCAGTGTTGCCAACCAATTTTTAAAGAAAAGAAGGCTACGCAGTGGCTTAGATGACCTTACGTTACCTTACATTGCCCTACGTGGCCATCTCCTTGACACTACGTTTGACCTTACGTTTGACCCTACGTTTGACACTACGTGACACGCATGTCATTATATTCATGTCATGACCGATCGTTTATGTTTGTTATACACTCTTGTCATACTATGCCAATTTTGGTACATACCAAGTTAACGAAACGACCATGAGAGCAGCAAGACGTAGGCGGCTAGATGGATACTGCCAAAGTGGCAAATGTTCGCCAAGCAATGCTTCGCATTTAAAAGCGCTTTTGTTGCAGCTTACATTTTCTTATTTCGCACGATAGTTAACAAATTCGAGTGTCATTCGCACTTACCTAGCTCAGTGCCTGAACAGTAGCGCCGTCAGTTCAAGGAGGGCTAAATTGCCACAGCTAATACAGTAAATAATATAGTAATATTAGTATGTGGACGCAGAATTCATCCTCCCGGCTGAGAGAAGGGTTTCTTTCGCGGACATTGCTCGTTGACTTTGCTTACGCGGCTCTATGTCTTGTTCGTTTAATTTGACACGAATTCAAGAAGTTGTCGTTTTGTCCCAATTTTGCTCCGCATTAGATTTAAACGTTAATGCAAATTTAACACATGCAATCAACGCAAGTATCCAGAGTCGTCTAAAAAGAGCAGACGAAATATCCTCGCAGGCAATGTGCGCAGTCTGAATTGCAAAATGCAGTCCGCATTTGTGCCTGCGACGATCGACCGCAGTCGCATCTCGTATCCTGGGCATAATTCCAAGATGGCCATCCGTGTCCTCTGGAAATGCAACTTTTTCATGAAGGCCTCTGTGTCACGCAAGCATTTGCCGTCGGGGGCACAAACGCTCAAGCTTAGCTACGTCGTTCTGAGTGGACCAAGAAAAGTGCGCTACATGACTACCACAAACTGAACATCGTGTTGGAATTAGCAGCTTATATGCCGGTCGCGCACGCTGTTTAGCACATAGGTGGGCGCTACTCACAGAGTCGAGGCTGTACTCCCAGTTGTTGACAAGGGCCGGTATCTTCCACCAGCGGGCCTCGCAGTTCCCGCGCAGCAAGGCGTAGTTGTCACGCCAGATGGGTCCCGACGACACCAGGCCCAGAAGCGAGAACACCAGCAGCAGGCAGAAGCACGGTATGATGACCCTGTCTCGCCCCCGGATGCATGAAGGACGAAGGCGGACAGAGTCCGACCAGAGAGCGAACGGCGTCATTTTAAGCACAACCGTTATGCATGTCGCCGTGCCTTTGCGCAGTAGCAGCGGGACCGGGACAACTCACTCACTCACTCACTCACTCACTCACTCACTCACTCACTCACTCACTCACTCACTCACTCACTCACTCACTCACTCACTCACTCACTCACTCACTCACTCACTCACTCACTCACTCACTCACTCACTCACTCACTCACTCACTCACTCACTCACTCACTCACTCACTCACTCACTCACTCACTCACTCACTCACTCACTCACTCACTCACTCACTCACTCACTCACTCACTCACTCACTCACTCACTCACTCACTCACTCACTCACTCACTCACTCACTCACTCACTCACTCACTCACTCACTCACTCACTCACTCACTCACTCACTCACTCACTCACTCACTCACTCACTCACTCACTCACTCACTCACTCACTCACTCACTCACTCACTCACTCACTCACTCACTCACTCACTCACTCACTCACTCACTCACTCACTCACTCACTCACTCACTCACTCACTCACTCACTCACTCACTCACTCACTCACTCACTCACTCACTCACTCACTCACTCACTCACTCACTCACTCACTCACTCACTCACTCACTCACTCACTCACTCACTCACTCACTCACTCACTCACTCACTCACTCACTCACTCACTCACTCACTCACTCACTCACTCACTCACTCACTCACTCACTCACTCACTCACTCACTCACTCACTCACTCACTCACTCACTCACTCACTCACTCACTCACTCACTCACTCACTCACTCACTCTTTCTTTCTCTGCAGCCTCGTATTCACATCTGGCATCACCAGCATTGCATCATGAAATCAGCGTGTGATTGGCCTGGTTATTGCCAATCGCAAATACATTTGCTTTCATTACCATTAGTACTAACTCGTTTTCTGCAACCCTTCTGTTTTAAACATCGCAGATAAATCGGCCCAGTGGCGTAAAGCCACCGTATGGACCACCTACGCGCTATGGAGCTTGAACGGCCCCTATTTTGGCGCTTAAGGTTTCTTGATGTCGATATATCTCATCTCTATTAAAGTATATAAAAAAAACAGTTACGTCACAGTGGGGGCGGCTTTTCACTGAACAAATACCTAAATTTAAAGATGGGTTACCTTCCTGCTCTGCAATATTAAGTCGGTTGCCTGGCTGACAGAAGTTTCCTTGTAAAAGTATACTACGTCGTCTCGCCCTTCAGCCGAGCGAAACTCAGGCTATTGACGTTCATTGAAGCGAAGACGTCGGACATAAGTCACGGTGGTTGCGCTGTGCGCATTTGTTCCGCAGCCCCACCTTGGCAGACGCGTAACAAGGTGGCTGCTTTGCCGACTCACCGCACGTATCTCCTGATCAACAGTATCGGCAGCCACTTGCTAAGGTTTCGGCGCTGCTTGAAAACGCTGTAGCCAAACAGGAATCCACTGAAACAGAGACCATTTGTCAGAACAGCTGCTAACGGATGAACGTCGAACTATGCCTGCCTGAGAAGTACGAGTAAAGTTGCTTATTGAGACCCAAGATTTTCTTCCAAGCGCACGATTTTTCAAGAAATCTCGATCAATAAAAGGCGTACCTGTTGTGATGTTACCAAAGAGTTTAAAACTATTTTTTAAATCTTGCTCAGAGGAAAAGCAATAATATGATCCAAGTGTGTAGCATTTTTTCTTTGTAGCTTTGCGGCCAAATTATGAGCGTTGAGTACTGCGCAAGGTAGCAGTATGTGGCCGACAGTTGCTATCAGCATTGATTCAAATGCGAACGACTTGAAATGAGCTATAATGTGTGTCTACGTATCCCATATTCAAAGTTTCTTTGTGTGTGTGTGGGGGAGGGGGGTCACTTGTTACGATGGACTCGCGCAAGGCTGGACTGCACAACGTTTAAAAAGTGGCTGCGTCGCAATTGCACATCACGCGTAAAATGTTTTGCCATCACTGTTTTCCTGTTCGTGCATCAATCTATGCTGATGGCAAATGACCCGGCTTGATGTTCACGTTTACACGCAAGACAGCTGATTTTTAATTCTGAGCCGTAATTAGACTCACTTGGATGACAGCTAATTACACGTTATTTCCAGTGGTGATGATCACAGAACATTTTTGCTTCCCATGTGTCTAACGTTACGAACAAGTGTTAACTGTTTCCTCATCTGTTGTCATATATTTGCTTAGAGAGAGAGAGAAAAAAAAAACATTTGGTTTGCTGTCGTGATTTCAATGGCACATACCTTAGACAGAAGAAGGTGTCGGCAGCTGGGTAAGCGTTGGCGATGAACATGAATGGCGTGTGCTTGACGAAATCAAACATATTGAAGATTCTTCCTGCAAGAGGTCGCAAAGACCCATGGGTAAACTACGCGAGATCGAAATTTAACGATGCTCACACTGTGAAAGTTTAAGCTAATTCAATTAGTCAGAAGCAAAACTATCAATGCATAAATTTATACACTTCAATGGTTCATTATTTAGGTCACTCCAGTGTCGAAAAAAAATATACGTCTTCAATACAGCCGCCAGCGGCGTTGCTCCGTCAATGAAGTGATATCAAGTCGGTACACTGGGTGTCCCACGTAACTTGAGCCAAACATTAAAAATATGCAAATACTACGTAGCTGCACAGAACCAAGGTAATGTTGTTTGCCTCGCTTGGAGATACTCAAATTATTATTTTTTTTCCATTCCACCTAACTAGATATTTAGTCTCAATTAATTAATCAACTTCTCAGATATTATAATTAGATGAAAAGTGTCAATGAGAAAATTGTAGAGCAACATGAAAAACTCCCGATACCGCTTTCTGTATCGCAATGCACGCTACATAACAGTTTTTCCGATCGCGAAAGGAGCCCGTGAATACACTCAAAGTGCCTCGAGCGGCTAGTCGCGCGGCAATTTTGCGTGTATTTGCGGGATTCTTTCACGCTTGCAAAAACAGTATTATGTAGCACGTATTGAGCAACAGAAAACTGTATCGGTAGTTTTTCATCTTACTCTACAATTTTCTCATTGACACTTTTCATCTAAATATAATATTTGAGAAGTTGATTAATTAATTGAGACTAAATATCTAGTTAGGTGGAATGGAAAAAAAATAACAATTTGAGTATATCCAAGCGAGGCAAACAACATTATCTTGGTTCTGTCTGGCTACGTGCAATTTGCATATATTTATTGTTTGGCTCAAGTGACGTGGGACACCCTGTATGTAATCGCCCATGACAGCACTGTGACCTTGCACAATCTGGGAGTACGCTAACGTGTGTTGCTTCCAAGCGCTGCATAAAATTTAAAGGGCTTTCTATTGTTATCCAACTACGTGTACACAACTGAAAATGTCTTGAATGCAAATGAAATGACCCAATCGTCCGACATTATTTTCTAAATTGCACAGCACTGTTCGACGGCTTTTCGCCTATTTCGTATCGGTGTTACGCGGAAAGCCTTTGTTCTGTAAAGTTTAATATTGACGGACTTAGAGAGAGAGAGCAAGGACAGGAAAGGCAGGGAGGTCAACCAGACGAGCACCCGGTTTCCTACCCTACACTGGGTGTGGGGCAAAGGGGAATAGAGAGAGGAAGAAGGGAGAGAGTAAGCACTGAGTGCTTAATATGTATGTTTGAAACTTGAGCAGGAGTGCGCCAACCGATACGGTTCATCTCAAGCCCTGCGCGGCGTTTCGTACTCTTTGAGCTGTGCGCTTACACGAAGGTTCTACTGTTGTAGAATCATCGGACGTATTCTCGCCTCTTGTACGTGTAGTAATATAAATAGTAAATAAATAGTATAAATATGCATAGCATAAACATAGATAGTATAAATAGTCAAGCATAAATAGTATGCGTGATCGCATACGTAATAAGAAGGTCAGAGGCCGGCGTTCCCAAATAAATCGGCTCACGCCCCGTGCACGCTCGCTGAAAGCACCGAAAAGCGCGAACAGCGCGCTTGCAAACACAAGTGTCGCGTAGCGGAAGACACGTGCGCATTCGCAATGCTCACTGCGGTTGGGGATGGGCGTCAGCGCGTAGCAGTAGCCCAGGATGATCCACAGCATGGTGAGGAAGCGCACGCCGTGTAGCGCTCGCAGCCGCGACCCGTCGTCGGAGACGTCGAACAACCGCAGTGTGTTGCTGTACGCGGACCAGGACGTAAGCGCCCCCAGTACCGCATCTGTGCGCAAGGCAGACACAAGCTGTAATCATCGCTCCCGGGTGCCCTTATTTCGTTTCGGCACTTGCGAAGTCGAGAGAGAGAGTGCAGAATCGAAGGTTCTAGCGGAAATCATTAAAGGAAGGGGGTACGAGATTCAGCAGAATCATAACAGTTACGTCATGGTCGGCAACACTGGAATTTAGGCGAAGGCATCAACTTGCACTATGCAACAATCAATAGGCCAACTAAGTTCACCTGTCGTTTAGCGGTGAATGAGGACAACGTATACGAAGTAACCACCAGGATCAAGACAGAGTGACATAATTAGAAGGACGTTCCGGGTGTTGTTAACGACGGAAAGATCCCAGCCATCTCTAAAGGCTACGTTGCCAATACAGAAGCCCGCTCGGTGTATGTAACCAAAATAAACCTAATCAAAAAAACTTTAAAGATTCAAGTTGCTTTAAAAAAATTTTTTTTTAGAGTCTAAGAGTCTATACACTCTAAAAAACGTTTACACCCTTGGGGTGTATATTTGCCACACAACAATAACCGCCATCTGTCTTGCCCGCATTTCCTTTCTTGAAAACGCTGCGCTCGTTACTTTCCCGTCGAGAATGCCCGCTGATAACGCGCATGCCGTTCGTGGCTTGGAAGTGCCGGGCTCGCAGCGTTAAAGAAAGGAAATGCGGGCAAGACAGATGATGATTATCGTTATTTTGTGTGGCAAACGTTTTTAGAGCGAGGAAGAAAATAGTTGTGTTAGATGAAATTATTTGCGACCTTCCATGAAGCAAACGCCCCGTAAATTTTTCACAGCTTGCACTCGTGACTGACATGAATATGAACTGTTGTAATTGTAATATGAACTGTTGAATATGAACTGAATATGAATATGAACTGTTGAACTGTTGTAACACGCCAGTGTAACGTTTCCGTGTGGTGCAAATTCCCGCGACTGAGGAAAGTGAGGTGCCACAACGCACATTTTACACTGGCGGAACTGTGCTGGAGCAACATTGGTTCGGTCAACGAGATGATTGAACACGGAAAGCGCATTGAGTGGTGCAAGTTTAGCACTGATGGCGATGTTAAGTGAACGAAGGAAAGACACAAAGCTTGAAGTGACTAGTAAAAGACAATGAAATCAGCATACGCACGGGGCTTGCGGTCCTTGTCTTGACGGCTCCTGAGGAAGACGTCCACCAGGGTCCCCAGGCCCACCATGCTCAGCACCACGCACAAGCAGATCCTGTAAGTGTCAAGGACGCGCATTCCCACGGCCGTTGTGTATGTACAAGTTTCAATTTCGTGCGTTACGCCCTAGAAATTTACCCTGCTCTCGGAGTATAAATACCTGAGAGCATTTACATTTTGCTGAGTACCACGAGGAGCTCAGTTATAGAGTGATGCACGTGCAGATACGCATGCGTGAATGAGCTGAGCAGTGCTGGTCGTTTATGCTCAGCAGCGCTACAGTTTGCTCAGGATGAACTGCCTGAAGCCAAATGCCTCTGCGAACATCCTTAGTTGTTCATCCTATCTCACCTGTGCAATTTTTACACTTCGGCATTGTTATGAACGGAATTGCACAATGGCATCTGCTGACGCCTTCAAGGGTGCACATTTCTTTACTTGTTCATCCAGCTCACGCAGCACTCATGCACGCACGCGTACACTCGGAAAATGGTACCGATGCAGCATATATTGCCGGTAATGCGGAACTGTTGTATCACTGCTACTCCCACGAAAGTACCAATGCTATCACTGCCAGTTAGGCACGTCCCCAATCGGGCTTCTAGCTCTCATGGAGGCGGCTCTTGTGGCTAATAGGGCAAGTGTTCTGGTGTGCGGCCAATCTTGTTGCGCAGCTTAGCGAGTGCTGCGATGTTTCTGGCGCAGCGTAGACAGAGCAACATGCGTGGCACGCAGGCTAGCTGCAGCGAAGCGAAATGAGCAAAGCCGTCTCGAAGCAGTGTTCTGCAATAGACGGCGCCAGTGCGCCTTAGACTAATGCGCTAACGCTAGCGCTACTTCCTTCTTCGGTTTCATTTCAATTCACAGATAAACGTTTTGTTCACCAAAATATTTGTGATTGTGGCCCACAGGCGATTGCGTTTGCGATCTTTTCGAAGTAACATTGAATCGAATGATAATCACATTCAATAAACCGCGCTTACACATTAACACGCAGTGGAATGACTGGTGTCACATAAGAACCACCAACTCCACCTATATATGGTATGCTGAACAGCCAGTTTCACAAGTGACCTTCGCCTAGGTGACGAATATATGGCGGCGCGTTCGCCGCGCGTTTGCTTACAGTGCCACTTGCTGGAGGTTGTCTAGTTGGATGTCCCTCTGCACGTCGCAAAGAGGCACTGATGCGTTCACGCCGTAGTTCTTGAAAGCTGCATCGCAGAAGAAAAGGCAGAGGTTAACGGGAGGTACTGAGAGACTGCAAAAGCAATCTTTAGCTTGGCTTCTGCGCTATTCGGTGCTGTGCTCTGTGACTTCGAGGGCAGCGTTTGCGAATGTCGGGTTGGGCACAGAGTGGAAACGGGATGAAGCGCTAGCGAAACAACCATGCAAACCGATTGAAGCGGCTCTCAAAGTCCTGATAACGCTAAAGCCCCCCATGAAAAATGAAAACCGTGCTGCGTTTTTCGCCTATATCGAGGATGGGTTCGTTCAAATCGTTCAACATCTTGATCATCTTTTTCATACGATGAGTAGAAGAAACTATGTCAGATACTTGAAGCGATCAAGAATGGTTGAACAACGGACGTCGCTGTAGCCGAGGTTTCGACTAGTGGACTTGTCTACTTGTCCACTTCTTGAAATGTTGGCTCCAGAGTGATATCCCTTGTTCAACTACTGCTGATCGCTTCAAGTCTCCATGTTACTGTGACAGCTCTGTCTTGCTTGTATTTCACATACTTGTATGAGTGAGTCGCCCGCTAACGCGGCTTGCATTTCTTGTTTATGAGAAAAACAGAAATGTGGTTTATTGACGCCGACTAAATTCACAGCTTTCGCCGCATGGATCTTCTGGTTATTTGTGTAACATTCATCAGTATAGGGAAGTAAGATTGAAGTAATACTCTTCGTAGTTTGGTGTGCTATTGGCAGTTTTGTGGTGTTTGGTGTTCACGCTGTACAACAGAACAGTGAGTTACATAATGACGTTTACTGGCAATTTGAACTGCTACTACTGTGGCTGTCTTGGAGGCCCAACAATCCTACACAACTATGCTGTTAAGTTAGTAAAACAAAGCCAGGAAAAAGGAGATATAAAAAAGTAACGTTCCTCCTAAGATTAGGTAAATTGGTTTTATTGTTTACGTGCTGTAAGTTTACTGTGGGATAAAACTGGATCTCAGTCAGCTTTATTTGTCAGAAATAGACTTCACGAATTGTTCATCATCTACGCCATATTTCCCAGAAACAAACAATTCAAACTGTGTGAGGGAGTTCTTGCAGCCTGCTGAATAATAAGACAGGGCTGTCTGGAAAACCCCGGCAGAATACGTTTCCCGCCCTGGCAGTACGGTACACATCGCCGCCTCACTAACTGTGCAGCTCGTGCGACCCGAAAGATGCACACGTGCTTCAAGGACGACGTAGAGGCATCGCAAGCGATCGACCGAAGCCGGCGAAATTATCAACGCAGCGCCGTCATTATTAAGAGAACCGGCAGCGACTGGGATTTGGTGAGGGAGAGCACCCTTCAATCGCCGCAACGTTTCCGCCGCCAGACGAGGACCTCCGCTCAGTCAGTGTGCGGAAAAATTGGATTCACAAGGCGACCGCGCGGATTCAAGGCCACGCATTGCTCCATGCGGGAACATCGGCGCTTCCGGCGACCGCGCAGCGAGAAATGAAGCATGTGTGCGCGACGACTTCGCGGAAGGCGTTCTCGTCACAACCACCAGAGAGGTTTCGTCCCCCCTCCCCCCCCCCCCACTCCTTTCTTTTTGTGACCTCCCGCCTACCTTTTCGTCTTGGGAGAAAACATATTGCAAATATGTCAAACGTGCGCAGGCCGAACTTGCGCCGATGACAACCTAACACGCACGGACGCGTGCCACGACGTCCTTGTTGGGCCCTGCCAATTTCGTCCACAGTGCGCCGATAGAAGTTGGTGTGAAAACAGCAGGCACGTATAATCAAAGTGCACTTAAAGACCTCTGACCGGACTGCTCTTCGCTTGCGTTTCCAACAGCATTTTATTTTGTAGTTTCACGTTGTTTGCTACTTCGGGTCCATAAGTGTAGATGCGAGTGTCCTTTAGATATTGCAAGATTTTTACATTTCTGGCCCCCTCGTCATATTCGTGTCTACGTATTCAAACATGTAAACAGCAGAGGCAACCTTGCCGAGCGCCTCCTTTCTACTCGTACTTCAGTCCGACCCATCTGGTTTTGAAGCTCTGCGCCTTTGTGTCAACACAGAGGCGGTCTCGCCGCTGTACCCTGGTAGATTGCCGACAAGCTTCTTTGTAATTTGTTCCTCCTAGTACTTCCTCATTTTTCTAAATGGCTAGCTTTCGCGAGTGACTTCACTTAGCTTTTTCGTTATTGTTGTCGCGCAAGCCTTATATATAATAGATACACAGGCTTCTTTTTGATTACTTAATGGTTCTCACGGCAAGGTGCCAAAATATCCATTGGTTTAATATTGCATTTATGGGTAGTCTTTCAGTTCACGCACACTACACAAAGGCATCACATGCATCGAAGTGGCATTTGCGAGAGGTGTCCCGAGAGGCGCGCGCGTCGGACTTGCGTGCGTATGTATGTATGTATGTATGTATGTATGTATGTATGTATGTATGTATGTATGTATGTATGTATGTATGTATGTATGTATGTATGTATGTATGTATGTATGTATGTATGTATGTATGTATGTATGTATGTATGTATGTATGTATGTATGTATGTATGTATGTATGTATGTATGTATGTATGTATGTATGTATGTATGTATGTATGTATGTATGTATGTATGTATGTATGTATGTATGTATGTATGTATGTATGTGTGTGTGTGTGTGTGTGTGTGTGTGTGTGTGTGTGTGTGTGTGTGTGTGTGTGTGTGTGTGTGTGTGTGTGTGTGTGTGCGTGGTGTGTGTGTGTGTGTTGAACACGAATGGCGCACGTGATTCGTTTTCTGTTTTTATTACGAAGCGAGACTAAGAATGACGTTTTGTTTCCGGTTGTAGAGAAAGAAATAACTTGCTCCGATTGGGCACCACATATCCAGCTTGCGACGTAAGCGAACTATCAGCCCTACCCTGAAACATTCAATATAGTGTGATTAACCCTTCCCCCTGCGCAGGGTAGCCAACCGGAACTACCTCTGGTTAACCTCCCTGCCTTTCTCTACATTATTTTCTCTCTCTTCTCTCTGCAGCATTATTGCGCATGTTTGTGCTACTTGGCGCAGCCAAAGCGAAATCTCAACTACGTGATGACTCTATCACGCTTATATCGTTTTGTACAAATGTACTACTTGTAACGACTTACTTGCCTAATGCAATAGCCAGAGCGTTAACATCAGGGACACAAGAAAGGTGAAAGGACGAAAGGTGACGAGGGTGGTAGCGTTCGCCTTGTCAACTTTCGTTCGCCAGTCGCGTTAACGCCGCGGTTATTGCTTTAAGTACGAAAGGACCAGACAGAGAACGAGTTGTTGCAAGACTTACATGTCATACGAAAAAATAAAGAGCTATAGTGTTAGTACGGCTTACACTCTTGCGCGGGCGAAAAGAAAGTACAACAGAAACGTGGCAACCACCTGTAAATTCCCTCACTGACCTTTGTGTACCACTGCGCTTGTAGTGAAATGAAGGTATATCTATTTCGGAAATGGCGAGAGCCATGCACGTACGTACCCCATCCCTAGTCGCACCTCTCGTTGGGAGTTTCTATACTGAACCCACCGGATTTGATGAGCACGTCGATGTCGTTCCTGGAGCAGGCGGACGGCACGCAGATGCCTAGCCGGAATCCCGGAAACCAGATGGACTTCATGATACGGCTCAGGTTCTGCGTGCGAGCGACCTGTGAGCCATCGAGGCGGCCGCTATCACCATAAGCGGCGGCGCCGCGGGAGACACAGTTCGTACCCTGCGGCTGTTCCTGAGGAAGCTGATGGGCCTGCTGGTGTCGATGTTGGGTTTGAGGAACAGCGAGCAGTACTGGCCGCGGAACGTCTCGTCGCCCCATGAATCCTGGGCACGCACTTCCAGGCACTGGTCGAACGAACCGAAGTCCGTGATGGTGCCCTCGAAGATGCCCGCCGGCGGTCGGCCCATCGCGTCCACCACTTGACACATGCGGGGAAAATAAAGCCAAGTTCATTGCCGTAACGTATAATTTAGGTGTTAGAGACGGTACAGCCGCGCGGGGTGTTTTGGTGTCTTCTCCTACCACTGCCGCAGCGCTTCATTTTTCACACTGATGGATCGCTGCTGGACCCATCAGGTCAACGTTTAGCACACGGCGGACACTGCGCGCTGAGTCGCGAGTCATTAGATGATCATTGCGAACACAGGTGCGTTAGGTTATGATGTTGCAATTGATTTGAAAGGGTATTCTTGCATTTCGGCTGAAACGGCTTTCTTTATTCCTTTTTTTTATTTATAACGACGCCTACAGACTCGTTATGGTAACTTTTTCGCTTACAAACGCAGCACGCACAAGAACAGATACACACCTCGGGCCGCTATAATACCCATGTACACTTGAAATACGTAGGTTCTCCCATATGGCAATCGTTTACTAAATTAAATTAAATTTAATGCATTGAAGAATAAAAGTCCTACTGTAGGGACTGTTCAGAGTGTATTCTTATTTAGGCTACTGAGGGACTATCGCCTTCATCGCCTGCGGTGTACAACCCTCGATGATTATCTGCATGCGAGTGGTTGTGCGTCTCGATCAGTGGTTGTTCGTCTTTAAAGCAGAATTAAAAATACAAAAATACAAGCAAGTACTGGAACAAGCAAAGACCCGTACGTCCTAATCAAAGCACGTGGAATGTCATCAGGACCACTCGAAAAAAAAAACAGTTTTAAGCATTTGGTGCGCTCAAAGACAAGTTCCCCTGAGACCGATAGACTTGAATTTAGGAGAGGGGGATTGGGAAGCTCCGTCACTGTAGCCTTCACCGTACACAGACCCGAAGTGTAGGGCGAAGGCGCGCGCGACATATGAAACAGGTTGGCTGTCACCACTAAGTATAGATATATCTTGTTTTGTATTGCTTAATGACGGTTCACGAACGTGTCTCCAGAAAGACTTTGAATTTTTAAATGTACTAGCTTCCACACGTGCCATATAGATGGAATGATCACGCTTATAAAGACGTTCAGAGAGTGTCCTGTACATTTTAAAACCCATATGCCAGTGTTCCTGATTTGTACGCCGTGCCTTCCTGTGAGCACGGTCTTTAAGCTTCAAAGCTGTTTTCATTTCAACAGAAAACCAGTGGGGAAATTTAGAGCTTTTAGCACCCTTTAGTGGTATAAGGTTCTTCATTCCATCGTGAATAATATTCGTGAACGCCGTGACTTGGTCATTAACAAATCTTAGTTGTACTACTGAAGACCAGTCCGCATTATTAGGATAATGGTGAAAACTCGCGTAATCTCTGCTGCAGAAATTAACAGACTGAGGTGTTGCTGTATCCTTTGATCTCCTGCTACTAGGTATGGCGAATTGTAATGAAATATGAAGCGGGAGATGATATTTATCTCGCTTAACAAGGGGAAAATCGCCACAGGACACATTCACAGCTTCTGCGTTACTAAGGCATAGGTCTAGTACATTGCCACAAGAATACAGGATATTGTTAAATTGTCACAGACACCTAAACGATATAAAATAAAGTAACGAGTTGCACTTGGCCGATAAGCAAAAAGAATGGGTTGAAATTTCACCAGTTTTCCAGGAAATGCCAGGGGTTTTAAAATTACCAATTATCAGTATTCTATGGTTAGCGTGGGCCGATATAACACTTTTTTATGGCTGGAATAGTCATCTACATCTCAACATTCATATCAGCCGCAACATAGAAATTCTCTTCTAATAGCTTATTGCTACCAGCATCAAAAATTTCCGTCCAGACACATTCTCTTGCACATTCTAATTCATGGCGCCGAACGGATATGAATGATCGATTGATCGCAATCAGGACCCCACCGCCCGTTGATTTAGGTGGAGGATCGTGGTCTCGTCGGAGAACTTGATAAGTGGGCGGTAATTAAGTATGAACTAGATGGTATTTCACGATAATAATAATAATAATAATAATAATAATAATAATAATAATAATAATAATAATAATAATAATAATAATAATAATAATAATAATAATAATAATAACTAAACTTCTTGCAAAATTTCCAAAAATAATATAAATTAAGAAAACTGACAAACCAAGTTTACAGCTCGTATAAAATTGATACACGCCAAAGAAAAATATACCTTGCAGTTCTATAAACGGCATGCATGAGCGCAAAAGTAATAAAATTATTAAACATTGCCTGCAAACAAACATGTTCTGCCAACAGCACTTTAGCGAAACCCACGTTATCATCATAACAATTTCACGCTGTAAACTAGTGCATTGGCTTTGTGCACTTTTGATGCTTTCATAGCTGAAGTTTACAGAATTGGGGCATCTGCTTTTGGAGCAGAGTTGCGGCGTTGTAAACTTGGCGCTTCGTGTTTGTTTTTCTTTATATTTACCGATTTTCAGCAGTATTCATTTTCTAAAAAAATTGATCACTATAAAAAGAAAGAAATCTCGGCAGTCATTATAACTTCTGTCCTTGACAAGCATCGTTCATATTGCTTTAGCCCCCGATTACGTAAAGATAGCGTTCCTGCGTTTGATATGTATTTGAATATGGAAATTTAATTGGCCTGGGAGATCTGCGTGTGCGCGTCTGGTAGCGTTTCGGCTACCAGGCGCGTACACGCACGCGGAAGGCATCACCTTCCGAGAGAGAGAGAGAGAAAACATTTATTTATCATGAGTTTGGGCGACTTCCTCGCAGGGCGGAGCCCTTAGTTCAGGGCCCCATTGGCTCGCGCCACTCCGCGTGCCCGCCGGATCAGCCGTCGCTGCTCTTGCGGGTCTGAGCTGGTCAGCGCAGTCTCCCAGGAGGAAGGGGAAGGTGAAGGAATAGGGGAGTAGCCCGGAACCTTCCGAAATGGCACCGAGCGCGCTGGTGCTCGCTTACTGTACGGTATCTTAGTCTGAAACTCTGTAGCTCGTCGTGGTATCTCTCTAGTGGGCTTGTGCGGACACAGACAAAACTCTCATGCCTCAGCGACGCTTCCGCCTCTAGCAAAACCAATTGCATCAGCTACATGGCGTACACCAATCTAGACATTTTGATGATGGCAGTTTCAACGCGTGTTCGGCTTTATGAGATAGCATGAGCTTGGCACCACGCGACGCGCCTGTCGCTGCTAACTGGCGCTTTAGCACAAAGCCAGCCACCGCTCAGTAACAGTATTGTACAACGGAAACGCTCCAACAGTGTTCACGGCTGAGCATACTTCGAAGTCGGAGGTCTGCGTGACCGAGGCGCAACAGTGAGTTGACAATCACGTGATTCGACACAATGCACTGAGTCATTGCTGTCACCAAAGAGGCCTGCAGCTGAAACAGCTTAGCAGCAGTAAAAGCCCACGATAAACGGCGCCATTCGCTTCCCGAACTCCGGTATACACTACAGGTGACAATGTTTCGCTGATTGACGGCCGACTTTTGGGTTTTCGGTGAGGCTACAATCCAAATACTAAAGAACGACAAATGCAACCAAAAACCGAAAGCAATTTCATCAAAATGATAAACTGAGGAGTGTTAATTACGTGTGTGCTTGTTGAAAAACACCGAATAAAAATGTATGGCAGCGCTTCAAAAAAGCCATAATTTCAGGTATTGACGTGCCGCGGGGCCGCAAGACCAGTAATACGGCCTAAAACAGAGATGGCAAAAACTGCGAATTTTATTCATGTCTGTTGTACCCCAGAGGTTCACTGGCCGGCATTGCTGTCATACGCTGCATATGCGTTAAGAAGGCGGCGCGTATTTTCTGGAGAAAGAAAGAAAGAAAGAAAGAAAGAAAGAAAGAAAGAAAGAAAGAAAGAAAGAAAGAAAGACAAAAAAAATTCCGCGCTTTTCAACATGGATTGCGGAGACGAGCGTGACCGGCCCCCGCCAGCACGCTAAGACCAGCCTAGCAAATTCATACTCACGATGTCCTCGCAAAAGAGAACCACGACGTGACACGAAGGCGTGAAAGAGACGTTTCACAGCACGCGCCGAAAACCTTTGCACGTGCGCCGACATACTCGGGAGATACGCGTGAGCGTAATTACAAAGAGCACGTCGCTCTGTCGTGTACAAACGAACGCAATCGCACTGGGGTGTTGATGAAATCACATATACAAAGGCCCGCGTAGTCTGCACAATTACAGAAACGACGCTGCGACCTATCCTTGCACCTCATTTTGTGATGCTGCCCTTTCACAAAACACTACTGCTGGAAATCTCCTTTTTGTTTCTGTTTTTTTGCTCTTTCTTAACGCTTCGCTCTTGCATGCGTTGCTTTAGCGCGGTAGTTCTCACGTCCGTAAACAAACGCCATTCCAATAGCCTTATCAAACGAGGCTGGCGACTTGCATCACGTGTATGTGGGTCGGCACGCACTGCTAATATCGATGGGCGCCACCGATACCGGTACGTGCGAGGGATCCCTACGGCCCGCGGGGGAAACAGCGCACTGCGCCTCCTCACCAAATCTCCGGCGATGTTATATCGGAACGAGCGCTTTCCCTGCTCCGGCCGGTGCCCTTCTACCGCGAGAGCAGGCGGCATGCGCTGGCTGAATGGAACCCGTCACCGGCCACAACCTTGTTAGAACGAGCTCGATTACTTCACGTATGACCGGTACACTGTCCCCCCCAAAAGGTCATCCAACTGGCAGCCGTGGCCGGATTGCTTTGGAAGTATAGTAGCTCTACGCCCTCTAGACATTCTACGCTACCTGAACAGGCCAGTGTCCACGACAGTAGCTTCACCATAAAGCCTTATTTTCTATTTTTATGTTTTGCGGGGGGGGGGGAGGGTAGGATGACACAGGTTATGCAGTTTTCGCCAAAAGTGCATGGACTACACTGCATGCTTGACTGTCTACGTCTTCCTTTCTTTCTTTCTTTCTTAGTACTAGCTGTTTGGTGGCGACAAAAGACGACCATTTTGCTTCAGGTATCTTGTTCCTCTGCATCGGCTCCTCACTTTGCATCACATAGTTAGTTACCTGTGGTGTGTTTCTGCAAAACGCTCCCTTCAGCTCTGCCATGTAAGCTGAATGACGAAAATGACACTGTTTTCAGCACTAAACGCCATAGATTAAGTAATATTACCCTTTGTCGAATTTTCTTTGAGGATACTGTGAGTTGATTTATAAGTAAAAGTTATCATCTATAGATACGGCTGGTCACGACCAGACGTAGAACGCATACACCAGCGGAATGTTTCACGTAATCGCAGTGAAAATTTGTTCTCTGCGGAGTTCGAACGACAACGAAATGGACTATCGTCACAATAGAATGTGCCGAAACCAATTCTTATCAACCGCTATAGTTGTTACAAGACGAGTTTCTGGACAAATTGTGCCAAGTCGTCACGTGTTGGGCACGTGTTGGCCACGTGCTGGACGCGTGCTGGCCGCGTGCTGCACACGTGTTGCCGGTGGACACGTGTTGCCGTTGAAAAAAGGAATGAAGGAAGAAAGAAAGAAGGAAAGAAAGAAAGGGATATTTCGTGAAATTATTGCGATGAAAATAAAAGAAGGATATTTAGTCACATAAAATGGTGACGGTTACTCTTTTTCACGTAATAGTAATACTAATAAGTACGCGTAAAGGAAGCCCGGGAACCTCTTCATTTCAAGTAACAACAACAAAAACCACAACAATAATGATAATGATAATAATTAATAAAAAACCAGTCACTTTCAAGGAGCCGGAAGAGGAGGTCATGCGGATGTCCGCAATGTACAACACATACAAATTCACTGCAAATGTTCAAAACTTAAGTCGGGGTCTAACCTCTCCTTCTATCGAATGTAGAATGTTCCTTAAACCGCCTTGTTCCTCCATCTTCAACAGCGCCCCGCAGGGTTGACGAGAGGGTCGCCATTCTTCTACTAAATCTATTCCTTTTGCTAAAATGTTTGTTAACACATACCCAAAATGTGATCTTCGCATGTCGAGTGGCCGTCGAAGGCATGGCCGCGTACAAGTCAACGCTGCACTCGCTTAAGCGTCGCCTACACGAACTACATCGGACGCAAAGTGCAATAAATGCGATCGCCACTCTGTACTGTGCGCAATGTGCGCGATGTCTTACGCCATGCATGGTGCAAGAGCAGCCCCCAAATCAGCATAATTTTTTTTTTAAATTTACGTGGCAGTTCCTTCAAGCTGCATGCAACATTCTTTTGGACCTTGAAGCAGCGCTGCTAGTGCTTTGCGCGCAACGAAGGCGCCATTGTTCGTCCTCGTGGATACTGGTCTTTAGTTTTAGTTTTGTAATGTAATTAATTGTACACAATGTAATTAGTTTTTAACTAATTACATTGTAGCCTATATTGCAATTTACAAATTCTAGCCGTGGAGTTCGCAAGGCAGATTGGAACGAATTTTCAAGATGACACTAGTTTCGATATATAAATTCCCGAACTTTGCGGAGAAATGCATTGGCGTTCCAGTTAATTTGTTAAGAAAACGTCGTTTCATGCACTGAAGCGTACAAGTAACTGGAACACCAATCCATTTCTCCGCAAGGTTCGGGAATTTATATCTCGAAACTGGTGTCGTCATGAGAATTCGTTCCAAGTGGATCCGCCTTGCGAGGTCCACTGCTAGAATTTGTAAATTGCTATATGCATGGGTCATAAGATAATTTGCTAAAAGTTATTTATCGAATTCTTGTTAATTTGTCGATTTTGCATATCCTTTATTTGTACAAGTAGCGTCCGCCGCTTCGAGTAGACCAGCTCACGAACTAGAAGTGGGCTATCTGCCACAGGCAATCTTTCAAAAATTTTGAAAGTGTTCGCTGAAACACCCTGTATGTCATCGGGGGCAACATACTAGGGATGTAGCCAAGACTCCACCGCCTCCATTAAACGTTTCCAGCCCCTATTAAAGATTGCCTTTATTTTTTAATAACACATAATATGCTTCAAATACATCTCCACAGATAAGAGAACACATATACACTATACCGGAGCACGCTACGAAGTAATTGCGTTGCAGAAAGCGCATTAATTTCATTATGAGATTGAGGGGTCGTACTGGGGCTCACAGTGTTCTCAATTAGCTTGGCTGCACAATAAACACGCAGGCGAAACACAGTAGAAACTAGCACAGGCACGGACGCAATTTTTCTGAAATAAAGTCTTGTTTCATAACATGAAAGATGAAAGAATGAAGTTTTGAATTACTTTTTGCGTTGCCTGGAGAGTGCTGAGGCCTAACGAGACAATTTTATGGTCTCCGCAATCTATAATGAGATCCAGAACTGGAAGCAGGGTTGTTTATGCCCGTGAACAGCAGTGTCCCAACTTCGGCATGCTTATTCACGGTGCCAAATCAGTCAGGCGTGCACGCTCCGTAGCTTGAAGCACGCATGCAGAACGCGAGCGACTGCATGTTTTGTAATCGTTCAATTAGCGGGGATGAGCTGTAAATTTCGACACACATGAACTGTTGTATCTTCTTATGACTTCTAATGAATCCTCGAAACCAGCGAGGACACTGCAGTGCATCTCTTTTGAAAAAATAAAAAATAAAAAATCGTAATAAAAGTTATCGCCTCGCACAGGATATGATGCGTGGACATATATATATATATGTATATATATAGAATTGTGAGGTCAATAACAGTGGTCATTGGCATGTCATGCAGCGCACATCAGTGCGCTGAGGGTTGTAACTAACCTGGGGCCGAATTCACGAAGCGTTTCGTTTGTAAGTGCTATTTGCCATTGGTCGTCTGCCTTCGCTAGTGTAATGTCCAACATCACGGTTGGCTGACATCTGCTTTCACAAATATAGGTATAGCTTAAGAACTTTTTGCGAATGAGGGGTGCTGGTGTGGAAGCGATATTCCACGGCTGCGAGTGATTCAGTTTCAGAAGGCTAAAAAAGTAACATTGCTGAGATTGAACCTTTCGAAGCAACACATGCGGCTGTGAGAGACGCCGGGGTATTGGGAGCTCCGGAATAATTCCGATAGCCTGGGGCGTCAACCGAAAGCGCGGTGTACACGAGCGTGTTTGCATCTCGCCCCCATCGGAACGTGGCCCCCGTGACCGGGCATCGAACCCGCCACCTCATGCCCAGCGGCAGAACGCCTTCACTGAATCACCGCGGCGGGTGCGGAACGCTTCGCAATAAGTGCGGCGTCCTGGCATTATTAGACGTACAGGCGAAATCTCAATACACGGACATTTTCGCAATAATTTAGATGGAAATATGGTTGCCAAGTAACAAGGCAATGGAGTCATGAGGTCTCGTGCCCAGCAGCGGTACAAGTTCGTAGCTGAGTCAGCACGGCGATGGAATTTTAGCATGCGTTAGTGCTGAAAGCAAGTGGGATCTCACTCGTTGCGCTCAGTTTTCTGTTGTGCTCGGAGAATCAAGCAAGGTCTTTTGAACCCACGTGTGTGCGCACCAAAGCATGTCGCTTTCCGTTCTCAAGGCACAGAGCGTTGCTTGCTGTAATTCAGCTCCGCCTTTCAAATGTTTGCTCGAGTTGAGATCCGCCCGTCGAATGCGTGGGCCAAGACTCGCCCTTGTATAGAGCTTTGACTCCAAATCCTTGAACACAGCACACTAGCGGCCGAATGCGAAAATACCGGCTGGCAGTCGACGAGACCTCAGAACGAAGGCTAGGCTCTGCATGCACACTCTCAGCAGCATCGAAAAAAAAAAGTAAAACGAAGGGGCAACTTGGCACTGTGATTCATCGTGTTTTTCTCACGCCTGGCTTCTCCCGCGGGAGAGAAGGTGAACTTCTCGAATGGCACGCGCAGGTGCCAGCACACGCGTGTACAAACATTCGGGGTAAGCGAATGCAGTCAGCTGAGAGGTATATACCTGCTCCTTTTCTTCTTTTTTATTCGTTCTTGCTTTCTTTTTCGCACTGGCGTTTGCGCTTCGCTATACCGTCGCTGTGTACATATTGATCGACAGCTCCGGAGGAGCGGCGTTTCTAACCGGTGCTCTCCCCCGGCGTATTTTCACGTTGAGCCAAGGTCACGCGGGTAGAAGTTGAAAACAAAAAAAAAAAAGCTTATCTGATAAGGCCATTGAAACATCGCAGCGATGAGCCGTTGGAACGTATAGCCCGCATAGGGTGTCAAAGCCGCGCAGTCGCCACTATTGCGACGAGCTCCTCCAATTCCCCCAGCTGCGCCAAAACATTTGTCGCGGGCTTGGTTGTCGCGGATTGGAGGCCGCCACGATCAATTTACCTTTGGCGTACGCGCGCCCTCGGCATTTTTCTTTCTCCTTGCTTTGGACGTGCAGCAAGTCGCAGCAGGTGGTGTTTAGGACAAAGCGGGGAATGAAAGATGTCATGCTGAGTGTTGTTTGTCACGTGGAAGACACAACCTCCGATGCATCGACGCCGAAAGAGCGGTGAACTGCACATCACCCGCACGAAGACTCGTATTGTTTACCAGAAGACGCCGATGCGGAGACAATAACATGACGAGCCAGAGAAGCAGCGGGAGACGTAAAAAGAAGCGACCCTGCCCGCGCCACCAAAATATTGCGGGAAAACGTTGCCACAGGAAGGCTGAGAGAAGGTAAGACAGACGTGGTAACTAAGAAAAGTGCCTGCAATAGTGCGAAGTGAGAAGGCCGATTGCTAGCACGCCACTGGAGTTTTCGTTTAGTTGGCGTTATTGAAGTGCGTCCAGCATAATAATCAGTTGTTACACACTTCGACACGAGAGCTACACGAATGTTAAGTTCGCATGTCCCTCGTTCTTTTCTGTGTCTTCGCTTTAATTTTGAATGGTCAAACGCGCTAAAGTGCGACCCGTTTGGGGGCAGGTTTGTTTGATTGGTCTATTGAGTAAAATTCTTCAAACCAACACATACTACAGAGAGACGTCGTATTGGAGAGCTCTGGATAAATTCTGAACACCAGGAATTCTTTAAGGTACACGTAAAATTTAAACACACGTGCCTTGTCGCATAATGTATCCAAAATAATGTACCTCCGGCCGTCGGGAATCGAACCCTTGATCGAATTCATGCTTGGCAGCAGAGCACCATAGCGATTGAGCCACCACAGTGAGTTCTCAGAGAAGGGCAGACTATGCATTTCGTGCCTTTTCTCTATTTACTAGAGAAAATAAACTATATACTCCAGCTCACGAAGTGATTTCTAAGCTGCGCGAATTTCTTTTCTTTTTTTTTCTTTTTTGCAACACCTTTTGTGAAGGTAGCAACAGTGGCAGCGGCAACAATACCAACAAAGAAAATGACAAACTTCGAGAAGCGCATGCAAATATATGGCGACTAGAAACTCGCAGGATAGCAGCACTCACAAGCACCGGGCGCTTTACAACTCAGCTAGCATAAAGGAGCTGCGCCGTGTGCCACTTCCCTTCCGCACGCTTCGCCTGAGCACTTGCGTCAGTGAAAGCGAAGACTTTTTTTTTTCTCTTTCTTCGTGATCGATTGCTCACAGCAGCCCGACCAGTGCTCCTGTCCTATATATCCTCCGTGGCACGCTTAGTTTCGCAGTATTCCATGCCGAGAAACGATTCTTTTTTCTACCGGCCTTGAGCGGTGCTTGCCTCGGTCGGAGGGACAGCGTCGGCTGCATTGAGACGCGCGCTGGTTTGACGCCGCGCGTGGCGCTCACCGCTGGCGCGGCGGAATGCGGTTGGCGTAACCGCTCGGAGTCGGAGAGCGAGGCGGTAACCACAGCAGATACACCGAACAGCATCTGAACTCTGCGATTTGTTTTTTTTTTTTCCCCAGAAAGCGCACGCTCACACGCACACACACGCGCGCATGCACGCGTGTCACTGCAGCCACAAATAATTCATTCGGCTGAGACTTTTGTCAGGCTTTGTGCCTTTAGTCTGCGCCTCCCCTTGCTTGAATGAACGAGAAACAAATATTTATTGAATTTACCCATTTTGGGAGTTTCGCCCGAAGGGCGAACCCTTCACCGCGACAGCGAGGTTTAGCGTTGCGCACGAACTTTTCGGATCATTCTCTAACTATACGCGGGTGGCGTGACATGGCGCGATGCGGCACTCAAGGTAACTGCTGATGAGCAGAAGTAACGGCGCCCTGGCAGTTATACCGGGCGTCCCAGAACGCTGGCTTGAAGAGAAGCGCCGCCATTGTCGGTGCATGGAAGCGTCGCACCTCGATGGTGCACGAGATGAGGCCGGCGGAAAACCGTCGGCGTTAGGGAGCATCCCGCGAAATATTACGTACATAACGTTAGCTTGACATTTACAGTCCTTTCCACTTTGATCAAAGCATACGCCTAGCAGCTTAGTAGCAGCGCTTGAGTGTTAATATAGTACGCGTGCGCACAACGCCCATGCCAGCTGTGGACGGTAGGATGCTGTCGTGGCTCAGTCACCGAGCTGATTGAGCGGAACGTTGATGTTGCGTCCACTTTGCTTTATCGTTGTTGCTGCCAGACGCACTCCGCATCTCTGCAGACCCTCAATACTCTGCGCGCGACCCGCGCATGCGCCATCCATAGTGGTACAGCATGATAACGCCGACGACGCACCAATGGCGACAGCGATAACGCGCCTCGAGCAACTGTTATCGCTGTGAAACTTACGCAGATCCAAAACAATGTTGTGAATGATTAGGGAAAGATTAAATGTGGAAATCGAAATGTGAGAAAGATTAAGATAAGAAGCAAAAGTCTACTGTGGATATCGCCGTCGTGCAGGACTGTATTTCGCATCCGCATACGAGGTAATGACGATATTTTGCAGGGCTCTGTACCTACCATCAAGATTGAGAATGCTTTGCCGTATAATAGTTAATAGTTAATAAAATGATTGCTTTACGTGCAGCCACCGCGGGCCGACCGCTAGGCCGACCGCCTTCAGCGTTCGTGTCGCAGTGCGGCGCCCTCTCGATATGACCTGTCTGTCTCGTGTGACAGACGCCGACTTTCACAACTCATAAATCAGGTATGACGCAGTGTCACACCCTGGTTCTCCCACGAATGCCGACAGCATCAAGTGGCGGTGGCCTTAGTAGCGAGAAGACGACGCTCACGAATCGGCCCCCAGCGCTGTCAGAAACAGTGCCACAAGGGCCCATATCTCTGCTTTTTAGAAATGGAGCAATGTAGTTCACCCGCAGCGGATATCCATGTACTGGTAACGAGCTGATCCGGTGATCGCATGCTCTATCGATACAAAGCAACGGGTGGAACATGTGCGCTCATACCGTGCTACACAGAAGTTGCCAAGAGACTGCGCTGTCAAGTAGTTGGAAGGCTTGCTGCCTTGTCCCTTTTACATCTGGTTAAAAGAGCGGTGTAGACACGCTTGCGGGGCTCTCGGCATGACGCTTCCGTATAACAAGCCCGTTTGCATTTCGTCTCACGGCAACGTGCCAGAACAGAAAAGACCTAGGAGCTCTATGTTGATGTAGAAACCCTCTGGCCCCTCTACCTCCATCTGTCGCAAGCTTCACTATTCTTTGCAAAAAAACTATATATATAAATATATATATATATATATATATATATATATATATATATATATATATATATATATATATATATATATATATATATATATATATATATATAGAGAGAGAGAGAGAGAGAGAGAGATGAGAGAGACTGCTGTGGCGCCTTGGAATCGCAAAAGATGGTCCACTTGTGCACGTGTGGCGGTTCATCACCGATGTAGTGAAGGGTGGTAGAGGGCGCTGCGACCACTGCGGCCGCGACTTCTGCTGCCGCGCCGCGGAACGAAGTGTCACCCGTGCTCGTCGCGTGACACGGAATCGCTGGACGCTTAGCGACTTGCATCTGTGTTTCCGTGAAACCAATTTCCTGAGCTACCGTTCATTTTCACCGGGGTTTGTGAAAAGGAGATCAGTCGGAAAACTGCTAGGCTGAGCGAACACCACCAGTAACTTAGGCCAGAATGACGACGCGAATCGCACAAAGAGGCAGTATTTCAGATTGCAGAGACGATGAATCATATAAGTGACGCAGGCCATGAAATAACCTTCCAGCGGCTTCCGAGTCACTGGGGGATTATCGGCAATGAACGGGCCGATCAAGCTGCCCGTTCAGCCCATACTGAGGACCACCACGTACGAATACCACTTCCTAAAACTGACGCAGCACGGAAGCTCCGCCTGCTTGCTCGCCAGTGCACCATGCCGCAATGGAATTAGCCACATTTCACAAAATCCCGACTATACTCCCTTGATCCCACATTAAGCCTTAGAGTCTCATCAAAGCTCCGCCGTGGGGACGCCGCGCTTTCGTGTCGACTGTGGTTGGGCGACACCGCAACCTGTGACCACTGCGGCCGTGAAGAATCGATTGGCCATATTTTGTGCGACTGCCCGCAGCACTGTCCACAGAGGGAATCCCTTCGCCACGAGCCCAACTAGCTGGACGACCGACCACTATCGGAAGAAGGAATTCTACACCATCGACAGGACATTATGTTATAGAAGAAGGCCGTACAAGCGCTACTGCACTTTTTGCGATCTACGGGCCTCTGTGAACGTCTCTAACTGGAACGCCCTTCGTGTGCGTGTCTCTGTGTGTGCATTTTTTTTATCCTTTCCTCTGTCTTCTTTCTATCTCTATGTCCCAACCCCACTCTAGGGTAGCCAACCGGATACTAGTATATGGTTAACCTCCCTGCCTTTCCTCTTCATCTCTCTCTCTCTCTCGTTCCGCCACGCGGTGGGACACACCTAATATAGGGTACTCGCGTGTGGAAGGCCTTTATTCGGCACGCTTTCAAACCGTCTTTGCCGTTCGGCGTCGTAGAATAGGTACAATGAAATCAAGTGTTCGGTTACTTTTTATCTGCATGGTTTAAAAACGCCGTCAATACTTACGATAGTTTTCGCCATCAAGTTTCGGAAGACATTACAAAGCTATTTCCTTTTGTGACAGGTCACCGTCTCTCACCATTTATTCTTTCGACCACGCTGCTGCTGCACACCAAAGTCACCTAGATAGCACAAGGCCTGTAGTACGCTCCGCTTTATGACGTCATGATATAGGGCCGACTCCCATATAATCTAATGGGAATGCTTCCGAATAAACCGCGATGATTTTGACGTCATTGCTTTTGTCACGCAGAACTTGGCAACACAAATTTCGGCTCTATTAGCGTGACGTCATAAAGCAGAGTATGCAGGCCTTGTGATATCTAGGTGGTATTGCGCACACCTGGACGAGCGGCGTCACCTATGATGAGCATGGGCGCAGTGACGGATAGGTAAGTCGCAGTGCGGCCTCCGGTCCGTAGGTCGCCGGCGACGTCCTCAGAACGACGTGGCGCCGGTGCCGAGATGGCGCCGGCCGGAGAACGCACAGAGACTCGGTAACGGAAGACGGAACAGGCGGTCGTCGCGGAAAGGCGACACTTGAGTGCAGGCCCAGTGTGGACTCCACACAGCAGCAGAGTAGCCGCCAGCGGGCTCCGGGAATCGGGGTTGCGAGGTGATGCAAGGGAGAAAGTGGATCAGCCGTCGACCGCTGCAGCCGACGGCGCGCGCGGCTAGCCTTGACCTATAGCGGCCGCCTCGGAACGGGCCCGCTTCCTTCGCGGCCCTTGCATAACGGCATGACGAGCGGCGGCCGCGGTACCGTAACCCGGTAAAACGAGGGCCCCTCTCGCCCTCCTCTCGGCCGTCTCTGTGTATACGCGCCGATACACGCACCGTTACGCGAGCCGCCGTTGTTGCGTATTACGACGCGGCCGTGGACGCCGCCGCCTCATCGCATGCGCGCGCCCGCGTGCGCCAGCTGAACAGGTGGGTGGGGGCCACGCGCACGCTTGCGGGGGATAGCGCGCGCGCCGAGTCCCCCTGCGAGGACGGACAACTCGGTGGCGGCATCGCTCGCCGGCACTGTTGCAGCGGGTGAAGCCGAGTGAAAGCAGATGGCGATACAGGACAGTGCGCCGGTGCTGACAAAGGCGACGAGGCGCAGGAGTTTGTCTCTTTCTCAGTACTTCAAGTCGATCTCGTACGTCAGCAATCGCAGTCTAACGTGAAACCACGTCGGCCCTCGAGCTTTTTGTGAACGTGGATATTGCGCTTCAAGCAGGGGTAAGAGAGTTGCAAAATAATAATAATAATAATAATAATAATAATAATAAAACGCACAGAGGATGTGCAGGTCAACGGAGTGACATACTCATTTTTGGCGCACGCGCCGAGTTGATTTTCCTATGCGGGAGAACACATTTGTGCGTCCATTCAGGCCGCGAGTGAAAACATCGTCGTGCGGGAAGGATGCACTACTACATGGCTGGCCTGGATAGCTGGAAGAGGAGTGAGCAACTGTGCAAGGGGCAGGGAGATCGTGAATTTTGACTGCTCGTGCAGCACAGTATCAGCGGTGCTGCTAGCGTCGAAGGTGATATTTCTTTCTGTTTCTTTTTTCTCAATCTAAGCTGCGCATTAGATGCCATTCCATACACAAATAAGAGAACTACTGTAACAGAGTGTAATTTTTGAGTAATTTTACGTTCTGATTACAAGGAAAAAAAAAAAACACTCGCGGAACCGCTTTGGTCATAAGCGGTGTAGGAAGACGTAAAAAGAAAAAAAAATAGGGTAGCAATTACAGCGAATGCAGTAAGCATGAACTCATTGCGAGTTTTGTTTAAAACATTGATGATCCTTTCATGACTGCTGCGTTCAAGTAAATGATAGAGTTGTATGCACTAAAGTGTTTTGGTTATCAGTTGTGCCGTCACGACACTTATGTCTGCTGTACCATCAGCCTGACGAAATAGCAATATACTACAAAAGTGGAATTTGTGCAGCGGCCGTATCGCTACACAATCCTGCCTATACCCCATCTTTGCGTATTACAAACCATTTCGAAGAAAACAAACAATTGTATTAGTATGAGAAACAGTCTGAGCACCAAAGCTACTACATATATGGTTTACTAAACCGACGACCCTTGCACCACCAGCAAGGAAGGTGACCTAACTTCAGGGCCGAATTAAAGATGAAAAGAATGAATTTTGATTGTGCTTTAAGGATACCTTTCGCCGACGCCGGCGTGAGACCGTCCACAGTGCCGGCGCTGACCGCTCGGGCAACTGGGAGAGCACGACCTGCACCTCCTGTGCCGTGAACGGGCGATCTTGTGCTCCGTCGTTAAGCGACCAACGCTACTATTTTTCGATTTCCCATAGGTTACTGAAATGGTCGATGTGCCCCTGTCGTGCCTCAACTGATGACATCTGCCTCGTTCTTGTTTATTAATGCTAGTCACTAAATCTGATTACTGTACTTGTCATTTCGGTAAAACATCGTACTTGTGATTGAACTTTTTTTTGTAATCGTGCATATTGTAACGAACGGCCTACTGGGATTAATTAAGAAGACTACAATAACTGGGACGTCGCGTGTGTCCAGCAATCTTGGCTACCTCTGTAAATAGTCGGCACATAAATCGTGCTTGCTTTTCATCTGCTTGACACCCCGTCACACATTGGTGGAGCTGCGGGGTATTCTGGCCAGACAACGGAGCTGCGAAGCGGTCGACGCTGCGTGCTCGTCTACGTGTACGCGTTTTGAACAGATGTGCATACGATGATTTAGCTTCGTGAATGCGTTTTATGCTAGGCGCGAAGGGTATTTTTCTTCTGATACGTATGAGAGAGGCGATCCAGTGCGCGAGCTCTTACCGGCTTTCGCGTGCTGGGTTTGGAATGGGCCACTCACCAGAGACCTCTGATCCGTGCTCATAAAAAAAAAGGTCTAACGCTAAAATTATTTTTAAGCACACATGTGAGCCAATCGTGATGTTGGACATATCATTAGCGGAGGCAGTCGGCCATTGGCAAACAGCACTGGCGAATAAAAAAAATTTGTGAGTTCGGTGCCTCATTTGCACCTGGCCAGGAAATTTGTTGCTTGGGAACCTCAGAAGTAATCTGTCTGTATTTCCCCCTTTATTGTTTGTACAGTTGTTGCGGTGTCTTGTGCGCAGCTATGCGAAGGAAAAAGTGTTTGTAACCTGCACCAACATAGCTAATAATAAAAACAAAATTAAAAAGGAGTGAAAGGACGAAAAATAGGACGCAGAACGCTGCTTTCAGCTTCCAAAAAGGTGTTTGCATTCAACATAGAGCTACTCACAGTCAAAGGAGAAAAAAAAGTGAGCAAGTTTCGGCCAGTAGCAGTGATGGCTAGATAGATAACGCAACTCTGGAGAATCGACCTACCGCATTTTCTTACACACATTTTTTGTTACTTTTTCTTTTTTTTGCATCTCAAGAAGGGGTCACATGATGGATGGTCTACGTTTTTCCCAGCCAACATCAGATTGTCGTAAACCGCGCAGTGTCCTCCCGTGCAGAAATTGCTCTAAAACAACGACAAGAGCGGCAAAATAAGAGGCAGGAGCTCAAAGCTTCCTCTCGCAGGTTTGCGTTCATCCTATATATATATAGACATAAACAGTTCACGACAGCCTGTTCCGGCCAACCCTGGAATTAGTGTTAACCCCTCCCCCGCTCCCTTTACACAAAATGCTTCTTCTTGTAGTTGTTGATTAACTGCGACACTATAGAAAGTTTGGCTACTGCATCCCCGCTGTACCAAAATCGTAGACTGTGTGCATGCTTCTCCCGTGCCTGCTGCGCTGTGTTAGGTGTGCGTGCGTGCATCCGTGCAGGTGTGTGTGTGTGTGTTTGTGTGTTCAATGCTTGCTCGATGTTTGCTTCCTCCGCAGCGGAGGGAAGGGAGTAGCTCACATTTCCTAACGATCTTGACATCTCCTTCACAAAAAAGTTAAATAGAAAGAATTCTAGCGCATTCTTATGTTCAGTGGAAAGTTTGTTCCCTAGTGGCATGGTTTGTCCCGAGTCACTTACAGTCGCTCTTGGCTAACTACTTTGCCCTCAGTCACCCTGGCGATCACCAATTTTCGACTGACAATCTGCCCCTAACCTTAAGCTAGCCGTGTAAGACCAGGTGACAGCGAGGACGCCTTCACGATGGTTTTTGCATGTGAGTGTTTCTGCGCCGGGTTATAATACGCACCATTGATTAGAAGCGACAAATAACAATAAACTCACAGAAACTAGCGAGAGACAGCGAAAAGAAAGTCGACTACAATCGAAACTGAGGAATGTATTGCAATGTTCTGCAAGTCCGAGCCGATACACATAAAATGTTCGCTAAGTCTAAGAAACTGTTATATGACTCTTGTTACTGATCATTGACGACGTAAATACGCCGTCAAGTGTTGCTAGGCTCACCATCAGGAATTACGCTGCTTTATCCACGTAAAACAGATTCGTTTATGTGTAAAGTTTGCGTATTGTTCTGCGGCACAATTCTCAAATAAACGCGTTTACTGTAAGCACTGTGACTGTGTGTTCTCATTTACGGCAGGTATGGCATGTTCTCATTTACACGCCTGTAACCGAAGCTGCAACACTTTCCTGTGTTTACGTGTGATGAAAGCATGCCAAATTATTGCCCACCTGGAACAATTACTGCAAAATTGTTATGAGCGTTCATAGATCCGACGAAACATTTTTGGGGAAAATTGAAGTGAAGATTGAAAGAGCTGAACAAACTGTTGTTTCTCGTCTTACGCGGCCGTGGTGTTTTCATATGTTGATTCAGTGCAAAAACAATGAGAATGCAACAGCCATGCCTTCTGGTGGCACGCTACACCTTGTGCTCTAGCCGTGATCGGGTGTGGTACGTAGTTGCATATCAACCTCGGATTTCAACGTCGCGCCGTGTAACGCCGTTGAGTGATTTAGGTGTGCAGACAGTGGATTTCATATCAGCGTTGCTCATTTGTCGCCGGAATTATAAAAAAAATTGTCACTCGCAAGTACTGTTCGTTATTGACCGATACCTTCAATATCAACTTATTCACCGTCATGATTGATCAGTAAACGTACATACAAATCACTATTGCGTGAGACAGTGCACCTTTGTTAATATAGGCCCTGATTAAGGTTTATGATCATATGTCTACAAAGCTCTCGCAAGTACACAACAGCGGTTGCTTATGTGTAGTTGCGAACCGCGTTCTGAGAGCCAACGTTAGCAGTTGTAAGTCATAAGTTGCCAAAAATAATGTCATCGGGAGTCGGTTGCCCTCCATGCTGGCGCAGGTCGCAGGAGCGGTCAGTGGTAGTGATAGATCAAGGCCAGACTATTGCTTGCGCCGCACGCGATAATCTAAACTAAGCGATAGACGCAATTAAAAAAATAGTGACAAAAGAAAAGCACCGTTATTCTAATTGGGTATGAAAACATTAAACGATGCATACACGAAGGTATAAAACAAAGAAGAAAATATGGCAGATTTCTGGTGAATGGGTAGAACTTCCAAAAAGGAAAAAGAAGCGAGAAAAGAAACACTCATTTCATGCCTAAAACACAAAAATACCTGAAGAAATGCGGCATAGGGGTCTATCGTACAGTTGTATATACACAAGTGCTATCGTCACGCGAGTGTTACAGCAGGGGACACAAAGATAGAATAGTTTTCGTCTAGGCTGGTTTATATTCCTTCAGCGCTGCAAACCACTCTGCACTTCACGCGATTTCCAGCAGTTGCAATTATACGGCTTCACAAAGTGGTTGGTGGCGGGTTGTCGTCGCGATGTCTTCTGGCCTCACACTTGCTACGGAGGTAGAAATCAAGTGGCATAGGAACGAAACGCACGCTTGTTTGTCTGTAAGAAAGCGCTGAAGTCTTGGGTGTGCCTTGGGATGAGTAGAGGACGCCTACGAACGGGCTCACTTGCATTGTGCGCTCCGCGGCTGCCCTCGAACTGAAGCGATACGCAACGGGGCGAGATATCTGCTCACCTGGCGATTCCTCTGCCGTCGGTGACGTCGTATAGAGCTGTCTCGCGGAAAGAGCATTGTTTTCTTTGCGGTTTCAGCTATCAGAAAGAATGGGGGTTACAGGCACGAGACGCTGCTCCGCACAGGCTAATCTTATGCAGTAATTCTGCCGACTTTTTCCTGGGGCGTGTGTGGTTTGATTTATGTTTGCGACGTGCGATTCGCAGTGGAGACGTGTATTTGCGTCTGCTTCTGGTCATACGGCACACGAGGAGGAAACGGCGCACTCCACAGGCTAGAACATTGACATCCAGAGCTGTGCAGTCCTGGTTGTTAGTGCCGTACAGTATGTAGCCTTGATGGGCAACGCGACGTAAGATGTCATGTATACAGTAGCTTCGCGGACGCAACGAGAAAAAATAGCGCTGTTTGGAGCGTATAGTTTCAGATGGAATAACCATTTTGTGCATTAAGCAAACACAAACAAACCAATCAAAAAACAAACAAACATTGAAGAAAGTAAAATATGAGGTAGCCGGAGTACTCGAACAACGCAGAACTGTCAATTAGCGAAAAGAAGAATAAAATGATCATAAACGTATGGCAAATAGCAACGTAAATTAAATACGTAAAATTAAATTGGACGCGAGAAAAGGACAGTGGCTACGCTTGAGCTTGGAATGTTGTGCACTTCGGATAGGCTTCAAATCAACGAATGAACGCGAAACTCTAACATTGCAGGTGCCGGGGGCGTATTAAAGAAGATTTTCTTTATTAAGTGTTTTTTGCTTTTGACCTTCCAATGTTCGCTAATAATACACCCAACATCACGATTGGCTAGCATATGCTTTTGCGAACAGCTCTGGCGAAAGTACATTTTTTGTGAACACGGGCCTGGATGTACATCTACACGAAATATAAGTCCGAATTGACTAGACATTGTATCACATTTTTCCGAATTGTTACCGCACTCTAGCTATTCCAGTCAGCGGACAAAAACTGTTGTAAATGATAAAATGATCTAGCAACCACTACGCTTCTACTATTATTGTCTCCACCGTCCTCCAGGTTCACTTGGCTTAGCACGCACGAATATGACATTTGATCGAGATGGTAGCACGTAGTGTACACGCTTTCATCGGGCAGAGCGAGAACCTCCTCTCTGGACTGTGACGGGCGAGTACAAAGGCACGCGCAGCCGTGTCTGAAATACTTTTGCGTGGGAGGTTCACGCGCAATTGCTACAGTCCAGAGGGCATTATGCCGACGCCAAGGGCGTTCTCGTTGAAAAGTACTCGTTGAAAACGTTGAAAAGTACGTTGAAAAGCGTATGCTCAAACTGTCTACTGATGTGTTTGTTGTGTGTTTTTTGGTGCATTTTCATTTTGTTTGTGCCACTGAGAATATCCAGAATTCTCTTCTAAGTCAAAATTTCCCTCTATATTAGTGTCAACATACATACATACATACATACATACATACATACATACATACATACATACATACATACATACATACATACATACATACATACATACATACATACATACATACATACATACATACATACATACATACATACATACATACATACATACATACATACATACATACATACATACATACATACATACATACATACATACATACATACATACATACATACATACATACATACATTAAAGTGAACGAAGGACTGTATGCCACTGGCCGGCTGCCTTCGCTTATGCTACGTCGGTCATCACGACTGGGTGGCACACGTTCTTATGAACATCTCTTACGAACAATTCTAGCTGTGAATTAGGCCATTAGGTTAATGTTCACAAAACTTCCCTGACTTAAAAGCGCTTTCGGATTGACCAGTGTTTAAACAACCGTCGCTCATTTTAGCGATCGGCGCGATAACGAAACGACCACCGCGGTAACGGCTAATCGCAAGCGGCACTAAAGAATGGGTGTTTTGGGAATACGATCCCCGGGCCCGTATTAAAAAATATGAGCCTTGGGTCTGTATTAACAAAAACGTATTTACTGGCTAAGGGCTTCACAAAACTCCTCTTCGGTGGTCGTCTCGTTGTTATTCCGATCGCTAAAAGGAGTTGCAGTTGCCCAAACATTGGTGAATGAGGAAGCGCTCTTACGTGGGAGATGTTTCGCGAACACTAGCCCAGGGGCCAAATTCACAAAGCTTTTCGTTCGTAAGTGATTTTTGCCATTGGCGAGCCGCCTTCGTTAATAATAAGTTCGACGTCACTATTGGCTGACAAAGCTCTTACGAACAGATCTGGCATAAGAACTTCTTTTTGTTAATACAGGCAGTTAATACAGTTAATACAGAACGGAATAAATTTTAAGGGCTACTTAGACCCTAGGGAACGCACTCACAAGAGCTCTAACGTTAGAATCACTCCAGCCAATCCCGATGCCGTACTTATTGATAACGAAGGCGGCCAGCCAGTGGCTAACCGGCACTTATGAATGAAACGTTTTGCGAATTCGCCCTTAGAACCGTACTTGACGATTTGTATACAAGTCCACACAACGTGCCTTGTGTCCTAGGTGCCCGACTTGTAGTTATTTGTAGACGTGGACTTGTATTCAGGCAAAACCTCTTAAGCTATAATTGTTCGCAATAGCGAACGACAGCCAATCCTGATGCTGAAAATATCATTAGAGAAGACGGACACCCAATAGAAAAGAGCCCTTGCGAACGAAAAGCTTTGTGAATTCGACCGGGGTTATTTGTAGAGCCCTTCATTAAGTTGAATGCCTCCTGATGCGACCACAGTGCACGATTTTCAGCAAGAACTGTGGTATAACGGCTGATTGCGTTATGCGAAGGACAGACGCCGAAGCTGTAGGAGAGAGAGAAAACACTTTATTGCAGTTCTCGGAACTTTAGTAAGAGACCAGGGTCTCGCTTGGTGCATTCGCCAGCGCCGATTCGATGAATGCACCAAGAAATCTTTGTTATTGGGTTTTTGAGGCTTGAGTAAGCCACTCGGCGTTGGGGGGCAGGGGGAGCTGGGTTTCTGAGGGGAGGAATGGCGGGGTTGGATAGAAGTGCCAGGATATGTGTTCTGTGTTGGGGTGTTGTTAGCAGTGTTTTACATTTTGAACGTGGTGAATCTTCTGAGCC
The DNA here is from genome assembly GCF_038994185.2 of Dermacentor albipictus. Taxonomy (NCBI): domain Eukaryota; kingdom Metazoa; phylum Arthropoda; class Arachnida; order Ixodida; family Ixodidae; genus Dermacentor; species Dermacentor albipictus. The sequence goes on from NC_091821.1 coordinate 74,216,818, forward strand.
CCAGATAAGGTGGAGTCTAGCAGGTGTGGGTAAAGCGTAGGTTTGTGCTTGTTGTATAAGAGTGCCCTGTATACGTTTAAGTGTTCGGCATAATTTTAGGAACAATAGTCTGGCCTATTTATATTGCCCTAGTATTATGTGCGCGGGTTGTAACACCGTGTGGGTTGGATCGGGGATATCTGGCACCCGGAGTAGCGTTTCTTGGGAAAACAGAACGTCGGTGGGAACAGACGCAATATAAAACCGAAATACTGTGTTATTTTATCATTGCACCACAGGAAAAATTCATGCCTTTTGCGTAAGACTATAAGGCCAGCGAAGCGGCCGACATGTCCCAAAATGTGAGCATCTTCTAAACATACATACAACGAAAGAAAACGGCTTCATTATGCCATGTTAATAATATTTGAAAAAAGAGGCTGTGATGTCAGCCGTGATCCCGGATATTGCCTGCCAGGCAAGATCACATTATATTGTCGCGGCGTCGGAAACTATAGGGACAAGCGCACTAGCCGGCAGGATAAGTAAAACGAACGGACTGTTTAATACCGCGCGCTAGTCACTTCCTCTTCTTGTTCGATATGTTTCCCTTAAATGCCGGTGTATCTTCTTATGCTCATCGTCCACGGCGCATTACAGACGCGGCATTTGCCTCCCTTCCAAGGGAACCATCGTCCCGATGCGCAATTCAAGCGTGTGCATGCACGAAACATTAAGACGTCAGTCACTGGGATAAGAACGGCTTCATGGGCACCACATGCTCCACTTAAGCGCTTCATCTGTCACTACGCAAGTCGCAAAGCGCGCAGGCGACCGAGCAGGGGGTGTGCGACGCTCATTGCAGCCGCCTCGAGCCCCGTGCGAGAGCAAAACACGAGTGCCCAACCTTGCGTGACCTCTTCGGGAAGAGCGCGGCACGCGCCAGCGTATACTGACCTTGTGCACCGCCTTGTCGAAAGTTAGTCGATCTAGTCGGGTGTTGTCTAAGAGGCACATGATGCCTCAACTCGAATGTTTTGACAGAGGCGACAAGAGAAAGAGAAACACATCTGAGAGACTCGGGGGAAGCGGGGCTGGCGAGAGAACTGAGAGAAACGGAAACTAGTGTACTCAGACTTTTACGCGCAAAATTGAATGAAAGCATCGTAAACTGTCAACGCAAAGTGAAACACGAGCAAGGGAAAATAACCGATACGTGTGCGACGGAATTTCGCGCGTCCGTGTGCGCCTGTGTGTGCGTGATAGTGGGCCGCCGCGCGTAAGCGCTCGACAAGAACGTTGGAGACGGAAGCGCGGGACGATCAATACTCTACTCTCGTCTGTCCTCCTCTGCGTCTTTCGCATCCTATACGTTTATGGGTCTTTCTGTGTATCTTCCGTCTGTCGTCCTTGTGCATTTTGCATATCTTCTGTACATTTTCCTCTGTGTCGTACGTTTGTGTAGCGTTACGAAGTTGGATGTGAATCTACACCTAGTCGCACTTGTCAATTCTTTCCTATGCGCCTATAGCTTGCAAGCGACAGCGCATTTCGTAGCTAGTTCTGCAGCAGTGAGGTAACGTATATTCTTAGGTAAAACTGCCTAGTATAAGTTTTTAGTTTCCTTTTTTTTATCTCTCCCCGAATCGCGGATTTTTTTAACGTTAAGATCAACCGAACCTTGTGACGGCGTCACTTATTCCATAGCCTGTAGTCGTGCCGACGGGCAAAACCACGCATTCGTCATTCACGCTTCCATGACGAAAACAAGGAAATAGCACGAGTTAGATGCAGTGAAGTGGAGCCAAGCGTCGAGGTCTAGACGAGACGATGGCAAAAGCAGTCGAGAGAGCATAAGTGCGGCGTGTATTCAGGAAAGATAGGGCCGTGGCTTATTTTCTGGAGAACGCCCGTCGCTGGGTCATTGCGGGTATCATATTTCTTGCAATGTAACCCTGAACAAGTGACACGTACGATGGGGGCAAAAATGAAAACTAACGCAATATGTTTGCCATAGAAATACTAGATTGTGTCAGAGCGCCATTAAACGTTCGCACATGACACCCTACATGACGTCCCTAAGTCGGGCCCGCTGTGGGGCAATAGTTGTAGGTCCAGTGGCTTCATATATATATATATATATATATATATATATATATATATATATATATATATATATATATATATATATATATATATATATATATATATATATATATATATATATATATATATATATATATATATATATATATATATATATATATATATATACATACACTCCTTTTTTTCTGCGGTTTGTCAGAGCGAAAATTCCGGTAAACGTACTTTAACCCAGTGTACGCACTTGTTGGGATCGTAATAATTTTGCTCTCCTTGTACTGTTGCTACCGTCTGTTTCAGTTCATTCATTCATTCTATGGAGGCTCATCGTGTTCACCTGTTCGCACACTACAGCAAACACATTTGAACGCTAAACGCCGCAGAAAACGAAGGAATGATGTGCTGTAGAATGCGGTTGTGAACGTTCACTTGCTCATATTGTATGTCATTGCTGAGTACTGCAACGGTACTGACGACCAAGCTTGCGGGAATAAAATATCGTGCGAGGTTTCTTCTTTTATATACTGCTTTTCACTTCGGCGAAATGAGCGGTGTCCATAGTACTGGGACGCATGCATCATTTACGTCCGTGTAAATTATTGTAAATCAATGGTATACTTCTGCCACTATATTGTGGTATATCGTTTGGAAAGATGCATTGTTAACGAGATGAATTGAGGAGCTTGAAGCATAATGCTCCCTTATCGGGCACGAATTGTCCATAAAGTTTACGTTATACGCAGGTTTCCACCGCCTTAGCGGGCTTATTTTAATCAAATATCGGTGGATCTTTACAAGTCGACATTTTATGATAGGCGTACTTTGGCACGTTAGCCTTTGCAAACTAATGAGAAGCAACTACTGGCTAACAAACAAACAAATAAAAGAAAGGTGTAGATGGTCGACTGGTCGACCCCATTTGTGACATCAAGAGCAACCGCCCGAGGAAGAGCATTCGGCAAGTGTTAAGGGGCATTAACGCACGCACAAAGAGAATGTGTTAATGCCCTTTCAATAAAAAAAAATCTTTCTATTGTTTAGTAGGTAAATACGATAATAAAATTGATGATGATAAAAAATATAACAAAATGGACAGTTCTGTCACTTTAAAATCGCTGTTAACGAACTTTCACTTGGTCAAGTGTTCGTATAGCAAGATATTGCAGTGACATGTGGTGTGTAATGTTTAACAGGCTGTTCGTATTACGGAAGGCAAACAGTGTCCGGTGCACAGAAGATTGGTTGCCGCTGAATCCGTGTTAGATAGAAGAAAATTAATATATCCTTCTCACTTCATTATTGCCCAGGCACCTTGCACAGCTTCGTATAAATGGGCAGGAGCTGTTGCTTTGCTTCTTTTTTTTTTGCGCACAGGTGCGTAATGTTAGTAACGAAAACAATTTATTACACATATTAAAATGAAGAAAAAAATGGAAACCAATTCATGATGCCCAGAATTGTCAAAAAAAAAAGAAATACCATGCTTTTTATTGGATTTGAACTGATTTCTGTCTTTTTACTTGCGGATGTCTTTCGGCGTCCTTTCAGTTAAAACCAAAAAGTTCGAAAGGGTGTGCATCGTTCACGCAACATCTCAGTGACAGCATGCACCTCGGCAATTGAAATTCTTGTAGCCGCTCGATATCTTTTCCTGCAGCCTTAGCAAATGTTCCCCATGACGAACATTTTACGCTGTCATAAATCCACACAGACATTAATACACATAAAATATTTGCGCGGCACCCGGGACTGGGTCCTTATCATCTTTAATAAAGCTTGCTTCCTCACTATCGCAACTACCCATGAAGTGAACTCGCCAAACTACGTGTTAAAAAGACGTTTTATCAAAGCTCGCAAACATAATTTAGCAAAAAGGTAGCAACCAAAATCGTTACTACATTTTTACTAATTTTTGTCTTCGTGCAGTCCTTCATTGCTAAGGTAAAAATAAAGTTTAAAAAAATGCTCCACGAGAGCTACTCTAGTTAAAGAGCGGCTACTACTGCAAAAATTGAATCACGGTTGCTTATTTACATTTCTTTTTCAAGGCTTTCGCAGGTAGCAATATACTCTAAAGCGATAACTGCTGACTGGTAGCACGTCAGTGGAGCCTCACATGAATATAAGAAAATGAAGAGAACCTGCGCGAGGAACTTTCACGACGGAATAAATTCTAATGAAGAGGCAATTCGTACGCTTAGGTATCAGTATGCTGTTGAAATGTGAGGCCATCAACATTTCTCGTGTTTTATAATTGTATTTTGAGGCTAAATGCATCAGAAATTCGAGAACATGGCGCAGACTTTGATTCAGAAGGTGGCCTTATTATTTACACTCTACAGAAAAGTCCCTTTCTTAAATGGTGTTAGTACTGCTGATAGTATTGCCTGCGTCGTGGCTCCTACTCAATTTACTTGCGTGCTTTAATCACTCAGGATACACTAGGCGCACACAAAAAGTATTCACGTCGACATCAGTGCTCTGAGACAGCACGACGAACGTATTTCATGCTATATTACACCATATAACGCATTATGGCAATTTTAGCAAAGCAGCACATAGTATAGTCTTACCAATGCGTGCAGGGCCGTACTGCATTAATGTTGTCACGTGCGCATTTGCGTTTTGTGATGGCAGCAAACCACACCTAATATTTGAATTTCTCAACGTATTCGTCAACGCTACTCATTACTTTTTTATTACCACAGGAATAAAAACGCTCTATTCGGTGAGCCATTGCGTACTGTAAACTTACAGCATGTTGTAGCGTACAAATGCAAGAGGGCCGAAGAAATTTCAAATCTTAGGGAAACTCAACGTAAGAAAGGGAGAGTTGCTTAAGCCCTCAACGGCATTATCCTTCTAAGCGCTAACGTCCGCGACAACCACAAAGCGGAAATAGTGTTTGTTTCAGACTTTGCTCGTAACACTCTATCTGCAAAGGGCTTAGGCAAGCCAGTTATTCAGTTCAGAGATCCTAATCTAAAGAAGCTACGAACTTCAAATACGTTTTTCGCCCTTTGGCGCGTGACTATCTCGCCAGACGAGCTCTATACCCACGAATAATCGTGGTTAGCTGAAAATGCTACGGACCAGCAAACGTCTACCATCTGCGTTGCATGAGCATAAAAGCGCTGCACTCACTCCTGAGAGCCCATGGTTCGAGCCTGCGGATGGCCAGCACCCACTTGAAGAGTGCGCCCATACAATCGGGAGAAGAGCCGGCGCCGGTGGAGAAGCGGTACACGAGCGGTAGCGCCTCCTTGAAGATGCGCTCGATTACGGCGCGCAGGTTCGTCTCCAGGTCAAAGCCGCCCGCGGGAGGAGCTTCCGTGGTTGTAGTTGCCGGCTCTCCCAGTTCCCCTTCCTGATGTTCCCCATCGGTCTCTTCCTGGCTCGCGTCGTGTGGACTCACGCTGCTCGAAGCCATCATCTCGACAGAAGTTTGGACCAGAGCCTCAGCGGCGCTGAGGAGAGCCGGGCCTTCAGACTCCGCATCGAGGCTCTGGCTTGGACTTCGGGACTCGGTTGACGATGTGGTGGGATCCCGGTTTGGCGGAGTGGCTCCCTCTGGAGCTTGGAACGTCGTTAACTCTGCTGAATCGGCGCTGACATGGTCCCGACGGTAGAGCGATGTGGTGAGTTCGGAATTCAGAGACTGTCCTTCCGGGTCTTCAGCAGGCTGCAGTCCTGGGGCTACGTTCAGGGAGGGAGCTTCCGCTCCGGATCCCAGAGTAGCAGGGTCGGCTCCGGAGTCCTTCTGCACCGCTGCCTCTGCTTGGGTGATTGGCCGAAGGAGCAGGACCACCACCAGCAGTAGCGGCAGCCGGAGGAGCGGCACGGCGTTGCGCAGGCGAGCCATGCCGTGGGAGCTTCTGTGGCAGCAGCGGTGTGGCAGCCGCTCTCTGGTCGGCCGCTCAGGTCGCGCAGGAAAGGGAAGTGGCTGCTGCCGCCGCCGCCTCCGGAGACGCCCGCCAGGCGAAGGTCGACGCGTTCACCTTTATCCGTGTTGGCCGCTCTCGCTTTCCGCGGCGATCGGCGACCCCGCGGGGCGTCAGTGGGGGCTACGCTGAACGTGAGCCACTAAAAGGCGACCGGCCGCTCGTGTGAGCCTTCCTACCTATCCGCGCAGTGAACTCTGTTTGGGACGTCCCGCGGCGACGGAAGCGGCGAAAGATGCGCCGCGCGAATGTGAGGCGCAATGAACGGAGAGCATCGGCGCGCGCTTATTTTCTGCGTCATTTGATGTGCCGGTAACTTGAATCGAACTATATTTGGTTCATAGTGGGTTGCCTTGCAGGAATAAACGTGCCAAAGTTGGGCTACGAAGGAATATGGTTATGAACAACGTGATGTTGGAAAGTTTTCATTTGTGCACTATATTACTCCAGAAGCTCAGGGCTGATTGTCAATCTCTGCCAGTGAGCTAACTATACAATTCAGTACATACTACCCTCTGTTTGAGATAAACGTCAACCCATGAGTACGTTTTGTCAGTAACAAATATGCAAATGCAGTTTCTTGCATGTGGAGCGTTTATTGTTGGAAATACAACCAATTAGAATTTACTTTTTTTGCCTGTCATATCAGGGCGTTGTGACGTTCGTCACTCGAGGAAGTATCTACTGAGCGCGGGAAAGTCCCTAGGTGCCAAAGTGACATCATGACGAGGCATAACGGAGTCCACGCTAAACCTTACCGAAGCAGTGCCTTTAAAATTGTGTTTCACTCAAGTCCATTAGCGGAAACGCTGATATCTGGCTAGTGTTCTGTTAAACTGCGGAACGTTCTCTTCAATTAATAAAAGGATGTATTCTAGATGGCTACAGGAAAACAACTTGATTATCTGGTCATCTGGCTGAGTGATATATATATATATATATATATATATATATATATATATATATATATATATATATATATAGATAGATAGATAGATAGATAGATAGATAGATAGATAGCTAGATAGATAGATAGATAGATAGATAGATAGATAGAGAGAGAGAGAGAGAGAGAGAGAGAGAGAGAGAGAGAGGCTTTAATGGTGAGCTGGGGATGTCAACCTCCTTCGCTAATGATATGTCCAGCCCAGAGCCCGTATTCACAAAAATCTCTTAAGCTATAATTGTTCGCAAGCGAAAAATACAGACAATTCAGATGCTGTACATATCAATAGCGAAGGACGTTGGCCAATGGCAAAAAATGCTTACGAAGCGAAAGCTTTGTCGATTCGGCCCTAGACTCGCAAACGGAAGGTAGTGAGTTTGAGTCCTGCCCGGAGAAAAAGTTTCTTCTTCTCAGCGGCATTCCCGATTGCAAACATCCGCAGCAGGACCGCGTTTATGGTAGTATGACTGGAGCATACTGAAGGGCACTTTAGTCGATAAATGAAGCTTACGCTTATAATCGTTAGCGTGGTTAAGGCATTTTTCTATCGAACGAGGTGTAAGTTCGATGAGCATCGCTGTTTGGCTGATGCGGCGACCACATTTTGACGACGAAGGGCAAAACTGCTCCTGCACTGAAAACTTGGTCCACGTTAACGAGTCCTATGCGGTTGAAATTATTCGGCTACCCTCTATTCCACTGCGTGTCTCGCAGGTCTAGCTTTGGTACGTAAAAACCTATTACACAAGACCTGCATACGGCCTAATAAATAATCTGAAAAAAAATTAAAGGGTCTAGTCGAAGAGGTAAAAGTACTCAACACCTTTGCTACTTCACAATACATTCCCAAGGACAGTCTGTTTTAGTACGTGGTATCGAATGCAGCAGGATAAACAATCTGGCCTCGTGCCATTGTTGAGTGAAGTGGGGGGGGGGGGGGGGTAACACTGAGTGGCTGGGGAATTCAACGCTAGGCACAGCGAACGATAAAATTGCCTGTTAACAAAATAAAAAGCACTGTACAACATCCATCTGTATCGATTTCATCTTGAAACGACTGCAATATGTGCGTACGACCAGCCAAATGTCTAGCCGCAACTATCGGGCGCTGTTTGCGTCCCCTCGGGCAATTTAATCCTTTCAGCGTCTCTGCGGGAGTGCTTCGCCGACACAATGCGCTTTTATTATTTCTAAACGACGCAGTATGCGGTATATAGACGCTGCGGGGGGTCGGAAGTCCTTGCCTCGTGGACTTGCCTCGCGCATTTTCCAGGTCATCGAAAGCAACCGCACGCGCGCAGCTTTTTAGAAATTTCCTGGGCCGTGCGAATAGGGAGAGAACGCGCCAATGTCCCGCTCTCCGTTATTGACACAGAGTGAATGAGCGACGCAGCAGAATCTGAGCTCCTTCCTGTGATACTAATGCTTGCTGGTAAACGTAATTTAATGTGTATATAGGGATTCCCGACGCGCTCTTCTAAGGCTTTGGTGGACACGTCTTTATGCCCGAATTGCACATCAGTACTGCCACAGACAAACGCAGTTTCCTGCGGCCAGTATATTGTAACGATTATATTCCAGTGTTATTCCTTGCCGCGCTTCGCAGATACTCAGCTCAGAGCACCGCTCCGCCCATTAGCATCTCTCCCCAGTTCGCTCGCTCGTGAACGATGGATGATCAGAATGGAATAGAATAGAGCGAATGGCATCCTTGTATTATACCGGCCCTGCGTTGTGCCCACATTTTAAAATAACTTACACCCTTAAACGTGAATACGGGTGTAAATTATTTTACAGCGTACCCTAGTGGCATTATTCGGCGTGCCCCGCAGGGGCGTCTGCGTCAGCAGGTGTTTGGTGTGTTGCGACACCACGTACCCGAGCACACGAGGGTTGGATCCTCCCGCGTGTAGCTGTGCGCGGCTTAGCCGTGTCTGGGGAAAAGGGGATCCTGGGGGTTGAGCCGATGCTAGGTGTTTGGACCTTTAAGGGCCCCCGGCGGAGGCAACACACCCCTTTGGCCTCTGCTTCACATAGACGGCACCCCCGGACTGACGCACCCGGGGGAAATCGGTAGTTGCCTTTTCCTGTCTCTCGATCTCCCTCCAATCTTCATCTTTTCTCACTTTCCATCTTTCCTGTGTTCTCCTGGCTTCTCTTTACTTCCAATTTTTCCAGGCAGCAAGGGTTAACCTTGTGTGAATAACCAACCTAGGTTATTTCATATTTGGTTATAGTGGTAATGTACAGCTGGCGTTTGCAGGCCGTGTTTCACAGGCCCTGCTGCGTCCCCTTGTAGGACTCCACGGTGGGTGGTTGGCGTTACTGCCAAAATTACAATCTCCTATGGCTACTTCCTTTCCCCCGCTACCTGATCGCTCCCTGAAGAGGGGGCACACCGATTATGTCTTAGAATTTTTTGCCCGTGAAAAATAAACTTTCCCTCGCTTCCATGTAGTCCACTCCGAACAACCAGACAAACCCGTGCGAACAATCTCACCATTCCTCGAGTCTAAGTCTCTCACCCAAATTTTTGGTACAGGTTACAAAGCATCAAGAATGGCAAGCGGTGATCTCCTCTTGGAGCTCCGCAACCTGAAGCAACATGAAAACCTACCCAATCTAGTATCATTTGGCGACGCCAAAGTAACAGTAACTCCGCATCGTACTATGAATACCACCCGTGGCGTAGTCTTGGATGAGTCTTGGATGAGTGGCGATGATCTCTTGGAGCTGACTGAGGCTGAGCTCTTGGAGGGCTTCAGTGAGCAGAACGTCATCAACGTTAAGCGAATTAAGATGAGGGTGATAATAAGGAAATACAGACCAAACACCTGATACTTACATTTGGCACAAGTGTTCTGCCCGAGTCCATCGAGGTCGGGTATATCAAGCTCCGTGTTCGCCCATATGTTCCAAATCCCCTGCGTTGCTTCAAATGCCAGCGTTTCGGTCACAGTTCACAGAGCTGTCGAGGCCGCCAAACCTGCGCGAAATGCAGTGCTCATGAGCACACCTCTGAATCTTGTGAAAACTCTCTCCATTGTGTAAACTGTGAAGGGGAGCACGCTGCATACTCGCGGTCGTGCCGATCGTGGAAGAAAGAAAAGGAAATAGTTACAATTAAAGTAAAATAAAACATAAGTTTCAAAGAGGCACGCAAGCGGGTATCCTTCCTGCCAAAGAACACCTTTGCCGAAGTGGCGCGTCAGGCGGCAGTGCCACAACGGTCTCCGGCGGCTGTCCGACCCACACCCAGTGAGCCGGCAGTGACTCCACGCCCCCCCCCCCCCCCTCCCCCGGCGCATGCAGCTAGTGCTGCCACGCCAACCCAGCAGACGGGGCCGTCTACCTCCAGGCAGGTGACCTCAAAGGCTTCGTCAAACGTGCCGAGGCCTTCACGCCAAACAAAGCGCACGGAAGAGCGCGTGTCAAGCACCTCGCAAGAGGCGATGGCCACAACCCCCAGCAAGACGGCGCCACCAGCGCCTAAGAAGCGGCGAGGCGCTCTCGATCGCTCCAAAAGAGACAAAATTCCCGCAACGGTGCCAGAGAAAGGCCCGTGAGCTAACCTCAGTCTCTTAAACACACAGCACCCAACACATATAGCATAATGAATACACAAATACTACATTGGAATGTGCGAGGACTTCTACATAACCTCGACGACATTAAAGAGCTCCTACATGAATATAGACCAAATGTGCTGTGTGTTCAAGAAATGCACCTCAAACATACGCAAACTAATTTTCTCCGACAGTACGCTATTTTTCGTAAAGACCGTGATGACACTGTCGTGTCGTCCGGGGGTGTAGCCATTATAGTTGCCAAAAGTGTTGCTTGCCGGGAATTAAGACTTCGTACGCCCCTAGAGGCAGTTGCTGTCCGAGGAGTCACGATTAGTTCCATACACATTCCTCCGAATTACCAACTTCACAAAACAGAATTTCAAAACTATATAGATGAACTTCCGGCACCTTACATAGTTGCGGGCGACTTCAACGCACATAACACTCTGTGGGGAGACTCTCGTTGCGATGCGAGAGGTCGCCTAATTGAAAACTTTCTCTCCTCCTCAGGAGCATGTATAATTAACAAGAAAGAGCCGACGTACTGATGAGTACGTGTTATGTGGCACATAACACGTACTCATCAATAGACTTAAGTATAGTATCGAGTACACTAATTCCGTATATTGAGTGGAGTGTTCTGAAGAACTGCTTTGGGAGCGACCACTTTCCAATTATTTTAAACCTAACCAAACAGGATGGATGCTCGCCACATTTTCCGCAATGGAACATGAACTCAGCCAACTGGGAACTGTTCCAAGAGTTGACGTATTTAGGCGAAGATAACATTGCTGGTTTTAATGTAGACGACGCTGTGGCATATCTAACAGGTTTTATTATTTACGCTGCATCTAAATGTATCAAGCAAACTAACGGTTTGGCAAGTAAACGTCGCATCCCATGGTGGAAGGACGAATGTCGGAAAGCACGACAAAATCAAAATAAGGCCGGGAGATTGCTTCGAAATTGTCCAACCGCTGAAAAGCTTATTAAATTCAAACAAGTCAAGTCACAAGGTCGGAGAACACGTCGAGGAGCAAAGAGAGAAATATGGGATAGGTACATTTCTAGTATAAATTCATACACTGATGAAACAAGAGTATGGAATAGGGTAAATAAGTTAATAGGCTGAGAGTCACATCCCCTACCGTTAGTAAGTAGCCAAGGTGATAGCCTGGAAAATCAGGCGGATTCTCTAGGCGACAACTTTCAATATATCTCCAGTGCATCGCACTGTACAGAAACATTTCTAAGACACAAAGAACGCGAGGAGCGGCATCCCCTAAACCGCAAAGGTTCATCGAGTGATGCTTACAATTGTCCATTTACTTTCGTGGAACTTAAGGCGTCTCTGACTTCCTGCAACCACTCGGCGCCAGGTGGCGATCGTATCATGTACGAAATGATTAGGCACCTACACCCTGAAGCTCTGGAAACACTTATCTCTTTTTAATACCATGTGGGCGGCGGGGTATATCCCATCGTCCTGGAAAGAAGCTATAGTTATTGCCATACTTAAACAAGGGAAAGATCTTGCCTTAGCCAGCAGCTACAGGCCAATAGCGCTAACAAGCTGTCTGTGCAAAGCTTTTGAAAAAATGGTAAACCGGCGCGTAATCAGCTTCCTAGAAAGCAACAATAAACTAGACCTCATTCAATGCGGTTTCCGAGAGGGAAGGTCGACAATAGACCACCTTGTCCGCATTGAGGCAAGCATTAGAGATGCGTTCATTCATAAGCAGTTTTTACTTTCAGTGTTTCTGGACCTAGAGAAAGCGTACGACACGACGTGGTGATACGGGATCCTCCGCGATTTTTCCGCGATGGGCGTCCGTGGGAACATGCTAAACACAATTGAAAGCTATCTGTCTAACCGCACTTTTTGCGTAAAGGTTGGTAATGTCTTATCGAAATCATTCACCCAAGAAACTGGTGTTTTTTTATTTTTTTATATTTGCCCCTTGCAAACCCTTATTACATTCCTCTTCACCCGGCTATGTTTCTTGGCAGAGAACCGCTTTTTAAGATCAAGGCAGTCCTCAGTTTCTTAAATGATGTTGTCCTACATGTTATAAGCCCATTAAACTCGTAGAGCATCCTCATTCCAGAGGATGCCGCTGCGATAATTGTGTTGAATAACACACGCCTCCAGGCCCTTGTGTTTCATGGGCTATAAGGAGGCAGCAGTGCTCTAGCCAATCTTATAACCTGATGTATTTTTACACATCGTATCATTCTTTTCAAATGCATCTTAACGTTCATAGCGCACGTCATACGCCAGCGCCTTAATCTTATTATACAGATTTAACGTACTTTAAAGCGACTATTTTTTAAGGCCCCTTTACAGCCACATCACTCCAACTTCATAGAACTCATTAAGTATACTGCTGACTCATTACCATGGACATGGCGCTCTTTGGCCATACTTGGCCCTTGCGCCATTAAAAATCAAACATTCATTCATTCATTATTCGGCGCTGCATCCCTGAAATCCTCAAAATAACCCGAAGTTTGTTGAGTCAGTGCGTCTGATTCAACAGGAATTCTCCAACAAGATGGCACAAAAAATAAAGAAAAAATAAAGTTCGATGCCAGTGTGGATTCTGCACAATGTAGACATCGTGACGATGGGCTATAGTCGGTCGCTCGAAAGGGTTAGTTGTCAACATGCTTAATTCTAAAGATGTTGTACTGTGCACATCGAACTTCCAACCTGGTCCTTCCACAAAGTTTGTCAGCTGTTGACTGACAGTTATATCTGATATGCGCGTATACAAGTACAGAAGCAGTAACTACTTCGAAAAAACATGCTGGTCGACTTTTAAGTGTTGTGGCGCGCCTTTTGAGTAAATCGTAAAATTGGTATCATGATGAAAAGCTTATTGAAGCAGACCACATTGGAACACAGACGAAGAGCACACTTGTAAGCCTTTAACCAGAAGCATTTGATGCTACATTTGCCTGGGGCGCCCAAATTTCCATTGTGCTGCATTAGCGTGCTCACATTTTCCGGCCCATTGCTCGTTGTCGGATTTGGGCGTGTTGTTGTCGCGGGAGTCTGGCGTCACACTGACGGTCGCGCTCTAGTCTACGCTATCGGTGCGCCTCGTAACGGGTTGCTGGCCTACGCTACCGGGGCGTAACACCGAGGCTTAGTGCGCCCACGCCATCGTCGGAACTTTCACGACGAGGGTTGCTGCTTTGTGATGAGTGAGAGGTCGAGAGGTTGGAGCAACGGAACAGGGTGTTTATTTACATAGGAGAGGCAAAATTATTTACCGAGAAAGGTCATACTCGTACTGGCAGGAGCACGGAGCACCGTACATCGAAGCACGCAGAAGCTACATGTCATAACTACTACATCGTTATGGGAGAGAAGCCTCCAGACACTGAAGATGTCTCGCTCAGTATTCCACTCCGTCTTCGCTAGATCACTCAGTAGGGAAACGGGTAATGTCCAAGTAAACCAGTCCGGTGGTTCGTATTGGCGCAGCTCACCGCCTCTGAGGTGAAGAACGATGACACAAAGCACACGCGCCACCCCCGAGCTGATCCCGGAAAGGGGGAAGCAGGCGTACAAGACCCAGTGCTTCACTGACGAGCGAGGATAGATCAATGACCCAAGCTCGCCAGAAAGTAAAGACACTCCAGGCCCTGGCGTCTCTGTCTGAAGTTACGGAAAGTCCTCCCCCGTCTCGTTCCCCGGTCGAAGTCTACCAATTTGTCGTCACTGAAAGACACGCCTTCTGGTAAACATGCCGAATCTTTCAGCATTTCAGTGTCCATGTTGACCGGCTGAAATGCTGTTGGAAGTAGGTATAACGATGACCCGACCTCCGCTCTTCGGCGAATGCTCCTAAACTAACAACGTACTACCATCTCTCACTTCTTACCTTGTGAGCGCGAAATCTGTGCAGCTCTTATGCCATTGGAACCTTTAGTGATTCGGAGCATTTACGATCGCTTAGTGACACCTTGACTATGAGAGGCTAGATTAATTCTTTTGCGTCTTGCTGTTCTTTAACGCGCACCTAAATCTAAGTTGACGAGCACAGTTTCGTATTCTGCCCCAATGTAAATGCAACCGCCGCTTCCCGAAACCGAATTCCCGTTCTCATGATCAGCGTCAGAACGCCACACAAACTGAGTACCCTGCGGCAGGTGTCATTGGAATCTTCTTTGGCGACACTTCTCCATAGGTACACCTATCAAGTGTCGCCTTTTGATTACAAAGCAAGATATGTTCTAATGCAGCGTTTTACTCATGTGCTTGTATACCGCTTTCACATCAGCCGCACATCGTGTAGGCCCTTCGGGTGCTGCCACACATTGCATCACCTGATACTGGAGTGTCCTGCTCTCATTGCGCAGCGCACGTCGCTAGTGAGGGACAATCATCTCCTTGGCCTGCGGTGTACGACGCTACTAGAACGTTTGTACCCCAGTGATTGTGCGTCTCGAAGCGATCAGGGTCATCGCACTCTTCTTACTATTCTAGAAGTAACTAACTTAGGGACACGTTTGTAGCTTATTTCTGTTTTGAAATGACAAGACCTCAGACATTATATCTTCTATTTTAACAGTCTCAAGTAGCCTGACCTGCAGTCACCGGTCCTAGTGTGTGCTCTGCTTTATTCTTCGAGATTTGTCATCTTGTTCTTTATTTCCTCTTTCCTCCCCTCCTTCCTATCTTCCATTGCTATGTTTCTGTCTCTTCCTTTCTGAAGAGCAGGCAGGCGTTGTGCTCCTTCCGGTGGGAGTTGCCAGCCTGCTTCTCGCTTTCCCTTTCCTGTCTAGTGTATATATGTTTTCAAACCATAATAATAACAATAATCAGCTCGTGCATTACCACAAATATTGTGCTGCCCAAAAATCTATTTAAAAAATATGCCTTCGTTTGCAACAGCTCGACGGCACAGAGTCAAGCTGAAAAAACAGTCCGAGGCAATCGCACCATTCTCCACTTATATGAACTCGCTTAAGGCAGCCTGAGATCTTAACGGCAGCCAGCGTTGAAGCGAGATAACAAAGCACGCTAATTATTCATTGCTGGCTAGAAAGCATGCACCAACACGATTGCGATTACATGGACCCGGCCGTGCTGAGCCAACACCTCCTAAACCATTTTCAGGCCTGCGCGTTGCGTGACATGACGTCAGCCACCTCACGGCCCACCGGCCGACCGGCTTCGCCTAGCCTTCGTGCGTCCGGAAGGAAGGAAGGAAAAAGTGGAAAAGGAAAGGCAGGGAGGTTAACCAGTTTAGCTTAACTGGTTTGCTACCCTACACATGGGAGAGGGGTGGGGGAGATGAAAGATGGGGAAGGGGGAGAGAGAGAGAGCACATAGCACAGCACACACACGTCCAGGATGCGCTTTGCACCTATGGCCTTGAACAGGAAACATGGTGACCATAATAACGCATGTTTTACCGTTCTAAATTGTGGGTTGTGCGTGCCACAGTAGCTTCCTGGCATGAAGAACCGCAGTGCGACATAACTACATGTTAGGGCATTTCTCGTCTTTACCAGTTTTTCAGCTGGATGAGCCCTTGGAGACTACTACCTATTTGTTTGAGTTCATTTTTAGCTGTTATTTGCAAATGTGAACAGCCTCACTTATACTTGTAGAGACGGGTCTGCGTAAAAAAAAAAGAACACTGTATTTTAAAATGAAAGAAAGAGTTTATTTCAACCAACTATTTGATTATATACAATGCACAAAGTTTACCGGATTCCGGCTTTGATTACTCAATTCATGATCTACAGGCAGGAAAACAAACACACTGATATCAAATGAACGCAGTGACATGCACGTACAGAAATTTCGAGGTGGAAGTAACTAGAAGATATTTTTGCGTCACTGTAGTTCTCTTCCTTTTCTTTCACTTTTACTTTCCTTGACGGCTCCTTCACGAACTAGTTCTGCTTTTTTTTAACCATCAACGCTGTTTTCTTAAATGTACAAGAACGAATCAAAGGAGAGAGAAACGAAGAGGGTCAGGTAGGGAAGTTAACCAAGGACGTCCTCGGTTGGCTACCCTACACTTGTGGAGGGGGAAAAGGGAAGAACAGATAAGGAGAGAAAAGAAAAATAATAGTCAGTGATTCACACTCTGTCGCAGAGGAATCTCCCCTGTCACAAGCGTTCATACAGTACAATGTCCTTCAAGAAACGCCGAGGGGCTTTTGTGTCCTTTTGCATACAAGAACGCATAGGTCATGGCCCAAGGATCTTTTCTTCTGAGAGCGCTCTGTTGTCTAGTAGGTTGAGTTTCGCTTGTAAAGTACCTCGTTGAGTGTCAAAGGATGGGCAGTGACACAGAAGGTGCTCTAGAGTCTCATCGCACCCGTACAAATTGCACGGGTTTGCGGTGGGACCTGAACAGAGTGGACAACTACTACCTCGACTCGCACGTGCCTTGAGCTGCTGCTTTATTTTAAGGCTGCTTGATTAGAAGCACGGTAGAAGAATTTGCTCGTCCAATTTGAGCCTTTCAAACCTGCGTAAACGTAAACATGGGCACCTCCCGATGAGCGCTATGCTATTTGGTAGCCCGTATGATATTGCTCGGAGCGCGAATTCAGTGAAACCCAGCTAGTTTGCCTTTATGTTTCAGCGCGGCCTCTGCTGGCGTTGTGGAGTAGAACCGTCCTTATGCCATCACTGATGTCGAAGCTTGCCACCTCTGCGTACAGGTCAACGATCACGTGAGTGCGTTGCTGAGCAATCTCTTGTACGTGTTTGCTAGCATGAGCTTTGCAGTGCTCACAGCGCGCTGGGTGCACGTTCTGTTGTGCCATTACCACAAGCCCGGATTCCGAATCTGCAAGATGCGGAATCTATCCTGCGAGCGCCCTAATTCTCCCTTCACAAGTCAAGATGCTGAGCCGTCAGGCAGCGGTGTCCTGCTGCGGGAGAAGCCTCGGCGAGCCGCATGTTTGGACGTGTCAGCGTGTGCCAGACAGCCCGGCGCCGCACCTCCCTTGCCTGGAGGTCACCGCGCGCGCGAACTTTGAACCGGGTGGCCAGCGCGGTCGCTGGTTGGACCCCTCGGACGACCGTCGTGTGCTGACTTTGTATTGGGCCGTTTGAGTGACAATGGTTCCTCGGGCATTATAAAAGCAGCGACGCGCTGCCTGAAAAACAGGATCCGCCGACCCACCGGGAGAGAGTGTCGCTCCCGACTGGGGTGAGATGTGTCACGCGTTTTCGCCGGACGCCGTCGTGCGGGAACAGTCGCGTTTGTGTGAGCTCTCGGCCCCAGTGCCGATCCGTTCATGTCCTGTATGATAACCTGTATATAATGTATAAAGTCCCTTTTGTTATTCTCATCGACGCCAGGCTCGGAGTCTTCGCTACCAACGCTCTGTCACGAAACGGGTGACGAGCGCTACGGGACCACAAAGCCGTAATCGTGGTGCAGCGGTACAAGTTCGTAACACTGGTGGCACCGGTTGGGTGTCGTAACACTGGATGGCAGCGACGGGATTGACCGGCATCAGCTACCTCGGCGCGGTGAGTGCCTGAAGTTTACCTCAAACACCAGACTTTCTCTGACACAGGTCATAGTAGCTTAGGGAAGGATTTGGTGTTGCATTGTGATAACCTTGAGTGTTTCAAGCCTAGTAAGAGTGTTTTGGAAACCAGGGGATGCTGAGGGGGTAAACAGGGCAGTGTGTGAAGTACTTGCATATGTCTTACTAGTAGCATTATAGTAGCGTACGGCAGGTATATTCAAAAAGGGTAAACAGCAGGAGGACAGTGTGAACGATGGAGAAGTACAAGGTGAAGGAACTTCTCGAAATTTGTGAGGAGTTGGGCATTGAGTTGGGCTCAACCAAAAGAAAGAATGCGATCCTTGAGGTCATGAGGACCGGGGACGTAACGGCTGAGGAAGCCGCAGAGGCCTGGGCGGATATCAAGGAACGTCGGGAAAGGGAGGAAAGGGATAAGGAACGTTGCGAGCAGGAAAGGAGAGAACAGGAACGTCGCGAAGAGGAAAAGGAGGAAAGGAGAGAGAGGGAGCGACGTGAGCACGAGCTTAAAATGAAAGAGTTGGAGATCCGAAATAACTCGCCGGCGCCTAGTCTCACTTCTAACGTTCCAAGAATACGCGATCAACTTCCACCCTTTGTCGTCGGAGAGGATATGGCCAAATACCTCGTGAAATTTGAGCACGTGTGCGAACGGAATAGCATTGAGCGATCCCTTTGGGCACAGAATCTGTTAGCCTTGCTTCCTGGGGAGGCATCAGACGTAATCACTTGCTTATCGAAAGAGGCGTTTGAGAGCTACAGTGATGTGAAGGAAGCGCTACTGCGGAAGTACAAATTGTCGCCCGAAGCTTTCCGGCAGAGGTTCCGGTATGCAAAAAAGGGCAAGGAGTCGAATGTTGACTTCGCGTTTCGTCTAAAAGCCGACTTGGTGGAATGGCTGAAGGGCGAAGAGGTTTACGACGACCGCGACAAAATTGTCGAATGCATCGCGTTGGAGCAGTTCTACCGTTGCATTGATGAGGATGTCCGGCTCTGGCTGCAAGATAGGCTAAAGGAGGTTAAGCTAAACAAGGCAGCAGAGTTAGCGGAAGAGTATTACACCCGCCGCAGCTTGCACAGCAAGGCAGTGCGCGTAGAAAAAGCTGATAGAAGAGATGGGTTTTCCGGGAAGTCCGACGAACGGAAGCAAATCACGCGTCGCGAGTTTCGGAAAGATGAGTCTCTTACCAAAGAAACTGTAAGGGAAGGACAGAATGCATCTCAGAATGCTAACGATGGTCCCAAGCAGCGAAACGATACGACGCGTTCTTTTGAAAAACGGAAGCCGTTAACTTGCTACAATTGCAAAAAGCAAGGGCACATCGCAGCGAGCTGCCCAGAGAAAATTGCTTTTGCGACAATACGGGAAACTAACAAAAACATACGACTATTAGAGCCATATATGCGGGAAATTAAGGTAAACGGCAAGAAGTGCCGAGCACTTCGAGACTCTGCAGCAACTATGGACGTTGTCCACCCGTCTTTCGTCTCCTCAAGTGATTTTACGGGAGAGTGCGCTTGGATACGGCAAGTGGCCGAGGAGGAGAGTGTCTGTTTACCGATCGCAACGGTTACCATTGAAGGAGAGTTTGGGAAACTTAACACAGAAGCCGCTGTGTCTGCCGCCCTCCCGGAGCACTTTCCCTACCTCTTCTCAAATAGCTCGGAGCAGCTGCTGAAGGATCAGGGCAAATCATTCTTTGCCGACGTGGCGTACATGGCCCTCACGCGATCCAAAGCGCGCCAGCTGTCGAGGGAACTTGACTTTGAGTCGGTGAGCGAACAGCGGTGCGGCACACGGACTGATCAGGGTAACTTGAGTGGCGAGCAGGCACCGGAGAGGCAGAGCTCGGAGGCTGGCCTGGTCGAGCGTGTCCTGGAAGTGACTGGGAGTGACGCGTCCCGTGCTAGCCGCGATAAGGACACGACGCCGCACTTAGGCGACGCAGGATCCCTACTCGCTCCGGTGTCCGCCAGCTGGCAGGAGCTGGCTGCAGTTGAAAGAGAAACTCTGATTCGCGAGCAAAAGGAAGATTGTTCAATAGCCGATCTGATGAAGAGCGTCAAACTGGGAGTGAAAAAAAAGAGGGTTTCATTTTACGAGGAATCTGGCTTATTGTACCGCCGCTACACAGATAAGCAGGGTCGCAAATATGAACAGCTTCTGATTCCTCGGAAATATCGCCGACAGTTACTGGAACTCGCGCACGAAAATGCGTGGGCAGGGCATCTTGGCTTGAAAAAGACCAAGGCTAGAATGGCTCAGGAGTTTTATTGGCCGTATTGTTGGAAGGATGTCGAACAATTCGTGCGCTCTTGCGACACCTGCCAGAGAATCGGCAAATCCACTGACAAGTGGAAGGCACCGATGAAGTTGGTGCCAGTCATATCCGAACCTTTTCGGCGACTAGTAATCGATATTGTAGGCCCTCTGCCAGAATCAACGAACGGTTGTAGGTATGTTCTGACCGCCCTGTGTGTCGCGACCAAGTTCCCCGAGGCAGTACCTCTTAAGGAGCTAAATTCCTCCCAGGTCGTGGACGCTCTGCTCTCAATGTTCGCACGCGTCGGGTTCCCTTCCGAGATTCAGTGCGACAATGGCAGCGTCTTTACCAGCTGCCTAACTTCTACTTTTTTGGAAAGATGCGGCATTAAAGTAGTGCACAGTTCCATCTATCACCCGCAATCTAACCCAGTAGAGCGGATGCACTCGGTGCTGAAGCGAATATTGAGAGCCCTGTGCTTTGAGCGTCACTGTGACTGGGAGGCCTGCATTCCCGCCGCTATGTTCGCCTTGAGATCGGCTCCCCATGAGAGCACCGGCTTTAGCCCCGCGGAGCTTGTATATGGCCGGAGCCTAAGAACTCCGTTGCGCATGCTGCGAGAGTCTTGGGAAGGCAGTGACGACGACCCAAATGTAGTCTCGTACGTCCTTGACCTCCTCCAGAGGCTCGGGAAAACCAAAGATCTTGTAGAGAGCCACATGAAGGCGGCGAAAACCTTGTCAAAGGAATACTACGACAAGTCAGCAAAAAAACGCACCTTCGAAGAAGGTAGCCAAGTGATGTTGCTGCGACCGTCGAAAAAAAACAAGCTCGAGGTTCATTGGGAGGGGCCCGCAAAGGTTGTAACTAAGCTTTCCGATACCAACTACGACGTTAAATTAGGGAAACGGCCCAACAAAATTTACCACAGTAACTTGATGAAACCCTACATTCAGCGTCGCGCGATTATAAGCATGACGATAAATGCTGACGATGAGGAAGGGGCCGAAATCCTGACGACGGCTGATATGAAGGGATGTGGTATAGAGCTAATGGTGGAACAGCTGACGTTGGAAGCGCGTCTAAGTGCCGCCCAAAAGGAGGATTTAAAGGGAATCGTTTCAGAGTTTAGGGAGGTTTTTTCGAGCCGTCCCGGAAGAACGACGGTCCTAGAGCATGACATCGAGTTAACCTCTGATCAACCGATCCGCAGTAAACCGTACCGGTGTTCGCCCGTGCAGAAAAAATCATGGCTGAGGAGATTCAGCGCATGCGTGACTTGGGGGTTATAGTACCAAGTGAGAGCGACTACACGTCGCCCTTGATACTAGTCCAGGCTCCAGGAAAAGATCCGAGGCCATGTGTCGATTATCGGCGTCTGAACGCGATAACCCGAGATCAGACATATCCTATACCGAACCTGGAAGAAAGGGTAGAGACAGTGTCGAAGGCAAATTATATCTCTACCCTGGATCTCGTGAGAGGCTATTGGCAAGTACCCCTTACGGAACGGGCTAGCCGCTATGCCGCCTTCGTTTCCCCGCTTGGAACATTCCGGCCACTCATTTTGAGCTTCGGCCTCAAAAACGCGCCGTATTGTTTCTCTAGCCTGATGGACAGAGTGCTTCATGGTTTAGGCGAGTTCGCATTGCCGTACCTCGATGATGTTGCCATATTTTCGGACACTTGGGAATCACATCTGGAGCACTTGCGAGTCGTGTTGAGCCGGTTGAAAGAGACAGGTCTTACTGTGAAACCAGCTAAATGTCACCTAGGTTGCGGTGAAGTGACTTATTTGGGCCATGTGGTGGGGCGCGGCCGGCGTAGACCGTCCGACATCAAAGTAGCTGCTATTTTGAACTATCCCCGGCCAACCACGAAGACGGATATACGGGCCTTTTTAGGTTTAGCTGGATATTACCAACACTATGTGAGAGACTACTCTGACCTTGCCAGCCCGCTAACCGACGCACTTCGGAAGTCGGAGCCCGTTAAGGTGACGTGGGACTCAAAGAAAGAAAATGCGTTCCAAATGCTGAAGCGAGCATTAAGCCATAAGCCGGTTCTGACGGCACCAGACTTTTCGAAAGGTTTCGTCATTCAATGCGACGCGAGTGATCGCGGCATGGGAGCGGTACTATGCCAGGAAGATGCTAGTGCTCATGAACGACCAATTTTGTATTTAAGTCGCAAACTAAGTTGTAGAGAGGAGGCATACAGCACCTCTGAGAAAGAGTGCGCCTGCGTTGTGTGGGCCGTTCAGAAGCTGGCTTGTTATGTCTCCGGTTCTAAGTTTGTGGTGGAAACAGACCATTGCCCTCTAACTTGGTTAAGTAGCATGTCCTCTAAAAGCGGCCGTTTGCTGAGATGGAGCATGACCCTACAGCAGCACAGCCTCGTTGTCCGTTATAAGAAGGGAAGGTTGAACGCGAACGCTGATGCTCTAAGTCGTGCATTCTAGGCCTCGCTTCTTTCAGTGGCCTACTCGTTCCTGCTCGTTACTTACCTTCTCTTACTTCGCGACGACCGGTCCTGTTCACAGGGAGATCGGGGTAAAAATGAATGACCTCATTTGCTTCCTCAGTAGTATGTTTTCGGTCCAAAGCGATTTCAAGGGGACCATTCTATTTGTAATTATTATTGCTGATTAATAATTGTTTCTATTTTGTTGTGTTGTTGATTTGAAAACTGATTGTTTGAGCCTTGTGTGCTAGATCGTACACCTGCCTCTTGTTGCAGCGGGAGCAAAAAGAGGGATAGCGATTTAGTTAGGTTGATTTGGATTATGGCCTTGTCTGGTGTTTGACGGGAGACAGAGGGCACTTGTTCGTGTTGGGTGTTGCCTTTTGCCGGTCGGTTTTGCAAGCTGCAGAACGACCAAGCGGGACCAGTGGCGAGAAGCAAGGTCTTAGGAACGACCCGAGCGGAGCTGGTCAAGGTGCCTTGGCGACGACGCGGTGAGCAGAGCTCCTGTCCTGGCGAGTCGGACCTGGGCACGTGAAGTTACCTGGCGTCCCGACACTGGACGTGAACTTGGACGAGCCTGACGAACGTGCGCGCCTGGCATCCGAGCCACGTGGAGGCAGCTCGTCTTCCCGGCGCCTTATCTGAGGGCGGGGATGCTGTTGTGCCATTACCACAAGCCCGGATTCCGAATCTGCAAGATGCGGAATCTATCCTGCGAGCACCCTAATTCTCCCTTCACAAGTCAAGATGCTGAGCCGTCAGGCAGCGGTGTCCTGCTGCGGGAGAAGCCTCGGCGAGCCGCATGTTTGGACGTGTCAGCGTGTGCCAGACAGCCCGGCGCCGCACCTCCCTTGCCTGGAGGTCACCGCGCGCGCGAACTTTGAACCGGGTGGCCAGCGCGGTCGCTGGTTGGACCCCTCGGACGACCGTCGTGTGCTGACTTTGTATTGGGCCGTTTGAGTGACAATGGTTCCTCGGGCATTATAAAAGCAGCGACGCGCTGCCTGAAAAACAGGATCCGCCGACCCACCGGGAGAGAGTGTCGCTCCCGACTGGGGTGAGATGTGTCACGCGTTTTCGCCGGACGCCGTCGTGCGGGAACAGTCGCGTTTGTGTGAGCTCTCGGCCCCAGTGCCGATCCGTTCATGTCCTGTATGATAACCTGTATATAATGTATAAAGTCCCTTTTGTTATTCTCATCGACGCCAGGCTCGGAGTCTTCGCTACCAACGCTCTGTCACGAAACGGGTGACGAGCGCTACGGGACCACAAAGCCGTAATCGTGGTGCAGCGGTACAAGTTCGTAACACTGGTGGCACCGGTTGGGTGTCGTAACAGTTCCCTCTCACTATCAAAGCTGGGAACGAAGTGACCACTGCTGCTTCTTGGTGCACTAATACTCTCGCCGTGGTGGTGCGGGGGCGCAGTGGCTATGACATTCTGCTGCTGAGTTCAATAAATAAATAAATAAATAAATAAATAAATAAATAAATAAATAAATAAATAAGTGCACTAATGAAGTTTTCTCATTTTGCGTTTTGCTTTGTTACAACGTCATGTTTGAAATATATAAAAGTCAAGCGATAGTTTCCCAGTAGACCTGCCGAGACACGCTGCTGGGGGCACTTATCAGCTCTGTTGATACTACGAATCGTGTGGGTGCTTCAACGTTGCATTGCCTCCAGGATTGGTCCATGTTGCAAACCACAATAAAACCCTTCCGAGGTACAGATCATGCACTGGTGTCAATATCGGCCGACTGAGTCACCCCTTTGCGTTACCTCATTCTAAATTAATAGCCAAGCTTGAATCGATTGGCATTAATAGCAAAGTAATAGGTTGGATTTCGGCTTACCTTACAAATCGTACCCAGTATGTAAGTTTAGACAATGTAGATTCTGACTGCCTAAGCGTTTTGTCCGGTGTACCCCAAGGGTCTGTTTTAGGGCCAACATTGTTTCTTATATACGTTAATGATATCTCTTCTTGTGCAGAACCAGGTGTAACTTTGCGACTTTTCGCAGATGATTGTGTCATTTATACTGCAATTCGTAGTGCTGACGACCAACTAAAGCTTAATTCTTCTTTGCAAAACATTGCCCAATGGTGCAATACGTGGGGGATGGAAATTAATATCTCTAAAACAGCGTTCATCAGCCTAACCAAGTAAAAACGACCTTTATCATTTACGTACAATCTTAAAGGCTTGAATATTACACAAGTCGACAAAGTAAAATACTTGGGTGTCACATTCTCGCAAGACTTAAAATGGGATAAGCACATCACCGATACATGCGCCAAGGCATTCAAGCAATTAGGGTTTCTACGCAGAAGACTGAGTAAAGCACCTCAGGCCGTAAAGTTAACTGCCTATAAAACTCTGGTCCGACCTATTTTAGAATACGGAAGCATAGTGTGGGACCCTCATCAAAAGTACCTTCGTGATAAACTTGAAAGATTACAGAATAGGGCTCTTAGGTTTATCTATTCAAAGTATTCTTGGCACGACAGTGTAACGGACATGCGCAATCAAGCGCATTTGGCAACTCTTTCCTGCCGGCGTCATGTTGCATCTATGAAGTTTTTTTATCTCCTCTTTAACGGACACATCAAAATCGGAAAAGACGACTATATTCATCCGCCTGGCCGTCGGTCTAGTAGGACAAACCACGATAAGTGCGTCCGGACATTTAATACGCATTGCAATACGTTTAAGTTTTCCTACTTCCCTCGCGCTGTGAACGCTTGGAATGCGCTACCAAGCGAAGCTGTAAATAATCCAAATTTATATCAGTTTTGTTCTCTAGCGGAGCAGCTAATGGACCCTGTATAACTACTTTTCCTGTTGTAAAACTCCAGAAAGTATCTTGTAGTGTTTTATTATTTTCGTGTGTACATTTTTCTCATGTATAGCATACGATACATAATGCTAGATTTTCCGTTTTCGTGTACGCGAGGCGTAACCATGTATGTAATATAATATTGATGCACTTGTTGTTGAAGTGTTCTGATCTACCTCATGTTTTCCTGTTGTCTTTTTGACAACTTGATGTATCTTATTACATGCCTACGATGATGAAAGCCCGCTCCCTGTATGGGTCTGCAGAAGACCTGCAGTATTGATAAATAAATAAAAATAAACATCGTCTTCGGGATCGGCCCAATTTACTCGGCCTGACAGCCGTCCATGCGAAGTGGGGGGAAGAAACAAAATAAGCTTCGCCATAGAAAGTTTGCGCTATAGTTCAACAGGCGTGCGTTTGAACAAACGGCGAAAAACAACCTATTATGTCACCAACCACTGCGATAAGCACTCTAAATCATAACTATAGGTCCTCGCATAAGAATAGTGCTGTGAGAGACACGGCAATAGAACTGAGTTTACCCCTATTCTTTAGACCAATAGACATCGGTGACGTGGCGCAGTCAGCAACACAACACCGCCGTACATTCCGTCAGCACAAAAATTTCTAATGCCATATTGTACAGGCAGGCTGCTTCTTGAACTGCTACCTTGATTCGTGCACCTCTATATGTCTTAAACAGTGCATACACATGCATGCGGCCACGTCGAAAGTGCATTGTGCGTTTTTCCGAGTAGCAGCGGTAACAACGCAGAAATTTTGACATCCGCTCCCACATTTGCGATTGACAGCGATCACTATATCTGCAGTTTAATTCAGTGCGATGCGGACTCGTTATGAAATGCTCGTTGCCAACAGTAGCTTTTAAGACGGTTCACTGGCATTTTTGTAGTAGAAATAATTGTAAGACGTGAAGTAAGTAAGTAATGCGAGAATCAATACTGTTTCGTAACTGCTTGTCGCAGTAAAATGGCATAATCCTGAAGCGTTGCATATGACGGGAGTGAACTCGAGGAATCGCACGATGTTTGGTTGTTGGCTCGACACACACACACACACACACACACACACGCACACGCACACGCACACGCACACACACACACACACACACACACACACACACACACACACACACACACGCGCGCGCGCGCGCACGCGCACGCACGCACGCACGCACGCACGCACGCACGCACGCCGCTGACAGACAGACAGACAGACAGACAGACAGACAGGGCAGGGATGTTAACCAGATATAAATCTCCGATTTTTGTACTCCGCATGGTTTTGGGGTAAAAGAGGGTTAGAAAGGAGAGAGGCGGAGAGATAAAGAAAGACAAAACTATCGATTCAGATATATTTGTATTTATTATTTCTTAGTTCTTTTTTGCGTGCACAGCATTTAGGGAAGAACTATTCAACGCCATGTGCTTTAGCTCAGTGGCCTTCTGCGCTTATCACCGTCTGATCTGGACGGCTGGAGTGCTTGAAGCACTTTCGTTCGCGAAAGGGCGCGTTCTGTAGCTCGGTTGTGTGCAGTCGCGGTCATGGCGAAGAAAAACGCTTAGCGATACAGCCGCCGACGTCGCTGAGTGTTATGGCGCCCCGCAGAGTTACAGCAGCGCCTTGAGTGCTTTCGCACGTGAACGTAGCGCGCTGTTGTGTGGCGCCTTCTACGACGGTATCTGAGCGTCAGCCAGTTGCAGTATGCCCGTTGCCAACACAACTCAGGAGACGTTCGCTCCAAGGTTGCGGGTCATGGCTGATAAACATACCAAGGCAGAATTTCTGTGCCCTTGCTTCCCAAACGTGGCAGGTTTAGCGAACATTGAACAATGTATTTTAAAAGACCAGGTGCCCAATCCACGAAGCTTTTCGTTCGTAAGTGCTGTTTGCCATTGACCGGCCGCCTTCGGTAATAGCATGTCCAACTTAATACACTGATACTTGTTCTTACGAACTATTTCAGGGAAATAAATGTTTAGTGAATACGGGCCCAGGGTCTTACGTATCAAAACCACGCTATATGATTACGAGACTCCGAATTAATTTCGAATTTCAACGTGCACGTAAATTGAAGCGCACGAGCGTTCTTCTGATCGAAATGCGGCCGCCGCGGCCGGTATCAAACCGGCGACCTCAAACTTAGCAACGGAACGGCATAGCCACTGGGCTACAGCGGCTGGTTGAGTAGTTCAATTAGCTGGCTTGCTATACATATTAATGGGCATATACTCCGCTTCTAACATCTGAGTGCTGTATACGCTGACTCATCATTGGCAGGTACGTCCTAAACCATTGCAAGTCTCTGATAACGATGTTCTCATACGGCAGGTTAGTCATTGTCGGTGAGAAGACAAGGACGGTTATAATTGGTGATTCGCCACATTTATTTCTGGCGTTATACTTCGATATACCTAGAAAGAGTTTTAGGCAGGACAACCTTTTCGAAGCACTGTGTTGTGTGCCTGCTATTGTAGGATAGGATACTGGTCGCCTATACTCTTCATAATATTGAAGAGAAGGACATATACCCGGGTGCTTTCTTTAGAAGGTCCAAAAATTTTTGAATTGCCTGTGGCAGATAACACAATTCTAACCCTTCATCTAAATTACTCCATGAGGCGGCGGTTACTTCTATGGAATATCAAAATTTCTAATTAAATAATTAACCTAATTAGCCTATCTTTTTAATACATTTACGGCACATATTTAAATCTACGAATTATAGCCGATGCGTTCGCAAGAAGTATCCACTTGGAACGAATTCGCTGGACTGTGCCAGTTTCGAGATATTAATTTTCATAGTGTCTGACGAAATGCATTGGTGTTCCAGTTACTGCCGTGCTTAAATGCATAAAATAGCGTCTTCCTAAAAGAAGTAACTGGTACGCCAATGCATTTCGTCGGACACATTGAAAATTAATATCTCGAAAATGATGCCGTTCTGAGAATTCCTTCCAAGTGGATACTTCTTGCGAACTCACCGGCTATAATTCGCACATTTAAATATGTGCCGTAAAGTAATTAATCACAAAATTAAGTAGCGTAATTATGTTAGCTTTTATTTATATTTCGATTTCTCGTTAATAATGGCCACGTCATCGAGTAATCTAGATGAAGGGTTAGAATTGGGCTATCTGTCACAGGATTTAAAAAAAAAATTTGACCTTATGAAAAAAATTACCCGGTATACTGTTATTCTTCTAATTGTTTGCATTCATTTAGATAACGAGAGAAGAGATACAGAGAATAACCGATGCTATGCGCAGACCTTGCTTTCATAAGAGATCTTATCTGTGGCAGGTATAGTTCCTTTTATTCATTTGAGCTCGAATCCCGTTACTGACTCTCACTCTCAATCATACTGAGCAAGTGGAATGGAATATACAAACGCCCATGGTGGTGTTTACAAGAGCCCCTCCGGTCTGTATGAGAGATGTTAATTTTCATGTCAATCTGACTCTCGATCCGGAGTAGTTCATTCAAACAATAAATTTTAGCAGTAGCTTCATTCTGTACGTTAAAAGCCACTTCGCTTTGCCCCGTATCGACCTTAGTTCGCTCGTCTTAGCTGTGCGAGGGCCATCAATGTTGCAGGCACACTAACGATACCAGTTTAACTCGATGCTTAAATTGTCCAATTTTGATTAAAGCGAAAAAACATGTTCGATTACTAATGTCTAAGTACTTAGAACACAAAGGCTAGGATGAATTTAGTGATATCAAGTGAGGGCTTGCTTGGTAAATCTTGCTGCTATGCTTACGAACAGGCGTGCAAAAGGAATTAAAACGTTCCTTTCGCCCGATGTACAGCTCATCGCGCAATAACAACGGCCTGCAGACCGCTTCTTGTGCGAGACGAAGTGTTTCCTGAACATGAATAACGAGAAACTTCTGCTGTACTTCTGGTGCCAATCTATGTAATATAGTTTGTAAAAGGCAAAACACTCAAGGAGTCAGTCTGTGAATTTACAATAGATGCGCCTACATCCCCCAGCGTACGCCAGTGCATTTGTCCTAGGTCTAAACTCATTAGCAAATCACTACTGGAACCACTTGCTTGGATGTCTGGTTAACTTCTATTGCCCCTCAACCTCTTCTCTTATGCTACTGAAAGCACAGTCGATCCTGCTCTTGGCTTAGACGAATAGTTTCTTTAGACCAAAATGCTCCAAAATACAGATTCTCCAGAACGACTATGCTTGCTTTAATAATCCAACGATTTCCATAATTCGAAGTTGACTTTCCTTAAACCAATTTTTAATTTTTCAGAATGAATATGGGCAATTTTATCTCGAAGAGAAAGAGAGAGAAAAAACAAGGAAAGGAAAGGCAGGGAGGTCACTCAGAACAGCGTCCGGTTTGCTACCCTATACTGGGGGTGGGAAAATGGAAATAAAAAAGAGGGCAAGAGGGAGAGAGTGGGCGTTGTGTGCTCGCGGTAGGATGCACAGGAACACTATAAACGGTCACTCAGGCTGGTGCACTTCAAGGGTGCACTTCAAGAAGTTCCCTGGAATGCAAATAGCATTTTGTACTGGTGCAAAATGCTATTTGCATTCGAGGGAACTTGTAATTGGTAACAACAAATGGTCTCGAGTCCAGCTGGTTTAAACGTTGTACAGAGAGAGGGGCGTTGGACGTCGTATGCAGGAAAGGTACAGAACAAGTGCTCAATGGTTTCCTCGCATATACAAGAGTCGCACGTCGGACAATCGGTCAATACAGTAGGAGTAAGCGTTCGTAAACGCCACTCCCAGCCTTAAGCGGTACAGCAATGTTGCTTCGCAGCGGGAAAGGCTAGATGACACTTGCAGCCGTAACGAAAGGTCCAGGTTACGCAGATGAACATTGGAGACACTCGGATAACTCAAGAAAACTTGTGTCTTTGCGTAAGGAAGCAGACAAAGTTCCCTGGCAGCATTCATTCACGTCAAAAGAATTGCAAGCGTCTGGGTGTCATCGGTGGGCAGACTGAGCAGCCTTGCAAGCAAAGTCATTGCCAACGAACCCGGAATAACCCGGAAACCACTGAAATATGATGTCGCGCCCTTTTTCCAGAGCATTATATTTTATTTCCCTAACGTCCGATACCATTTGCTCGGATGCCCTGTAAAGCAAAATAGACTGGAGGCTGTGAAGAGCCACTTTAGAGTCACAAAACACGACCCATTTCTGTGCCGGTTAATCCGTGACGTAGATCAAAGAGGCACGGAGAGCTGCAAGTTCTGCCGCAGTAGAGGTGGTTGTGCGTGACACCTTGAATATAATTGTGACCTGCTTCGCTGAAACCACGTAAGCTCCTGCTGATCCGGCCGGTGAGGTATAACCGTCGGCATAAATAAGCATGCGCAGTCTCAGTATGTCTGGTGCAGTGATAGCAGCGACAGCTGCTTAAGAGCTGTAGGGAAAAATCATGGTATACTTGGTAATTATGATAGTAGCTATAGGTTCACTTGAGGCTGTCGTAGGTACTACAGGGGAGATTAAGTTTTCGCCGCCAATATCTAAGTAAACACTCTTAATGAGCGCTGATCACTCGTGAAAAGGTCACTTGAGGTCTTTGTGCAGCCAGTTGAACTGTGCGATGGCTGGGGCTTCTTGAAAAATTGTGAACGTGTGATCTGAAAGAGTGGACAGCCAAATTAAACTGGATCAGATGGTATCTTGCGATGGCGATGGTTGCTCTGGTTAAGGTGCGTCGAGGTAGTCCCAAGGGAGTGCGTGGGGCTTGACCCTGTATACTCTTCAGAGTTCGAGTGTTCATGCCTGTATTTGACAAGAATGACAGACCATAACGTAGCAGTCCCTAAAACACGGCCCTGTACAGCAGCAGCACAGGTTGCTCCGTGTGCCCAAGTTCTTCAGCAGAGTAACATTAACACCTGACCACAACCTCTCGTTGAGCCCCCACTGCGTTTACCTGGAGAAGAAGTGATGCTATGTTCAGACTACGTTCGTGAGGCGCCGATTTTTCGTAACATGCGTAAGCGGAAGCGCAACAAGCGTATGCGTCTAGTTCAGACTGCGAACGTAAAGGTACCAACGTGCGCAATTCACGCAAAAATCGTGGGTGAGAGTGTTGAAGGGTCGGCAACGTTTACGACTGTAATATTACGACCGTTGCGACACAGCCAATGACTGATAAGCTTTCGGTTTTCAACACCCGGTGACGACACTTCCGTCCTCCCGTCTGCAGACAGCTCCGGGCGCGGGAAGTGCCATTCCGCCATTCCGTGCGCACGATTAGGTTGGCTGTGTTCGTGAAAATTTTTGCAGTGCGCCTTGCGAGACTCTTTTCAGTTCATCTGGTTTATCCGCCGAGGAAATCGGTGGCCGCACATGCGTGCTCCGAACTTCGATGGGGGGTCTCACTAGGTTTTCAAGGAAGCGGCACTGCTGAGGCGACATGCGCATGAAGTTATGAAACATCACAGCGTCACCAACTCGGAGCTTGGCGAAAAGGTTGTGAAAATCGCCGTCCACGGCCCTGTTGAGAAATACTTGCCGCTCCCAAACCCTTCTTTGTCGCCTTCGTCGTCTTTGTGCGATTGAATACATGACTATAAGTTTTTTTGAGCGTGAATTTCTTCGATCTCGGCCAGCGGTCGCATGTTGACAGGAGCCGTATTGGGCCGCTGGTGACGTCGATTCTGCAGCTCCAAATTTGATTGGCCCGTTGTAAAAGCCGTAATTTACGCAGCAGTAAATGTGAACAAAGGTGCCGGCTTAACTGCCGTAACTTTTTTTACAGCCGTTACGTTCGATACCCCGTAAGAGCTGTTACGCGCGTTACGACCGTAGTGTGAACATAGCTTTATGTGCCATATCTTGTTCTTGGAATGTATACGTTGTTACGTTGTTCGTAAGTCTGGGCAAACGTTTAGGCGTAGCATCCAGTTGGTTACTGCAGAAATCCCGCATTGTAGGACGCGTCATTTTGACGCTTTCAGTTGATCCTCGGTATGCTACGTTGTGCAATAAAATTCTTGGCTGGACCAGCCTTAACGTGATGTCAAGTCATGGCTGCAGCACTAAGTTCCAGGAATCTAGGAACCGTATTTTGCGATGATTATTTCATTTTATCTTATTATTCTAGGCACCGAGTGAATCATCGTCGTCCGGACGATGACGACGGCGCGACGACGTCCTAGCCAATGACGAAGGACAAAAGAATTGGGAAATGAAGGTCAACGAACTTTAAAAAATACGGCTCCAGAGGAGCGCGTCGACGCGCGGTAATCTGCGGCGCCATTTCAGGAGTCTGCCGCCTGAGTAGAATGGTGTTATCATCTGCCTGTCTTCATGGCAGACAAAAATCCTGAGCCCTTTGTTTAGTATATGATCGAACTCGTATTACTCAAATATGCGTATAATATTTCGTGGATGGGATACTTAGTCTAGCGCAGTCCTTTCAGACGCACTATAGACCGCCATGCGTGGTTAAAGATATGAGCGTATTTCGATGCTCGTTACAAATCTCTCTGCGCAGAAATGCTATACCCCTTTATCGAATGCCTTAGCTTGGAAAAATGTTAGCGTTTCATGACGTGTGGTGTGCAAATTGCCACTACCAATACGAAGTGTGCACACTATCTTTCACTGGCGGAAAAAAAAAATAAGATGTGACAGAGAAAACCTCATCCTCAAGGCCACTGTAAAATAATTGTTGGTGGTGGCAGTTTGATTGTCTAGGTTTTGCGAATTGGGCTGGCGGCGCATGTGATTAGGTTGCCTATGTAAAAGCTTTCTGTCGTTTCAGGAAATAAAGTTGGTAATCGGCGCTGTGTCCTGTCCTATTTTTCTTTTCTTGTACATCTTGCGCAGCACGGTTATAATTAAGGTATGAACCAACTAGTCCGCAAAAAAAATATAATTGAAAAGTGTGTTCTAGGCCTTCCCTTTTCTGTCGGAAAGAAAGAAAGGGAGAGAGAGAAAACGCTTTCAGCGCTGTTCATTCGACAGCGGCTCGACGTAGGGCAATAATTGCTCTGAACTTGGGGCGTCCACTCGCAACGTCCTTACGTCAGTAGACTGGCTTTTGGGCGTAACACCTTTGCTATCGGCAGGGCAGGTAGAGATCAAGTAAAAGCGCTTAATCGGCTGAAACCTAACCACAGCATAGAATCGGATTGGCGCGGCGTGTTTGTGCCTTTTCGAAACAGACACCCGAACAGAACGACTGATAAACCGGCGTCTGGCATCGGTTTGGCACCGGTTCATGCATGCGCTGTTTGTGACGCACTCTTGAGCTTCCTAGGTCGGCTGGAAAGGAGCCAACAGAGTTTCTCTCATTAATAGTGAATTAACGCGCACCTTACCCTGGAGCTATGCCATGGCCCTTCAATATACTCTTCGGTTTTCTGCTCGTCCTATAAAAACGTTAACCGTATAGCAAGGGCATTATGTATAACCTCACGAATTTAGCTTTCTCATATGTAGTGAACCACTGAGTGTACAGAGCACCACATTCCGATACTTGTGGGCAAGCATGCTTCCTGCGATGTGTGCACGAGAGGATGAGGTATATTTACGTTAGTACACGGCTGTACATTTGCTGTTGTATCCATCGTTTTTATTTATTTTTTATTGACACGGCGAGGCGAGATTAGAGGTCTCAATTCCATCAGACTTGAAACAGCGCCTGCATAGCTACTTTTTTTTTTTCATTCTTGCATCACTCCTTTCTACCAGGTGTTTTTTTTTCTTTAGACTATGCAGAATTTTTAAAAACTGCCTGTGGCAGATAGTACAATCCTAACCCTTCAACTGGATTGCTCGAAGAGGCGGACTTTACTAGTACAATAAATCGAAATGCATAAGTCACTAGCGAGCAAAATTTCAACATTTACTTTTTTCAAGTAATTACTTCATAGCACATATTACGATTTACGAATTGTAGTCGGGGAATTTGCAAGACACATTCTCTTGTAACAAACTGTGAGGATGGCACCGGTTTCGAAATATGCTTCATCAAACGTGCGATAAAAATGCAGTGTTGTCCTCCCCTCTCTCTCTATCTCTCTTCTTTCTTTTTTTTAAAACCAAAGCGCTGTTCTTTGCATTGAAACGCAAAAATAACTAGAACGCTAATCTATTTCGTCACATACTGTGGGGATGAGTATCTCGAAAATGGTGTCATCCTGACAATTCATTCCGAGTGGATACGCTTTGCTGACTCATTGGCTGTAACTCGCAAATTGCAATATGTGCCCCAAAGTAATTAGTTTAAAATTTAATTAGTGAACATTTGTTGACTTTTAATTATGCTTTTCGATTTCTCGTGCCAGTAATGTCCATCCTTCTGAGTTATCCCACTCCAAGACAAGAATTGTGTTATTTTCCACAGGCAATCTTTAGAAATTCTGTATAGTCTAATTTTTTTGAACCGGTATAGCTTTCAGCAGCATGGAAGATTAGCGAGAACGCCGTGAGTGTGCGCCGATTTCCAGTGGAAGACGGTCCGCTGAAATGGCAAAAAAAAGTGCAAACATGTTATCACTCGCATAATGGGTCTGACCTTTTTTATTTTAAGGACTTGCCTGTGCCATACTTCTGAATATTTCCAAATGAATGTAAGCGCACTGGACATCCACTTCAGGTAGCACGTACCCCCACAATAATATTTTCTGGTTCGTGTTTTCCCCTATAACAGCGAAAGACCAAAATGGCCTCCCTGTTCCCTTACAAACATCTTCTTGGGTACTAGGCGCGAACACACACAGAAACAAGGAAGGAGTGTGTTCGCGCCTAGTACCCAAGATTAATTGTGACCAACTCGCCCGACAGGACTTCCTTACAAACGTCGAGACACTCACATATTCTTACGCATTTGTAGAAGTGGTTGGTGGCCATACGTCGCCATAAATACCTGTACTCAAATTGCCTCCTATTTTATGTAGCCAAGTCGTTATGTAATACCCCTGACAGGGGGCCCTTAAGGAAATGAAATGGAGTGAAGGATGAGATAGGTGCAAGTTATCCTCATGACGGTATATACGCTAGAATGCGAATGTCCGCCAGCACACTTCCGCGATTCCAGTCGTAGTATAGTAACGCACTTCGTGGGACTCGCATAAATTCATTTTCCTCCCTTTTGCCTGCGTGAAGATCTTGTCAGAAGGACGTCGTATATTTTAAGAAATGGTGCAGCACTTCCCAAGCAATAGGCATCGCGCAACGCACAAAGTGTGTGCTAAAAATATAGTATAGTAAGGAAGGGACACTGAGAGCCGATATGAGCGGTACATTTGTGGTTCCTTAGTATAAGAGGGCTTGTTAGCAACGTTGACAACTCCACTTGAGATTTCTGGCGAACGCACATCAATTGAGTGTCAACTTTGTGCCCAAGAAGCGTGTGTGCCTAATGACACCGCGTAGAAATGTTCTTCCCAGCAATACGCATGACACAAGCGTTACGGAGTAAGCAACACTTGCAAGTGTCATGCTTTCATATTAGAGTAGGTAGTGTATTGTTTCAAATTGA
Organism: Dermacentor albipictus; assembly: GCF_038994185.2. Lineage (NCBI taxonomy): Eukaryota > Metazoa > Arthropoda > Arachnida > Ixodida > Ixodidae > Dermacentor > Dermacentor albipictus. Next base: position 74,252,972 of record NC_091821.1, read on the forward strand.
CGTCAGCAGATGGACCCTAACACTTCCGTTCTTGAATTTGCTGAAGATTGATGCGCGAACTCCATCAAATGGAAATCGTGAAGCAGAATTAACGAACAAGCACGCCCATCATCAGCATCATTAGACAAGGTATCGTGTGTCCTTAATTTGCGCCATGGCTGCTAGGCCTCGCATGAGTCACGGTTCTTTTTTATGTGTAGATAAAGATTTCTTTTTCTCCATCATCGTGTAATCTCGTTTATTTGAGGAAACGTTATTATTATTATTATTATTATTATTATTTATTTATTTATTTATTTATTTTTATTATTAAACTAAGGAAAACGGAATCACAGCGCCGCATGTGCTGTGTTCCGTGCAGAAGTTCTTTCGCTCGCAATGCTTGCTCACCTCACTGTAGCCAGAACAACAGTTATGCGAGGAAATAAAGCGAAAAAGTAAGTAAACACTCAAAGCACACCACGAGGGTCATGCACGTAGGCCCAGGGAGCGGCTTCTTGTCAAGGTCGTTCCCGACGGTCGTGCCCTCACCTCGCGCACCAGAACGTAACGCAACTCGTGTACGAAGATCCGGGCGATGCCACCGCCTCCTCCTGAAAGCGAGCGAGGGGAATCGGCAGTGGCCCAGTCATTACGACTGGCCACGGTAACAAGAAAGAAGCGAAAAAAAAAAACACATGGGAGATTAGAGCAAAGACTGAGCGGCAGCAGTGGGACAAGAAAGCTGCCCTTCAACCCCCCTCCTCCCCTTTCCGCGCTCTCTTTCGAGAAGCACACGAGCCTGGCGGCGTGCTGCGTTCGGGAGGAGGAGAGATTGCGTTCCCCGATTGGGGAACAAAACGGGTCCCCGCTACGCACACGATCGTGCACTCAGCACTGCGTTCCAGCTCGTCTCATGCCTTCTTTTTTTGCTTATTTGCGTGATGTCTGTCCTACGCCGTTTTTCGCTCCCTCGCGGTCGCCCACTTTTCTGTTTTGCGCTTGTAGAGGCCGCGGACAATGTCTGAAGCCAAGGAGCGATGGACGGGCCAGTCTGCGGACCGCCCAGTAGGGGGCCAGCCAGCACCTGACGACCCGAAATTCCAATTTCAGTCGGGGGTCGAGGCGCGCTGTTGTTTACCGAAGCCGAGCGTCTGGTCACGTAGCCCAAGACCATTGGGGACGCCAGCTTCCCTGGTGCTGGACTGTCACCTCGGCTATTTTAAGAACACTCATCCGCAAAAGGCTTCCGTTGAACGTCGAAGATGCGGAATACAGTTCACACGAAACCACCAGGACGAAGAACTGCAAATATTAAGCAAATGCATTGTGTTCGAAGTAAAACAAGAGAGAATAAAGTAAACAAAGAGGCAATGCGGCTGACATGCCTCTTGCTGTCAGCTAGGCTGCTGATTCGAGTACTAACCACTGTGTGGTACTTTAGTAATATGGTTGAGGCTTATTAAAGGAAGAAAAAACTATTTTGAAATTCTCAAACAACTTCATCTCGTACGGTGAGCCCACCGCGTCAAACACTGAGTTTATCATTCCACGCACGTTCTGGAGGTATGCGCTGTGGAGCGTCATTGGCAAAGTCTTTGAGAGTAAGCACGTGCCATGAGCGACAACAGCAAATATAGTAAGCGTACATTGACGCTATATAGCCGTTTACTTTCGCGAAGCGGACCTCCTTGCGTGATAAAACGATATGAATCTGCTTGAGGTAAAGCACGTAAAATAAACAATACCTTTCTAATATAGTTTGGTGTTTTGAGACTAGGTGAACGACATGACCACCAATGACTACCAGGAAAATGGACGAAACTTCTTGCCAATTGTATAAGCGAGTGCCAACAGTGTGTTATCGTTATCGCGGTAAAGATCTGGTGTGTTTTGTCCGTCGCCCAACAGTGTCTTGCATCTGCGAACAACACAATGATGGTTGCGTAAGCGGCAGTTTCCGAACGCTGTAGGAGGTACATTCATGCTACGTTCATTGGGCGCGCGCGGAGCTACAACCACCGATAAACACTACGCGTACAAAACCGTACTGGTGAACTTAGGCCGCAGTGCGCATCCAGTCATGGTGTGCTTTATATCCCATAAGCATTGGCACACTATTAACAGTCAAAAGCAGTCTGTATTCCTTTTTCTCTTTTGCCCCGCTCCTTTGTTGAAAAGTCAGGGGCAACATATACGCGTCTGCAAAACACTTACTCAGCGCTTTCAGCCTAACAACAGGCACCACTCCTGTTGGAGTACAAATTACTAGGAGTGGTGCAGTGTTGCTTAGTGCAGCCTCGAGTATGAGTGAAGAACAGACTTACCGAACGTATGGAGCTCGTATTTCCTTAATACATGCTGAAGCGGCCGTAGTGTGCATAGAGGGGCTTCAGAGTAGCTGAGCGGCGGGCTCTGGACCGCACTAAAATTACCAGAGAAGAAGCACAGCGCTAGTGTCATCGCGATCCGCCAATGTGGCTGTTCATCCAGCATAGTAGAATGACATATACATATATATCTATAGTGCATGCATTTGCCTACACTTCGTCCTTATGGTTTCGAACGCCTTTGTAAATGTTTATAGTCACTTTCTTTGAACTTATTTTTCGTCACAAAATTGTTGTACGACATCATTTAGTCTTACTGAGGCTCTTAATTCTACGGCTACTTGCTTTTTAGGACATTCCATTTTAGGGAAAAAAGAATAATTACTCATTGTGAATGTTGCTTGTGGAGAATTATTTCTATATTTAGCGACGCTTCTTGTCCAAAGTGATTGTTTAACTTCTCTGCCTTTCACCTCTTGTTTTCCATCCTTCCTTCCTTGTTTGTGGTCTGGAAATGACGTACTGAAATATATTAAGTGCGAACGTAAACCGCTTGACCGCTGTAAAGAAACGTTAAGCTGGAAAACAAGTGAAGCGCAATCAACAATAATAGAAGCTGCGACATTCGTTCGTAACGAATTCATGCTAAATCCTGTGCACTTCCATGTGCCAGCCATGATTCGCACGGCGGCTGTACGATAGCACGATCGTAAGAATTCCCTCTAGCAATCTTAGTAGGAACATGTAGAAATTTGCGAAGCTTTATGTCGGACTAACATGCGACGTCTGGCAGCAACTGCAGGTATCGCGATCGGTTTGCCATGCGCGCCATGATCATACAGTCGACGCACGTGCGGACCTTTTCGATAAACTGGCGCACGATGTATAGTACTCGCAAGAGGCGGCAGCGACGACCAGCCGGTTACCTTTTACCGTCCGTGGTTCTGCTCGCCAAGAGCCTGGTTGTGCGGATTCCTGGCACTCGTTTCCCAACCGATCTCGAAACCAGCACTTAAACAGCCGGACGTCGCAGGTGTAGTCCGGAGGTGCGCCAGCCATGCGTAACGCGGTCCCTATGTGGCAACGTGCGCACGCTCTGGATCTCGTCATTCCAACACGAGCGAAACACGCTTCATAACGCGTCCCGAACTGAAGCCATAATTTGAACCGCGCATCGTGGCACAACCCAATAAAAGGCTTGCTTGACAGATGCTGCGCATTTGTACGAGAATCCGATAGACTCAAGTGCGCGCCACGTAGCTCACAGATCCGTTTGACGAAGTACTGTTGTTGATTGTGCACGAGGTTCGAGAATTCATGTATCTTCGCATGGGGCTTTTTAGTAGCTGGACGTCTTGGAGAGCTCGGCGAGCAGACCTGCAGAATTGGGGACATTTTACATCTATAACGCTTAAAATACGATAAATCGACATAGATAAAGGCAGAAAATGCAATCGCGTGATTGCATTTTGGTGGAAATAGATTTGCTAAAATAAGTACTCGATAAAAGAAAGTAAACGATAGACACTTTTGGAGTCGGAATCAGGGTCTCTAAAAACACTGCAGTTCAGGCCTTAAAAGCTCTCTGTCGTCCATAGACTGCAAACTCTATACAGCACCAGCATGTTTTTGGACGAGCTCCTGTTGTTTCAGAAACGTGCGACGCCATGAACTGAAACCCCAAGAAGGAAGCTAAAGTCTGAAGCGACATATAAGTAGTCAAATCAGACGGCGATGACTGGTGGCTAAAGCAGGATATGTAGTTCCGCTGGTCACAGGAAACGGGCGGGGTGACAATTAACGGTGTAAGTATTCTGTAGCAGTGAGAAAGGTGATGTCGACGACCACCATAAACGTACGTTGATGAAATAATTAGAAGCATTTCAAGTCTACACACATAGTTTTTAAACCTATATAATTCCGGATGCGGTATACGGGGTCACTTTTTTCTATCTTTCAAACGTATGCCGAAGCGTGCTGCCTCGCAACAAATGAAACGTCGACAGATGCCGCAAGCGTGAAAAAAATCAAATTCCCCAATGCTACGCGTGGTTGCATCCAAAGGTATAATTCTTTCTTTCTCTTACTTTATTTTTCAGATAAGTAAACTAGACCAAAGTGCATGGGCGGCTGGCATTTCTCTTGCGACAGGCGCTTGTCGCGTGTACACGACTCGACGTCTTGTCCGACGCGCGCCGACACTCCCGATCCACTGCGGTCGTCGCCAGCATTACGACTGCGAGGCCCGCGCGAGCTCGTACGTGCCACCCATAATTAAGCCCAGCGCGGCGCGGGGAGACGCGCGATTCCAGATTGCTGCGGAATTGCCACACTTGTCAGCCACATGGGAGGCACCCTAGACCCACTGAGGTGTGACCCAAGGCCCTTAGGCGCCGCGCTGGTGGCCGTTACGGTATCGGAAGAAAACCGGCGATTGTGACATTGTGACGCCGTCGACACCACAGGGCGGGGTAAGAAGGCGTTTCGACTGCCTCGGCAACAGTTCTTTGCTTAAGAGCAGTTAATATCGAACGCGTGTAATGCCTCCGGCGAAGCGAAGATGGGTGGATAGATGCAAAACGTCCGTTCCATGAAGCCGAATGATCTCGACGTTGACATTTCGCCGACAGAAGGAGATACACCGAATCAGCTGTTTCTTTACTTCCTGTGATGGACGCTCTGCTTTTTGGATTGCATGCCTGCAGAAAGGCGCGGAGTTGTTGTGTGGTGTGGTATCACAGCTATAAATTAGAAAACGCCAATCGCCGTGCAGACGACTTTTCACTTTTCTGATAAGGTGAATGTACAACAGTCGATTTCCGTTAATTCGAACCTGATGGGACCGACAAATTGGGTCGATTATCTGGCGGTTCGAATTAAACAATAGGGAGAATAAACACCAAAACACACCCCTGAATTATTTGGCAGCATTTGCCCCGAATCGAACACGTCCCCGAATCAAACGCACACGCACTTTTTGTTGGTTCAAAGAAGAAAAGTAATGCAAAGATCGCATTAGATATCCAAAACAAAGTAGAACTCGAACGCATAGCCGATTTTTTAGCAAAAAAAAAAAAAATTTGTAGCAGTAACATTTTATCGCACACCCATTTAAAAGGCTGAACATGCATTTCGCACAACGATCTCTGACCGCGCCCCTGGTGTCCGCCGGAATGCATTAGCGTTCCAGTTACTTTTGTGCATCAATTCATAAAATAACTTTTTCTTTAAAAAACGTAAGCGGAACAGTGAATTTTTAGCGCAAGTTTCACAGCGCATATTTCGAAACCGGTGCCATCCTAGAAATTGTTCCAAGTCCTTATGCCTGGCAGACTCACTAGCTACAATTCGTAGATTGAAATATGAGCCGTGAAGTAATTAGTTAAGAAAATAATTAGTGCAATTATGTTAATTATTCAATTAAGTAGTATGATTTCTCCTAGAAATAATGGCCGGCCCATCGAGCACTTTAACTCAAGGGTTAGAATTGTGCTAATAGTCATAGGCACATTTTAAAAATTTGGTGCGGCTAAAAAAAAAAAAGCTCTATAATCTTAAAGCATATCCGCCGTGCCGCGACGGCTTTGGCGCCTTTTATTAGCTGACACCATAACTGTGGCCCGGTCTGTTTCCCCCTTCCGTTTAGACGGTTCTTCAAGACTGCGTGTTGTAAATAGCGTGACTTCGACGACCGGTTCCGTGAACTTTCGGGTCACAGTCTATATTGTCGGGCCTCGAATAAAAGGGCCTCTATGCGGCAGCATTTTAATGTTTCGCCATACTATTCGCAGAGGTCAGACGCTGTAAACAAAATCAGCATGAACGGAGGAACCCACGCATATTTTGTGTCTCATTATCGCCATACTGCCTTTTAGAAAAAAAAAAGTTATCCATTTAATTCTGCTTTAACTAGCGCCAGGAAAGTGATTGGGAAAGAGACATAAACCGGTCGTTACTTTTTCAGACTCCATGTCCGCCTGCTGGCATACCGTGCAAGTATTTATCCTGCAGTAGATGCGCTGCATCGCTGCAGAAGCGCTGAAGATGCGCTGAAGACACGCTTAAAATTATTTTAAAAACGTTGCTCATGTTTTTTTTTTCTAGAGCACAGGTCACAGGGTTTAAATTATGCTATTGCTAACACCACAGAAACTGCTCCTTCCGAGGCGTTAGGTAGCCGTTCATGTAAGAAGCCCCGTCATAAAATATGTTCACATATTATGAGGGGGCTTCTTACATACTCTGTTAAGTAGTTCACATATGCATATACATATGCAAGTAGTTCACATATGCACTCTTACTAGCACAGCTTCTACATTTTACGGCTTCATATTAAGTGTAACTTCAACTGGCTGTTCCGAATGGGCTATACTCTGCTTTAATGCTCTGTCTGCAACAAGCATACACCGGCCAGAACGAAAGGCCATTTAGATAGCGCTTCAATACCCTCGCACTAAAGACATTTGAGTCCTTAATTAAGGGTGTTTTTTGTGTCATAGCTCATCCCCTGATGTCCGTAGAAACGAGCGTTTTGGTGCACTCACACACCCATATGAAATATTCCTTCACTGAAATTGCACCCTTTTCCCCCAGCGGGCGTTTTGCCGTAATTGTGGCCTTTTTACAGCGATATCTGTTATTCTCTCACTCTCATATGTAGTCGTTTGGCTGTCCACCTCAGGAATCCTATAGTGGCTTTGTGAGACGCTAATAATAATAATAATAATAATAATAATAATAATAATAATAATAATAATAATAATAATAATAGACAAATTACGTGCGTATGTGGGAATCTGTGATAAGCAAAGCTTCATTTAACGTTTACTGATAATGTCTTCATGTCTCCTTCTATGTTGCTCGACGCTTCTCGCTCAACTCAACACTCAACACTCAACTGCTTCTGTTGCCAACTTCTTTACTTCTTGTTCCCTTTTTTACCATGAACTCTATGCGAGGATATGTCGGTGCCTGTTAAACGGCGCCGACTACTTCTCTTTTCTTAATTCACAGATGCTCAAAAAATAATAAACGGTAAAGCAAAACACAGAGAAACGACTGTAGACAACAGTTCCAAAGTTCCCATACACACAACAAATAAATCATGAGCCATTCCACTCTGTTAAGGTGGATGACCAGCGAAGCTGTTTAGCGTACTACACAGAGGTGACACAATTTTGAACAAAGGTACGAAGACACCTATTGTCTTGATCGGTGGTCAACGTGACGAAATGTGCTATCGCGAGCAATTCGAGTTGGAACACAGAAGCGCGTGTGAGGTAGCCTCGAACCTTGCTATGGGCGGAAACAAAGTGGAAAGGAGGACGCTGTTCTAATAACTCCTACTGCTTCTCCCATGCGTCTCTTTATACAAAGCGTGGAACTTCGCATCGCCAGCGCACCTCGATAAATCTGTTTGATATTGCCGTTACCGATAACTTTGCACACCGAAGCGAGGCCAATAGCAGCACTGTTTCGAAGCGTAAACACTCGAGAGCTACTACCCTGGGAAATCTGTCCGTCTGTCTGGAACGGATGACACGACGCGCTCCATAAGATATACATGAAGTCCCATGGGATATATATGAAGGTACCTTACGCTAAACGCAAAAACGAGCGCCTAGGAGCTGCGCTCTAAAAAAAAAAAGAAGCAAGAAAAGCATGAGTAAAAACAAAACAAAAAAAGACTCGCTGTAAGTCACTGCGCACGTAATTGTCTTATCGGCTATCGGTAGCCAGTGAAATGCCGTAAGCTGCCGCTTTCGTCAAACGCAGGCGTGGTGGGAGTGTCCGCAGTTAGCGAAAGAGCGTCCCCCTTTCCCCTCTGTTTTCGCTGTAACTCGGTTTCGAGGCTATTCGCCACGCGTTCGCGTGTTCCCGCTCGTATTGCTCACGATAGTACGCGCACACATTAGTTTTTATACGCCCGTGTTCTTTCCTGTTATCCATTCGGCATATACATTCGTGTTTTCATTTCGCGATATATTCAGGCAGGGAATTTGAGACCGAAATCCCCGCGCCGACTGGCAGTGGGCCAGTACCGTCAGTGCCTTCGCAGTGGGAGGCGCAGTATGGGAAAGCTGGCATGTTGAGCGGCAATGGAGCCAGCCGTGGAAGAAGACGACGACGACGAACGCGCGAGCAGTGGCACGAGCCATTGCTCATGATGATAGTTTTTGCTCACGTATATATATATATATATATATATATATATATATATATATATATATATATATATATATATATATATATATATATATATATATATATATTTGTTGACGGACTCCAAAAATGCACGGAACCCTAGCAATAAGCAGCTTCGCTGTAACACAATTCGTTTCTGAGCTGTTCATAAGCGTTAGAGTGTTCATGTTGACGGATACGCGGTGACCCATGGAAAACACATAGCATACGAACACACACAAACGAACCACAGGAACACGATAATATGAGTTAATGCGGGAAACACGTATGTATGAAAATGTTGAAAAAATAAGAGACTCACTTCGACAAATACAGCATCGTGATCAAAGTTAGAATAACAAAATTTAGTAACTTTTAGATATTCCCGATTCTTCACGAAACTGTACTAATGCACATGCTGCATTATGTTGCGATTGGTCTGATCGACATGCACACAGGATTTTATCTAGTGACACTGGCCTCCTGTCCGCAGGATTTATCCTCGCAAAAAGCCTCTTACAGTGAATATCATAATGTTTGCAGAGTAAAAGCAGATGCTCTATATGTCTTGTGCAGCCTCCTCACAAGAACACCCAGCACTGTCGGTCTTTCTTACCTTGTACAAGAAACATTTATTATAAGCTGTGCCAATCCGAAGTCTATTTATTGCTGTTTCTATTGGGAAGCTAGTTTTTATAGGTATGATGAATTGCATATTAGGGTCTATCGCATATAATCTGGTGCTTTCCTCACCAATTGCCAACCAAGTTTCTCTGGACATTCGACCACAGAGTCCACTTAAAAGACAGTGCGCATCACTCTTCGCTAGGGGTAGTAACGATAGTACTCCATTTTGGTGAGCTTCGTGTGCCATATCATCTGCACTGGCGTTCCCCGTAATTTCGCAATGACTTTGTATCAACTGGAATACCATATCTTGGAGAAGACCCCTTGCTGTAGCGTAAGCCTTTTGCATTTCGTATATTCATGTACTGTTTACCTTATCCAAGCTGATTTCCTCTATGCACAACAGTGAAACTTGAGAATCGCTCAGATTTACCCATCGAAAAGGTCCTGAGTGTAAACATATGAAGCTTAATGCAGAAAGTATAGTACAGAGCTCTGCCGTCGTAGATGTTTTACAGTGACACAGTCTACGTGTCCTTCGCTCTTTATATGCCGGAATATGGAACGCCGATGTAGAGCTCCCATTCTTACTCGAACCGTCTATGTAGATTATAATATGTTCCCTGTATACAGTTGTGACAAAATTAACTGTTTTATTGCGATCATTGGCATGTCGCACTTACGAGTTAGACTGGGAATGGAAGTGACGATTTTTGGAATTGGGAGAAGCCATGGGTATGCGAAATGCTTGTTGGCCAATATTCATGAACAGGCAGAAATGTTCGGCACTGTACTCATGCAAGCAGGCCTCGCTGTTTCGATCTTAACTGGCTTGACAAAGGACATGACAGGCATGTTGAGTTACGAAACGAAAATAGTGGCTACATGTTTCATCAAACCTTAGCGTCTGAAAAGGCGGCCTGGCGAGACTCGGCAATAAGAAACGCGCTGGAAGATGTCCCGGGCATATGCGGAGGCTTCTGGCGACCAGTCGTTGAAAAGTGTCTTCTAGGCTGCGATAATAATTTCACAGTGAGCACGTATTAAGGCTGATGTTGTCCTACCCCATCTGATCGCAGTAGAACGAAGAAGAACGCTGATAAGAGATTTCAGTTTTTCCCCTTGTTCTTTTGTGTGTGAAGCCCATGACAGCCTCCTGTCAAGAACGACGCCCAGAAACTTGTATTGCCGCACAAGCTCCAAGCGCTGAGAGTATCGCTCTAAACGAATTTTTTTCAAGTATTTCTTGCTAAGAGGAGGAAGACGACGAAGTGTATTTTGATACAGTGCTGTTCTTTCTAGCTCTGGTTGATAAATTAATATGATCTTGGATTGTAGCGCGAAGTGACACGGACAGAAACTAGAAGCAAACAGGACGAGAGCTAACTCTCAAGTTGAGAGTTAGCGCTCTTCCTGTTTGCTTCTAGTCTCTGTCCGTGTCACTTCGCGCTACAATCCAAGATCATGTTACCGTACCAACTCGCCCAACTTTCTATCCTTTTGTAATAAATTGATGTTCATAAATAATTTAGAGAAGCCAATTTCTTCTTGATTGTGCCCTCTTTGAACATTCACCTTTAATTTAGTCTTACTACTCGCTCGCATACTAGTATAGTTATTGCATCTTTTTTTGTATTTCTTTTACTTTGCGTTTATCGTCTTCAAATGAGAATTTCTTTCAGCTACCTCCTGTCGCCCGATTCTTGGCCTATCCCCCTTAGTGGGTGCGAGCCATGACACAGGTTCATCATCATCATCATCATCACCATCATCATCATCATCATCAGCTCCGGTTTATTTCTATGAACATCTAGTGTACCGGGACATCATGGGTTACACTTGAATGAGATGGCCGATTCACTCGCACGAGCATCCCTCAATGGCCCTATCATATCGGTTTTGCCGACATCAGCTTATGTCACCGCGGCTAGGTACAGAAATTTCGCTATATCCCAAAACTCTGCAACATCCATACTAACACCGTCTTCTGATTTCCACCATCTTGACTTCCCATGGAATAATAATTGGTGTCCTTCAAGACAATTGGAAGTTTCTTTGACAAAATTGAGATGCCTATACCTCCTCTAAATTTTTACTTACGCAGGTCTGGTCTCGCTATGTCCCCTCTATGTTCTTTTTGCAGTGCACCTGAAACTATCGAACATTATTTTCTCTCCTGCCGCCGCTTTATAAGACAAAGAAAATTATTAGTACACTCATTCACCAAACTTGGGCTACCGCTAACCTCACCAACCATTCTTTCTTTTCGTGCGACCTCACTAGGATCAAGCCACAGGGATGCTTTTCTTGCAATTTACAATTTTATTAGAGATACAAAAAGAGTACCTTGCTGACTTTCTAAAATTATCAATATTTTCTATTATTTCATTTATTTGCCTTAACTTATTTTATCAAACTTATTCACAATATTTTCATCATACGTCTAAATTACAGTTCTAGTCTCACGCTCCACAATTTAAATCTAGTTTGGCTTTACTACTAAGCATACGAAAAACCGCCTGCTTCTTGGCCAATCCCCCATAGTGGGTATGCGCCACTGTCTCGGACACAAGACAAGACAAGTGCATCCACTGGTCCTCGCACCCTGCTCGGCCGTGATGCAAGTGGACCACCCAGCACGTCTGCTGGCGACGGTGGCGTCAGCGGCGGCCGCCTTCAGGAAGTGGATCGGTCATCAGAGCAACAGCGACAGCGAGGACACCCATGTTTACTCTCTCAGCAGTGAGGACCCTTCCGATGACGACTTCCAGCTTGTGCAGAGCCGTAGAGCGAAGAGAAGGAACACCAGAACGCCTTCATCGCCAAGCACGCAAACAGTAAGACACACGCAGAGGCCGACCCGCCGTGGTTGCTCAGTGGCTATGGTGTTGAGCTGCTGAGCACGAGGTCGCGGGATCGAATCCCGGCCACGGCGGCCGCATTTCGATGGGGGCGAAATGCGAAAACACCCGTGTACTTTGATTTAGGTGCACGTTAAAGAACCCCAGGGGGTCGAAATTTCCGGAGTCCTCCACTACGGCGTCCCTCATAATCAGAAAGTGGTTTTGGCACGTAAAACCCCATAATTTAATTAATTAATATAATCACGCAGAGGCCGGACGCCAATACCCCCATACCTGTGCACGTGCTTCCTACCGTCAACATGAAGCTGCTTAACAGGCAACCTGTGTCGATGTCACTGGAAGCCCTGATGCCAAACGAAATATCGGACATTCGAGCGAACACGCGAAAAAATCTACTGGCAGTTGATGTCTAGCATGCGGCTGCTGTGGCCACTCTACGCAGCGTAACGGACCTCGATGGCATACAGGTGCGCTCTCACATCCCTCTGGGATCTGATGTACTCACCGCCGTTATCTACGACGTAGATGTCGCCATCCTTAATAACGACCTCCCGATTCTTATCAAGCCAGCAAATGATGAGGTCATTGTTGATGTTGCTCGGCTAGTTCACGCTGCGTGAAGATTGCATTCAAGCGTAAATATGTACCGTCGCATGTTAAGGTGGGACACTTCAGACATGCTGTGCAGCGTTTCATTCCGAAACCTCTTCAATTCTGCAAATGCATGAAACTGGGACAAGTGAGCAGTGTCTGCGAAAATCAGGCACCATGTCCCCTCTGCACTGAGCCACACGCTACAGATAAATGTGAAGCTACTGTAATGAAGTGTTCGAACTGCGGAGGGTCGCATGCAGCTTCATCGAAGAATTGCCCACATATTAAGAAGGAAATGGCCATGTTGAAAGAGATGGTGAAAGATCATTAATCTCATCGCGAAGCCGCCTATAAAATCAGGAAGCGAGGTTCCCGTTGCCGACGATCCTCAAGGAAGGTTGTTGCCTCTGCGACGTGCATGCCACTTCCTACAACACCACCTCCTCCTCTACCGCCCAGGCCAGACAGTGTGCAAATGACCGGGAAGAACAAGGCCACTGAGAAGACCACATCTGCAGAATCTTGGCCGGCTCTACCGCAATGACAGCATTCACCAACAGAATCACAGCAACCTTTTGCTGGACAACCTCCGCCGTCTACTGTCGGTGATTTGTGCGACCAAAACAGGCAGGTGGCTGATATACTGCAATCGCTAATTAATACAATGCGCATCATACTGAACAAACTGCAAACACCAGCAGCTCGAAGTGCTCTGCAAATACTGGATGCACTAAATCCAGTGCTTGCTAGCATCGTTTAAGCATCGTGGCTCGACCAATAGTCCCCTTCCGCACTGAGGTTAAAAGTGCGTCGATCTTTCAGTGGAATGCCAGGGGTCTAAGGACCCGTATAGCAGACTTTCGCCAATTCAGTTTTACAAATTGCTTCCCCACACTGGTCATTTGCTAACCAAATACATCAACTCCACTCAGACTGTCCGGTTACGAATCTTTCGTCTCATCCACATGCGGTGCGAGCACGTAAGTAATCATTTACATACGCATGGACTTTGCATATGGCGCTAACGCGGTAGAGCCTCGTGACGACAACCAATATGTCTGCCTGAATGTCCAAAAGACGGACGTGCCATTCACTCTAATTGGAGCCTGCATATCCCCCGCGAGTCACTGTGATGGCGAACGACTTGAGAAAATATTACGAATGAACAATGGCGCTGGGTTATCACAGGTGACTTCAACGCGCATCACCAGCTATGGGGAATCACTAAAATTGACTCCAAAGGCAGGAGTCTTGCCTCCTTTGCTGCCGACAATTATTGGTGCTGTGTGAATGACGGTAGCCCTACATTTCTGTGAGACACGACCTTTAGTAGCTGCTTGGACTTGACTTTGGTGTCACCGCGCTTTGCCTTGAGCGTCCAATGGTTTTCGGACATAGAAACAAATGGAAGCGACCATATTCCAACATACATAAAGATTAGAGGAGTTGAGGAACGCTCCGCTACTGTCTTGCGTAGTTGATTGGTCAAGGTACGTACATGTACTCTGAGCATCTGTCCGTGCTAATAAATAAGTCTTTCACTGCAATGAGGGCTGTCCTCTCAAGGCTTGCACGAGCTCAAGAACAGGAACAAGTGAAGGAATAAAAAACAAACTATCAGGGAAATGTGCGCAAGTTGCAACAGCTACATTTCATAGACAATGAACTACATGTTGTTGTTGGTGTTGTTTTGCTGAGTGTTCGTGGTGCATACTGTTGTCAGTACCGCTTAACTTCTTTCATCTCTTTGCTAGTTTAGGCTACCTGGTGCACTGTGATGCGGCAAGGTGATAGGTGACGGCTCTACTGCGCTTGCTCTTTGTCTTCAGTACAGAAGGCGAAAGGCTCCCGAACTGCAGCTGCACTGTGCACCTTTCAACATAATGAGACCACTTCTTCTTGCAGACGGGAATGGCGTGGAGAGGGTAATTAGAAGCTGTTCGCTGCGCAAAAGGGTGGTAGGAAAGAGAACCTAATAATTCTATGAGGGAGTAAAAAGAAAATAGAATTTAAAGGTCTGTATTTCTGATCTCACTTATTAAGGTGAATTAGCTAAGCGAAGTTTGTATTGGACGGTTATCTAGTATTCCCATCGTGATGCGAAACACGCTAATTGGGAGCAGAGGAGGTCACTGCTGATTCCACTGTTTACCAGAGTGGAAATATTGCCATTGTGTAAAGCGTGGGAACGAATTACACCCGCCACAGTGGCTTAGTGGCTATGGCGTTGCGCTGCCAAGCACAAGGTCGCGGGATCAAATGCCGGTTACGGCAGCCGCATTTCGATGAAGGCGAAATGTAAAAACAGCTTTATTCTTACCGTGCATTGGGTGCGCGTTGAAGAACCTCAGGCAGTCAAAAGTAATCCATGGCCCACTGCGTCGTGTCTGCGAGCCAGGACGCTATTTCTCTAGCTGAGCTGTTTTCTACTGATTTTCTCCTGATAGGAAGCGGATCGGCCTCCAGAGCAACACCGACGGCGATGACACCGCTCAGAAGTAAGGACTTCTCAAAGGACGCCTTCGAGCTTGTGCGGAGCCGCAAGGCGAAACCAAAACACACCACCAGGGCATCTACGTCTTGCAGCACGCTAACGGAAGGACCAAGTCGCAATACCGCAGTCAGTAGGATTCTATTTGTACCAGAACTCGCTACCGACAACCTGAGGTGGCTCAAGAGACAGTCTGTATTGGTGCAACTTGAAGCGGTGGCGCCAAATCAAGTCACAGGCGTTAGAGTCAACCCACGAAAAAATGTGTTGGCTATTGACGTCACACATGAGACTGCGCTGAGAAATTTGAGCAAACTTCCAGAACTTGTTGGCATGAAGCTCCACTCGTACATCTCCCTGGACAGTGGCTCCACTACTGGTGTCATCTACGACGCGAGCGTCTCCATCTCCAGGGCTGACTTGCCGATTCTATTGAAGCCTGCCATTGATGGCGTCGCCATAACACTTGCGTATCACCTCGACACATCCCGCTGTGTGAAACTAATTTTCGAGGGCGAGACTCTGCCTTCACACGTCAAGGTGGGCCACTTTAGGCACCATGTGCGACCATTTATCCCAAGGCCACTCCAATGGCGCAATTGTATGAGGCTGGGACACGTGAGCGGCCTGTGCGAGAACACGAGAGTTTATTCACGCTGCAGACTTTTGTGCAGCCACGGTTGTCAAATGCACCAATTCCCCTGGGTCCCATGATGCTTCGTCGGAGTGCCCCAAATGAAGAAGGAAAAGACGCGGTCTTCAAGCAGATGGCGAGAGACCGTTCGTTTCGTCGGGAAGCTCTTGCGGCTGTTAGAAAGCGACGATCCCGACGCCTCCGTGAAGAGTACGCCACATCCGACAACATCTCCTCCTCTGCCCCCTAGGCCTAGCGGAATCCAATCTAAATCTGACAAGGTCATGGCGGAGAACAGTACAACTTGGTCCGCAATACTAAAACCACAGCCAAAGCCAGAGTCACAGCGGAAGTCACAACCGAAGCCACAGCCGATGTCACAGCCGATGCCACAGCCGGAGCCACGTCAAGTGATACAGCTGCGCACTGCTGTAGAGTGCACAGCGCAAGCTCCCGACAAATTGCCCGAGGAAGACCGGCAAGTGGTCATGATGCTCCGGCCTCTGATGAATACTTTTCGAATGCTCTTGAATAACCTGCACACTCCGTCAGCGCGAAGTGCAATGCAAGTGCTGGATGCTCTCACTTCAGTACTTGCAAGTCTTGAGTAAGTATCATGGCTCACCTGCAGCATTCTATTCGCAATGAAGTCAAAAAGGCTAGGGTTTACTTTTAAAGATATGCTGCCACTTACTGCAAAGTACTGCTGACGACCAGTGGCCCCTTGGTATTCACAGGTGACTTCAACGTGCATCACCAGCTATGGGAAGCACCAAGATTAGCTCCAGACAGCAGAATGACGGCTGCCTAATGTATCCGCGGGGCACTTGCTTGGACTTGACTGATTTCAAAGCGCTTTGTTGCGTGCACACACAGTGTTACTCTATACCGTTTTCTTCTTTCTGTTCCCTCTTTCCCTTCCACCAGTGTAGGGTAGCAAACCGGACGCTCGTCTGGTTGACCTCCTTGCTTTTCCTCTTTTTGCTATCTCTCTCTCTCTCTCTCTCTGGCACGTAAAGCTCCAGAATGCAATTAATTTAGGAACTTATTACCCCCAATTCGAATTGCTGTAGCCCTACTTGCAATGTTTGACATTTGATGAAGCTATAGACAAGTTACGTAAAGGACGTAAATTGGAGAAACAGCATCTTCGTGTAGCTGTAGTTATAGGTAAAATCCGACGGGGGGAGGGGAATAAACATTTATTGTAGAACCAGCACTTTATGATGGCCCGGCGTAAGCCTCCCATGAGGGGACGTCGAGGGCTTGCCTCGCCACCGCCTCACGGGCGTGCTGGGTCGCCCAGGTTTGGTCGTCGAGGGCGGAGCTCCGCAGAGCCTCGTACAACCTCGACGAGAGGGTCGCGGTGTTAATGTGTGTGTACTGTGCTGGGCACTCGCACAGCATATGCGGAAGCGCAGCCGGGTGAATGCCACAGCACCGGCAGTTGGGGGTAGTGTAAACGTCTGGGAATCTAAGGTGGAGGCGGGCCGGTGAAGGGTACGTGTTTGTTTGTAGCAGACGCAGGGTGGTAGCCTGCGCCCGGCTGAACTTGAGGTGACGTGGGGGGAAGGTTCGGCAACTGAGGTAAAAGGCCTTAACGAGATCGTTATAAGTGGTCAGATTGTCCCTGGTGTGCAACTCGTCTCCAGTGACTCCGGCGCAGTTGACTAGGCCTCGCGCAATGGAGTGGGTGACCTCGCTGAGATTGGGGAGGTGTGGGTGGACAGTGCAAGCATGGGCATGGATCCATGTCAGGGAGATCATGCCGTCTTTAGAGTGTGGTGCCTGACAGAGGTTGCGAAGAGCTTGAGGAGAAATACCGCCTTTGCTAAAGTTAGTGATGGCTGAGCCAGAGTCACACAGAATGGTGTGACAGGTGGTCAGGGCGATGGCCACTTCTTCAGCCGTCTCGGCAGTGAGGTAGTGACACTGGAGGCGTGGTGTAGGTCTCCAGCGCGTGTGGCGACGGCCACAAATCGTGTGCCATGGGTATATTGGGTTGTATCAACAAATGTGACGCCAGGAACGCGAGCAAGGGCTTTGATGATAGCTCCGGCCCGAGCTTGGCGCCGGGCCCTGTTATATTCAGGGTGCATGTTTCTAGGGATAGGGTCTGTGTAGATCCAGCTACGCATGTCAGTCGGGATTGGTTGTTTGGGGCCCTGTTGCTGATGGAAGGTGAAGCCAAGCGTGGATAGAATAAAGCGTCCCGTTTCGGTAAGGGTGATCCGTTCCAGCTGAGAGCGTCGTTGGACTTCAATGAGTTCGGCAAGGGTGTTGTGAACTCCCACTTGGTTGAAGAGTTCAGTGCTGGCGTAATGCGGGAGGCCAAGTGCTTGCTTGTAGACCCCTCGTATGGGGGTGTCGAGCTTGTTTTGCTCAGGCCGGTACCAGTTGAAGTACGCAGCAACGTAGGTAATGTGGCATATGACAAAGGACTGCACGAGGCGGAGAAGGATTTCTTCTTTGAGTCCCCCTAGTTTGTCGGTTAGAGATACATTTAAGAAGGCGTAGGGTGTTTTGTGATTGAGCACATATCTTGTTGAGAGCCAAGGCATTGGAGCCGTTGATAGACATGGTGAGACCGAGGACCTGTATACTAGGGACGTGTGAGATAGGACTGCCATCTTGGAGGCGTAGGGTGATGGCGTCACAGGGTCGGTGATCAGATTGGCGTTTGGGAAGGCGACCCCGCAGAATGGGCTTGTAGAGAAGAAGCTTCGATTTAGCCGGCGAACAACGCAGTCCGGTTCCTTGGGGATAGGCTTCAACCATGTCAGTCGCCGTTTGGAGGGCTGACTCCACTTGACCATCACTGCTTCAGTACGCCCAGATGGTGATGTCGGCGTAGATGATATGGTTGATATTGTCGACTTGTTGTAGTTGCTGGGAAAGGCCAATCATGACTAAGTTAAAGAGCATGGGAGAGATAACTGAACCTTGCGGGGTGCCTTTTCTGCCAAGAGGAAGCTGGTCAGATCGTAAATCTCCGACCGAGAGGGTGGCCGTGTGATTGCAGAGGAAGTCACGGTTGTAATTGTAGGCCCGCTCTCCAAGGTCGAGGTGAGAGACCTGGTCAAGGATAGCTGCGTGGGAAATGCTGTCAAAGGCTTGAGTGATGTCGAGTCCGAGGATGGCTTTCATGTTACGGGAACGGTCGTTTAGCACTTGAAGGTTCAGTTGCAACATAGCGTTCCTAGCACGCATCAACACTCACCTCGAAGACAACTCTCTCTATCCCCACACCATCATTGGATTTCGCCCTCACATTTCTGCTCAAAATCCGACTGCAAGTTTTTTTTTTTTGCGCACCATTCGCTGATAAGGTGCGTGATTGTTTCTACGTTGCCGAAAACTGGGTATAGATGGCTACCAGCCATTCCCGGAGGAGAAGATTACGCATTTAGGATAGTCATTCCGAGCCACAGACGACACAAGACAGCTGAGTCACGCCGGAGATGCATGCATATTCAGAGAGCATATGAGTTATGTCCGACTCTTTCGCTTTCCTCCATTGCCTTTGGAGGAAAGCGTTGACGAAATGGATGTCGCAACCAAGACGCTACGGTCGTGCACGCTCATCGACAATGGAGCATGTCGAAGATGTTTGACGCCTGTCCTCTATGCAGAGACAGTTACGATCTGCTGCGCAATTTCTGTCCTGCCTGTCTTACTTAAGGAAGCAATTGCTGCTTATTTCTCTGCCTTTTCTGACGCGCGCTTATGCTTTCGTAATCACCCAGGTCGTTCTTAACAGGGCCTTAAGACGGCAAATTTTTTTCGCTTCTTTTTTTCCCCCTCCAATTACGCAGCGCCGTCAGCATCCGAGCGAGCGTCATACCTAAACTATACGCGTTTTTCTGAGTAGGGCTTTATGAGTCTTTCTGCCGTAAACGTAAAAACATGCAATATTGTTAGGTGTAAATCTGCTGCGTGAATACCAATTAGAGTAAGGAATCTACTGGGGAGGAGGGGGGGGGGTGTTACATTCGTTATGGTGTGGTACTCGTGTGAATCACTTGAAATATGCGGTGACTGTTGGACGCCAAAAGATCTCTGTTTTTAAATCAAAGTTGATCTTTCCCTCTCTCTGTGTCTATCACAACTGTTTTCACTTGAATGAGTACCAGTAAATCTTGCGGGCTCTATACTGAGAAAGCTACCAAAACTTTTAAAACATTTTTTTGCTTTCTTTGTTGACCTTACTGCGATACAGCAAACGGGCTTACTTATAGAAAGAGGTCCCATGGTACGCCGGCGAAGGAAGTCTTACATCGTCCACTACAATCACAGCTCCCTTCATTTGGTTTTTCATTTAGCACTCTGTGCCGAGAAGATGATAACGTGTGATATCAATGTGTTGTTGCTGCCTAAATGCTGCGGTAGTAAACACAAGACTACATATTTATCTATTGGACGAGTCGGTGCGGATACATTGTTTGTTTTGCCGATCGAAATGTTTTGGCAGAATTTTCTGAGCCCTCTCACACTGCAGCCATTACATGAGCTAAACGTTGGTGCGCTTCTTGCGGAGCCCCCAGGCGTTCAAGTTAGCGCTGAAAGGAGGCACCTGCGTCATTCGGAGTCACACACACGCGGCGGTCGAAACTTCGCGCTGAAGCAGTCGCGTCAGGTAATACGCGCTCTCTCCACAAAACTGCTGAGGGAAAGCCCTTTAGTTTTCGGGAAGGCTTCGCAAGCGTGCGTCGTTGCTTTTAGCTGGGCAGCAACATACTTAAGAAATAAATGCGCTATAGTCCCATGCAACTTTTCGCCACCTCCTTATCCTTGCGCAGCAGGGGCGCGCGCGCGACCGCGCAGTGTAGCGTACGCCAGCGCGCCGCGGTACGAGTTCGCGACGGCGTGTGGTCACGCTCAGTGGCCACGCGAAAACGGCCCCTGCTTGCACAAGGGCCGATGAGTAGCACTGGCCACGGCGGGGTCATGGTCCGTCGTCCCACATAACATCGAACGGGGCACTACGCTCATACCGCCTCTCGTCTCTTCGTACGCGGGCAGCGGCCATTAGCGTTGTCCGGTGGTGGCCGCGACTCGCCGGATCTTTGCGGCCAAGGGCTAGCACGCTTTGCGCGTGTACGCGAGTGACCCATGCGCGGAGCCGATATACGCTCCCTCGTATATAGGTGCGTATACAGCGCGCAAAGCTTGCGCTAAGCGAGGTTCTGCAGATTACGAGGGAGTAAAGGGATCGTTGCATGGACTCTTTTACGGACGTTGCGCAACGGTGAAAAGTATAAAGAAAGAATGAAGGCGCAGTTCTTGCAACTTAATTGCCCGTCATGTCCGGGAGAACCTGCAAAGCGGTTCGATGAGTCCTATGCTGAGTTTTGTCTGATTGCGTCCTTATTACACGGTACCCTGCGAGGCGCGAAATAGTGTGGCTGCAACTCGATCTCTGTGCATGGGCTCGCCACTATACGGGCAGTATAATCTTACCACCAAAAACAAGCAGTGTGATCATCTGTAGTGTACAGCCACACCTGCGGGTGTGTGCCTAGTTTTACGGTATCGCGATTTTATGAAAAAACATTCGATGGCGAGATGGATTATTGCTCGAAGCTTATATCAGATTAAAAAAAAAAAAATCCACGCATCAGTGATTCAACTCTTCATCTGTACACGAACTTTGCTTCCTTGACGCGTTGCTATGATCCTAGCCTTTGCTTTCGCGTGTTATGTTTCCTGTTGAGGGCGGGGGGGGGGGGGGGGGGATGTACACGTGTATATCTAAAACTAATGGCGGTAATACAAGCCAGTAGCGTACCTGTTGTCTTGTGCGTTCTTCTCACTGTAATCGTCCAAATTTGCGTTCGACAGGCCCGTCGTTCAAAACCATGACCTATACTTGCCCAATTCCGTGTGATTCGTATCAGTCTTATCGTTTAATTGACATCCCTATCGTAGCACAGGAGATATCAGGCGCCGCATTACACAAATAGCGTATGTGTCATTACGAGCGCGTTGCGTGGAGCAGACCTTGTTATGTACGGAGAGAGAGAGAGAGAGAGAGAGAGAGAGAGAGAGAGAGAGAGAGAAAGGCAAAGGAAAGACAGGGAGGTTAACCAGAGATTGTCTCCGGTTGGCTACCCTGTACTGGGGCAGTGGCAAGGGGACGCAATATGTGAGAAAGAAAGAAGGATAAAAAAAGAAAAAAAATAACCTAAGCACACACACGCACGTACACACGAACTATTTCTGTGGGCACTGTCACGCAGCCCGCAAAGGCGTTCCTAGTCTTACGCAGTGTCACCGTACAGTCCTACGTCACAGAGTGTATAGTCACAATTTGATAATGTACGGGGAAATCGGATGAAGCATTGGCGGCTGGTTCTGCCGCTGTTTTTTGCCTAAGGAACTGACAAAGCGTCTCCACCTGCCCCTGCCGAACTGTCATTTCTGTGTTGGTCTATATTGTCGTAATTGTGTATGTATCAGTGTTAAATAGTTTTCATATTGTTTACGCTCTGCCTACCACGCTGCTGCTAATTCTGCGGCTTCATGTGCTGTAAGAGACCGCACATGTAAGCTCACCGCCACAGGTATATCGTTGCGTTTTCAGCGATGGTAGGTTGGTTTTGTTGGTAACCAGCTTGCAAATTAATGAACCTGCTCACTAGGCACAGTGTTATTTACTCGTCTGCGCGAAGACTAAAGTTGTCTTTGTTTATATTAATTCGCCGTGGTTGCATAGTGGCTATGGTGTGTGGCTGCTGAGCACGAGGTCGCGGGATCGGATCCCGGCCACGGTGGCCGCATTTCGATGGAGGCGAAATGCTAAAACACCCATGGTACTTAGATTTAGGTGCACGTTAAAGAACCCCAGGTGGTCCAAATCTCCGGAGTCCCCCACTACGGCGTGCCTCATAATCAGATCATGGTTTTGGCATGTAAAACCACATATTTTTTTTGTTTATGTTATATAATTGTACGAACAGGGGGAAGGGGGGGGGGGCAAACAGCATCCAAGTAATTTAAAATTTCCAGCGCCACTCGCTGCTTGTCCGCCGCAGTCCGAACAGTATGCCACAAAACGCCGCCAGAAACTGAATAGCTATGGTATAGAAATATGCGTAAGAAAATCAACCTGCATGTAAGCGTCGATGTCAAATTTGACAAGGGGCCCTATAACGTAAAACTATTCCAATATGTTTTTATTCCAATCTCCTGACGTCAAATTTGCGTAACCGCCGACGCCAGCATCGGGCGGTCACCCGCAGTCTTGTCTGAACAGACCGACCAAACGCTCTCCTCGTTAATAAGAGGTCACTTTTGTTTACTTGAAAAACGAATAACACATTGCCTACATTGAGCGGCTTGTTTTATCTAATTGGCTGACAAAAAGCGAGGAGCACGCTAAAGTGGAGGGGGATTATATGGGGCCGTGTAACTGCACTGAAAATCGAAAACCGGATGAAAAGGGTGGTGCCGACGTCTCCGATTGGTCCGCTTTTCCCTTACTTAGCTTGCGGCAGCTCGTCGACAATCGCGGCGGCATGCAACGGAAGCTTAAGAATGCCGCTGAAACGGATCCTCAGAGGAGAAGAGTTGGCAGAACGAGATCGTAAACGTGCCGAAAGTGCTCGAAAACGTTACACGGTCACCCAAAAAGTTTCATTACACGCAAATAAACCCATGCTCTCCGGCAGGTGCGAGTAGCCAGTACCTCGGCGATCGGCGGCAGCCATCTTTTATTCCTTTGGGAACTGGGCAGCCTGCGGCTATTCAGATGAAAATTCAGTTTTGTTCGGCATATTAATGCATCTTAAACGCGTACGCGTCACTTTGACGCGTAAGTTCTTGCGGTTTTGTGACGTCGCGTGAAAGTCAGGTGAAGTGGGTGTAGCCCGAAAATGTTTGACCAATATCCGAGGGCTAATGGCGAAAAGGCGTCGAATCAGAAATAACTAGTTTTCTTCTGCGCAGCTAAATCATGCATAACCAGTGTGTGCACGTCATATCAGACAGGGAGCTATCGCGGTTTTCGTGACGTCGCATGGCAGACAGGTGGAGTGGGGCTGATCCAAAAAAGGTTTTGACCAATCGCGGAGGCCTGATGGCAGAAATGGAATAAAGTTTGGAATAGTTTTACGTTATAGGGCAATACACAAGAATAATCAATATAGGGTTACACAACAATAATCGTCATTCGCCTTGCCCGCATTTCCTTTCTTGAAAACGCTGCGCTCGTTACTTTCCTGTCGGGAATGCTATGTCATGCTGATAACGCGCATGCTGTTCGTTACTGGAAAGTACCGGGCTCGCCGCGTTAAAGAAAGGAAATGCGAACAAGACAGATGACGATTATCGTTGTGTGGCAAATATACACCCCAACGGGTGCAGCTGTTTTTAGAGTGTACACTCTTAGGCAAAGTTACACCCTTTGGATTGCCCCTTCTGCCACACAATGATAATCGTCATCTGCCTTGATGCTTTTCCTTTCTTGAAAACGCCGCGCCCGCTACTTTCCTGTCGGGAATGCTATCATGCTGATAACGCGCATGCCATTCGTTACTGGAAAGTACCGGGCTCGCAGCGTTAAAGAAAGGAAACGCATCATCAAGGCGGATGACGATTATCGTTGTGTGGCAGAAGGGGCACTCCAAAGGGTGTAACTTTGCCTAATAGTGTGCTTTCGTTTCCCTTCTTGAAAACGCTACGATGGTTACTTTCCTGTGGAGAAATCTCTGTCACGCTGATAACGGGCATGCCGTTCGTGACTTGGAAGTACCGGGCTCGCAGCGTTAAAGAAAGGAAATGCGGGCAAGACAAATGACGATTATAGTTGTGTGGCAAATATACACCTAGGGCGCTATTCTGGACATTCCGCCATTTTCTTCAATGAGTGACGTAGGCGCGACGCAAACAAAATGGCGCTGGTGGCCCGGTTTTGCTTACGTAACGTGACGCCATCTTGACGTTTTGCCTAAGAAACTGAAATGAAGGCACTGAATGTAGCGTTATCGCTAAAGCAAAACAGTTTTCCTCCGCAGTAAAAATAAAGCAGCTATCTCAAAGCGTATGATTATTCCGTCGAAAACGCTTCTCGCTTCCGTCGTCTGCTGCGTACAAGCCATCGTCTGCTTCAATAGCTAGTATGCGTGTCCCTGGAAAATGGAATGAGTCATCGCATGTTGGCGCCAACGCGCTTGTTTTCTTTCTTGAGACAACATACGCGACCTACCAGTGGTGATGCGAGGACGTTCTAGGCCACGTTATCGCTATTTCGAGAAACGCAAGTGACTCAGCCTGACTCGGCTGGCTGAGAAACAGCCGAATATCACCGATAGCGTTGCGCGCGCCAGAGATATCCACTAGAGCGACGCAAGCGCCGGCGCTGCCATCTGTTGTTCATTTCGCTGGTTTCTCGCACCATGGGAGGAAACTTCAAGGCGCCGCCTTGCGTACATTTCTTTTTATAAATTAGAAAGAGGCCGTTGTCATAACGTCTGATTGTGCGAAAAGGCATTAATCTCGATTACAATACAAATGCAGCAGTGAAAAGTAGACAACATTGCTGAAAGTTTGCTATATTCAACCAATATTATTTCGTATAAACGCGTTCTTTTAAAAAACGATGGCCCCAAACACAAATGCCAACACCACCCGAGAGCGATGCAAATACTATGAGCACGCGTTATGAACAAAAGATTTTCGTGGCGCCAAACGACGGGGAAAATGTGGCGATACGCATTCCTCTCGGCTGCCATTGCATATGGCTGCCCATTAGCATAATTCGCGCGGCTCGTCGCAGCAAGAATTATGGCGGAAAATCTCAGCAATGGCGACCCAGCGCAACGTCACGCATCGTCAAAATGACGATTACGAAACAGCCCTTCCTGTGACGCTCCTCACGAGATATTCCTTCAGCCAATCAGCAAGCTGGCATGGCGCATATCTTGGATCGCCACCACATATTCGCGCAATTGCAGATGCATTGCACTGGCTTCTGCACGCTACCGCTCACATTCTTTTTGAAGCGCTAACATCACAATATATCTGCCAAGGACCAAAAAAATGTATTAGTTCATAAAATTTGCACCTCCACGTCACGTTTCGTCATCTTGATGAAAACGCAAAATTGCATTTTGCAATACTTCCGCTTCCCGGCACAAATTTCAAAACACGTGACCTTTCGACAGCCAATCAGAGAGTAAACATGGCGGATAATGACGGCCGTGCAGCCGCCATGCGTGTCCAGAATAGAGCCCCTAATGGGTGCAACTGTTTTTAGAGTGTTGTTGTGTGGCAAGGTACGACCAAAACGGTGTAATTTTGCTTAAGAGTGTACTCCACATTGCCGATAAGAATTTATCTAGGCATGATAAAACGGCGTCGAAATTCATAACGTTATGGCGCGCATGGTGCGGGAGTGAGAGGTGTGTCCGTGACGTCACATGAAAACTATCTCTATAAGGTACCCTGGGGTGCACTTATATAACGTGAAGCTATTCCAATCTGTTTCTATTCCATTCTCCTGACGTTAAATTCACGCAGCCGCCGACGAAACGCTGTTTTAACTGCGCAATCAAATACTCTCCTCCTTTATAGGATGTCACTATTGTTCGCTTTCAAAGCGAACTTGAAATATAATCTAAAGTGAGGAGCACGCAGGAGTGGAGAGGGTTTCTTTCGGTGGGGCCGAGCTAGTGCAGTGAAAGTAGATAAATGAATGAGAAATGTGGTGCCGGTGTCGGCGATTGATCCGCTTCCCCTGCTTAGCTTGCAGTGGTTGGTCGAGAATCGCGTTGGCGTGCAACCTAAGGTTTAAAATGCCGCTAAAAGGTATCTGCAGCTACGAATAGTTGGCAGAGCGATGTAGTATACGTGCCGAAAGAGTCGACGAAGTTATACTGGCACGTAAAAATGTTTATTTTACGGAAATAAACGGTTCTCGCGGGCAGTTCCGAGTAGCTATATATATCCCAGAGCGATCGACGGGCTGACGTTTTCTATTCCTTCCGGAACGGGGCTGTCTCCGGCTATTCCGAAAAAAAGTTCAGTTTTGTTCAGAATATTAATGCATCTTTAACGCGTACACGTCACTTTGACGTGCTGAGTTTTGTGACGTCGCATAATACAAAAGCGAAGTCGGCGCAACGCGAAACTGCTGACGAATAGCGGAGGGCTAAAGACAAAAAAAAAAAGGAACGTGCGGTATCAAGTAAGTAATTTTCTTTGGCTCACTCTAATCACACATTATCAGCGTGCACAAGTGATGTCAGATGGGCAGCTTTCGTGGTTTTCGTGAAGTCGCGTGGCAGACAGGTGGAGTGGGGGGTAGCCCGAAAAATGTTTCACCAATCGTGGAGGCGGACTGATTGCAGTATTGCAATAGAAACAGTTTGAAATAGCTTTACGTTATAGCGCCCCCCTTGTAGATCCGTGGCAGTGTATCATCACTATGTCCTTACTCATCAATACAAGCGTATGGTATTCCTGATGGCAGGTCCTGAGCCTGTCGCAGGCATGTGTTATCGATACAGAAAAGCTGTTTTGCAACACAGTAAGGCCACCAAGGTGCTTTCATCATATGTTAATCTTGGTTTCAGGTCTCTAAAATTAACTTCTGCATTTTTATACGTACCATAGAAGGCAATTCACTATATGGGGACTGTCTTGAAACAGCGATATTTTCCCTTTTGACCCCCCCCCCCTTCTTTTTTTTTTCAGGTTGTGCATGATGTAGTGTGCGACACAGACCGTACACTGGTAAGAGGTAATATGGCCATCAAACTTCTAAACTTACATATTGTTTACAGATATTTCAGGAGAAAGATGTCTCGGCTTCCTTGCAGATTCCTTAAGTAACTTTATATATTAATTAGTGACTGGTAGGTTGCCATCTTGTATTGGTCATTGCATGGAGAGGAGACCACAACACTCCGGCGAGCAACACCTCTGACACAACAGGCCGAACAACTGCTCTAATACGAAACAAAATACAAGCACTTCTGTTTCACCTTGGCTATATTCACGATTTTAGTTTTTTTTCGGCCGGGAAATTTGCATAGAACAGTTTCAACAAGATATCGTTGAATAAAATATAATTTCCATTGCAGACGCATGGCGGAGGAATCGGAAACGTTAGGATGCAACTTTCCCCGTCAATTGCCTTTTAACGCCTGGTTGCGCTACAGTAAGCCTTGTCGCAACATAATGGTCCCTTCGGGGCATAAAATGTATTCTTCTGATCACGATTAAAGATAAATAACTGCGTGGGCTCGAATGCAAATACTTGGTCAGTCAATTGGCCTTAACTGCAACATAAAAGAACATGGAGGAAATTTACAGAGCGCTAGTGACGCAACAACAATGGGCGTTCTTTTAATACGTAAGCCCAAGTTCCAGATTCATTTTCAACTGCGGACAACATACGTTACTCTTAATGAAGCGTGTTGAACGCTTCGGTGCCTGTGACGATGTTTCGGGGTAACGAATGTCTACGCGGCCGCAGCTCGCTATGCATGCAAGGTGAACTCGGCGCGATTACGCAAGGCGCTGCTGAAATACCCAGAACGTCGTTCACCGGCCGGTGCATCCTTCCGTGTCTGCAGCACATGCGCATTCATGAAAGCTCGAAGTGTTATTAGTCTTCTGCCAGTGCGCACATATGTACAGACTGCCTCCACCAGACTCGCCGCCCCGTTGCGTTCTGCGTTTCTTTACTTTGGAAAGTTGTCCACTTCAACCACGTGCAGCTCCTGCCGCCTACTTTCCTGCTTTCACTGGCGGAGAAACAAAACAAAAAGGAACTACTCCTGTCTTCACGCTACTACTGAACGCGACTTGCATTGGCGAAGCCTTTGGACGCTGTGCTACTATATAAACACCGCTATTCGAACGGCATGCAAACACTGCCGTGCGAAGCAAAGAAGGACCTGCAAACACGCAATTCGCGACACCGTATGTTGAGTTACGTGCCAAGTGACGAACCGAAGCTATTTTTTCATTCCATCGTACGTACATGACTTTCTTCCAGATTTCCGGAGCAAGAAATTAACAGTTCACACGTATTCGAACCTGTTCAGGTTCGTTTGCATAACTTTGGAATAATTGCACGAAAAAGGATAATTTTTTTTCCAACAACTTGACAGTACTGTTCGTCAGGCCACAAGTAGTTACAAAAATAGCATGGTGAAAGCCAATCTCTGAAGGAATACGCCATTTCTATCGCACGTACTTCAATGTACATACCGATGTCATCGAAAGCGGTTGCTCTGCTAAGAAGCGCTTCTTCATTTCAGCGATCACGGGCCACAATAACGTAAAATTATCCCAATATGTTTTAATTCCAATCTCCTGACGTCAAATTTGCGTAACCGCCGACGCAAGCATCGGACCGTGACCCGCAGGGTTGTCTGAACAGACCAATCCAACACTCTCCTCGTTCATAGGAGGTCACTTTTGTTTGCTTGAAAAACAAATAACATTGCCTACACTGAGTCGCTTGTGTTATCTAATTGGCTGACAAGAGGCGAGGAGCATGCTCAAGTGGAGAGGGTTTCTATGGGGCCGAGTAACTGCACTGAAAATCGATAACTGGATGAAGAGGGTGGTGCCGGCGTTTCCGTTTGGGCCGCTTTCCCTTACTTAGCTTGCGGCGGCTCGTCGACAATCGCGGCGGCATGCAACGGAAGCTTAAGAATGACGCAAAAACGGATCCTCAGCAGAGTAGAGTTGGCAGAACGAGATCGTAAACGTGCCGAAAGTGCTCGAAAACGTTACACGGTCACGCAAGAAGTTTCATTACACGTAAATAAACCCATGCTCTCAGGCAGGTGCGAGTACCCAGTCCCTGAGTGATCGGCGGCAGCCATCTTTTATTCCTTTCGGAACGGGGCAGCCTGCGGCTATTCTGAAGAAAATTCAGTTTTTTTCGGCATGTTAATGCATCTTTAACGCGTACTCGTCACTTTGACGAGGGGAGTTTTCGCGGTTTTGTGACGTCGCGTGATAGACAGGTGAAGTGGGTGCAGCCCGAAAACTCTTGACCAACAGCCGAGGGCTAATGGAGAAAAGGCGTCGAATCAGAAATAACCATTTTTCTTTCGTTCGGTCAAATCACGCATAATCAGTGTGTACACGTCATATCACATGGGGGGGCTATCGCTGTTTTGGTGACGTCGTGACGTCGTGGCTATCGTGTTTTCGTGGGGGTGGTCCAAA
Organism: Dermacentor albipictus; assembly: GCF_038994185.2. NCBI lineage: Eukaryota > Metazoa > Arthropoda > Arachnida > Ixodida > Ixodidae > Dermacentor > Dermacentor albipictus. The sequence goes on from NC_091821.1 coordinate 74,282,864, forward strand.
AAAGTTTTTGACCAATCGCGGAGGGCTGATTGAAGAATAGGAATAGAAAAGTTTGGAATAGCTTTACCTTATAGTGCCCTGTATTTAGGTCTCCCACCACCAGAGAACCTGTTTGACGGTCGCCATTTTCAAAGGCTCATGAACTTATTACTAATTAACATACTTTACTAATTAACATACCTTATTACTAATTAACATACCTGCCTCTCTAAGGCCGCAATAATGGCGCTGCCACTCCTGAAATCACTACTGGGGTCTTGGTAGGCCGACCCTTATTGCATGTGTCCAAGAAAGGGTACGTCGCAAATGGGTTTTTTACGTATATTTCACTGTGACCCCAAAGAGTCACATTGAATACCGGTAAATGTCCTTTGGACATTTGCCGATATTCTTGGTGCAGTACTGCATTTCGGTGCAGTAAATGTCCAAAGGACTTTTACCAGCGTCTCGATTGGGAGACGCAATCGATCATGTCTTTGCAGGGGTGTAGTCGTTCAACGTCAAGTGCAGCTTCGTAGTGCAGCGAAGCTTTCGTACAGCCTCTTTCTGTGGTTTTGCAAGTATATTTCATCTAACCGCTATCGACTATGCAGGTGCACACTGACGTCGAAACGCCGTGCTCCCACAGCTCATGGAAATCGTGCCACAACATATGCAGGGTGTCCCAACTCACATGCACCAAGATATAAAAATATAAGTGCTACGTATCTGGACAGAACCAAGGCAATGTTGTTTGCCGTCGCTTGGAGATACTCAGATTCTTTTTTTGCATTCCGGCTAATTGTGAGGGACGTTCCTAAAGTAAGTTTCGTCATTTCTATTTGAAAGAGAAGATGGTACGCCAGGTTTAACAAACAATGACCATAACAATGCACCACCGTTGCTGATTCAACGACGGAAGGAGCGTCAACGGTGGGGGAATGAAGAATGTGCACAGCGCCGCAGAAGAGAGAGTAGCAGAAGACCGGTATGCATGAGGTTATTGTACTTACAAATCATGATGGCAGACAGACGTGTGCTGACAACGTGGTCACCAATGGCCATTAGTGCCGCATGACACACACACACACACACACACACACACACACACACACACACACACACACACACACACACACACACACACACACACACACGCACACGCACACGCACACGCACACGCACACACACGCGCACACACACACACACGTCACGCGCGCGCTGGCCATAGTCTTATGCCAGCCTAAACCAAGATAAAATTTTTGCATTTGAAAGTTGTAATGAGATTTATTTGCAGGAAACTAGGGGAAGGCATCCTAGCTTATTTCCACGTGACAATGTTTACCAAAGTGAGCTATTCAATACAGTTGTACACTAGTTATTGTAACACTGATTACGAAAACAATGGTGTAATAATTAAATAAACACGCAACCTTATTAGGTTGCGTGTCACGCCAAAAGCGTCACGTATATATATAAATGAACGAGGACAAGGGAAAAAGAGGCGCTCGAAGTTTTGCCAATCACGATCATAAAAGCTGACAATGAAGTCAAGGAATGTTTTGAAGCCAAGGAAAGAAAAGTGTTCGCTTTTATGTGCGTTATATATAAATGAAATATACGCTGACAGATACCATATTGACAACATACATGACTGATTGACATACACGACTGATAAGCTTTTGTTAAGAAGGCACGGCGTTTATTTCATTTCTAAAGGCTATGACATCGCGAATGCTAACAATGTTTTCAGGAAGGCCGCTCCGAAGCACTACGGTACGAGGCCGTGCCTATGAGTTGAAAGCATGTGTCTGGTCGAAAATACGTTGGAAGCTGAGAAGTGCGGCATGGTTTGGCGAGGGGCGAGCTAGACGGATGTGGCCTTTGTATTATTTTTTAAAACAAACATAGAGGCGAGACATTTACGCAAGAAACTAAAGAGGATAGCGATAAGGATAACTTAGTGTTTGCCCGTTGCAATATGCTACAGTCGCTGGCAATGAAACGTGCTGCACGATGTTTAATCTGATTCTAGTGAGTGTATTGGGTGATCATGTGACAATGCACGAGGCGTATTCAAGTTATTGGAGTACAAATGATTGGTATGCGAGTTCGCGCTTAATGGATGGTGCGTCGCGAATATTGTGCTTTAGGCAGCCTTGCACGTAAAGCGTCAGCGTCGACTGGACCATGAATAGTTTATTGTCAGGTGAATGCCGATGAACTTGTTTAGACAACGTCCGGCTAACAGGTTTACTACAAGGGGGTAGTGAAACGTACAGTAAAACGGGAAACTGAGAGCGAACTACTTCGGCAGTGTCCTAATCGGGGGTACGACGCTTTGGAAGCTGACGCTCCGACCGACCGCGCCATCACATCGTCAAAAGGCGAATACCGAAAGAAATAATGCCTCCATAGGCAGCCTTTCCCGTGAGACGAATGTACAGCAGTAGCGCAACCGAAGAAAATGAGAAGAAGGTGGGATTAGGAATGAGGAAGCAGCACAAACGATGCCTCTTTACAGGCGTTCGTAGTAAACGGGATGGCTATGTCGGCAAACAGCTGTGGATGTGAAATTCGAGCGAGAGGAAGCGCGAGAGAATAATGAGGGGGGGGGGAGGTCGTGACATTTTGCTTTCAGTTCTCAGTATTGCGCACAGCTTCTGCGCGGGCTCGGGCTGATACGAAAGCTCGTGACGAGCTCGACCTACTATGACGAGGGCCACGCAACTCGCATTAGTCAAGGACTTGAGTCTTGCGGCACGCCGTATGTCGTCAGCTATTACTGCCACTGTAACGCGAAAATGCGGGTGGTGTACAGGGTGTCCCAGCCAACTTTAGTCAGAGTTAGAAATATGCGAATGCCACGTAGCTGGACAGAACCAAGGTAATGTTGTTTGCCGTCGCTTAGAGATACTCAAATTGGCCCCTTGTGGCACTTTGCATGTATTCGCGGGCTTCTTTCACGCTCGGAAGAACACTTTTATGTAACACGTATTGAGCAATAGAAACCTGTATAGGGAATTTTTCATGTTGCTCTACAATGTTCTCATTGACACTTTTCATCTAAATATAATATTTGAGAAGCTGATTAATTAATTAGGACTAATCACTTAATTAGTCGGAATGAAAAAAAAACTATCTCCAAGCGACGGCCCCCGCAGGGGCGTCTGCGTCAGCAGGCGTTTGGTGTGTTGCGACACCGAGCACACGAGGGTTGGACCCTCCCGTGTGTAGCCGTGCGCGGCTTAGCCGTGTCTGGGGAAAAGGGGATCCTGGGGGTTGAGCCGATGCTCGGTGTTTGGACCTATAAGGCCCCCCGGCGGCGGCAACACACCTCTTCGTCCTCGGCTTCACATAAATGGCACCTCCAGACTGACCCACCTGGAGGAAATCGGCAGCCGCCTTTTCCAGTCTATCTCTTCCTACAACCTTCGTCTTTCCCTTACTTTCCACCTTTCCTGTCTCCTTTTCTCTTCTATTTACTTCTTTCTCCTTGGCGGCGAGGGTTAACCTTGTGTGGCTATCCTACCTTGGGTACACCATATTTGGTTATAGTGATAGCGTACGACTGGCGTCGTGCAGACTTGTACGCAAGCTCTGCAATGTCCCCTCGTTGGGCTCCGTGGTGGGCGGTCAGCGCTGTTGCCGATTTTTTTTTTGTATTTTCGTGGAAACTTATTTCCCCCAACTTCCTGATCGCCCTCAGAAATGAGGACGCACCGAAGATTTATTTCAGTTTGTCGGACACCGAATCCAGAATTTTCCCCGCTTCCATGTTATTCGCTCTGAAAAGCCAAACAAAGCAGTGCGAACCATTTCACCATTCCTTGTGTCAATGTGCTTGACTGATGTTTTTTGGTCCAGGTTACAAGGTGTCGAGGATGGCAAGCGGTAGCCTCCTCTTGGAGCTCCGCGCTTTGAAACAATATGAAAAACTACCGAAACTAGTGTCATTTGGGATACCCACATAACAGTAACCCCGCACAGTACAATGAACACCACCCGCGATGTTGTGTCGGATGATGATTTGCTTGAGCTGACTGAGGCGGAACTCCTGGAGGGCTTCAGTGAGCAAAATGTGATCAATGTCAAACGAATTAAGTTGAGGCGGATGGTAAAGAGATTCAGACGAAGCACCTAATTATTACCTTTGGTTCAAGTGTCTTGCCCGAGTCAATCGAGGCCGGGTACATCAAGCTCCGTGTTAGGCCGTACGTGCCAAATCCACTCCGTTGTTTCAAATGCCAGCGCTTCGGCCACAGCTGGCAGAGCTGCCAAGGCCGCCAAACTTGTGCGAAATGCAGTGCCCAAGAACACACCTCTGAAGCTTGTGAGAACGATCTCCACTGTGTAAACTGTGACGGGGATCACGCCGCGTACTCGCGGGCGTGCCCCTCCTGAAAGAAGGAAAAAAATTGTAACGATCAAAGTAAAAGAGAACATATCGTTCAAAGAGGCACACAGGCGGGTAGCATACCTGCCAAAGAAAAGCTTTGCCGAAGTGGCGCGTCAGGGGGCAGCGTCAAAACGGCCTCCGGCGGCTGTCCGACCCACAAGCAGTGAGTCGGCAGTTACGCCATCTGCCCCCACGGTGGTTGCAGCTAGCGCTGCTCTGCCAACCGAGCAGAAGGGACCATCACCGGCCCTTTCCAGCGCTGGCAACAGCCGGCGCAGCCAAATCCCTCTGGGAGCCCCATCGACCTCCGGGCTGGTGGGTGCAGGGGTCTTGCCCTCCAAGGCGGAACTCTCCCTGGTTACTTCTCGCTCGCAAGAGCACGTGTGCCTCACAAGAGGCAATGGACACTACACCTGTCCACAAGGCGCACCAAGCGCCTAAGGTAGCGGCGAGGCTCCCTCGAACGCTTCAGAAAGGGCAAAACCCCCATTACAGGGCCTCGAAAGAGCTCTGTAATCTAAGGCATCATTTCCGTTTTCGTACACACAGCACTAATTCACTTTAAATATGGATATACAAATTATTCAGTGGAATGTCAGATGTCTTCTTAGAAACCTTGGCGATGTGCAAGAACTTAGCCACAAACACAATCCAAAAATGCTGTGTTTACAGGAAACACACTTAAAATCGAAACACACAAACTTTCTCCTACAGTATGTTACGTTTCGCAAAGATCGCGATGATGGTGTCGCATCATCGGGCGGCGTTGTCATTGTTATTCATAAAAGCGTAGCGAGTCAACGTTTGCAGCTACAAACGTTCCTCGAAGCAGTGGCGGTTCGAGTTGTTCTTCTAAACAAACTCATCACCATTTGCTCGCTTTACATACCCCCGCATTACTAATTAAACAAACATGAATTTCACTCCTTTATAGATGAATTGCCAGAACCTTATGTTGTTCTTGGCGATTTCAATGCACACATCAGGTTGTGGGGAGACTCTCGTATCGATGCGCGAGGTCGTCTTGTTGAACAGTTCCTTTTTTCGTCCGGTGCGTGTCTGCTTAATAAGAAGGAACCCACATCTTGCAAACAGAACCCATTGTCTTGCAAACAGAACCTTTTCTTCAATTGATCTTAGCCTTTTGTATCCGTCTGTACTACCTGAACTCGAGTGGGCAGTTATCAACAATCCTTACGGAAGCGACCACTTTCCCATACTGCTAAGAACACCTAAAGAAAATGAATATCTACCACAGGCCCCCAAGTGGAAGGTTGATACAGCCGACTGGGAGAAATTCCGAACTCTCACTAGTATCTCATCAGATGACTTGTCCTCGTTAGGAATTGATGCTGCTGTTGAGTATTTTACAGCCTTCATAATAGATGCCGCATCTGAATGCATATCAGAAGTAAATGGCTTGACATGCAAACGGCGTGTCCCGTGGTGGAACGACGATTGTAGGATCGCTCGTAAAAAAACAGAACAAAGCGTGGGGGTTGCTACGCACCTCTCCCACTGCGGAGAATCTTATTAACTTTAAGAAAGTAAAGTCCCAAGGCAGGAGAACGCGCTGACAGGCCAGAAGAGACAGTTGGCAGAAGTTCTTATCGGGCATCAACTCCTATACAGATGAGGCCAAAGTCTGGAACAAGGTTAATAGGATAAGAGGGCGACAAACATATTCACTCCCTTTGGCAAACACACAGGGCGATACACTACAAGATCAGGCAGATTCATTTGGGGAGCACTTTGAGCGAGTGTCGAGCTCAATGCACTATTCCCAATCCTTTCTTAAACATAAAGGAATAGTAGAATGTAAGCCAATCATACGAAATTCCAGGCAGAATGAACCGTATAACCGGCCTTTCAGTATTGCCGAGTTGAGAGTTGCCTTGAACACATGCAAAAGCACTGCACCGGGACCTGACAGAGTCATGTATGAGATGATAAAAAAACCTACATACTGACACACAAGTTACACTACTTACACTATTCAACACTATTTGGGCTTCGGGATACCTCCCATCCACATTGAAAGAAGCGATTGTGGTTCCTGTTCTTAAGCAGAGAAAAGACCCTTCCCTGGCAGCAAGTTATCGTCCGATAGCTCTAACAAATTGTCTGTGTAAGATTTTTGAAAAAAAAATGATAAATCGCAGGCTTATACATTTCCTTGAGCTCAACAATATGCTCGATCCTTATCAGTGTGGCTTCAGAGAAGGGTGGTCGACAACCGATCATCTTGTGCGCATTGAAGGAAATATCCGCGATGCGTTTATACGTAAACATTATTTCCTATCGATATTCCTTGACATGGAAAAAACGTATGACACGGCATGGCGTTACGGGATCTTGCGAGACCTGTCGGAAATGGGCATCGGTGGAAATATGCTGAACATAATTGAAAGCTATTTGTCGAATCGTATCTTCCGCGTGAAAATCGGCAACGTATTGTCGCGACCATTTATACAAGAAACAGGTGTACCCCAGGGAGGAGTACTCAGTTGTACTCTCTTTATCGTTAAAATGAACACACTTCGTCCTTCACTGCCACCGGCCATATTTTATTCCGTCTACGTAGACGAGATACAGATAGGTTTCAAATCCTGCGACCTTACAGTGTGTGAAAGACAGGTACAACGGGGCTTAAACAAGGTATCCAAGTGGGCAGACCAAAATGGATTTAAAATCAACCCGCACAAAAGCTCTTGTGTTCTCTTCACAAGAAAGAGAGGCCTGGTACCTAATCCCTGTGTAGAACTGGGTGGACAACAAATTCCCTTGAACAAAGAGCACAAATTTCTAGGTGTTATTCTCGACTCCAGGCTCACTTTCATTTCACTCATAAAATATCTTAAAGAAAAATGTGTAAAAACCATGAACTTATTTAAAGTTCTATCCCACACTACATGGGGTAGCGACAGGAGGTCCCTCTTGAATCTTTACAGGAGTCTAGTTAGATCACGATTAGATTATGTTGCCGTAGTATATCTCTCTGCTGCACCGATTGCGCTAAAGATGTTAGACCCCGTTCATCATCTGGGTATCCGCCTGGCCACTGGCGCATTTAGAACAAGCCCGGTGGAAAGTCTATATGCAGAGTCAGACAAGTGGTCACTACATTTTCAGAGAACGTGCATCCGCTTTACCTATTTTCGCAATGTGCGCTCCAATAAAGAACATCCTGTTTCAACACTGTTAACGACTTGACGTGTGAAACAGTTTTTCATAATAAACCCTCTATGAGACTTCCTTTCTCACTGCGTGCAAGAGAACTTAGCACGGAAAGGGATGTCCCTGTTCTCGAACATCTCCTAATGCCTCCAGCTAAGCTATTACCGCCTTGGGAGTGGCAGGTGATAGACTGTGACGTATCCTTTGTAGAGATCACAAAGCACGCACCTGACCTCGAAATCGCTATGCATTTCCGTGAACTTCAATCGAAGTACAGCTGCTCCGAATACTACACAGGCGCGTCAAAATCACATGCTGCTGTATCTTATGCTGCTGTTGGTCCCTCTCTTTCTAAATATGACTTATTGAACCCGCAAACAAGTATCTTCACTGCAGAAGCCTATGCAGTACTGTCTGCAGTGAAACATATACAGAAATTAAAACTTGACAGAGCAATTGTATACACAGACTCGCTAAGTCTCGTAAAAGCGTTAATTTCATTATAAAAGCTTAAAAATCCTGTTTTCATTGAACTTTACTCCCTCTTATGCAGTATTTATCTATCACATATACATGTAGTAATATGCTGGGTACTTGGCCATAGAGGTATTGAGGCTAATGTACTGGCTGATAAAATGGCCACATCACGCACATCACTAAACACTTTTCCTACAGCTGCTGTCCCTGTCACAGACCTGAAGCCTTTCTTGCGCAAGAAACTGCGACAACACTGGCAACGCACGTGGAATGCAGAAATAAACAATAAACTGCATGTTATAAAGCCACAGTTAGGTTTTTGGCCCTCCCCAACAAAATCACGGCGAACAGATGTCCTATTCTGCCGCCTCAGAATAGGGCACACATTTGGTACAGACAATTTTCTGCTTATTGGAAATGAACCGCCAAGCTGTGGTCGATGTGGTGAGAGGCTGACCGTCCTCCACATCCTCTTGGAGTGTCGCAAAGCCGAATCTGAAAGAAAGAAACATTTTCCTCTTGCATATCGTTATTGCGTACCCCTTCACCCAGCTATGTTTCTTGGTAAAGAACCATTTTTCAACACCAAAGTAGTCCTCAATTTTTTTAATGAGGTTGTCCTACATGTTATGAGCCCAATAAATTCGTAGCGCATCCTCTTTCCAGAGGATGCCGCTGTGATAGTTCTTTTATATAGTACATGCCTCCAGGCCCTTGTGTCTCAAGGGCTCTTACGAGGGCAAGGTGCTCTAGTGAATTTTAAAACTTATGCAATTTTTAATATCGTATCATTATTTTGAAATGCACCTTAATGCTCATAGTACACGTCATTCGTCATCGCCATAATTTTATTACACGTACATTTTACACACTTTACAGCGACTATATTTTAGGCCCCTTTACAGCCACGTCACATCAACTTCATAGAACCCATCACTCCACTGCGAAATCACTAATACTTGCATGGCGCTCTTTGGACATACCTGGCCCTTGCGCCAATAAAAACCACACATTCATTCATTCCAAGCGACGGCAAACAACATTACCTTGGTTTTGTCCAGGTGCGTGGCATTCGCATATATTTAAACTCTGGCTGAATTTAGTTGGGACACCCAGTATATTGAAAAGTGTACTTGTTTATCTTTCTCCGGCGATCGATTTTCACCGGCTAGGAAACATTAAACGTTATCTCTCGGCGCAGGGCGCGCCTGTATGTATCGGAAGTTTATCGAATGTTATCGATGGTTCTATCCGATGTCTGTTGTCAGCGGACCTTGTGCGACCTGACAGTGTATGCGCTATGCGAATTATGTAGTACTTTCAGAAAAGCACGCGGGCACCTTCGACGAGTCATGTTGAAAGCTGACGCGCTTGACCCGCTGATCAGATTTCGGCCATCGCCGACTGCGCTTGGAGCTATCGTTGTGCTTTGAATGTCATTTGCTTTTGTGGGCACAGGTTCGCCCAATATAGAGTTCGTTGCGTTATTCACAGTTCTGCTACTGTGTTCTTCACTGTCACTACATGCGTAAACACACACACACACACACACACACACACACACACACACACACATATATATATATATATATATATATATATATATATATATATATATATATATATATATATATATATATATATATATATAATGAGACTAGCTGTTTGACGATTCAACACTAGAAGATAAATTAATTTGTTCACTCAAGAACTAGACATTTAGCATAATTTACACTGACTACACCGTGTTAGTGAGCTTTAGTTATGGTATACTCTAATATAGCGCTATCTTGGGCCCACAGAGAAAAAGCAGGGAGGTTAACTAGAAACAAGTGTCCGGTTTGCTACTCTGCACGGGAGTTGAGGAAAGGGCGCTAGAAAGAAGGTAGGAGGAGAGAAAAAAAACACGACTCCGATGGACCGCAATAAAGCACAACAATGCTTTATCATAGAGTTCAGTCTTCTGCTTGGATAGACTCACGTCTATTTTTGAGCATTATATCTGTTGCCCGAAGAAATGCCTCTTATTACTGCACGCTCATCTGTAATTGTTTTATGAATGAACAATTTCTTCACTCTGTCGCGAAATGACAGAAGTGTCAATTAGAAAGCTGTGGAGCGGCGCTGACAACGCCCTGCATGTGCTGGGACATGAATGAACGTTTTACCGTAGCATTGTTTACAGGCCAGCTGTTTTTGGTTATGCCATAAGTCCTACTTACCAACTTCGTATCTCAATTGCTGCCTACCATCACGACGCTCATGACCTGCCAAACTCGCGTGCAGCACCGCGCGAGTGGCGTCGTTCGCACGATGGTGGAGTCACCTCGTAGCCGTCCACGTAACTACGAGCATGTCGTCGTTTCCCTCTGTGCTCGTGCGAGAGCGCGCGAGTGCATTTGATTGCGGTGGTTACATAAATGCTCCTACCAAATGTTTCTTGCTAGAAATCTACACGGGGGAGACGTCTTACTACTAGAAATAAGATTGCCTACCTTAAAGCATTGCGTGTCGAGACAATGTACAGAAGTCGAGACAGCAATTAGAAGCATTCGTATCGCGCTGCCAAGCTAGCGTTGTGCTGGCAGCGATGGCGTAGCAAAGTGCGGGCTAGTCGCACTTTTTCATTATCGTTATCAGCAGTAACTGTTGCCGAGTCATTCAGCTCTCGACGTGCCCGTCTGTCCGCTGCGTTCATGCCGGCAACGCCATCAAACTACACTTTAAAAACAGTTGCACCCTTTGGGATGTGTATCTGCCCCACAACGATAATCGTCATCTGCCTTGCTTGCGTTTCCTTTCTTGAGAACGCTGCGCTCGATACTTTCCTCTCGAGAATGCTCTGTCATGGTGATAGCGTGCAGGCCGTTCGTAATTTGGAAGTACCGGGTTCGCAGCGTTAAAGAAAGGAAATGCGGGCAAGACAGGTGGCTATTATTGTTGTGTGACTAATATACACCCCAAAGGGCGCAACCCTTTTTGGAGTGCAATTTAAGGCAAACGTAACCCTCTAGGCTGTATATATGTCACACAACACTCTTAGGCAAAAAGTACACCATTTGGGGTGCATATCTGCCACACAACAATAATCGTCATCTGCCTTGCTTGCGTGTGCCATTATGAAACATCGTTCCAGCGCACAATTGAACAAGGACGAGAAGAGAAGGACACCACGAACGCTTGACTTCAACAAAATTTTATACCCGGAAAACAGGCCTTTATGTACACAGGGGGACAGAGGAGGGCGCTGCTAGTGCACCGGACCACCCAAAAATATTTTCTTGGACGAGAATCGGCGAGAATCATCAGAGAATCATCAGAGGCGTCGAAACCAAAAGGGAAATAATATATATATATATATATATATATATATATATATATATATATATATATATATATATATATATATATATATATATATATATATATAGGGCGAGAGATGAGCAATATTGTACTTGAGTGATGTGGAAAAAAGGTTTTTTTTCACCTTTTTCAGTTCTTGCTTCTATATATATATATATATATCAACCTTTTTCCACATCACTCAAGTACAATATTGCTCATCTCTCGCCCTACCTAGCTAATTTGACGCACACGTTTGCCCTGCCATTAGACAGTTTTAGTTGCACGTACGTAGAGGCTTCACGTACGCAAACGTGAAAAGCCTACGTACCTTACGTGCACGCCATCTGAAACGCTTTTAGCTACACGTACGCTACGCACGCCAAGAGGGACCCCATAGCTCCATCTATCGGGAAATGTGAACACGGCGGCAGCCAATTCAATCCTGTCGCCGTGTTTCGATGCGAGCCGTCTGCGCACGCGCGGCCCGCTATCGCTTGTTCGTGATCTTGCGGAACTCCCGCGCGAAGCTGTCTACGTTCGCAAGAAACGCACGCAAAGAATTGAACCTCACGTACGTCCGTGAGACGCGCGCGCGCCCGCTAGGTTCTACGCATGCGCACTGCTTACACGTAGAAGCTCTACGTACGCAAAGCCTCTACGTACGTGTAACTAAAACTCTCTATTATCAAGTTCTCGTTTCCCGAGCGCAACAGAGGGAGCACTGACGCAGTAATCGTTTTCGTTAGAGACACAAAAGGCTTCAAAAATTTCCCGGTTTTTCTGAGTGCTAAATTTGCGTAACACACGCGTTCGTTCGAAAAACGCCTTGCAGATGCTGGCATGCGCGAGCAACGGCGAATGTGGTCGGCTAAATGACCAGCGCCACTTAGTGAAGTGGCATTCCTGCGATGCTCCAGCAGGCTTTCATTCAGACAGCGCCCGGTTTGGCCAATATAGCATTTCCCACAGGCGACGGGAATACTATACACAACACCAACGTCACATTCAACAAGGGCTTTGGTGTGCTTTATTTTGCAGGCTGGCTTCTTCTTGGATTCGTTCACTAGGCGACACGTTCGTCCCAGCTTTTCCGGTGCTGAAAGCACAACACGCACCCCGCACGTGTCGCCAGCCTTCTTGAGGCGGTGAGAAACCTGGTGCCAATAGGGTACTACGACAGGGCGCTGTAGCGGGCGCGCGTCTTTTTTCAGCCTGCGCCTCCCACCCACTTTTACCTCGCGATTCCGGCTCCACTGAGGCCACGGTTTCTCCGTGGGACCGTCTCCAGACGCCTTAGCTGGGCGCCGACGCTCTCGCGAACTTGATCTTCGCAGCACTTCTCTAGAGCAGAGTGGATGCAGTTTTTTGCAATAGCTCTTTTTACGAGCTTGATGTGGGCTGATTAATAATTAAGAATTTGTTTTTTTTTTCGACCGTGGCTTGTACTGCCAGCACACGCGCGCTCCGTGAAAAGTAAGACACACATCGAGGTACTGGATGCGACCATCCTGCGGCAGTTCGTGCGTGAACTTCATTCCATAGGCGTTGCTAGCAAAAATATCGAGAATGTTGATCGTATACTATTACCTCTATCCTGAGCGTCAGTCGCATTCATTAACACGAGGTAATCGTCGACATATCTAAAAACTTTCAGCACGCCTGCGTTGTAAAGAGACGCTTGAATGCGCTTGTCAATACTGGATAAGAAAATATCGCTTAAAAGTGGTGCTAAGCAAGCAAAAAAGGTTTTTTTTTTCACTTTTCACTTTCATTTTTCTTATAAATTATTTTATGCTTTTCAATTTTTCTTTTGATTTCGACGCCTCTGATGATTATCGCCTGGACCAAGGAAATATTTTTGGGTGGTCCGGTGCACTAGCAGCGCCCCCCCCTCCCCCTGTGTACATAAAGCGCTGTTTTCCGTGTATAAAATTTAGTTAAAATCCGGCGTTCGTGGTATCCTCCTCTTTTCGTCCGTGTTCAATTGTGCGCTGGAATGATGTTTCATAATGCCAATCACAACCAACTAGCCCAGCTGTCCATATACTTGCTTGCGTTTCCTTTCTTGAAAACGCCACGCCCGCTACTTTCCTGTCGGGAATGCTATGTCATGCTGATAACGCGCATGTCGCTCGTTACTGGGAAGTACCGGGCTCGCCGCATTAAAGAAAGGAAATGCGGACAAGACAGTTGACGATTACCGTTGTGTGGCAAAAGGGTGTAATTTTGGGCTTAAGAGTGTGTAGTAGCCTTACACAACGTATCCGCGCAGTTGTTTCGGATAACTACGCGGATGCCGGAAGTGGGCCAATAGTGTTCTTTTGTGTCGGTAGAGCTATAGCGATGGGGAGGGTTAATCGGTTGTGACACCCCGAATATAGCGATGCCGGGATATACTGTTTAGCACAACTTGCGTATATGTGAATACATGAATGTCTCAAAAGATTTAATATGTTTATACCACTGTATGTCAGCGATGTGCTTCTTTCACGCGCAATACCCGACACAGCAGCCCAGTGGCTGTAGCGTTGCGCTGCTGAACTCAAGGTCGCGGGTTCGATCGCGGCCGCGGCGACCGCGTTTCGGTGGGGGCGAAATGCAAACACCCTCGTGTACATACATTTAGGTGCGCGTTGAAGAACCGCAGGTGCTCAAGCTAAGACATTAAAAAAGTAGTTTGGGTCGCTTTCAATTAACAGGATTTTTAACTCAGTGTCTTAAACCAAAACGCAAGAAGCCAACAAGCACTGACACCAAGGACAACATAGGGGAAATTACTCGTGTGTAATAAATGCAGTAAAGAAACGATAAATTAATGGAAATGAAAGCGCATGTAAAAATGACTTGCCGCAGGTGGGGAACGATCCCACAACCTTCACATTTCGCGTGCGATACTCTACCAATTGAGCTACCGCGGCGCCGTTTCGCCATCCACCTTCTTGGGTATTTATGTTTCCTAGTAGACCCCTGTGAGTGTTAGCCAGCGCCACCACTCACAGACCTTGGCGGCCGATGTAGAACATTCTTTCTGCCGCAGGCGTCACGAGAACATGATCTTTTTGAGTGAAGGCAACCGGTCTGTAAGCGAGACCCTCGTTATGACATAACGAGGGTCTCGAATTCGGGAACATTGATGCCTTCAGGTAGCATGTGTGGGTTTATTGACCGGTATTTCACGCACCACTGACTCACCTTGCGATGCCTTCGAGCGTCGCTTCGTCCAGACGACCCGTTCGATGGAAGTGTGGCTAGCTACCTTGCATGGAGCTTTTTTTTTACGTAAGAATCGGTTTCATTTTTTAGTTTGAGTAGATTAGTTGCGATTGTAACGCGTATGCCAATTTGAACGCACCTTTTATTTAAAAAAAATGTGCGCATTATAATCGTGCAAATACGGTACATGCAGATGCGTCTTGAGCCAACCTATATATTTGTAACCGCAGTTAGACGCCGAAGAAAGGTCACCGGAATAAGATAAAACCATAATACAGTCACCTTAAATATTATCTTAAATATGATGCACGCGGTCGAAGGGTCTGCCACTACTACGCTGCGGTGCCTTCATTCCGAAAATAATAATAATCACTTCTTTATTTTCATCAGTGATGGAGGAGACTGCGGCTAAAAGTCGCTTTAGAGGCAAGCGACTTGACTAGAGCCCGCAGCCTCCTTTACAAGGCAAACAGCGATTGAACAGGAGATATATACATACATAGCAACTGACTACATGTGAAATATGCACAAAAAATAAACGCAAGAACACAACTTACCTGAAAAGCGCTCTTCAATTATTTAAGAAAGATTGAGTGACAAAATGTTCACGTAAAGCTCGTACATAAGTTATATAAATATCAAGACTTGATTTCAGGAACAAATTTAAAAGTGTTGGTAGTGTGTATGATATCTTTTGTGTAGAATAATTGGCACGCGGAGTGACTACCTTCTACTGTTCCGTACACCTTGTGATGTAAGAATGTGTGTTCCTGGTGAGATTAGGTAACTCATGAAGAAAATTTAAGTTCTCTTGTACCTCCCGTTTGAAAGCTTGACTTAACTTGTAATTATAAAAGTTAAACACGGGTATTATATTTGCTTTCGGAAATAAGTATAATGTGTGGGCATTGTAAGGCAGGTTAAATAGTACTCGCAAAAATTTTTTCGGAAGTATATGTATCTTTTCTAGATTCGTACGTGATGAGGTACCCCACATGAGCAGACAGTAATAAAGTGTAGAAAAAAAAATAGGGTGTTATCAACAAGAATCTTGATTCTGTAAGGTAAAAGAGGTCTCAGCCGCACCATCGTGCCAACTACACGAGATAATTTGCCCAATATCGATTCTATGTGCATGTCCCAAAGCATATTTTGTGTGAAAATAACGCCAAGTATTTTGAAACTATCTACAATTTCTATGTTTACATCGTCATAAACAAGGTTGACGGAATTGATTATTTGCTTAGATTTGGGCCTAAAGATTATTGCTTTTGTTTTGTTTATATTGATTGGTAGACAGTTTTGTTTTGACCATACATGAAGAATTTTCAAAGCAGTGTTAGCTTTATTCTCAAGGCTACTAGAGTCAGGTGATGAAAAAAGTATACTGGCATCGTCTGCGGACATTACGTATTTGGCATCTTTATAGATATTTACTAAGTCATTTATATATACGATAAACAGGAACGGGCCAAGAATACTACCTTGAGGAACGCCTCTGGTGATATATGTTTCAAATTTGAGCGGCTATTGTTTATTTCAACATATTGATAGCGATTATCCAGACAAGATTTTATAAGGCTTCCACAGTGCCCTCGAATAACGTAGATTTCAAGCTTATCAAGCAGAACCGAGTGAAGGATGCAATCAAATGCTTTAGTGAAATCAATATAAATACCAAGGACAATGTTCTTAATTTCAAATTGCGATAAAATAAATTCTTTTTGATGGAGTAGTGCTAATTCTGTAGACCGTCGTTTTCTAAATCCAAACTGGGATGGAGAAATTAGGCTGGCTTGTCAAAAAACTTCGAACCCTGCATTAGTATTAGTTTTTCTAGACCCTTCGAAAAAACAGGTAATATAAAAATGGGTCTTTAATTTTTAGTATCATTAACGGTACCTTTCTTGAACAATACCGACACTCTGGCTATTTGCATTCGTTTAGGAAAGATAGCGCTTGACAAAGAGAAATAAAAAATATAGGTAATGTACGGGAAATGATATAAAGCACATACTTCATAGGGCGAACCTGCATGCCTTCTGCATCACAACTTGAGCTATTTTTTAGTGAAAGGAAAACTGATGTCAGCTCGTGCTCAGTAAACGGGTGAAGAAAGAGTGAAGATGAATTTCTGTTTGGCATAAATTCAGTAATATCAGACGGCGCACTACCACCAGAAAAGTTTACAAGGTAATCATTAAAACATTTGCAAGAGCACTTCCCGATACTTCGTTTCCACCAAGTATTAGAGTTTGTATTCGCGGAGCTGATTTTCGACGATTTAAGACATCATTTCACTTCTTCATAAGGTATCAGGTTTGTTCAAACAACCCTCGCATTCTGCATGAAAATAGGATATCCTATGCAATTTTAGTTCCTTAGTCAGCTTGTTTCTATACGACTTGTATTCCTTTAATATACTTGGATTTTTAGTATTGACGAACTTGTGATAGAGCGCATTTTTATAATTAATTCGTTTTAACAATTCGGGGGTTATCCACGGCTTCCGTAATTTTTTACCGAGCCTGAGCTTTTTTTCTGGGAAATGGTTCTTATATATTCAAGAGACTTCATCAATAAGCTTGCCATACGCAATTTCAGCGTTATCTGTTTCTAAAATTTGTTTAAGGTCGCACCGTAGAAGTTCGTCTCTGAAGCTGTCCAGATGTGTTTGAGTACTACTTTGACATAGGATATACTCATGCTTCCTGTTCTTTCTAAAGTTGTGTTTTCTTATAAAAAGAAATACTGGAAGGTAATCACTAAGATCGTGTGACATCACCCCGGCAGTAGCATTTTCAGTGTCAGCATTTGTAATGAGCAAGTCCAACAATGTTTCGCTTTCGGATGTAATCCTTGTTGGCGTACGGATTAAATTTTTATAACCATTTCAAGCTAAAATATTTAACGTAGTCTTCTGTGGTACAGAAGTGGTCAGCATGTCGATATTAAAATCACCAGCTGACACCAAGTGATGGCTATTTTCTGCAGTAAAAGACAGCAGCTGTTCATAAAAAGAAAGGAACTGAAGAACATTTCCATTTGGAGGCCTGTAGCAAACAGAAAATATGTACCCATTCGCACGAACTGTTACCATTTCAAAATTTTCGCAACAAACACAAAAGTCGGTAAGCAATTCACAACTTACATGTTCTTTCAACAGCAGCAACACACCGCCGCCACGGTGGTTAGTTTGGTTCACACTAAACGATTGATAATGTCTAAACTTAGGCACGTCACGACCATCTCTGCACCAAGTTTCACTGAGCATTACAGCATCAAACAAAAAATGAAAACCATTGATAGAGTCATCGATATCTGTTTCTTTTTATAGAGCGAACGAACATTAAGGTGAAGACACTTCAATGAACCAGCATGTTGATTTGAGACAAGATTATCTACCTCATGCGGAAAGAAGGGACTTTCAGTAGCCATATTTAAGCGGGAAAGATCAACTTCAGTACGCTCACAAGAGAGCAGGCTCAGGAAGGAAAGTCTGATCTGTGACGCACTACGATCACAGAGTCGCCCTCGGCCTTTCGCAGCAAGATCTTTCCATTTCTGTGCCACGCAAATTTGTACCCATTCACTTTCGCCCAGTCTTGAGCCTCTCGAAGCAGTTGCCGGTTGTAACTGGTCATGTTTTCCTGAAAGAACACCTTTGATTTCTTTTCCCTCAGCTTTGAGCGGCTGTCCAGCCACTGGTCTCGAACAGATTGCCTGAGATACCTCACAATTATACCAGGAATGCGGCCGGCTTTGCATGGAAGGCGGTGAATGGCAGTGACATCGGTTTCACTAAGTACAGGGACCTCAATCAATGCGGCAAGAGAATTCACTTTCTTTGGGAGAACTAAACATTGTTCTAATTACTGGTAACTAATAAACCAGTATTTCATGTGTCAATGTAGCTGTGCAATGTTGCGGCCCCTTCCACCAGGGGCACTGTGTCGGAGCTCACTTAACGCGACTGTACGTGTGTCAGTATTGTCACATTATCTCTGTATTCTTTCTTTTTTTGTCTGTTTGAACCTTAGACAGTCAATTTTTTTGCCGCAACGCACTTATCCTAAAATTTTGGTATTTTCTATTTCGGCGCACATTTCCGCACTGCCCCACCTGCTACGAATTGCTGAAAAAAATATCCTACGCTTTCATCGAGAAATTATTTAGGAGAGAGCTGTTTTCATTTCTGATGACGCCAGGAAACCGAGCCTGATGCCAGGAGCGTTCAGAAATCTAACCGGGAGCGATACAATGTTCTCTCACACCTTGTGTGACGTACCGTAGTGCTGAGGTGTTTCTTGTATAATGTAGGGCACTCCACTGTAAAGGCAGAAGTGCACGGTTGGCCGCATGCGTTTAAGTTCATGAACTCGGTTTGCGTCTGTAAAACCTGTTCAAGCTTTCGCACTTGCTACATCAGAAGCGCACTGCACCATCAATATGCCGGCTGTTTTTTTTAACTGTACCAAATTCTAAGTAATAAACAAATGCAAATATTAGTAATATTATTTTATCAATAGAACGTTCAGATTGGTAACGTCTAGGTACAGAGTAAGCTGAGCAGTTTTCTGCGCCATTAGCGGAGCTACCTTAACTAAATTTCAAATAATTGATTTTGGGTGACTAAAGCAAATGAGTAGCTTTGAGCCCGTTCTCGACATAATGTAGCTGAGCGAAGAAATTTTTTTTAAACAACTGTTGTTAGAGCTACGTGAACAAATACATTGCAGTTAAACGCTCTCCGAAAAGGTAACTGTCGCAGAAAAATAACGCCTATAACGTTCACTTTCCACGCTCAACCTTTTGAGATGTTGCCATTGTCATCAATGACGTGGCTCTGTAAGCAGGCTCCTTCACTCTTAAAAACGTTCGCACCCTTTAGGGCTTGTCCCACAACGATAATCTTCATCTGCCTTGCTTGCGTTTCCTTTCTTGAAAACTCCGATGAGCAGAGTGCTGGACCAGTTGGACAATCGTCCACTATCACAATTCAAAGCTCTAGGTCAGTGCTCCGAAAGACCATCCGCGTTGAAAGCCTTACTCGCGTTATTAAGGTTCCTGTGGTCTACGGGGCTTCACGATAGACTTTAAGAATGTCGCCCCTTACCACTCTATAGTGTGCGCGCCTTGTTGGTGCTCGTCTCTCTTTCTCTCTATCCCCCCATTCCACTCTTTTTAACCCCCTTAACCCTTCCCGCCGCGCAGGGTAGCCAACCGGAACTGCCTCTGGTTAACCTCCCTGCCTTTCTCTGCATTCTTTTCTCTCTCTCTCTCTATCTCTGCGCTCGCTACTTTCCTGTCTAGAATGCTGGTTCGCGCTGATAACTCTCATGTCGTTCCTTACCTAGAAGTACCGGTCTGTTGCGCTGCTATCCACACGACGGACGGCTCCGCGCAAATCTGTGTCGCGGACGCTTATTCCGCCGCCCGTCCGGATGCGAAGCGCATCCAGACGACGGACGGACTGAGCAGGCGACCGCGCCGGAAAAATAAAGATGGCGGCACCTCCCGAAGTGACTGCCGTCCGCCTCGAACCTGTCAAGTCGTCGTCGTCCACTGTGTGGCCCGTAACTTTCAAACTGAGGATTGTATTTGGTTTAAATTTGTGTCCAGAAGCTTCGACAGCAATGTATTCGTGATGAGTGGGTACCGTTTCCGAAAGCGATACTCAGATTCTCGGCGTGTAGGCTTAGAGTGTCTGTGTTGGCTGAACATGGCCTCGAAGATGTTGCGGCGGCCCGGACGGATCTCAGTGGCCGTAAGTTAACATGATTGCTTGTTTCTACTCACTCTAGATGGCGCCATCGGTGTAACAAACACTTTGTCATAGGTGTTTTTCACTCTGAATGAAAATGGAGATCGAAAGGAAACGACGGTTGGCCGCAATGGCTGTTGTTTTGTCCGAATTGGACACGAATGGTGTCAGCAGCGATGAAGCTGTTTCAGAAAGATCCCAAAGCCGCGCTTGTTGCCAGACTGTGGAGCATGCTAGGCTAAAACCTCAGCATTCGACCCCCAAAATCCGGATGCGAAAAATAGCTCGGCATTTTCCGTCCGTGGGGGTCGCGGACGACGCGCGGACGGCACAAATCCGTGACGCGTAGTCACGTGATGCGCCGTCCGTCGCGAAAAAGACGGATTTCGTCCGTCGTGTGGATCCACCCTAAGCACGAGGTTGCGGGATCAAATCCCGGCCGCGGCGGCCGAATTTCCATGTGGGCGAAATGCAAAAACGCCAGTGTCCCGTGCATTGGGGGTACGTTAAAGATCAAAATTAATCCACAGTCCCCCACTACGACATGCCTCATAATCAAGTCGTGGTTTTGGCGCGTAAAACCCCAGAATTGAACTTAAAGAAAGGAATATATGCGGGCAAGATGACGTTATCGTTGTGGAACAAGATGCGGCCCGGAGGGTGGGAACTTTTTAAGAGCGTTGCGGCCGGCCCGCTCTTGTTTTTTATTCACTTTCGTTTTTCGAAGGAAAGCAGTTCTTAAAATTCTAATGACGACATAGTAGTGAACGCGTGGCGCAGAAACTTGGTATAGGCCGCTGAAGCGATGCGCTACACAATGATGATGCAGATTTAGCACGCCACCCGCATCGAGACATTGTGCTGCCACCCAAGGAGAGAAGATAGCGAAGGTGAACCTTTATAAGCAGCTCCTGACTGGACCGTGCCGACGGTGCCATCGTGATAAAATGCTGGGCGGCGGTATCGACGTCAAAGGCATTTCGTTTTCCTTGTCAGTTTTGCTTTCATACAGAGATAATGCTATAAATGCAGCATCAATCGTTGTCTCGCGAATATAAATATTGATTTAAATAAACTTATTGGGCAATTAGTGTTCGAAAGTAGGTGTTAAAAGTTTAACTAAATTGTGGGGTTTTACTTGCCAAAATCACCATCTGATTATATATGAGGCACGCTGTAGGTTAGTTCAGTTAGCATTCCGGATTAGTTTCGATCACCTGGGGTTAATTAACGTGCCCATAATGGACGGTAGACGGGCGTTTTTGTATTTTGCCTCCATCGAAATGCGGCCGCAGCGGCGAGGATTCGATCCGGCGATATCGTGCTTAGCAGCGCAACGGTATAGCCGCTAAGCAACCACGGCAAGTCGCCACACAACATTAGCCGCTAAAACAACTGAATTCCATATGCTGGACACGCTCGTGAATCATGCTGGGCTAAAACATTTGGTCTAAGAAACCGCCAACTTCAAAACTTTTATTATTTGCCCTGCGAGCCCTTCTCTAATTCTCTTCTCTAGCGCGTCAGAAAGCATTCCCGCTGCCAGTCGTTGCTTTGATGTTCTTTGTAAACTGCAACAATCGTGGCAGCGTCCTTGGTGGTCCTCACCTTCCCGGTGGGTTTACTTAGAATTCCTCTCGCGGGAAGCGTTTTTCACTTAACCCTCCTCTCTTCCTCGCCATATCGATAGGGTATACATCGCCAGCCGTGCGTATCACCTATCTGCAGCTTTATAACTCTCGAAAGAGAGCAACAAAAGGAGTAATCACGTTGACTCGTTCCATCATGCATTTGACAGGAAGCAAGGCCGTGGCGCTGCCGTGGAGGACGTTACCCAGCGGCGGGCGGCAGTAGCCCTGTGAACCTTCACGTAGCTTCTAGGCTTTCGTCGCTGAGAGGCTTTATAGACACGTTCATCATAAACTCTCTCACATACTCTTCCCTGCACGCATATAAACATTCAGAAATTTCTCTGGATATTTCATTCCAGAGTTCTTCTCGATTTCTTTTCGATGGACGTTTAAGGCACATATCTTACGTGTTGGCCAGACATGGCTAGATATTCTTTTGATAGAGCATTTCAATTATCCGTGCCCCTTAAATCAGGCATAATAGGTAGGAATAAATGTAGTATACGTGTACACAAAAGTATTCAGAATCCGATAATTGCGAAAGTTTGAATACCTTGTAGATTATGTATGTAGCTTTGAATTCGGAGGTGCATTGAGTAAGGTGCACACTAGAGTGCATGATTGACCCTAATTTGGAAGCGACGTGCCTGACTTGCGAGGTATGGAGCTTTTCTTCTCCTTTTTCTGAAATTCTCGCAATAGTACACAAGTGTAACTGTGGTCATCAAATGCGGTTTTCAAGTGGGAGCTTGCGTCTAGGGTGCAGTATTCATTCAGGATTGTGCTGGTGAAGCATTGACCTTGTTCGAAATGTTATCACATTCGAGTAAGGCGTCATACAGAGAAAAAACCAGATTTTTTGGGACAGTTTCATATACTGACGATTGTGAACGGAAACGGAACTCATGTTTCTTGCGTGTATATATTACACCACTTGCGTCTTTCGGCCGTTTAACATGAGTTTGTTTGGCACACACTAATCAGCAAAGACGAATAGGTCTTGCTGAAGTAGAATGTAGTTTAGAAGTACCGGATTTTAACCATATCTTTATGTCGTACGCATCAAGCAAGAAAGACAATTTCTCTATGACTTTGGATACATCATTTACAAATAGAAAAGAAGCGACCCAAGGACATAGCCCTGTAGCAGACAACTGGAAGGTACGTACTTGCTTGAGGACTGTCTGTTCGAGGTGACATATAGCATTGTCGGTCTGACAGACAGTCTTGCAACAACGGCATTAAACACAAGGAAACATCGCTTTCGTAGAGTTTTGGGAGCAACAGGGCATCACAGACATCAAACGCCTTGCTTAGGTCAGAGTAAACAGTGTAAACAGATCAATCAATCAATCAGTCAGTCAGTCAGTCAGTCAGTCAGTCAGTCAGTCAGTCAGTCAGTCAGTCAGTCAGTCAGTCAGTCAGTCAGTCAGTCAATCAATCAATCAATCAATCAATCAATCAATCAATCAATCAATCAATCAATCAATCAATCAATCAATCCATTCATCAATCAATCAATCAATCAATCAATCAATCAATCAATCAATCAATCAATCAATCAATCAATCAATCAATCAATCAATCAATCAATCAATCAATCAATCAATCAGCTTTATTACTGTGCCCAGGAAGCACCTGCTGGTATTTGTAATGGCGCACGTGAGAATTGGTATAATATGCTACATACACAGCCGGTCAAGCGTCCACCACATTTGACAGGGTTTAAGAAATAGGTTCATTATATATATAACATAGCCCCCATAACCTAACTTAATATATAACATATAAGATGCAAAAAATAACATTGACATTTATGCAATCTACCAGCTCTAGCTGCGGAGAGACCACGTGCCTCGTTCTGCCTAACGATATGCACACATCATGAGTCTATACCGTCTTGCTTCACACCTGCCACAAGATCTTGGACTCCTCCTTGGTTCCTCATTCAGCCAAAGATCAACCTGATAAAACCCTGAGTCCAGAAAGAGCAGATATGTCATTGCCAGCGTTTAAACAGCTTACCTTACTCCTTTTATATGAGAACTACCGGAATTACACACACATGCGCTGACGCCTCCGTCCTGTCGAACAGCTCTATACTGCAGTTGTCGTCGTTCCAGTAAAATCCAACAGATCGAGTTAAGAACTTACTTGACAACGTTGACGACAACAGAACTAGCAGGACTCCGCGTTGCATTACACGTTATCGAACTGACACGCAAATGGTCCATTTTCTGCTACTCGAAGATGACACTCCAGTGTTTACTGTCAGCCTTACGGTAGGGTCCGCATGAACAGTTGGCGTTCGAAAATACAGAGACCATACACCACGTCACTGAGAAAGGACACGATGTCATTTACAGTGGCCGCCAAGTCACTGTGGTATTATCGGCAATGAAACTGCCGATCAAGCTGCTGATTTAGCTCATGTGGAATACAGCCGCCTTTAAATCCCGCTGTCTATGACTGATGCTGCAAGGATACTCCGCATACTTGCACTCCAATACACATCATTGGAGTGGAATGAACCAGATTTCATGCATGTCCCATTATACGGGGAAGCATTGCACCAATGCTTCCCCGAAAAGACGTGACCGTTTTTCGTAGGCTATGGTTGGGCGTCGCGTTTACCAATGCCTACGCGTCCCGCATAGGGATGGCCGACACCGCAGCCTGTGACCATTGCGGCCAAGAGGAAACAATCCGTCATGTTCTGATCTAGTGCCCGTAGTACAGCGTGCAGAGACAATCGCTTTCCGTCGTGCTCAACTAGTTCTAGAATCCTTTCTTCCGTTAGAGGCTGATCATCCGGCCTCTGCTGGAAAAAATAATTCTAGAACATCGATGGGACTTTATATCGAATCAGAACGCCGTGCAAGTGGTACATCACTTCTTGAGACCCACTAGCCTGTGTGAACGCCTGGAATTGGAATGCCCTTCCTGTTACCTCGTTTTTTCTCTCTCTCTCTTTGCCCTCTTTCGAACCCCTATTTCCCCCACTCCAGTGCAAGGTAGCAAACCGGAAACTCGCATCTGGTTAACTTGCCTGCCTTTCACACCCCCCCCTCTCTCTCTCTCTTGACATTTCTGGAAATAGGTTATGAAATGGATTCGAGTTCTAAGTGAAAAAATTTTTTCTGAAATATGTCAATTTTGTGTGAGTGTTCGTTGCAGGCCTGCAGAATCTTGGTCAAAGGATTCTGTCAGACGCCAGAAGTAGATACACGAAAAAGGTTTAGACAACCTTGTTGTTTTTCGCGGAATTCTTATACTAACGTTATACAAAATATCTGTACAACCAGTGAGACCTTTACAAGAGTGAACAGTAAAGTTAAGACAGCTTTGGGTCCGTCTGCAGTCCAGGTCTTCTAGACTGAGCGAGGACTCCGGACGAGGTTGTTGTTCATGGACGACCTTCCTGGAGCACCGATATCGCTCTATAGACAAACGTTTTTTTTTTCTTCTGAACTCTGCCTACTTGATCTTTGTTAGACCGGCAAGTACTGTTCCAAACGACAGCGGCATATTCTAGCGGATGTCGGCAGAGAGATATGTGCAGCTTAAGAAATACACCTGTATTTGTGAACTCCCTCGACATTCAACTTGCTGTGTCCAGGATGCGCAGGCCACGCTTAGTGATACTTTCTATGTGGGGCGAGAAGGTGAGCTTGGAATGAAAAATGATTCCAAGGTCAGTAACTTCGCACTCCCGAGAGAGTGTGGCTTTGCGGAGGTGCTAAGGAAAACAAAACTCAGCTGTCTTGCATGTAAATGTATAATAATAATAATAATAATAATAATAATAATAATAATAATAATAATAATAATAATAATAATAATAAAGTGGTGTCGTAGTACTAGTAGTAGTAGTAGTAGTAGTAGTAGTAGTAGTATACTATGGCTTCGTTCCGCTTCCATTCCTGCTGGATGCATATATTCTAACTTTCTTGTTAGGATATGCGTTAAAGCAATATTATTACCTTTATTGTGACAGATGCGCACACGCGCCGCAGTAGAGCGCTAAACGGGCAGTTGGCATATTGATGAGGTGGTAAAGGTGGTAAAGGTATGGCGGTAAGGCTACGCTAAACATCCGATCCAACTACATATGTCGTTCCCAGTCTTGCACGTTCACCGTGCAACAGAACGCTTACGTTGTTGGCGCTCGCATGGCATAGATATTGCGATTTGCATTTTATTAAATGTAGTTTGCATTGCACACGAAGTTGTGAGTTTTATCTAACAATTCCACATGGGCGAATCGGCACAGGGTGTGTTCCAGCGCTCGTTTGCGTATCCATGTTTTGTATGCGCGGCACGACGCTTCCACTTGTACGCGTTACGTTAGAGCTGCAAGGTGCGTCCTTACTGGTCCCCCTTCTGGATGCACCTTGTCACGCTTAGATCGACTTGACAGTTGATTTTTTTTTTCAATTGACGTTCCTTTTTGTGCCGTGTTTGCGTAGCGGGAGGAGCTTAGGTATCCCTTTTCTGTGTGATTTGCATGGACGTGAACTTCGCTCACAGGTAAGACTCGAGGCTTGTGATGACCCAATTTTCGCTGGGAGATAAATGCAAAATGGCACGTGCACTGGTATTTCTGCAGACATATACAGTGCTTCGCGTCCGTTCCCACGCAACGCATGGCATCTACTGAGACGTCCTTTGCGGCCATTATTACTGTTGCTTTGGAACCGTAGGTCAGCACAGGTACCAAGAAAATTTCGTGAAAATAATTGCACATATCACGAAACTTGGGCTCACTTATAATGACTAACTTTTGAATAGCATTTCTTTGCAGCTATATGCTATAAACACCTTGCGAAGGTCACTACCTAATGCAGTTTTGGTTTCGTACTTGATTTTAACCCGTATGTCATTTAAGTGTGCGTTAGAATTGAGGAAATGCGGTTTGCATGATTGCTTGATAACGACTGGAGGCGAACATTGTTAGGCGAGGCTATCTAGGGTGTCATAGCTATTATAAACTAAGATTTCTTTTTGAGCGGATGAAACCAATTGCATGTTGCGATAAAACCAGCCGCAACTTGAATGAGCCTTCAGTATTTCTTGATTTTTTGAAATGTCAGTCTTAGCAACTCCTCTAAGGTAACCTCAAAAAGATTCATTGCACTATGCAGATTTCCTCGATCTCTTGAGTGCATTTGAAGTTGAAGTCACCAGCGGCTGCTCCGAGGCCACGAGTATTTCGAATGGTGGTGGAGG
Source organism: Dermacentor albipictus (assembly GCF_038994185.2). Taxonomy (NCBI): domain Eukaryota; kingdom Metazoa; phylum Arthropoda; class Arachnida; order Ixodida; family Ixodidae; genus Dermacentor; species Dermacentor albipictus. Next base: position 74,310,078 of record NC_091821.1, read on the forward strand.
CAATCTGCTGGTCATCAACAGCAAGTCTAAAAGTTGTTGACAGCTGGGGAGGAAATCCTATGAGAAACACCGACGCTTCCTGCAGTCTCCGAACAGTAGCCGAGACGTTCCGAGCAAAGCATTGCAATGAGATCCCATCCCTCAAGACAAGAAATAACAATAATGGTACAGGGTTTTCAAGTTTTCTAACTCGGCGTTACAGTTTTAATTAGTCATTTCTATAAATACACGCCTCCGCCTCCCCTCCTCATTCCGGTTTGTACTCTACAGCCTAAGACATTTCCTTTGAGTATAAACCGAGGTACGGTATTTACAGAAACAGCTTATTTCAACGGTAAAGCCTGTTCTAGGCTTTCTTTTGCACAGTAGCCTTTCGCAGTTTTCTAAATGGAACTGCCCTATCCAGGAAGGTTTTTTTTTCTGTGTGTGTGCTCTGTCCCATTTCTCGGCCTATATATGTTGAGATTGATCTCATGGCCAGATCTATTGGCGTGCGCGGTCTCTCTTGATCTGATACTGATGATCGTCAGTTCAACTGTACCTGTCCTTGTTTTGGACTCTACGAGGCCTATTGTCATAGTAACAGAACTGTCGTTGCTTTTCTCCACTGCCGACCCCTCCCCACTTTTTCTTTGATCCGATTCCCTGCCAGCGTTGTATGTTCTTCGTATGAAGAGAACAATTTATCTCGCTTGTAACTCGGCCGCAAGTGCACGTCGCTGCAGCAGTGGGAGGACTTCGATCGCGCGTCCGAACGAGCTCTTCGAATCTCTTTCTCGTCGTTCGAACCAAGAGCAGACGAACGATCGGCGCAGGTGGGCCGACGATACCGCGCCGGACCGCCCTTTCGCGTTCTCTCGCGCAAACTACCGCTCGAACCGACTTCCGCCCTGCGCATAATTACACTCTTGACGGCGACTGGCCGAGTCGATTTGGGCTTCACGCAAGGCTCGCACGCGCGACCTTGGATTGGCGTCAAAAAAAAAAAAAACCAGAAAGAAAGGAAAGGTAGAGTATTCGGTGCCTAGAAATCCACGGTTCGCGGACTGCAGTCAGCTATCGCCGGCGACACGCGTGAGGAGTGCCGAACGACTCGGACGCTGAATGACATCGCAAGCATCGCGCTGAATCGGCGTCACTTCGCACTGCGCTCTCGATCCGATCGTGAGTCTCGGCCTCGTCGGCTCCACACACGGCAAAAGGCAAGAGACGCCGAAAGCATACCGACTTGTATACGTCTTTGCAGCGGGGAAGCGCCCTCAAGGCGACCAAATCCTGACCAGCAAGTGCCGCCTGGGTAAGGTGCCAGACTTCTGGTTTTCGTTACTTTACGCAGAGGTTGGACTTTATCGAATAATTTGGAAGTATGTCGCGTACATACAGCTTCTGCAACGTTGACAGAAATTTTAACATACCGCTACCTCTATACCGTTACCGCCACCATATACTGGTCACTTGCCAGTTTTGCGCGTGCTAGATATGTATAAGTCGCGCCGCGATTGCATCTGGTGCGACTTAGCTATAGCATGAGCAAACGCTCGTGGGTGTCGAAGAACGATGGTGGTAACGGTATATTGCTACCACAATGCTAAATGACAATTTAGCTCTCGCATTCGTGATATGAACTGCAAAGCTGATATCGCGCCTCAAAATTCGCTTTTCCGCTCTTGCGAGCATCGCGCAACACGAACGCTATAGTTTCTGAAAGAGACGTGGTCAAATTAATTGGCCAAAATAAGCTGTGACACATTATGAGAAGAAAAATATACACACGTAGACGCGGACAAAAATTAGGTGTAAGCGGTGCAAATGTAACTTAAGATAGAAAGGGCATACGGTCATTTGCGTTCGTGTCAACTTCAGATATTTCCTGAATAACCCAACTTGATCTTCGGGTGCCCAGTAATCATTGATCAGATGAAAGGCAGATATTCCTTTACGTAGCGTCAATATATGCATATAAAGGGCACATATGAATTCGCATGCAAGGCTGCCTTCAACAATAATCTAATGTTGATAAATTTGCTAAGCAATCGCAGAATTTGTAATCTTAGCACATGCAAACTTTAGCTATATATAGAAGGCAGCAGTCACTTCATTTCTTAAGTATTATAAAGCATTCCGAAAAAAATAAATTAGGCACGCATAGGCCTCGTGAAAGCCGACGGTGCCCTCGAAAATGACTTTGACACCTTTGGAAATAAAGTTCAGTTCAGTTCACGCGTGCAAGCAATGTCGCAATCACTACCGCTCAATGAAAACGCTTTGTGCGTCTTGATCTAGCGGCTGTGGTCGAAATACGCGCTGTGATCTTACAACCACAGACACACATACAAAAAGAATTGGGTATCGTACGTTACCGTAAAGACCTAGCATGGTCACGGCCGCTCGATCAAGACCTTGTGCGTCTTGATCGAGTGGCCATAGTACGTTGAAACACGGACCGTTCATAAACTGCAGTCTAGGAAACGCACTTTGATATTTATTCTGAAGCAGCTCTTCAACGGAAGTCGCACAAAAAAAAAAAGAGGCACATGATTCGCCTCGACTGAAATTCAGTCTGCGCTAAAGGAACACTCCACAAGAGTGCTTATCGTTAGACTAGATTGGTCAATCATATTATTCACAATTGGGAGCTAGCCAAACAGAGGAAAAAAAAATAAGACTGATGCCTTAGGGACTTACAAAGCTGAAGTGTATTCAAATCCACGCACAAGCTCCGCGTGATTTCATATATATCTTGTGGGATCGTTCCCCACCTGAGGCAAGTTTTTTTTCATCCACCTTCATATCCATTATTTATCGTTTCTTTATTTCATTTATCAAGCACAAGTAATTTCCCCTATGTTGTCCTTGGTGTAAGCGTTTGTTGGCTTCTTATGATGTGACTAATACAAAAATCGGGCCCCTCGGTTAATCCCCTTTCTTCTCGTGCATTACATAACGAGGGTCTCGAATCCGGCAACATTGATGCCTTCAGGTAGCATGTGTGGGTTTATTGACCGGTTGCCTTCCCCCAAAAAGACCACGTTCTCGTGACGCCTGCGGCAGAAAGGACGTTCCACGTCCGCCGCCAAGGTTCGTGAGTAGTGGCGTTGGCTAACGCTCCCAGGGTTCTAATAGGAGGCATAAATACCCAGGAAAATGGATGGGGAAACGGCGCCGTGGTAGCTCAATTGTTAGAGCATCACACACGTAAACCCAAGGTTGTGGGATCGGTCCCCACTTTCGGCAAGTTGTTTTTTCATCCACCTTCATATTTTCATTGTTTATCGTTTGTTTATTTCATTTATTAAGGACAAATAATTTCGCCTATGTTGTCCTTGGTGTCAGCATTTGTTGGCTTCTTCTTAACCCCCTTTCTTCTCGTGTATAGGTTAGGCTAAACCGAATATTATATAAAAAGGTAACAGAATGCATTCTAGAATAAGAGAGCGGAAAAGATAGATTAGGAAGAGCCTTCTAACTTTCGCGGGTTCTTTGTCAAATGTTATCGAAATAAACGAGAGAGAGAGAGACATCAAGAAGAGGAAAGGCAGGAAGGTCAACCAGATGAGCCTCCGGTTTGCTACCCTAGACTGGCGGTAAGGGAAGATACTGTAAAAGCTGTGTCGTAATCAAACCACAATAGACGCCGCCAGATATGCGCGAAATTTATGGTAATTTGAGCCTTATTTTCTCCTCTAAGCTACAATCTTCACCGAAGAAATGCAAGGGTACTTTTGAAAGAGTGATCGATCTTTATAGTGCTCCTTCAGACGTTGGTTAAGGATAAATTCGCCTCTCTCTGAACCTTGAACCCTCTGAAGCATCGAAGCCTTGCGCGGGCCCGAATTTTTTAGTAAATTGGCAGCAGTGCCTTCTGCATGACTCTCAGCATTTATAATCGCACCTTCGGAACTATAAGTGTGCACTGCGCATCTCTAATATAGAAGGCCGCCTGTACAAAAGCTGGGTAAAGCTGCAAACTGGTCACTTTCGTGATGACAACTGGTGTTCTTAAAATGGCAGGAAAAAGGAATGGCGATCATTTGCGCTTCCCGACCCCCTTCCTGAGTTTTCCGACCAGCATGTCTGTAGGCATTCATTACCAAAACAAAATCGCCGCGGTGGTTCAGTGGCTATATATGGAGTACTATATATACACTATACTGCTAAGGAAAAGACTGAGGGCGAGACTGTGGGTTCGATTCCCGGCACCAGTGGCCGAATCTGTTATTATTCCTATTATACAAACAAGCCGAGTGAGGAGATAGGAGGAGGGCGAATATAACAGGGTGAAGACTTGACTGCTTTTTGTGATGCCGATTTTCCTATTAGTTCCGTACGCGCAGTAACTTCACTGCGACCTCGCAGTTTGGCGATTAACTTGCACATCCTGCTGACCGTAAGTGAATTACATTTCACGATTACGAAAAGGAATAATATTAATTGTATTACTTAATTGTCTTATTACAGCACCTTCACCGCATACACACCTGTACTTGCATCTATCCATGCAGTCACGTCGATTGCTTCATGGGATTTGCATAACAGTGACAGAACGCTGGAATAATCTAAAGGAGGAATGACATGGAATACTTACATTGAAGATACTGATATTGGTTATCTGTAAATTGAGCATACCTTGGACATTTTCCTGAACCATTTATCGCTTGATAGAAGGAGCCTCTGTGCCTAGTTTGCACGCTTCCAACTGGGCCCACTCTGATAATACAATAATACTGATGAGAGAGAAAGATTACTGCCTCAAAGACAGAAGTCAATGCCCACCGGTAGGGGTGCGAAGGGTGAACGGTGGGCAAATGCCTAATTCACATCCAAGTCCAGGATGTAATGTTGTTAAGAAGGGCTTGCATAGTGTCGGGGGAGAAGTCTCCCAACCACTCCTTCAGCGTCGCAAGTCTTTGAGAGGGAGAAAGCTGAGCAAGGCAGTCTGTATTGCACGACCGCATACCTTCCCGGGTAAGTCTCACAAGACGTGGGATTTATAAGGGAAGCCGTCGCAGCTGTAGCGCAGCTGGTAGCTATGTAGCTTGATAGCTATGTAGTAGAATTACAATGAGGTTGAGCCAGGGAGTAGGTTTAGGCCTTTTTCAAGACAACTGCTCTCTTGACTCGTGAAGGTGTGAGGTACTGGTGAGGGTATTAAGAAATGTGCGCGGTAAACTCTTAATGCCCGTAATTAATTATCATAGTTGTCATACAGCAGGTGCGCGCGCAGCGGTAGCCGGTGGAAGGGACTCTAAAGCTTCTAACAGTCTTCACATGAACGTCTGCATACTTGGGGGATCTCTGTGATGATCCAGCATCAGACAAAGATCGCATTTGCAAATCATTTCGAGCCATTCGGGGTTCGCTCTCAATAGACGCTGTTCTTGGCATACCTACTAGATATTTTATAACGACCTGCAAGTTTTCTGTTTCGTTTTCTCTTTGTCCAGAAAAGAGAGACAAATGAAAAGAGAAAGGCAGCGACTTTAACTAGAACGGAAGATCCTGTTCGGGGAAAACAGGATCTGGAAAACACTGGGAAAAAGTGGGCGAGGGATGTAGAAATATAAGAGACAGAGAGCATGGATGCACGATCACCGCGTACTATCACAGCACAGGATCACGTGCAGCAAAACTAAGACCAACTCAGGCTAGGTCCATTTGTTCAGCTCTGTTGCCCTATAGTAGTGTTCTTCGCCCTTTGCTGCGGTGTCTTATGAAGTGAGTATTCCAAAATGGTTTGTTCTAATAATGGTATTTGATCAAAGCGGTCTAGTGCAGTTGCGGACGATCGTCTCAGTGCGCTGTGACGAGGACAGACACATAGAACGTGTTGAAGGGCCTCCTTCCGACCACATTCACCGCACGTACGTAGGGTTGTCGGCCATTCCAATGCAAAAAGCAAAATACTTCGTAAAGGCCGCTCCTAGCCATGGCCGACAAATAAGGGTGGCCTTCGGTTGGTATAGTCCAGTTGGAACACGAAGGCAGCAGAGGCTGCAGGTGTTGGAGCCAGTTATTTTGAAAACTTGGGTTGTTCCACATATTTCACGATATGCTCCATAATACCGACATTTTATAGTTATATACGTTATGTTGTAGGGGAAAAACTGGCAATTCTCCATACGATCCTGTTGGTTGGTTGGATACCGGGACTAAGGGCGAAATGGCCATTTTAGTTAAACTTTTTTTGAGGTACACTTTCTTACAATTATGGTGACGATGGCCGTTGCACGATACGTGTGCTTTATAGTACCACTTGGGCTCGTTTCAAAAGTATCCAAATAGCAGCGAAGTACCCAACCTGAAACTTTTCCTGCGATGAGCCTTCAAAAGTATCCAGTTGAGCACAAAGTATCGCCAATCTTGGCGCCCAGAACGATGATCCCTCAAGAGCATTTAGAGAATCTCACGTGAACTTTTGCAAGAATCTTCCGGTCCCGGTGATCCTGCAGGAAGACTTTGAGGTAGCTCAGATGCCTCTTGAAACACTCATTAAAACGCCTGAACAAAGCTAAGCGGCTTGATGACGCTACAAGAAGCGTCACCAAGCCATTATTTGCATAAAGACATGGAAGACCCAAATGGTTCGCTGTGGCTGCGGTTAGTGACCCTGCCGCGAGCTCGCTTGTACTGAGTTCGTCTTTGCTTCTGGCGGTTTTAATGTGATTAGCATTCTTAGGATACTTTACGCATTTGCAGCTGCTTCTAACCGTTATCCGGACAACTTCGGTCACAGAATAGTCCGTGGGGCTATTATAGCATGGGGCTGCTGTGCCGAGAAAATCTGGTTCGAAACCAACTGTCCGACTAACTTGGGTTACTCAATATGTGACAGTGGACATGTGCTTCTCGCCTGCGATGAAGCTCTTTGAAGCCAGCTTGCGCTATTGGTATGTGTCACTGTATAGGTACGTGCAGCTGGGTATGTTGTCACTCTTCAGTGAACTTCTTTGATGCCAACTTTGGGTCACTGCTGCTTGCGTATTTCGAAGGGAAAGAAGATGACTGTCGACGATAATTGCGATTAGCGTTACACATCACTACATTTACCTGCTGTGCCCCAGAAGTAATATACGAGATTAAAATTATGGGATTTTACGTGCCAAAACCGCTTTCTGATTATGAGGCACGCCGTAGTGGAGGACATCGGAAATTTCGACCACCTGGGGATCTTTAACGTGCGCCTAAATCTAAGTACGCGGGTGTTTTCACATTTCGCCCACATCGACATGCGGCCGCCGTGGCCGGGATTCGATCCCGCGACCTCGTGCTCAGCAGCCCAACACCATATCCACTGAGCAACCACGGCGGGTAAATATACGAGATTCTGCTCGGCTCTACTAAGTGTATGCGTTGGCCAAAAAGGCTGGGTGCGCCGACCGCCACCTGATCGGCGAATGCAGGTAAAAAAAAGCAGCTCGAGCACGCAATAATAAACACTCTGCAATTGAATACATCACGCAATTTAGTCTCTGTCTAGTTAGTTCCACCATCATAAGAATCCACATCACGTATCACGACTAATTACGCACCCATCGCACGAAAGAATGCTAATCGCATTAACGTCGCCAATCATCTTCAAAGAATACATGTGCTGCGAAATGTGTCAAAATGTAGGCCTAAACGAGAAAAGAAGGGATAATTAAGCGCAGAAGAGTAGGTAAAATAAAAGGTACAGGTGTAATTAGCGTCAATACAGCCGAAAATTAACAGCATTGCACGATAGACTGCATTATCTCCGACATCGGCCCACCTGACCCCTTACAAAATAAATAAATAAATAAATGCATGTCAACCGAAATCGACATGAAAGAAGACAACGTCGACACATACATGCACGTAAAAAAGGCATAAAAAGTACACGAAAAGGCAAGTGAAAAAAAAAAGAACTCAAGACTAATGAAAGAAACAGAGGGCCCCGAAAAAAAATTCAGGTCTGACAACGGAACGCAGAAAATAATGCAACTAATGCAAAATTGTAATGCAGTTATGCAATATTGCATCATCTTTAATGCCCCAATTTCAGTTACATATGCCATGAACGCTGACCTTGTTTTCATTTGCGCGGCGTCAACTTTGGTTGGCACACTTCTTTTTTTTATTAAGTGAATTGACCTCCACTCATGCAAGACGATGGTTCGGTTTACATTCTGCGTGCCAGAACGCTTTAACAATAGTGAGATGCATAAAAGCATGCGATTTTAAAACTTTCCAACCAAAAATCAACATCGGAAAGAATGGATCCGGAAATGCGGAGTGGACGTGGGAACCATGCAGTGACGTGGATAGTCGGACACGTCACTGTGTCCTGCCTGCATATTTCTTTGTTTCGGGCCCCACGGTTAACCCCTTTATTCTCTCTCTCTATATATATATATATCGAATCAGCTGTGCCGATCGACGGCACAGCTGATTTGTTCGCTCACCCAGTACATGGACGTACCCAAGCCAGTAGCGCGAACTAAGCTGCATCGTTCGAAGGACTCGTCAATGTTGCTTACCCTTCCGCAGCCGCACAACACCTAGTGCGGTTCATTTCGCCGCGACGCCATTATCCCATTATCGCACGGGGACAGCCACCGTACGAGGCATATATATACATTGTCGTGTTCATATAGGAGGTTGTGGCCAAGTACTGCACCAGGGTGGCCAATCCTGCTCTGGTGAGGGAGTGCGCGTTACCGGTTCTGGTAACCGGGATCAGGCCACACTCCAGGCCTGTTTGTGCATTTTTATCAACACGCGGATTTTTTTAAAAAATCCGGTGGAAAATTGCCGGCACCGGGATTCGAACCACGGACCTCTTGCACGCGAGGCGGGTGTTCTACCTCTACGCCACCGCATTTCGCCCCTATTGAAATGCGGCCGCCGTGGCCGGGATTTGATCCCGCGACCTCGTGCTCAGCAGCCCAACACCATAGCCACTGAGCAACCACGGTGGGTGCAAAACTCAGTTTCAGAGCACCCTATATATGCTGCCCTACACAACCGGGGACGCAAGGGTAAAGCCAGTAAAGCTATGTCGCGGGAAGTACCAGCGCTGCGGTCGTGTCTGTTCCTGTCGAGTGAAGTGATATCGCCGAAAGCGATCATCCGAGAGGTGAATTCTCGGGCGATCGCTTTATCACTCCCAGTGCGGGCTTAGCGCTTAGTGGCTGAGTAGCTGGTTGAGCAAAACCGGATGAGCTGATTGGCTAGTTGAGCACTGCGTCACGCGAAGACGATAGTAGCGATAGCTGTGGCGAGAGTATCGCCGAAAGTGGTCGTCTGAGGTCTCCACTGGTTGAAACTAATCAATGCATACGGCAGTGATAAGACAATGATAGTAGTTTTGCCATGCGCGGCCACACCGGAGAGCAGACTACAGCATTTTTTCATACAACAAGAATTTTTTCCCAATTTTGCCACACTTTAGCGGCTAGCCGCGCGATAGAAGAATCGACCAATGAGTGGTCCCCGTGGTTCCACCTGCGCCGCAGGTCACTCGAGCATAATGTTCCTAGAGAAAACAAGTTTACCGCGCTGCAGCCACTGCAGCGTTCCTCAAGATGTTCCTCAATGACTGCAGCCGCTGCAGCCACTTGATGTAAACGACGGGAAGCAACGGCAGCGTGGAAGTTGGGATGGCTCTGTCTGCTATAAGGGCCAGGTCCTTGCCCGCCGTCTCCAAAAATTGTTGGCGCTTGCGCCTGTGTGGTTGCGTCAGGTTGCGCCGATGCATCTCGTGCCTACAGCAGCACATATGATAGCACGCAATAACTTGTTTAGGCACGTCCACTTGTTTCATTGCCAGAAGTATAGTGAAATCCGCGCATGTCTTGATTTGAAGCAGCCGTGTGAGTAGCGATGAACCAGCAGCACCACCTGAATTAAGTGACCTAATTGATCATTAGGGTGAGAAGAGCACAGTTCAGAAGCTTCGTAACAGAACATTCGCGATTCTGTTTGCTGCTGTATCAACAGAGTGACGCCAGCATGGACGACGTCAACGCGTTGGCTCGACCGATTGTCGGACAGCACACCAGTATGGATAACTTTAGCAGATGACTCCGGCTTCAATGATGCAACCAGTAATCGGCGTGTGCGAGTGTCGCAGACTAGCCAGAAGATCATACCGATCTGTACGCCCAAATGTCGGCTCTGTACAAACGTACGTCAACACACGTCTTTTGGGCGAACAGAGCCATAAGGCGATGCAAAAAAGTTAAGGCAAGCAATGCCCAGCTGGCTTTTATGTTTTGGATCGCGTTAAATTGTGCGTCGAAATTGAAAAGCTGACTGCTACTTCAAAGCCAGCCTTGCCATAACAAAATATAACGTTTTCGTGACAGACCTAGCTCTCTGTAGCCACTTAAGCTGTCTTCATTGCGGCTTAACTATGTCGAAACGAGCTGTTAAATTTATACCGATGTCACATGGCGCACTTTTGATCGCAATCAAGCCCGATCCGAATCTAAATTGTCGGTCGCGATTGGCTCCTTTGTGCAAGCTGCGCGATGGAGCCAATCGCAGTCGAGAACTTCGTTCCGGATCGGGCTTGATTGCGATCAAAAGTGCGCCGTATGTCACCGGTATAACACAGTAATATCAAAGTTTCTAAGGCTTTCGTGCGTACTTATTTGAATGCAATTGAATTTTATTATCTTGGACATATTTATAAACTCAAAAAGGCATTAATACAGCACTGACATTTCTTGTAAGAAAGTCGAATTTATTTTCCCTCTATCCTTCTCATTAGGGGATACTAAAGAGAAAATAGCAGTGTATAATGGTGAATGGTCTTTCGAAACCACATTTATTTATTAGAGCAAATGGAAGCCAAATGTGCATTTTTGAATTTCACACCCTAACTGTATGGGACCAGAGACATGCACATCATGGATTTCACAGTATCTTTAGCTATATATAGGTCCTTTTTTTCAAGAACAGGAAAAGCCGTTAAAGGTTGCCAGGTATGATCTTTCGTTGCTTTTGAATACAATCACGTTGATGACCGATTGCGTTGTCCCAAGCCAATATCGCTGCTAAAATCTTTAATGTTGTGGTATGAGACTTGGAATCTGACACGCTGACTAGCCACCTCCGCTTTTTTGCGCCCTTTCTAGCCTTCTTTATTGTAACCTGAATGTGAATGTCTTAGTGTATGACTAGGTGCTTTGTCGCAGCTTTTTAAAGGAACGGGAGCATATTGTTTTCCAAGCAAGATCATGTGCAAAGAAAGGTGAAAGTGTTGTATGAAAAAAACATATATTGTTGTAATCACTTGCAAATCATTAATTACATTAGATGAAAAGAATGAGTACTTAAGGACACTGCATTTCTAATTATTGCATTCTTTGTTTTACTTGTTTCTAGATGAAGGTGGCCATATTTTATTCAGTGTGAAGTACACTGATGACCGAGTAATAGCACTAAAATTATAAAAGAAAGGCACCCATTCTAATATATTGTAAGGATGGATGTTACAGAATTTTGATGCCCTTCGCACATAATGTTAATGGACATATTCTTTGGTTTTAGTGCCTTGCAATTCCTAACACAGTTTTTGTTTCTCTGTGTACACCAGCATTCACTAGCTTTCTGTGTAGACAGCTTAATTCAGGGCCAATTTGCATTATTTCAAGTTTTATAAGCTTCATCTGGTTTTAAATGACGCACATTAATTTTCAGTTTTAGAATTTCTAGTCGCCCATACATATGTGAGCTTGCAGCTTATATTTTCTGCAAACATTTACTTCCGTGAGAGCCATTCGGTGCCAGTACACAAGCTACCCCTTACCTTCAAGGCGTATCAAATTTGGAGTAAATCGAAAATTCGGTGAATATTCTTCAGAATGGTACATACTTAAAAAAAGTGAACAGCCCATGCATTGCTCGTGAGTATTTCTGAGAGCTGATGGCTACATGTCTGGTACATTTAAGGGAATTCATTGCAATTTTCGATTGAATTCTAATGGAACAACTTGGCTGTTATATATTTGACAAAGCTTTATGTAGATAACGGGCAAAAGTACCTTCTCCAGGCCTTATCACCGAATGTAGGTAAAATATTTACACATGTCCTCAAAGATCCTCCTGTAGTGCCATCTGAAAAAAGTAACTGCTGATTTGCCACAGGGTGGGACATAGAAGGTGTACTCCAAAAGTAAGAAAACGTTTTGGTGCTCTCCACAAAAAAAGATGCACAGGTCTGTATAGGAGCATGATTAATGCAGATGGATGTCAAGGACACATTTCGCCCATTGCCAGTTGAATACAAACACTTAGTCAGAAAATTATTTCTCCCAAATGGTTTAAATTGTTAACAGTGTGGATGGGCCAGATTTCTCGTCAGGGACACAGATCTACAGGTGGCACAAAGCTTTTGAGGACCGCTGTGAAGACGATGCTGAAGGGTGACCTGGCCGCCTTTGTCCTTAAGAACGGAAGTCAATGTTTTCCATGTGAAGGCAGCTCTGGATGCTGACAAGCTTCACTGACTGCCTCAGGGAACGTTGTACCCCAGGGAGCATTGTTAATCGAACTATTTATCATGAGGTCCTTGAATATTCCAGGAAGACAGCTTTGAATGTTCACCCCGAGGTTGCCTCTTAGTGGATGCTTACCATGACAATGGCCCCTGCCTATCCGTGCACAAATTTTTGTCGAAAAACGATCTGTCACAATGCGTCCACACCCTTTCTACAGCCCTGATATGGCCTCTGTGATTTGTTTTTGTCCATAAAAATCCAAATGTCACCTCAAGGGAACTTATTTTGGAACGCTTAAAGATATCCAAAGTTCTGTGACGACGACTCTAAACATGTCAGAAAGTGATTTCTAGGATTGCTACGAACAGTGGAAGGATTGCTAGAACTGCTGCATTAATTCTCAAGGATGTTATTTTGAGGCAAACATTGTTCCTTTGTAACTTTTTAAACGAAACGAAAGAAGACAAAGGATTGCAAGAAGGGGGACGAAGACAAATGGCGCTTGCCTTCATCCCCCCTTTTGCTATTATTTGTGTTGTTTTGCCCTGTTTAATGAGATGGAACACCAACTAGCCTAGTCTCGTACCTTACTCCTTTGTCACATTTCAGAATAGAAGTAGTTCTACAAAATCAGTTTCATCACGTTTGGGACACACCTCGCAGCTATGTTGTTAGCAGGCTTCTATCAATGCTGACTGGTTGCTTGAACCATGTAGCATTCGTTTGCTCCTTTGACTTTGTGCATATGCTGTTTTATTTCACACTTTAGGCCCTTGGTGTATATGCCGCTGCTGAACTTGTGACTTCAGTGTAGAAACTCATCTTGGGAAGAAAGTGACTGAACTTTTGAAGGAATTGTCTTACCTTAAAATGAAAGAAAAAGACGAGAACATGAATAAGCGTGTGAAGTTGACATAACTCAAGGGGTAATTTCTGGATTATTTGGGAAACTCCTGTGTTTGTTTCAGAAAATTCATAGGTAGCATAAATATGTATTAATTGTAGGGCATAAAACATTATTTTTGGGGCAGGAATTGTTCGCATTCCTGTATGTGTCATTTTCCTTGTTTTTTTTTTGTATTTCTTTGCTTCATACAGTGTCCAGAATGTACTAGTTTAATATATGCTGTGGCTCAGTTACTCATTTTAGTTGCATTCTTCTTCTGCAGGATAAAAGATGGCCGCGAATTCCGTTCCTACTGTGACACTGTCGACGGGGTTCAAAGTGCCAATTGTTGGCCTTGGAACATGGAAGGTGCGTTGGGTCACTTAATCATTCTTAGTCTATTTATTTTTTAACAAACAACAAATTATTCCAGCCTGTAAGTTTGCATTCTGAAATGTAATGTGAAATGCCATATATGGATCATGAAAGCACATTTTGTAAACGATGTTCTGTTCTGTAATTATCTTGAATTATATAGTGCGCCTTTTTCTTCCAAGATAAATTCATAGAATTGCGTTGTAATAATGGGATGTATATAATGATGTTGTAGGCTCATGTTTGAGATTTAGGAAACAAACAATATATGCTAGATGATAAGTGAAAAGTAGATTGGTAGTACTACAGGTAGCTAACAAAGTTCCCTGACATAAATCTCTTATAGCATTTTGACAAGCTTGGAAGTTCATGCATATTGCATTGCTTAGCTACATGCACACTAGCAGTTGCATAAGCATATATTTGTCTGCTCTAATTTTTTAAAGAGAATTTCTTTAATTGAACGGTGATGACAATTAACAGTTAGGCCTGGAGTTGGGCCTTCTGCATTACTAGCTTAAAGTGATCAATAATAATAGTAGCTCTTTTCTTTTTGACAAGTGGTCGCCACTGTAACGGACAAGTCAAACCATATCATTAGTTTCTTCAATTGGCACAACTGAATAAAACAAGGAGTTCTAACATGATTAATGATTTTTAGAAAATGCAATACAATTTACTCACTTTTCATTGCAGAATAAAACACTCCATTTGGCAAGTGCTAATCAAAAAGTGCACTTCACAGATGTGATTATTTCCTTCAATGTGCCTAGATGAAAGTTTGGTAACATCGTGACTAAAACATTTTCTTTGTCTCTTCTTGTGGATTTGCTCCGACCCTGGCAATGTCTATACAGTCAGACCCAGGCAAAGTGGAGGAAGCAGTAAAGATTGCCATTGACGCTGGCTACCGACACTTTGATTGTGCCCTTGTCTATCAGAATGAAAATGAAGTGGGCAGGGCCATCAGTGCAAAGATTGCTGATGGAACTGTGTGTAGAGATGACCTGTGGATCACCAGCAAGGTAGTGTCTGCGTGCCATATTTTTCTGTATTTGTTTCTTTCCCTGTGAGCAAGTAGAGAGGAATGCATTCACATACTCCTGAGCGGATACAAACAACTGATTTTAGATACCTAACTTTTTAATGCAGTGGAAAGCTTACCATCAAAAGTGCGTAGTTCCACAGCAGTTACATGGTAAACACCGTATAAAAATTTGTATGAGAATTTTTGAACATGTGGTGACGCTCCTATTTATGTAGTTGTGTGCTGGAAACACAATGATGAGTAAACATGATAGCGTTTGTACACAGGCATGAAAAATAACGCGAAAACGTGTAGCCGCGGACTAAAGCAACCAATCTATTATTTATCGACATGATAATTTTGTGGCTAAGGATTTTGGAACTACAGAAATAATTTTCACAATTATATGTACATGCCATGGTTATATATATCATGCCAAATTTTTTTTTACAATGTTAGAGCAAAGTTCCTGAAAATGAAACACTTGCACACGTGACACCACAGTTATTCTTCTCGCAGTGCCTGAACTGCTTCTTGGTACAATGAGATGAAAGTGTTTTGTAGATCACAGGCAGACCACAGAACACTGGGAGATAAGCAAACTTGCATGCGTACAAAAGTACTTAGCACACCACCATGCAATGAGGGCCACAACTATTCCATTTGGGAACGCATAAGAAGTGCCACTTTTCCAAATAAACTTTCTTTCTGTCAGTTGCTAATAAAATGGAACACCTTTTAAAGTAAAAGGCATTTTGTAGGAGCTAAGTTATGTATACCATTTAGTAGACTTGTGGGGGCCACTGCAACTCCGATAGTACCTTACAAAATGTTCACAGTAGAGTGTTGCTTCATCCAGGTTTAGATTACTTTCTGTGCTAATGTAAATGTATAACCTCTATTCTTGTGGTAAGTTCTGTCAATACAAAACTCAATCTTTTTTACTTCCACCACAATTTTATGACACATTTTTTTCAGCCATGTTTGTATCACCTTCATCAAATTTCACCTGAATGCATGAACACGTGGCTCATGTAGCCACAAGCACCACAGTGTGCTATTTTGGACTCTGCCAAACATTGGTGTAATGTCACATTTCACTATGTTTGCAATGTTTGCATTTTAAGCCAATCAGAAAGGGTGTAGCTGCACTGTGAGTTGGTCAGAGCCAACGAAATAGTGAAATTGGCAGCGATCATTGTCCATAATAGCATTCTACAGAGTGTTGGCTGCTGGTTTCCAGGTGGTACCACATGCCAGCTTATGGTACCTCTTGATAGAAAACACAACTACTGTCATCGCTGGCTGTTCTGTTGCAGCTATGATGGTGATGAAAATGGTTTACAAGTGCTGCATGCCAACTCATGGCTTTCTTAGGCACAGTGGCCAGTCCTGTATGACACTAGCAACTGTTCAGCCATCCATGTCTGCATGCTCAGGCCAAGTCCCATGGTGACGCAGCAGATTAAGGCAGAAGAGTATGCATGAAAAGTATTGGCACCCTTTCGTGTAGAGAAAAAAATGGCTGTGGCTTAGGTAAGGTTAAGCCCAGGATGCGAAGCATACTAGCCTTTATTTTAGTTGTTGAACCACTGTTTAGCCTGGTGAACTGCTGTTGCTTGGCTATATTTGGTTCGGCTAGACGAAGAAACAACTCATGCATTACTTCTTCGCCTTCAAGAGTGGAACGCGACAGCGTTCCCGTCGACCCGCCAAGGGGTGTAAGACAATGGGCTACAGGGCAGCGACTACGCGCCCCGCATTGGACGCGGTGAGCGTCGAGCAAAGCAGCGTTCGGCACGGCAACGAAATGTGCGCCTGAGCAAGAGACGCACGCCTTAGAAACAGCTTGTTTCTAAGGCAACACCGCATTCACTAGAGGCGCTTTTGTACCGCTTTGAAGCATCGTACTCGTGGCTCAGTGGTAGCGTCTCCGTCCTACACTCCGGAGACCCTGGTTCGATTCCCACCCAGCCCGTCTTGCAAGAGTTGAGCCAAAGCCACTTCTCCTCTGTCGTGACGTCACGGTGTCACGTGATTTCATGGCGACACCGCCGCGCCTGAGGAGCCGGGTTGAGCTCTCGTAATATGCTTCGCATAAAAACAAATAAACAGAACTAAATTATATCTTTAAAACAAAATGCCAGCTAACTACCATGCTGTATGCATTATGCTTAAGAAATAGCATTATAATGCACATCATTCAGCTTCATCAAAATTTTTATAAGGTATTGTTTAGCTTCAGCAAGTGTAAGGAACTGAATTGTTCCAAAGAATGTAAGTTGGGCATGTTAGCATTTCATTTTAGCCTTTAGCGCACAAAATAAACGGCGTCAGTGTAGACAGATGTAGATGAGTGCTTCGTCTGTGTCTGTCTACACTGTTCCTGTATCTTTTGTGCGCTAGAGGCTGCATTTTTAGTGTATCTGCCTGGCACAAAATAAATTAAACTAACATGATTAGGTGAGATGATGGCAAAAGTGCTTTTCTTTTGTATGAAGTACGCCCATTATTAAAAGTATGCAAACCACAAGAAAATGTGCCATGCTATCGGCAAGCCTATTTGCTTGAGCAGCAGATGCTCCGGCAAAAACTGCTATAGAAACGTCTCAGTGCATCTCATCTTTCTCACAGGCATGTTGCTTTCTGACTGTAATGCTGTGCACTGAATTTGAGTGCTGCACACCATTTTTGCTGATACATCATAACGCCATATATGTCTTCAGATTATGTCATATTCGGTGAGGTGAGTGACATGGTCCACATGCGGTGCGATTTCAGTTT
The DNA here is from genome assembly GCF_038994185.2 of Dermacentor albipictus. NCBI lineage: Eukaryota > Metazoa > Arthropoda > Arachnida > Ixodida > Ixodidae > Dermacentor > Dermacentor albipictus. The sequence goes on from NC_091821.1 coordinate 74,327,617, forward strand.
TGGCCTGCTCTCAGAGGTCACTGGGACGGTTGAGCAATTTTGTGCTTTTTCTTCTTCTGCATGCATGTTTTATTGCCAATGCTTGTAATAAAAGCAATGTTGACTTCATGCATTACATTTTAAAAGGTGTCGCCAGTTCCTGTAGCTCAAATGTAAAACATATAGTATGTAGGACATATTGTATACTTAGAAGTGCAATGGCATGCTACATCATAGCCTCCTATGTTTATTTCTATACCTCCATTGCCCAAAGGCCTTACAGAAGGCATGGTGAAAAAAAAGTGTATGTCATAAGCGGTTAGTACATATAATAAATCTTCAATGGCAGATTTAAGTGTGGAGACGTTGAGAATGATGATGACGGAGGTGGGAAAATGATTCCATTATTTTGCTGTCTTTGGGATGAATGGATCACAATGCAAATTAGTGCGACAAAAAGGCACGTTAACGTTTTGGTGGTAGTTAGTATGACATGACTGATAAGTTGGCTCACAAAGTTGATCTTTCAAAAGCGCATTATGAAACATTTTGTGGAAAATTTGTAAACAGGACATTTTCCTTTTACTTTATAAGTGTTTACAGGGGGCTATGGCTACATACAGAAAAAAAAAGAGAACCACAGGACAAGCACTGCAAGAATATTTTTCTGCTCCACATTACGTTCCATTAGGCTACTACATTGTAGTTATGTCACACCTACAAGCCTGCTTCTCATTCCTTTAAAGGACCTAATGTCGTGTGTGCTGACTAAATTGAAAGCTGTCTTACCAGTGCGACACTAGACTTGCTGTTGTCTCTTGCAAACATCACACATACAAACATGTACACATCAGACAGAAAAGCACGAAATAGCTTGACCTTTTGGGTTAACTCTGAGAGCGGCACAAAGCTGTAAAAGAAACTCTACTGCACTGCGGACCATATGTGAATCCTGGTCGCTCACCAGATATGGGGAGACATGCAAGGTGATCACGGAAAAGCCATAGTGGCACACCATGCTGGCAGAGATGAAGTGCAGCACATAGCATTAGCACATGCTTGCAGGTAAGGGATTCACCACCAGGTTCTATATGAGGTGCCTCAAAGGCAATGGAGCATTCATGCACTTTGGAAGGTGCTCCTGTGGTCTGTACACTTTTGCTCACAGGTCTGTATATGAGTAGTATTAAGAAACAAATTCATCTTAGTACTGTGGCATGAAATCACTGAAAGTTACTTCAATGCTTGGCTATGTTTAATAAACGTACAAAAGTGAAATAGTTTCAGTGTTGTTCAGCCTTGCTATCGATTTTTAAGGAGTACTTATAAACATATAATGAAATAGCTTCCGTATTGTTCAGCCTTGCTATTGATTTTTGATGAGCATTTCATGTTTGCAATGTATTGTAGCCCCTTTGCTTTCAGCAGTAATGTTGCTTCATTGCTCACATACACCTTAGTACTATGGCGTGAAATCACTGAAAGTTACTTGAATGCTTGGCTATGTTTAATAAACGTACAAAATGAAATAGTTTCAGTGTTGTTCAGCCTTGCTATTGCTTTTTAATGAGCGTTTATAAACCTATAATGAAATAGCTTCCGTATTGTTCAGCGTTGCTATTTATTTTTGCTCACACACATACACACACACGCACATACTGTGACTTTTGCAGCTGTGGTGCACATTCTACACTCGTGCGAGAGCAGTTGAAGGATGTGAGCTGTCTTTGAAACTGTTGGGTCTGAACTACCTTGACCTCTACCTCATGCACTGGCCATTTGGTTACAAGGTGGGACAGCACCTTAATCAAAGTGTGGTTCATTGTGACAGGCGTCACATAGCCTCAATTCTTAATGCTGTTTACTTATGCATGGAAATTTAAAAGTAAAGTATCACAACATTTGTTCATGAGAGCTGCTTTGTGATCAACGTAACTGAAGTGAATAATCATATTATTTGAAATACTGTTGATATGTTTCATATTGCAGTGGATACCAAACAGGATGGAATTTAAGGAACTTTTTAAGTTCATTCATTATTTTTATGGGTGAAAGGAACATGTAATAAATTTTCAGGGTATCAGAAGCAAGAGAAGTGCCTTTAGGAGTGTAATTTAGTCATGTTCGTAAACTATATTTCTTTATGCTACCTATGAATATTTATTCGTAGCACAGCGTTTGCATTTGATATGCTTTATATGTTTCTCATAAATATTACTTTGATAATCAGCAGATAAAAAATTGTGCACTCTTTCTTATGGATTAGTAAAGTATGTGACAAAAACTGTGTTGAAAGCACCATGACAAAACTACGTCTTGTCTTTTAATATGTTTGCCTTGTTCAGGATGGCACTGACTACTTTCCACGTGATGCTGCTGGGGAAATAATTGACGGTGATGTGGATTACGTTGAAGTTTGGAAGGTAAACTGTATGCTTTTTAAGAGTATTTTTTGTAACTATGTGCCAGTTATTAAAATGGGTAATTAAATCGTACAGCCTTTGTCAAAACGAAAAGAAAGCCAGTATCCAAATAAGTGCACTACGGATGGTTGTGTATATTTTTTCTTCGATTGACGATTAATAATTAATAATATTAGCCTTTAATTGATTAATCGCTTTCGATGTAGGGCTTCTCATTGACTAATTGATTGATAGAAATTTTTGGCGGGCGCATTTTAAAAGGTTGCGACATAGCTATCTACCTTTGTAGGACCCTATTTTAATGCTTGAGAAGTGGGACCAAGTTTGAAAACAAGTGTATAAACGTTTCACAAATGATAATCTTTATCTTGTTAAAGACTAAATATAGTTGACACTAGTGGCCTTTGAAAAGATAAACAATATATGTTATAAAAAGGCACTTAGTGCAGAATTATACCCCTGTCACACAGGCAAACAAAAGTGCACTTTGAACAAGCACACTTCAGCATGCTGTCATTTTGGCGGCATGCCGCTACACGAGAAAGAAAAGTGTTCCTTCAACTTGGTGGCGATACTGCTTGCGAGTCAGGAGGCGAATCATATATTTGTTAACTTAAAAATGCGTCCACAAAAACAGTTTGTTATTCTTAGAAATAGCATTTACAAAAAAGTGACGCCAGTGATAGCAACTTGACCAGTACCAGTCCAAACGATGCGTTCAGCCAAACAACTGTGCGGCCATTACCTGGTGTGGCCGTAAAAAGCCCAAAAGGGATGTTTTCTTTAGTGTGGCACATTTTATAACCTTGTAATGTTACTGTAATGTAATGTTAAAAAAAATATGTTATTCGAAATTACTCCTGACACTGCTTTCAATATTACTTTACTTATTTTTTACTCATTGCTAACAAAGCTACACACTTCACCGCTGTGAAGTGTGTTGGCCGAACACACACGCTGACGAGTGCTTTCTTCAGTAAGTGTCACGAAGCATTCCTGCGTGGCAACCTACAAATGTCACTAGCGGCAAAGTGCCCTCGCTCAAAGTGCGCCTAACTTTTCCAGTGTGACAGGGGCATTAAATAATATACATGGTACTAGTGAACACCTGTAGAGTACATTTAAACAAGAAATAAAAAAATGGCAAAAGTGGCAGGTGAAGTTCAAGTCAAATAAGCAAGAGAGAGACAAAAGGGGGAGGATGACAGGGAGGTTAGCCAGTGTAAGTACCGGCTGGCTATTCTGTGCTGGGGAAAAAGGTAAAGGAAATAAAATGAGAAAGAAGAAGAAAAATTTAGAAAATTTCACGCAATAACACAATGCTATGCGCTACAACATTCAAAAACGGTCGAACAGTTCACAAACCCTTAAAAATTTCAGCAGAGCCCTTAAGGTCTTGAGTGCCGGAACTCGTCTGGACCAGTGTCCTAGAAAATTTTCTTCTGTGAAGGGGCGATTGTACAGGTAAAATAAGCAAGAAATGGCAATATTTACGAGGGAAAAGAAAATTACTGGTTTAGGATTTTAAACCACATGCTCTTTTCTACAGAGCAAATGAATGTCACTCGGCTGGGATTATTGGGTGAAGCCGACACCTTCTTTCAATGGCCACACAACCAGCATGTGAGAATAGATACTTGGATGCTATAGATTTGCTGGAATCGACATGAACTCCATTGCTGTGTGAAATACATCCTCCTAACTGATACGCATGCTGTGGCTCGTTTTTAGTGGACAGGGAGTGGTACGACGATCAACAACTGGGTTGCTATAGTAAGCTTTGAATTGTGAGGGCACTTCGAGCTTCCGACTTCGGACGGCATGTTGGTGTGTACGGTGTTGGGGAAGAGAGGGACAGCACTTGGGCTCTGCATCACTTGGGACGGGGAAAAACGGTTGACAGTTGCTCTGCCACAGCCGCACAATCACTACGATTGTACGATTGAAAAATTTTCACGCTATTCCTGTCAAACTCTAGAACATGATTAATCAAACAAGTCTAATTGATTAAGTCAATTAAATGAAAGGTGCACATTGGAGATTAATCATGTGGTATACAGTTAATTGATTAATTAATTATAATCATTCATTGATACTACCAACCCTGAGCTGCACTTGACTTTAGGACACTTAGTGTGCCTCCTGTTACTTTGACATTGTTTTCACCTATGTAATTGTGTTCTGACTGCCTGTATTTGTGTACTGTAAAGGTATTTGTAAATTAGTGCTAAGGAATTCCTGAAACTGAACTAAAAGGACCGCACTGTAAGAGCTTGTGAGCAAGAAACCAGTTATGTTCTTTTGCGATCAGCATAATAATAAGTACAGTTTAAGCTAAAAAATGTTTCTGTGAGCTTGTGGATGTGTTGCAATTTTACAATGACAGCTTTTATAGGAGCTTTTGGACTTTGTGTTGACTTTGACACCGTTTTGTCCTGGGGTCATGACGTCGTTCTCTGCACAATCTACTAAAAGCTTAAATTGTAGTTTTTACTCTTTTATGTTAGTAACAATTGAAAAATGTTAAATCACCCACTGATATGAATATGTTTATTCAGTGCTGCAAGTGCTCTATGTCTCACATTTTCCAAAGAAATTTTAGGGCATAAGCACCTATTTAGATACCCTACACACATTTTGCTGAGTTTGTAAGCAATACCAGAAGTCCAGATGTAACAACTTAGATGGTGCATCTCTAAATAAAACCATTTGATATCATGTAGCCTTATATATACCTGTACACTTCAGAGATGTGTAAGGGCCGACAATGGTAATTACTAGGTATTAGGTTGTGAATTATGATTTGACTGCAAAGAACAAAGGTGTGCTTACGATGTGGTTCTAAATGCCGAGCTATATGAGCCGGTTATCAGGTGCTAGTATTGTCGGCAGCGCAAGCAATATTTGTACACTGGTGTAATGTCCTTTCGTTGTGAGACTGCCAGTGTAGCAGTGCTTGTTCTTTGCACGCTTGCATAAGCACTGTTTAGCCACTGATGTTTAGCTCATTCCCACCCTTTATGCAGTCAGCAGTCCCAAATTTCTTTGTATAAGGTTGGAAACTAATGTTGTGAAGTTACAGCTTAGCTCCAAGAAAGACTGACAGATAAGTACTTGCAATGGCTAAAAATATATTCCCATCTCTGCTGTAATATCTTGGTTAGTTACACAGCTTTGATGCCTTTTTTAGCTGACCTATGTCTTCCATTGCTGCACTAGTCACTCAAGCAATTAAATGTTTAAGAAGCTAAACTAAATGTTCATAAAGTTGTGACTCTGTAATTGTGTCAGGGACTGAAGGCTTATCTTTCTTGCGTCACTGCGGGAAGTATGTAACCTGGTAAACGTCGCTTTTTAGTGGTTTTAGGACTCAGTCAGACCCTGACAATCTCAAGTACCAGTAATAATGTCATATTTTGCATGCACGTTTATTTTCTGGTTGCTGGTGTGATTATAGTAGTGTTTGTATGTATACTAGTATATAGCCGTAGGACTTTTCAGCATTGACGTTTCACTGAATAACCTGCTTTTGAAGTCAATATGCTTTGTGAACTATGACCAAAACATGAATACACAAATATATCCGTTTCAGTTACTTATCGAATGGGACTTTTCACAAGCTGCTATGGCGAAATGAAGTCTGCAGCTGTGATGCTTACATAATTGCTTAGGTTAAGAGTAATGTTTCCTTGGCCCTATAGATTGTTTTTTACTTGTAGGGAATGGAAGACTGTGTTGCCAAAGGCTTGGTACGAAGCATAGGTGTCTGCAATTTCAACAAGCAGCAAATGGCCCGACTTTACGAGTCTGCTACAATAAAGCCAGCAGTTTTGCAGGTAAGTGCAATGAAGAAAACCTACGAGGACAGCAATCAAAACCAAAGCAAAATAGTTTCGCAGCTGTGAATGCTGAGTGTGTGGTAAATCAGTAGGGGTTGTGAATATTATAAACTTTCAAATAATGAATTGAATGTTGTCATATTTGATTTGGTCCTTGAATCAAATATTCACTTTTAGAAAATCTGACTATTTCCTAATAGTTTTTTAGCACTTCATGTCGTCAACTTAGCACCATCAAACATGAAACTGAAGCAAAAATATGACACCTTTCATCCTATCCACAGTGCACATAACGTAGAGCATGCTGCATCGCTGAGTGAACCAGAATTTCCTGGTAATATCACGGTCCCTTGCAATTGCATTTTATTTAGACATGACATTTGGCAGTGGGTATTGTTTGGTATTATTTATAGATGCATCACCTGTGTGCTCTCATTGAATAAAATCTGAATACCTTTCATTGCAATATACTTCATAATAAATAGGGGCACATCTGCTGAAACCATTCTGATTAGACAAAAATTGATTTTTTTTCGCTCTTCCATCACCTTGGTTTGGTCGCCAAAGTAATGCAGATTCTAATTGACTCACATTATCTTTATAAACTTTATATGATAATGCATGACAGGATATGCTTCGAACAGCCCTGGGTTAGCGAACAAACTGCTTAGTTATTCCTAATGCACCCTTTGTGCATTTATTAAAGCATATTTTGTAACATGCAGTGTAAAGACAGAAACATTCTAATATTGTGATGTGAATAGTATGACGGGAAAATTGCTTGATATTAATGGTGAGAAGACTGTACATTATTTGCAACGTAATTGAAAAATGTTTGATTAATATTTGATTTGGTCTCAAAAACTATTCGTGTACCCCTATAAATCAGTCTTCACTCGCACTATCTATAGTTGCTCCTGACTTTCAAATTGGACCTGTAGCAGCAAGCTATCCTACAATCACAGATAGTGTCTGATTAATTATTTTGACTTTCCTGTGCAGTGTGAACACTTCAGCTAGGTGTGAAGTGACATATCAAGGAATCAAAGTTGTATCTGACCAAGTTTATGAGCGAGCTATACATGTGGTATTAGATGACTAAAACTTACAATCTGTAATATAAAAATCTGTTTCAGTGAGCATAGTTTTTTTCTTTTATAAGTAATGAGCTTTAGCGCAGCCAGTATCAATTGTTGAACAGCTGCATTTATGTGTCTTCTCTGTATATTAGTATTTAGGTACAAAAACCACTGTTGAGCTTGAGTCGGTCTCTTCTGCAACATACTAACTCATAGTCCGGCTGGCTCTTCTGCCTTATGTACAGTTCAGCTGGGGCAGAATTTGGTTAGTGCACATTCAGTAGTGTCGAATTCCTTGTTTGAGTTGCGTAATGCTAGGTGGTGCAAGCTCAGTTTGCTCATTGTTTACTTCCTTACTGCAGGAAGTGTACTTGTGCAAAGACCTACATTTCCTTTGGGTATGGCTACATATATAATCTAATTTCTTTTGTTTATTTAGCTGACCTACCTAACTTGCCGTGGACCACCCAATTTGAAAACTTTTTGCCTTCAACGCCGACCGTGGTCGACGTGTGCGGCGCCGATGACCGCGCGGAGCGGTGTCAAGTGACGTGATGCGAATTCCCCGCGGTTGTCTGTTTCGTAGATTGGCCTTAAAGAGCTGATGATAACCCACAGAAATCACCTGCCATGAAGATTGAAACACCCTCCTATTTTCTGGAAGAAAATTTGAAAGCAAAACTTTCTAAGCAATAGAAGATTGCCATAAAGCAAGTATGGCCTACTATTAAACTGAAAGCACCATTGGTATTTAGGACAACTTCGCTATTTCTTCAGTGTCAAAGAAAAAAACTGCCGAATTTAATTTGACAGACATTCCATAAACAAAAATATTTTCCAGACCTTCATATACAAACTGAGTTATCAGTGCTGGTATACTAACTTGGTGTTCTCTTTAATAAGAGTAGAGCATACTATGTGTCAATTTTATAGGCACTGAAATAAGTTACTGATAGCTGACAAGATTCTTGTTAAGTGATGTGATTAGGTTCCTCAGCATCTTCAGCACTGTGGTTTTTGCACAAAATTGGGTAGCATAAATGTTTGTGTTCAATTTGCTGATATTCAATATTTGGTTCAATATTCATCTTTCTGGATTTGATTCAATATTCGATTCAAAATCTACTATTGTGTATTCAAACACCCCTACTTTATATGCACTTAACTGCGATTTGATGCATGGAATAAAGGAAGGAAAGGATAGGATATGGCCTTTGTACCTTTCTTTAGTGATTATAAAATAAGAGTGCTCATATTGAAGGGCTCTGCATGATGTGCATAGTAACTATGTTGCAGGAGTTGATTCAGAGTGCTAGATGGCAGGGTGCAGTGGTTATGGCTGCCGGGCCTTATTATTCTGGGGAATAAAGTGTGGCTTCGGCAATGACTCAGCTGTGTGACCTTGAAGATCATACATTGAATTTCATTTGGTGCCAGCCTTAGGTACCCTCTTCTGGTCATTCTGCAAAAATGTTAACTTGAGGCTCTTGAGGCTCCTGAGTGCTTCAATGGCCTGGGTGTAGGGCTCCTCTGCTAACAGTGTACATGGTGCTTTTATCTTCGATTGAACTTTAATAGTGGCCATCTACCACTCTTTAAGGCCGCCTATACCTTTGTGCTGAAATTGTATGCTTATCATCGAAAGTGCCCATGCTTGCGGCAGTTTCTTCAGAAAATAGGTGAACATTTCTAAAACGAACTTTCGTTTCTGTGAGGTTACTTGAATACAAGCATATGTAGGTCGGCAACACTGATAACTCAGAGGTATTGTGAAAAAACACTGAAAAATTAAACCCAGAATGAGTGCAGCGTTAGCATCGAGAAAAATAAGTTCTGGAAAGTAAAATTTGTCATCGACCCAATTGTACCACGAAGCTACAAAGGAAACTCATGCTGGTTTCCCAGAAAGAAAGCTTCGCAGTTGAGGGTAAATTTGTCCTGTTCGAGATTCGAACGTGCGACCAACACCATTCTGGGGGGGGGGGGGGGGCACTCTGCCATCTGAGCTAACCAGGAGTCTAGCAGATTGCAGCGCGAGGGGGAGTTAATCGACGACTTGAAGCAAAGGGAGACTGAATATGGCAAATCAGTTCTGTGGCATCCCGTAAGGTAGAGGAAAATTCCTGATTGAAGTTGGAATCCTGAACCAGGACGAATTTTCCCTCAACTGCGAAGCTTTCTTTCTGAGAAAGACATATGGGTTTCCTTTGTAGCTTCATGCTACAATCGGGTGGATGACAATTTTTCCTTTCATGAACCTTCCTCCACCTTATGAGATTCCGCAGAGATGATTTGCCTAAATAAGTTCTACAACTATGCAATTGAAACATTAAAAAATATCTGCAAATTGTGGCAGACTTCCTCAAAACTTTTAATTCGATATGCAAATGTGTCTTTTTTTCTATCACTCGAAGCATTGGTATACATCCCAGCTACGTGTGCAATTTTAGGAGGGGTGGCAGAGTCACTCTCTAGGTAGTGGACCCACTGAGACAGGCATTTTGTGAACACCGGCAACACAGAAGAGTATGCGAATGGCACATGGCTCTCCAAGGGGGAAAAGAAAGGATAAAAGTGTTAGTTAAGTTCTAAGTAGACTTAAATGGTCACACGGCTACACGTATTAGGCAGTGTGGCAATACCTGGTGCGAAGGCAGTGCCAATTTTTTGCAAAAATTCCCCCTAGTAATACCTGCAGAAAGCTAACAAATTAGGCAATAAATAAAAGTGCAAAAGCACCACTGCTATTGAAAAACCACTTTTGATGAAAAACAGAGTATGTAGTAGATGCTAAGGCGTATGTAATTATATGTTATGTCATGATGGTGGAATGACAACCTATTTGGTCGTGATTGACGTTTCAGCAGTGTGTGTCGACTCATGTAGTAATGTAGTACGTTAAGAGTGATTTCTTAAGAGATAAAACTGTACTTATTCTAGTCATTTTGAGAGATGATCATTCCCTCAGCACTGTAATTGTGGGACGCATTCTGTATGCATGATGGTCCCTTTAGATGATCCAATGCTATAGTAAGTGAATGGCTTCTGCGCCTGTATCTTCAGGCTGTTCATGTTACATAAGGACAGGATGTGTATGTACTTGTGAACATTGTTTGCAGGTGGAATGCCATCCATATCTGAACCAGAGTGAGCTGCTCAACTTCTGCCAAGAGCACAACGTGGCGTTAACTGCTTACAGCCCACTTGGCTCTCCTGATCGGCCATGGTACGGTACTCTACATTGCAAGCCAACATGCTAAAAAGTATAAAATCAAAGGCCAAACACAATCACTGCGTGCGGATGCAAACTCTGCAGTAACATACTTCTAAGGCACTGCCAGTATCTGACAAGAGCTTAAGCTGGAATGAAGGATACAATTGCACTGGCATAGGCAAATTGCATAAGGATGGAGAAAATCCATGGCAGAAGCTAGATATGATGTATATTGTTGTACTGGCTGAAGAGCTGATGAAGGAGAGAAGGATGAGAAGATTAGAACAAGCTGATATTGAATGTCATAATGGTCACTAACTTGTAGAGTTAAAGTAATGAGAGTCTTATATTATGTGTTTGCACTTTATATGAAAGTTAGGCATTACCATGTATCTCAGCTAATCCGGGTCAAGCTGTTTTGAAGAAGGGCTACGAGATATGATGAAGGGACCAACGGTGTTATGTTAGCAGTTACCTTGTGCATGCTGGTGATTTTTCTCTTATCGGTTACTTGCAGACTTGGGTAAACCAATGCGTAATGTCAAATTACGCATTGCATTCGAAAACACCATATTCAGCAGTTTCCAACTCTCTAAATTATGAGTTGTAGTGCAAAATGCGAAAAACATTGCGAAATGAAGGTGGGACCGCAGGTTTCTCGTGTGCAACAGTAGTGCTCTTAAATGGGATTTTGAAAAATCAAAAGTATTCAATCGCTGATTTGGAAACAGCGAAAAAGGGACAACTTAAGGCAACGACATAGCTGTTGGCTGCTGCTGAAATAGCTCGTATTTCTTATTACTGATCTAATCCGCTACACAATGCTCTATGAGACAGCGTGATGTGGTTGTTTGTTTCTAGCAGCACCCAACAGCTATGCCTTCACCTTGTCACTTTTTCGCAGTCACCATGTCAGCCATTGAACAGTGTTGATTCTCAGAAAGTCCTTTCGAGAGCGCTGCTGTCACACGTGCAACAGGCATGAGCCTGCCTTCACTTTGCATTCTTTTACGCATTTTGCGCCAATACTTTCGAACACAAAAAATTAACTAGGGAAAATGTAGCAAGTAGAAAACTGTTGAATATTATGTTTTCGAATGTGATGCACAAGTTTACATTCAAGCTTACGCATTTAGGCAAGTAATTATAAATATAGGCAATTAATTTTGACCACTTGGACCAAGTGGGCGCGGCAGCGGTGCTACTATGCAGACCAACCCGTTTCTATACCTTCTGCAGGTTTCGCTCAGTTTGCTGCTTGTGCCATCGGGACCAACAGCGAACATTTCGACGCTGGATCTGCTGCCGCCTATCTTCGGATCTACAACTGGGAGCCAGAATGATAAAGTCCTGCTTGACATCAGCGTTGCGGTGCCATCAGGAGCCACGCTATCAACATCGGAAACGGAAAGCGGATCATCGTCGACGTCATACTGCCATGCTATAAATACAAGCTGCAACAGGCCGTCAACCAGTGGGCGCGGCAGCGGTGCTACTATGCAGACCAACCCGTTTCTATACCTTCTGCAGGTTTCGCTCAGTTTGCTGCTTGTGCCATCGGGACCAACAGCGAACATTTCGACGCTGGATCTGCTGCCGCCTATCTTCGGATCTACAACTGGGAGCCAGAATGATAAAGTCCTGCTTGACATCAGCGTTGCGGTGCCATCAGGAGCCACGCTATCAACATCGGAAACGGAAAGCGGATCATCGTCGACGTCATACTGCCATGCTATAAATACAAGCTGCAACAGGCCGTCAACCAGTGGGCGCGGCAGCGGTGCTACTATGCAGACCAACCCGTTTCTATACCTTCTGCAGGTAAGAAAACGCTATGGAAAAGTTTACTGTAGTAACAACGTCTGTCTGCTCCTGCTGCCGTGCCCACGGCCCTTGATCGATCTTGTGTACTCGATGCATGCTCTTTTTCAAGCTCTTCTACTACTTAGCGGGGACGTTGAAACAAATCCGGGTCCAGATGATGTGACCATTGCAGAACAGCTGAAGTCTATTGCGAAAGATATCCAAGAAATAAAGAAAGGTAAAGCAGTGGCTAACCAAAAGCTTAATGCAATCGACAAAAAATTGGAAAAGATCGGAATGCTTGAGAAACAAGTTGCTGAGAGTAATGAAAGAATAGCTGCACTTGAAGACAATGTGTCCTTTCTGGCAAGAAAGGTTGACGAACTGGAAAATAGAAGTCGTAGGTCGGACCTCATCATCTATGGGTTGGATGAAGAAGAGGGTGAATCCACTGAAAGTCTCCGTGGGTCTGTAACTAGAAACATCTTTCAGGATATACTACATATTGAAGTCGCAGGCATTGAAAGGATTCATCGTCTGGGGCGAATGCGAAGTGACAGAACAACAAACAGGCCAGTGATATTGAAACTTTTGGACTATCGCGATAACGTGAAGATCTTCAAATGCTGCTCAAAACTAAAAAAATCAGGATATTCTATCAGCGAAGATTTTTCACGTCCTCTCAGGGAAATCAAAAAGAAACTATGGGACACAACTAAAACAAACCGTGACAGAAAGGAGAAGGTCTTCTTAGTGCACGACAAAGTAAGCATCAATGGCCAGCTTTTCAAATGGGATGAAGAAATAAACGACTTGGTCGAAATAAAAAGTGAGAAGAAAATTGAAAAAAACGGAAATGCGAGCAATCCATCAAAAAAACACGCAGCTGCCGATAACCCTATTAAATATAAACGCGCGCAGCCTTCTAAATAAGATTGACCACTTGGAAGCTACCCTTCTCGCCTTTAATCCAGATATTGTTGTGATCACTGAGACTTGGCTGCACTCTGGCGTTCAAGATCATGAAATCGTTCCCCCGGGCTATGTCATCATTCGCAAAGACAGGGAATCTAGGGGTGGGGGAGTGGCCTTGGTCTTAAAACGTGATCTACCCTTTACGCAAATGCCTGACATTCCTGGTGTAGAAGCCGTTTGGTGCAAAGTTCACTTGAAATGTAAATCTGTTAATGTGGGCGCGGTCTACAGGCCACCAAATGCTGAAACTGTGTATTTGGATCTTCTGTTTGATTACATGTATAAATATGTCTATGGCTCTATTATCATATTAGCTGGCGACTTTAATTGTCCGCTAGTTAACTGGGATACTTTAAGCTCAACTGATGCAACAAGTAATGCCATGTATCGTATCCTATTCACTTTAGAACTTGTACAAGTTGTTAGAGAGCCTACTCGTGCGCGAGGATCATCCAATTCTATACTAGATTTGGTGTTTGTTAGTAACTACTTCAGAATAGATGACTGTAAAGTTGAAGTGTCAAAAGGAATTTCTGACCATGAAACGGTACTGTGTACGCTGTTCTTGCCAAACTTGGGTCGCCAGCGCGGTCCGACGAAATATGTGCGCGCATTTAACAGAGCGAACGACGCGGCTGTTATGACGTATCTTATTCATGAATTTAATGATTTTTATGATTTGTATGTTCAGAGTATCATAACTCTTGACGCCTTGTGGGTACAATTTAAAGAGCACGTGATGCATTGCATCACAAATTTTATTCCTTTGAGAAAGAAGGCAACATGCAAGCACAATCCGTGGATTACTAGAGAAATAATCCACATGAAACGAAAAATTAATAGGTTAAGGCAACGAAATAGGCAACGACCAAACTTAGAACTAAAGGTAAACATAATTTCGCTAACAAAACAATTAAAGAATAAAGTACTCGAAGCTAGGAAACGATTTTGTGGCACTACACTTAACAACTTCATTAAAAATTCGCCGGCCAAGTTCTGGAGGCATTTAAACAGAAAGAATGTTACTGCTAGTTCGCCTACACGTGGAAAGCAGCAAGCTGACTCATTTAACAATTACTTCCAGACGATATTCACCGCCGATAACGGTGTTTTAGGACCATTATCGTGCTATATTAATGAGTCTACGCAACTTTCTGGCGCTCCGGTCATAAGTGTACCTGGGATTCTTTCTCTGTTGTTGAACCTTGATGAAAGAAAGAGTTGTGGTCCTGACGGAATTCCAAACTGCTTTCTTAGGCGCTATGCCGAACCAATCAGTGAATATCTATACCTCATATTTTCTAAGTCACTTAAGGACAGCTGTCTGCCCGCTGAATGGAAGGTAGCAAAAATTGTGCCCATTCACAAATCAGGCGACGTAACGTCCCCGTCCAATTACCGGCCTATATCCCTCACATGTACCTGTTGTAAAATTCTTGAGCGCATCTTATTAAAATTTCTTAAAGAACATACTGAGACAAAAAACATCATTCACCCAAACCAGCATGGCTTCAGAGCAGGGTTGTCCACTGTTACCCAACTGGCAGAAATCTTTCATGACCTCGCAGAGGGAATCAATCATCAAAGCCAAACTGATATAATTTTCCTTGATTACTCAAAGGCTTTTGATCGCGTGGCACATGCTAAACTGAATTTCAAACTAAACAAAATACTAGGCGATGGTCCCGTTACAAGGTGGATAGCCAGCTACTTATCGGAACGCCGACAATATGTGCAATACAATGACCATGCTTTTGATATCGTTCCGGTCATTTCTGGCGTGCCGCAGGGCTCTGTGCTAGCACCCTTTTTATTCATCTTATACATAAACGACATAACCTACCACGTTGATGTGAAGGTGCGTCTCTTTGCGGATGAGTGCGTGCTATACCAAAAAATAAACACTCATGCAGACCAAATAAGGTTAAACACAGCTTTGGGCAACGTCATAAAGTGGTGCAATACATGGCAAATGGCAATCAATATGGAAAAAACTGTAGTGATGTCTGTCACAAATAAGAAAACAAAACTTAATTCTCTTACGGTACTGGCAATGGCGTTCTCAGAACAGTAACTAAAAAGAAATACCTTGGTGTGATTGTTTCTGATCGTCTCAGCTGTAAAACCCAAGTACAAAACATTACCAAAAAAGCAATGAACAGTTTATACTTCCTTAAGCGCACCTTGCGCTTTGCGACTTCAGATACCAAGTTACTCGCATATAATGTCCTCATCCGTCCAATCTTAGAATATGCAAACGTCGTCTGGTTTCCATATATGCAAAAAGATGTACACATGCTCGAATCAGTTCAACGAAAAGCTGTTCGTTTTATCTATCGTAGATACCGGCGCACTGATTCTCCCACAGAGCTGCTTTCCTACGCAAGCCTAGACACCTTATCAAGCCGCGGCACGCTCCATAGACTCAAGTTTCTTTATCAATTAATTCATAACGCATTTAACATGGATCCTGCTACTTACATTAGTTTTAATCGTTCTAGAGAAACACATCACAAGCATGACTTTACGATTAATGAATACTCTTGTGCTAACAACACATATTACTTTTCCTTGTTCCCTCGAGCCATAAGAGAATGGAACAGCCTAGACAAATCTATAACTGCGCAGGATTCCTTGGAAATGTTCGCTGAGCTCGCAGCCTTGTCAGTCTTGTCAAGAATCCAGACCTGATGATTATGTTTAGACTGTATTGATTTTGTGTTGTTGCCTACTCGGTGTGTAACTCGCGCATTACGGTACTGTACTCTATACTGTTTGTATTGTTGCCCGCTTGATGTGTAACTGGCGTATTATGTACTGTACTGTATACTGTACTCCTGTATCTTGCTGATAAATCCACTCCTGTAACAGTCCCAATGGGACTAACAGTATGTTAAATAAAAAAAAAATCAGTGATGACAAAAAATCGCAGTTTTGCCCGAAACGCAAAGTATCGATTGCAAATAGCAAATTAGTAGACAGCCATAAGAAGTAAGGATTGTAGTTTTGTCGGCCGTATCAACTTGGAAACACTCGCGTACTAACTAAATGTGCAAGCGTGGTGTCAGTGCGCACGTGCAGATATGCACAGATCACGCTCGATGACAGAAGACACTCGCTCTCAAAACTCTGGCACGAGGAAGCGTGGCAGTAGCAGCGAGCCAAGTGCCTTTCATGCTGTCTATCGCTTCAACGTAAATTGAACAGCGAAAACACAGCATGCGTAAAGTTTCAAGCTGTCGGCCGACCTAGACTTTGCCCTCAAAGCGAATCGCTTTCAAGATATAGCCTGCGCGACCGCGCCCTACACATTGCTGGCAAAGTACAACGACCCCCCTACCTCCTCTCCCCCTGCTTCCTTGCGCGCAACGGAGGACAGGGCGCTTCTTCCCTGCTTTCTTCCCTTGCACGCACGAGATTGAGTCACGATCGTTGGCTCACCCTCGCATGCTTTCACTCCCACATACAGTATACGGTGTGCGGGGACTGTGTTATTGCCCTTGGACTTTATATGGAACATCACAGTGACGGTGACAGCAAAAATGCGCCTGGAGCATCTATATAATTGGTATCGCAAAAAAAGATTTACAAGCTATGCGTAAAGCAACTGCTAATTAAACACTGTTGGGCCCATTATCGTATCTCGTAGGCCTTTATTAAGCAGCCTGGCCTGCCTTAGTCGGGACACAGTATACAAAAAAATATTGATAGGAGGCTTTGTGTTGAGAAAAACTGATCATTTCTCAGTTGTCTTATATTCTGTACACTGAATCTAAGTCTGGTTGCATATATGTATATATTAGTCAACTTCCGTTAATTCAATCCTGACAGGACCAATGAAATTTATTGAAATATATGGCGGGTCGAGTTAAACAGGACGCATAAACATGCTAAAACACACGTACCGCTGATTCATTTGACAGTATTTTCTCGAGTCTTACTTGCCTCTGAATCAAATGCTCACCCACTTTTTATGTGTCCACAGGAGTGCTTTCTTCGTCCTTTATGGTGGTGACGTATAAAGTCACTATTCCAAAATGGTTTGTTCTGATAATGGTCTTTGATCAAAGCGAGCTAGTGCAGTTGCAGACGGTCGGCTCAATATGCTGTAACGAGGACGGACACATAGAAAGTGTTGATGGGTCTCCTTGCAACCATAGTCACCACACGTACGTAGGGTTGTCGGCCATTCCAATGCAAAAAACAAAACTTCGTAAAGGCTGCTCCTAGCCATAGCCGACAAAGAATGGTGGCCTCCGTTCGGTATTAGTCCAGTTGGCATGCGAAGGCGGCAGAGTACGCAGGTGGTGCAACCAGTTGTATTGAAAACATGGGTTGTTCCACATATTTCACCATATGCTTCATAACACTGACATTTTATAATCTTATGCACGAAGTAGCATGCGAGAAACTCGTATTTTTTTCTGTACAAGCATATTGGCTTGGATACGGGGAAAAGGGTTGTAAATGGACTTTTGATATATATATATATATATATATATATATATATATATATATATATATATATATATATATATATATATGTGTGTGTGTGTGTGAGAGAGAGAGAGAGAGAGAGAGAGAGAGCAAACTTGCAATAATTCGATCCTGACGGGACTGACGAAACTGTTCAAATTATACGGTGGGTGGAATTGAACAATATGCATAAAAAACGCCAATACATACGTACCGCTAATTCATTTGACAGTGTTTGCCCGAGTCAAACACGCCCCCGAATCAAACGTGCACCCACCAAGTGTCCGAAGCAGCTAGAATATTAACATAGAAATGACGTATAAAGCTCCTAAATAAAAACTCTTAAAAATTTACACTCTTTGGGGCTTATCTTGTCCCACCACAATAATCGTCATCTGTATTGCCCGTATTTCC
Organism: Dermacentor albipictus; assembly: GCF_038994185.2. NCBI lineage: Eukaryota > Metazoa > Arthropoda > Arachnida > Ixodida > Ixodidae > Dermacentor > Dermacentor albipictus. The sequence continues at coordinate 74,345,819 of NC_091821.1, forward strand.
TTTTTTTAACGCTGCGAGCCCGGTACTTCCAAGTCACGAATGGCTTACGCGTTATCAGCGTGACACAGCATTCTCGACAGGAAAACAGCGAGTGCCGAGTTTTCAAGAAAGTAAACGCAAGCAAGTTAGATTACGATTATTGTTGTGGGACAAATATACATCCAAAGGGGGCAACTGTTTAAGAGTGTAAATTAGGAATCTAACGCGCACCCGATTCTTTATAATGGCGGCCGGTTTCTTAAAGTTAGCTTCGCCGCAATACAGTTGTGTTATGCGGTAAAGCGTACAAACTCTATGAAGGGGGTGTTGGTTTCGTGTCCGATTGCGCCGCACTGGCAATTTTCGGCCCAATCTCCTTGGAAAACAAAAGGCGCGCGTTACAATCTGGTAAATACCGTAATCATACATTGTAAGCTACCGTTACAGCTTGAAAATTTTTCTAGGGTGGGTCCACAAAAGGTGTTTTCGACGGGAGATGACGTGTTCACGCATTCACGGTCCCCATAGCGCCGCCGAGACAGGCTCTGCCCTTAAAGGGGTTGTTATTGGGGTCACCATATGGGTCGGGCACGTGCGTGGTGACTGGAGATGTAAATGACATATTAGGGTGGGTAATTTGAGCTCTGTTACGTGTTACGGTGTACTTGAGGAAGGCACAACCGTCTAAATTAAGTGTGGTATGTCGTTCAACAATGTCCAACAGCAAAAATCAATTTGTGCTTGTGACCATTGTCATTCAGTTGTCCATTTACGCTACATTTTTTCATGGCTATGCATGTAGTAAAACGGATGTCAGGACTACAAAAAGAAGATATATATCACAGTGAAATGCAGAAGTGTTGAATCCATAGACTAATATATAAATACAGGGTGTCCCAGAAGTCTTTCCCTGATTACAAACATGTAGAAGGCAGAAAATATGACATATGGACACATATCTTTTATCTTGAATTGCATGTGACATATTCACGTTTTTGTTGTGCATGCATGCATGCATGCATGCATGCATGCATACATACATGCATGCATACATACATGCATGCATACATACATGCATGCATGCATGCATGCATGCATGCATGCATGCATACATACATACATACATACATACATACATACATACATACACACATACATACATACATACATACATACATACATACATACATACATACATACATACACACACATACACACATACATACATACATACATACGCAGAATTACTGACATCATAACATCCATGTCTCACGAAATGTTGACCAACAGATGGGTGGAATTAGAATATCACCTGGATATCCTTTGGGCAACAAAAGGAGCACACGTTGAAATTTATTAATTCTCTGTGTGTACACAAAAACTTGAATATGTTATGACCAGAACCGGTAACGCACTCCCTCACCAGAGCAGGATTGGCCACCCTGGTGAGTTCTTGGCCACAACCTCCTATAAAGAACACAACAATCAAACCCCGGCCCTCAGTCCCCAGCAGCTGCGAAGCAACTGACCACGGCGGCGGTCAGACCTGCGACGCAGCAGAGGGTGCTAAGAATCTCTGGCTCCGGACAGGCCGCCATTGGAATATGAACTTGGCAACGTTTAACGCTAGAACGTTATCTAGTGCGGCGAGTCTAGCAGTGCTATTGGAGGACTTAGAGGGCAGTAAATGGGATATTATAGGGCTCAGTGAAGTTAGGAGGCCAAAAGAAGCATATACAGTGCTAAAATGCGGGCGCGTCCTGTGCTACCGAGACTGAGCGGACAGACGAGAACTAGGAGTCGGATTCCTTATTAATAAGAATATAGCTGGTAACATACAGGAATACTATAGCATTAACGAGTGGTTGGCAGGTCTTGTTGTGAAACTTAATAAGAGGTGCAAAATGAAGGTTTTACAGGTCTACGCCCCTACATCCAATCATGATGACCAGGAAGTCGAAAGCTTCTATGAAGACGTGAAATCGGCGATGGGTAGAGTGAAAACAAAATACACTATACTCATGGGCGACTTCAATGCCAAGGTAGGCAAGAAGCAGGCTGGAGACAAGGCATTGGGGGAATATGGCATAGGCACTAGGAATATCAGGGGAGAGTTATTAGTAGAGTTTGCGGAACAGAATAATAAGCGGATAATGAATACCTTCTTCCGCAAGCGGGATAGACGAAAGCGGGTGTGGAGGAGCCCGAACGGCGAGACTAAAAATGGAATAGACTTCATACTCTGCGCTAACCCAGGCATCATACAAGATGTGCACGTGCTCAGCAAGGTGCGCTGCAGTGACCATAGGATGGTAAGAACTCGAATTAGCCTAGACCTGAGGAGGGAACGGAAGAAACTGGTACATAAGAAGCCAATCAATGAGCTAGCGGTAAGAGGGAAAATAGATGAATTCCAGATCAAGCTACAGAACAGGTAGTTGGCTTTAACTCAGGAAGAGGACCTTAGTGTTGAAGCAATGAACGACAATCTTGTGGGCATCATTAGGGAGTGTGCAATGGAAGTCGGTGGTAACTCCGTTAGGCAGGATACCAGCAAACTATTGCAGGAGACGAAAGGTCTGATCAAGAAACGCCAATGTATGAAAGCCTCTAACCCTACAGCTAGAATAGAACTGGCAGAACTTTCGAAGTTAATCAACAAGCGCAAGATAGCTGACATAAGGAAGTATAATATGGATAGAATTGAACATGCTCTCAGGAACGGAGGAAGCACAAAAGCAGTGAAGAAGAAACTAGGAATTGGCAAGAATCAGATATATGCGTTAAGAGACAAAGCGGCAATATCATTACTAATATGGATGAGATAGTTCAAGCGGCTGAGAAGTTCTATAGAGATTTATACAGTACCAGTGGCACCCACGATAATAATGGAAGAGAGAATAGTCTAGACGAATTCGAAATCCCACAGGTAACGCCGGAAGAAGTAAAGAAAGCCTTGGGAGCTATGCAAAGGGGGAAGGCAGCTGGGGAGGATCAGGTAACAGCAGAATTGTTGAAGGATAGTGGGCAGATTGTTCTAGAGAAACTGGCCACCCTGTATACGCAATGCCTCATGACCTCGAGCGTACCGGAATCTTGGAAGAACACTAACATAATCCTAATCCATAAGAAAGGGGACGCCAAAGATTTGAAAAATTATAGACCGATCAGCTCACTGTCAGTTGCCTACAAAGTATTTACTATGGTAATCGCAAATAGAATCAGGAACACCTTAGACTTCTGTCAACCAAAGGACCAGGCAGGATTCCGTAAAGGCTACTCGACAATAGACCGTATTCACACTATCAATCAGGTGATAGAGAAATGTGCGGAATATAACCAACCCTTGTATATAGCTTTCATTGATTACGAGAAAGCGTTTGATTTTGTCGAAACCTCAGCAGTCATGAAAGCATTACGGAATCAGGATGTAGACGAGCCGTATGTAACAATACTGAAAGATATCTATAGCAGCTTCACAACCACCGTAGTGCTCCATAAAGAAAGCAACAAAATCCCAATAAAGAAAGGCGTCAGGCAGGGAGATACGATATATCCAATGCTATTCACAGCATGTTTACAGGAGGTATTCAGAGACCTGGATTGGGACGAATTGGGGATAAGAGTTAATGGAGAATACCTTAGTAACTTGCGATTCGCTGATGATATTGCCTTGCTTAGTAACTCAGGGGACCAATTGCAATGCATGTTTACTGATTTGGAGAGGCAAAGCAGAAGGGTGGGTCTAAAAATTAATCTGCCGAAAACTAAAGTAATGTTTAACAGTCTCGGTAGAGAACAGCAGTTTACGATAGGTAGCGAGGCACTGGAAGTGGTAAGGCAATACATCTACTTAGGGCAGGTAGTGACCGCTTATCCGGATCATGAGACTGAAATAATCAGAAGAATAAGAATGGGCTGGGGTGCGTTTGGCAGACATTCTCAGATCTGAACAGCAGGTTGCCATTATCCCTCAAGAGAAAAGTGTATAACAGCTGTGTCTTACCAGTACTCACGTACGGGGCAGAAACCTGGAGGCTTACGAAAAGGGTTCTACTTAAATTGAGGACGACGCAACGAGCTATGGAAAAAAGAATGATGGGTGTAACGTTAAAGGATAAGAAAAGAGCAGATTGGGGGAGGGAACAAATTCGAGTTAGTGACATCTTAGTTGAAATCAAGAAAAAGAAATGGGCATGGGCAGGACATGTAATGAGGAGGGAAGATAACCGATGGTCATTAAGGGTTACGGACTAAATTCCAAGGGAAGGGAAGCGTAGCAGGGGGCGGCAGAAAGTTAGGTGTGTGGGTGAGATTAATAAATTTGCAGGGACGACATCGCCACAATTAGTACATGGCCGGAGTTGTTGGAGAAGTATGGGAGAGGCCTTTGCCCTGCAGTGAGCGTAACCAGGCTGATGATAATGATGAAGCAGTTCAAGAAAATTTATTCTGGTGTGATGTTTGTCAAAGGAGTAAACAAAGAAGCCTTCGCAGATGTATGTCAATATGGGCAACTCATACATAAAAACAGTGAAGCTGTATAAAGGAGTTCTCACATCCTTAACAAGTCCTAGGGGTTCTGATCTGCCACTGCCCTATCCTACCTAAGACTTTACAAATGCTTCACTGTGTGATTCCTTCACTATAGCCGAGTCATATCAAACGTTTCACTATATCGGAGCTTAGAACCTTCTATATTCTCTCCGATGCATTTTCCTTTATGCTGTTGTGGCTCTATTGATGCCAGTGCCTGTCTTTGTTTTGATGGTCTAGTTGAGCTGTGTTAATTGCTGGCTGTCAGTGATGACACGTCACTGATGCCAGCGTGACTGTGTGTTCTCACCTATGCCCGGATCATACGACTGCTTCTGGGCTCTGATGCAGGCTGTTGCTGGCTGTTTTCTGGCCAGTGCTTGAAACCGACCACACTGCACATGAGAATCGCTGTGAAACTGCCCTGAACAGCTGCGCTGTAAAATACTGCGTTTGGAATGAAATCCACGCAGCACCCTTTACTCACCTTCAATTAACAGTGTGTCTACCAACCGGGAAAACCAGGAATTCTCAGTGATATTGAGTAGTCTGGAAATACTCCGGGAAAACTCGGGGAATTAATGCTTCTATGAGGGAAAATTAGCTGTAATTTTATCTAAAGGGAACTAAAGTCGCTGTAAAGCTGGCTCGAGTAATAGAGAGGAATCGCAAGGAATGTTCTTAAACGCCGTGTCATCGGCTGGAGGAGTTGCCAGTGTGCAGTCAATGGCCCACTTGCCGGATGCCCGATAAATCGGACGGCTTCGCGGCACCACCACGTACCCCATAGAACGTCTCTGAAAACGTATCTGAAATTTTGCACGCAAGAACCCTTCGCCGTCCGATTTTCCGGACTTCTTGCCCTGACCGAAGGTCCGAAACGGAATTAATCAAAGCCACCACCGCTGCCGTTTCTATTGCCTCGCGGCCTCGAAACGGCGCTCTCGCACGCAGATCCGATGGCAGCCGTAGTCACTACCACCGCAACGCTAGGCCTAGCTGCTTTGACGTTTGCTATTAAGCTTCTTGCTGCTCGGTGCCGTGTTTTTCATTGAAAGAATTGCCGCTGTCAACAATGGCACCGACTCCGGCTTTGTGGTCATTGCGATTCCATGGCTTCGATGCTCAGAAAGCACACTGCGTTGCATAAAGCCAGTTTCCGAAAGTTAGTTTTGTGTTAGTGCAATTTTGCCATGCGGCGAAACATGTGCAAATGTATTGCGGTGAAGCATAAGAAGTGCGGGAAGGGGCAATTCTTATGGGACACATTATGTTGAGAGAAAGCACCAAAAAAAAAAGAACACGAGGACAAAAGAAGGAAACGAAGACGCAGTGCTAGTTATGTAGTACCAACTAGCCCACCAGTCTATTCTCTTGAACACATTATGTATTCCTTAATTATACACGCATGTACCCGTCATCTCCTGCCATAGTAGGAGCACCGATACGCCTAATAAGTGTACTGGCAAGCCTTCAAAGCTTTTTCGGATGTGCCTGCGGCGATTTAAACCCATAAGGGCAACAAAATACGTGCATTCTTGTTTTCGAACTGCCCACTTTCTCGGACGTTTTCGCGGCCCTTAGGGAATTAGAAAAATCGGACGTTGACTGTACAACTGACCAGGAGGATGCTTAATGGTCCGTGGGGCGAACGAGCGGCGGAAGGAATACGAGGACACAAAGGACCTACGCATTGAGGAATGAACGGTAAAGGAAGCGTGCCATTGATTCTTTCAAGAAGCTTAAGCTCAAAAAACAAAGTGGTGGATGACGCCGAGATGCAGCTGACCATCATCCAAACCAAATAAACACTTAAAAGCAGTGAAACGCAACACTGAGGCGTTCTGCTCAGGCTGAGAGTAAGTCAGGACAGTAGAGGTTGACTTTCCAGCTGCTGAGAGAGAATCTCAATTGTTACAAAGTTCAGGCGTCATACCAATGAGCTTGCTATAAGTTGATAGAAATAGCTCATATTTGAAAATATTTGCTTCTATTTGCATCTCCTTTGTATTCGTATTTGAGAATGGTCGACTCAATTTGCAATGGGTTTTACAATTTTTTTGAAGATATTTTATTCGCTGTGCATTTTACTAACACCTACTTTCTGTTTTCCTCTGGAGCAAAATAAACGTTGCTCCTTACTATTCAGACTGGATTAGGTCGTTTCTTTAACATGCTTGCCAGAGCGTGACAGCACTGGGCGACATGATGTCAGCCCATCTTTACATAAAACAAATTTCTGGGTCACTCAGGGAATATTGCAAAGGCACTCAGGAAAAACCTGGAAAACTCAGGGAATTTGGCAATGCCAAGTTGGTAAACACCCTGACTCAATTTTTTTTCACCATGTCATGTTGAGGGGTGTGGAAAAGTTGGATGAATCTGCACCTGTCATACGTAAGCATTTCTGATCCACTAAAACAATTTCAGTACATGGCCTGCACTTCTCTGTTCTCTTTTGAGTCCTGCTAGTGCCACAATGAGATCTGTTGTTGGCTGTTTATAAATGTACCTCTTATGGGTACATCTACATGTTTTGACTCGCTGCAGTTGCTCAGTTGCTATGGCGTTGCGCTGCTGAGCACGGGCTTGCAATTTTGGTCTTGGCTGCAGCGGCCACAGTGATCTCATTACCATGGGAGCAGAATGCAAAAAACACTTGTGTACTGTGCATTAGGTGCACATTAAGGAACCCCAGTTGGTTAGAATTAATCAGGAATCTTCCACTATGGTGTTCCTTGTAACCCACTGTTTCAGGATGTTAAACTGCGCAAAATATATTAACATCTATTCTTTGTTATGTCGAATGAAAAGGAGATTCACTTGATGAAGTGGGGCTCGGCAGTTTTTGTGTTCTGTTCTGAGTGTAAGTTCACAGGTTTGATTCCCATCTGAGGCAGGTGCATCTTGATAAAGGCAGAATGCAAATGCACCAATGTATTTAGCTCTGTGCATGTTAAAGAAACCCATGTGGTCGAAAAATATCCCAGAGTTCTTCCTTGACTGCAGAGCTCCTCATAGCCCTAGTTTAGCTTTGAGGTGTGTAGACCTACTCAATAAATAAATTGGCTGAAGTGGGCTTTCATAACAGCATGCCGACGTGTTTCACTGATTACCATATACCGAATGTTTCAACGAAGACCTTCACAATTTTTTAAAGGTTGCCTGTGGCAAATAGTACAATTCTAGTTCATGAGCTGGTCTATACTTGAAGAGGCGGACATTAATTTCAAAAAATTAAAATGCATATTAGACCATTTAAAAAATCACTAATTAGGTTTTAGCTAATTACCTTATAGCCCATATTGTAATTTACTTATTCTAGCCATAGAGTTCGCTAGGCGTAACCATTTGAACGAATTCTCAGGATGAGACCAGTTTCGAGATATTAGTTCTCGTACTTTGCCGAGAAATGCAGTGTCGTTCCTGTTACATTTGTGCGTGAATGCACAAAAAGGCGTTTTGATAAGAAACTGTAATGCCAATGCATTTCTCAATTACTATATTGAAACTGGTGTCATCGTGAGAATTCGTTCCAAGTAGATCCGCTTTGTGAACTCCACGGCTATAATTTGTATATTACAATATAGGCCATAAAATAATTAGTTAAAATTTTTGTGAATTTTTTTTTCGTCATTTAATTATGCATTTAATTTTTTGTGCAAATCGTGTCCGCTACTTCGAGTAGACCATCTCATGAACTAGAATTGTGCAATCCGCCACAGGCAACTTTCAAGAATTTTTGAAAGTGTTCACTGAAGCACCTTGTATAAACACCTGCTGCATAAAACAAAGAAGTAATTGCAGGAATAAAACAAAAAGGAAGAACTGATCGAATGTGAGCACAGTGGTGCAAGCATATTTTTATAACTAAGGAAAATTTATAACTAATTTATAACTAATTTATAACTAATTTATAACTATTTTTATAACTAAGGAATAACTAAGGAAAAGAATAGTGCAGCAAGTACATATATCACTGGTTCCGTGACTCTAGGATTCATGTTTTGCAGGCATCACTTTATTTACATCTGTTTGTAGGACATGAATTTTCTGAGGCCATACACTTTATTTTTCGGAAGTTGCTGGTCCATGTGGCTTAATCATTTTGCATCAAAATCATCAAAGCAGGCTGAGTACTTGTACTTGAGCGTATCAATTTCATTGAACCTGTCTGCATTTATGTGCAGGGCAAATCCTGATGAACCAGTTCTCTTGGAAGACCCTGTAATCAAGTTCATTGCTGAGGCACACGGCAAGACAACAGCTCAGGTAATGGAACACATTAAATAAAACCGAATCTCATTATAAAGAAGTTGCCCCGAATACGAAAATACATTTGTTATGTATTCTATATTCGTTTAAGCATACACGTAGATATCAGTGTAAAGAAATGGGATAATTTCCATGTGAATGAAGCGCTAAAGGTGTGCTTCCGACGGGCCAGCAAAGGGTCTCCTGTGGATTTTGATGACCCGTCGACATCTTGCCGTGTTGATACGAGGCACGGGAACAACTGTAAATTATATACACGCGCTCTGCGTCACCTCGAATACGCAACTGTGCGATCAATCAGTGCTTTTTCATGGGATCGGCATGTTGGCTTGTTGACTGTGGCCCAACCAAGCCAAGCCGCTTGCCAAAATGTGCGTGTCGCCGACATACTTTTTGGACATGGAGGCGACTGCGCGTGAATACGTACTCCGCTACTACGACTGTTAGTCTAGCCCACACGTGTTATCGCACGCTCAGATCGCCAATGTCTGCAAGTGCAAACATAAAAACGTGCATGCCGCCGACAGTCTTTTCGAACACGGAGTGGACCACACGTAGATCAATATCTTACTTAGTTACTACGGCCGTCTAGCCAGTGCGTCTGATTTCGCGCTTGATCGCCGATAAGGACTATGATGGAGTGCTACCATATTGGTGGCGAGCCTCCCGTGAAGACTTGTAAGGTATCTGAAAAATCGATTGGCGACTGTACATGTTTCACATTTTTGCTACCAGAATTTATATATTGAGGCACACGCAAACAAAAATTTGCTTCGCTAGAACTGATACTGTATTGGATCCCGCATTTTTCATTTCATTATAGCAGGAGAATACTCCATTGCAATAAAGCATGATCAACCAGATGTAATACTTACTTTCTTAATTCGTGTTTGCTATATTGAGGTTCGACTTTACTGTCTTCTGTGGAAGTGCAGACAGATATTTATCTCTTCATATCTTTATTAATTGTCCCTGCAATGGGCAGTAAAAGGTGAAAAGCGGCGGAAAATCCCTTTTTGTTTCAGGTGGCTGTTTACACAGTATTAAAAAATAGGGCTTTGCCTTCTTTATAACTATTTATAACTAATTATACTAAGTTCTAATTATAACTTTTGGGGGCATTGTGTATTAAGATCTCTAAAAACTGCTTTATTGTCGCCGAGCTCAAGCCGTGACAACAAAAACGCAGCATGTGCTGATGATGATTTGTAGAGATGTGAAAGATTTACGCGTGATTTCTGATATGTACACATGAAGAAGATGGAAGTCACACAGTGTGCTTACATTCGCATAGTGTGATCAGTCTACATAGGTACCCAATATGCATAGAATATTTTCTGCTGGTAATGCTGCTGCTATATTGGGCCTAATTGCGAAGGTTTTACAATATGAGAAAACCATAAAGAATTATGGGTAATTATGGGTTATTATGGGGCCAAAACCACAATATGATTATGAGGCATGGCGTAGTGGGGGACTCCGGAAATTTGCACCACCTGGGGTTGTTTAACGTGCTCCTAAATCTAAGTACATGGGTGTTTTCGCACTTCGCCCGCATCAGAAACTCATCAACACATGCACAAGAGTTATTAACATACCTCTGGGTGACAGTGTTGCAGCAGCCTTTATTTAAGCGGAGGTGTGGATAAAAAACTGCATTATTCTTAAAAATATTTGCTTTTGAGCTTTCTCTTGCAAAATTAAGCTTGGATGTTCCTTATTTTTGCGTCAGTAATTAAGGCGAATTTCACAGCAGAAGTTGGTTAATACACTTCAAGATCTCTACAAATACAAAGTAAATTTATATGCATGGAAATAAAAACAGTAGAAATGACTAAGAAGACAATGACAAACATACAAAGAGAGAAAGATAAAAATTTATTTACAGAAAGAGAAAACTACAAAGTGCCATATACATTCGAAACCACAAACCTTCCCAGTAGGAAAACATTAATAATATGCTATGAGTAGGGTACGAAGGACGTAGACACGTCCAAGTCCAGTTGACAAATCATCTTTATTGGCACATGTCTTCCGGTAGAGCACACACACGTGCAGAAATTGCGCGTGCAAATGGAAGCAGTCAGTCTCGACGTGGTATCTATCGACATCTGTAAATTTGGAGTCTTGTGAAGCTATGAACACTGGCCGGAAAATTTGCCAGGCGTTTGCTTGGCAGACTTTGCTGCGCACATGTGCACCTACGGAAAACGGCGTGAGCAAGCTGTGATTTGGTACCACTCCTACTCCATCGACGACATAATGAACTGCAAGTGTGGAACAGTCACGCTCTTTCTTCTTTTCTCTTGCAAAGTAGACATTCTAGACATCAATGCTTTTGAGCATATGTACACGGAACACCAGGATGCGTTGCTGCTAAAAATTTCTGATTTTGCAGCAAGCTCAACCTCCAGCAACTGCATCACCTCTGCCTCCAGATGTGCACAGATTGTGCTCATGACATTAAACGCCCGCTACGGAGGTCAACTGACCTGTAACATGTTCCTTTATTTCACCATAATGATGAAGAAGATTTGCTAGGAGCCCCAAATGCTAACCTTGTTGCGGCCTCAGGCCATTGCGCCAACGCCTGCTCGCGTCAGAATGTAATGACCGGTGATGCCTACAGTAAAATGATGTGCCTCACAAAGAACAGTTAGAGGTTGTTTGTGAGGACCTCCACTGCCTCACAATGCCAAATTCTGAGCCACTATGAATCTCCATGACTTGTGTTGCAGATTGTAGCAAGACCTTTGTTCTGCACCTTGTCATGGACGCGTACAACCGCTGCATAAACACTTTCTCCATGTGAACGCACAATGCGTACGTTACATGTGCCACAACAGGCAAGCTAGAGGTTGTGATCGAGGGACTCATTGTGCACACTGCCTTCAAGCTGATCATGCACGCTGATGGGGGCTTGCGTGACAGCGACCCAACTCCTTCCATACAGCTTTAGGAACATCAAGTGTGTCATAGTGCATGAAGTTGCTCTGATGAGCAGTGACGCTCTAGCACGTGTCGACGGCCACTTGCGAAAGATTACCGACAATTAGAAGGACCATTTCGGCAGCTTGGACTTCATCCTGTGCAGCGACTTGCGGCAGCTGCCCCCTGTCCTGGCCAGTAATGTCTACAAATGCAGCAGAACATGTGATAACGTCTTCAACGATGAGGTCACTTGGCGTCACCTCTCCTACTTCCCGATTCTGCAAGTAATCCGCCAAAGAGACACTATATCCTCATCACCCTGTCAAAAAAGGGTGATGGTCATGCACTCAGGAAGATAGAAGTCGAAAGGTTTGAGGCCTATTACATCTTCAAATACGGCGCAAAGTGCCACTGTCCTCGTGGCATCAGGAAATATAACCCTAACAAGGGCACCAAGGCATACAACACACCGGGCGCCATCCAAGACGTGCATGCCATTCCTGAGGGCAATGCGGATGACACCATGCTCAACTACTGCAGCGGTGCCTACTGCGAGAGTGCTAAGCGTTGGCTCGACTTACTTGTCACTGCTGAGGTAGGTAACCTGCCACAAAAAGTTGTTCTGGGCTTAAGAAAACCGTACATGCTTACCCTTAACATTGACGTTTTCAATGGCTTGGTTAATGTAGCGATGGATAACCTCAAGTATGTGCAGCTTGATGAAATAAGCCTCCCCAAATGTCCTTGGCTGAAGTTTGACTCTCAAGCAACCGGCAAGACCACTCACTTCTAGTCAAAACCCATACATCAGGTAGCTGGCCCTGTCGTTTCTGTCGATTGTGTTCCCATTAAACTGCATACTGCCGCTGTGACGTTGGAAAGGAATACGGGTGTGAGCTGCTGTCGCAAGCAGTTCTCTGTAATGCAAGCGAGTGCTGTCACATGCGCAAATCACCGGGCGGAACATAGAGTGAGGTGGTCTACAATTATCATAATTGCAGTCCACAGAAGTTCATTTACATTGCCTTAAGCCGAACCACTAATCTGGATGGATTATGTCTCACTAACGCAGAAGACTTTGCCTTTTACCATGGAAGGAAAAACCATGGATTGTGCCTTGTTTGAGGAATTTCATCGGCTACAAACCATTGGCTAAACATGGTCACTGCTACGTGCCTTGTTCGAGGAACCCCGCACCTTAGCTTTATGCTTCATCAACGTACAGTCGTTGCCATACACGCCTTTGACATCTCGCACGATCAAGTCATCTGTGAGGCGCCACTCCTCTGTCTCTGTGAAACCTGGACAGTGGGCTTGCCTGGTTACAAGTGCATTAATTAACATCGCCAAACGACATGATCACTGAGCTGCTGGAGTCGCCGTTTATGAGCGTTTGCACAGAACTATGCTCTTAAGGCAAAGACCTCTGAGGGGGTGTTCCCAGACCTCCCAGACCAACATTACTAACTTCGTGATGCCTAACGTCTTTGTGGTGTGCCTGGAGGATGCACCGGCGCTCGTTACTGGAGACTTCAACGTTAACAATCTCCGATGCGAAAACAGTTGGCTCGTTGCATTTTTTCATGCCGAACTAGGGCTTTGCCTGCTATCAAATGTCACACAATCCTAATACATGTAACAACACATGTTTTAAACCTCATCTTCAGAAAGGGTGTTGCCTCCCAAGTGCAATGCATGCTGTTTCCCACATACTTCAGTGACCACAAGGTGGTTCTGGTAGGCATTAAGTGAACTCTGTTCAAGTGTGTATTTGGCCGCATGACACCACGTATGCATGTTTACTTAGTAAGCCTATATTTTAGTGCATTTTATACAGCCAATAAAACATGAACATTACTTCTTGTGTGATTATTGTGATAGCAACTATAGGGACACTCCAGGTGCACGGCTGATCACATGTGCAGCCTGCTCACCAAGTGTAGTACATTGTGTGATCTGCTGCGGGTGCGATGGTGGCCACATTGGAGCGACAGCAATCTGAGTACACTGCTAGCCTGGTGCCTCTATGTATGCTGTCTTCCTCCGCACCCGACAGTGAAGGTCACGTGAGCTGTTGTGCTTTGAATGTGTGGCACAGTTGAAACGGTGAAGGGAATGGCAACACGGTATGTTTATACGCTTTGGGAGAGCACGCACTGCTCACGGCCGGTGCTCCTCATCATGACAGCATTCTAACCACACCTTGTTGCTGTCATTGAGTTCACTCTATTCATGTGTGTCTGAGAATGCCACACAATGTGCCTTTAGTTAGACATCTATTGTCTAGTGCAATTCATACTGCTGCTAAACCTGCAAACATTGTTTATTTTTCTTCAATTTATTTTTTCACGAATAGCGTGTTACCGGAAATAACACACAAGAAAAAAGATGGACAGGTGCTGACTCCCAAGTACTTTTATTGATAATCAAACTCATATTTATATGCATGCCTCGTGGGCTGACATCATGCATAAAAAACACGTCAGCAAGAAGGAATAAAAACGATCAAATTAAAAAGAATCGTATATCTCCGATTAGGCGTTGTTCATTAAATATGCATATCCAACTCGCCCAAATTCATACCTTCCAGTGAGCCTTACTTCAGGTGATACATACATTCTAGTATGTTGCTATCACATTCATTGCTTCGCCCTTTGGGTGAAACTGTGACTTTTTGTAACGCAACTTGCATTGGTCATTGTAGTACTGCACTTGACGTAAAACGCACTCGTTGGTTAAAAATAAATTTATCGATTATAAGTTGTGTGCAGTCATACAAATCTCTGTGTGAACAGATGCCCACAGTAGTCACATTCTCACTCTGAGTTTCATTGTTGCAGCTCAAAGCTACAATTTGAAGTGAAAGCATTGTAGCTGCTGGGCTGTTTTTCTTTTTCTTTCCTTTCTTTCGTTTTCTTCTGGACCCCTACCAGTGGCCAGAAGGTTTGGCGCTCTGTTGACCAGCACAAACTTGTGGGTTATGTATTAGGACTTAAAAGCCACATTTAAGTAGAGGCACTCTGTTTATGTACTAAGATTTCAATGCACATAAATGGCCACCTGGTTGCAAATAATCTGTAGCCCTCCATTATAGGACCCCAAACCCCAGGTACAGTTCTGTGATGTCCTTTGATTTCAAAATAAGTTTCTTTGATTTCTCAGGTTTTGATTCGTTATCAAGTTGAAAGAGGAGTTATCGTCATACCAAAAAGTGTCACAAAGGAGAGGATCATTGCAAACTTTGATGTAAGTATATTTTATCTTCTACACAGCTGTATTGCCAGTTAAAAAAAGGAAGAATAAAAGAGGCGTTTTCTTACGGAAAGCAAGTTATATCCTTGCTGGGAAGTTGATTTCTTAACACATGTCAGACCTGTATCGTTATGCTTTCTCTTCTAACTTGAGCTTTGTTGTGTAATCTACATTTATTTCGAATTGAGCTCATCTGTGGCTGCCACACATTCAAAATTCTGCACATTACACCGATGAGTTGCTAGCATCTTGTTAGAATATGCAGCGGTAGACAATGTAGAATGAGCTTACAAAAGGCACTCTGCAACACTTTTTTAAATGGTGAATAAACTTGCTTAGTGGCTATAACAAAGCTTTCACGAACATTTCAGCCTAATATTATTCTTGTACTTGCAGCATGTGCCTACAACCTAATTCAAAGAAAACAAGTGACATGATCAACACTGACAGTCAATAAACTTTGTCATGTCGTCTATTGTATAAAAACAAAACGTACCCTATACGTTTAGTTTAACCAACTTCTCAGTAGATTGCAGAACCACTCTATGAACATTTCAGATACACAAATCATCTTGGGCATGTCAGTTAAAGGGTTAAATCAATCATATATCTGATAGAAATCTTATTGCTGATAGTGTTGCAACTCCACCTGGTAGTGAAAAATAAATGATACCACTTTGCTGATACTGTGGCCTCTGAGATCAGGAAGTGCTATGGAGGGCCATGCCACACAATTTTTCAGTCGTGGCAATACGTAAGGTTGATATGATGTTGGACACAGCATGTCGTGCATCATAATAGGCAGACTTTAATATTGAATCTTGTAATAATACAAAGCCTGATAAGTTGTCAGCTGCAATTAAGTTAGATGAATTTCACACCTATGGTTGTGCCACATTATAATCTCTGTCATGTGTGTCTAAATAGAATGCTGTCATCGCTCAGCTATAAACATTTTGCTTCCTCAAACACTAATTTTGCAGAAAATAAAAGAGGTTCTGTAACCTTTTGCTGCTGTGCATAAGTACTACTGCAAAGCCATATCATTTTGTTGTCCACTCTCTTGATATAGGCACATTGGGCATACTTGTAGCTACTGGCCACTGAATTTCAGCTTTTCCATCTTGAGACATCAGGCTCAACTGGTCTATGGCCTTCACATGCCTAGTTTTGTATACTCTTTTCAGTTCTCAAAGTTTAAAGGCGTGAAGTACTAGAAAAAATCACTTTCAGTTCTTTCATCCAGCTTCAGATCCTTGTCAGAGCATATAATAGCTCTGTTACTAAAAGTTGCACTGGAGTTATCATTGTGGCAACTTGCTACTAGAGGAAGTCATGTTTAAAACATTTGTTGCTGGAAGCATGCATTAAACCACTGGTCTCTGATACTTTTCTGGGAACTTTTAAACTATTGCCAGTTATCTTAATCTTCAGCAATTCAAAGGTTAAGCAGCGGCATTTCGAGGTACATCTAATTCTTCAAGAATTTTATATTGGGTTGAGAAATTGGCTGCAGGCCAACGAACTCCCACAATAAGTGGTGAATCGTCGGGCTGGTACTAGCATCCAGGTCAAACATATCAGTGCCAATGGTCTCATTCTCGTCGTTGGGGCAGTTTTGGTTAGGTGGCCTTCTACTTCTGATGTTCATTCTCCACATGGCGAGGATGTCCTCTGTATAAACCGCTGAGTAAACAAAAATAAAATTTGAAGTTTACTGAAGCTACAATAGAGTCATGGTGAATTTAGAGACCTAAATATTTTATCGCTGATCGTCTGCCATTTGACACATGTGTGCTGGCTACCACTCCAACTTAGTTTGAGAGGCAGAATGATCTGCATTCTTTTAAAATTAGCCTTAGTTGATTTTCTGTCATTGTGCAAAACAGGTGGAGGGGGTTGCGTTGTTTTTTTGAAACTGTTTTAACATTCCTTTATGACATTGAGTTGCATTTTTCTGTACTATATATAGTTAGCCTTTATATTTCTTGTACAGTATTTGGCATAATTAAAATTGCCATAGGATACAGAAACTCCTCCTATAACTAGCGATGAGGTCAGAAGGGCCTTGGAAATACATGAAACGGGGAAGAGCGGCAGGAGAACATGGAATAACAGTCGATTTAATCAAAGATGGAGGAGAAATAATGCTTGGAAGACTGGCCGCTGTCTATACGTAGTGTCAATCGACTACAAGGGTCCCAGAAAACTGGAAAAATGCAAACATTATACTAATCCACAAAAAGGGGGACGTTAAAGAATTGAAAAATTATAGGCCCATTAGCTTACTCTTTGTATTACATAAAATATTCACCAAGATAATCTCCACTAGAATAAGGGCAACATTGGACTTTAGGTAACCAAGGGAACAGGCAGGTTTCAGGAAGGAATACGCAATGAATCACATCCATCTCGTCAATCAGGTAATCGGGAAATCTGCGGAGTACAATCAGCCTCTCTATATGGCTTTCATAGATTACGAAAAGGTAATTGATTCAGTAGAGATACCAGCAGCCATAGAGGCATCACGTAATCAAGGAGTACAGACCGCTTACGTAAATAGCTTGGAAAATATCTACAGAGATTCCATAGCTGCCTTCTACACAAGAAAAGTAGGAAGATACCTGTAGAGAAAGGGGTCAGACAGGGAGACACAATCTCTCCAATGTTATTCACTTCATGCTGTAGGGGTTGGGAAGTCGTAGGGAGGAACTTGGGAGGACAGGAATAGGCGAGCAGGATTTATTTACAGATATTTACATTAGAACAAGGGATACATTCTGCAGTCTAGCGTGACTCCCAAATGGAGCACGCAAGACGAAGCATACAGCATGCGAGCACGAAGCTCCAAACACACTGCTTTTCGTGCACGAGCACGCAGCTCACGAGCACGATTACGAGCACGATGATGAGCACACCCTAGCAGCCGACAAACAGCTTCTTATAAACACTCCGTCCTCCCTAGATCCCTAGGTGAGGGAAACGGCAGTTCACCTTTGGAGTTGACCCACCTTTTTGGAGGAGGAGGCCTCACACACACACGTACGCGCTTTGGATTCCCAGAACCCGAGTTGAGCGCGTCCTCGTAGCCAGGTGGTGACGCCTGACCCCAGCCGGCGCTTCTAAATTCCAGAGCTGCCTTTGTCCTGTAGTCGCCATGAGTGTCAGCAGACTGCAACGAATCCTGGGGCCCGAGGAAAACGTACCGCAAAGTACCCTTTTGTTAGGGAAGCCCTTCTTGCTGCAAGGAGACCGTGAAAACCCGGCAAATCAACCAACAATACACGGGGCGCCAAACGTGGCCAGCCCTGCTGCCGTCGCCGATTCTCCGAACGAGGCGCATGGTGGATTAACGCTGCCGTAGTCTCCAGTTCTCGGAAGGAAGTTCATGGTCGGTTAGCGCTGTCGTCCTCGCCGCTGTCGTCCTGAAGGGCGCCACCACCGCGGGTCAATCGAAGCACGTGCAGCGGGCTGAAATAGCTTTGCAGAGCAGTACCCCATGCAGGCCGATCGTAACAGAGCTTGGAAGAAGTGTTCAGGCTATTAAACTGGGAAGGCTTAGGAGTAACGATCGACCACGAACACCTCAGGAACCTTCGCTTTCCCAATGACATTGTTCTATTCAGCAATACTGCACACGATTTACAACAAATGATTGAGGACCTTAACAGAGAGAGTGTAAGAGTAGGGTTGAAGATTAATATGCAGAAGACAAAGATAATGATGAATAACTGGGCAAAGGAACAAGAGTTCAGGATCACCAGTCAGCTTCTAGAGTCTATGAAGGAGTACGTTTACCTAGGACAATTAATCACAGGGAACCATGATCATGAGACGGACATTCATAGAGGAATAAAAATGAGTTGGATCGCATACGGCAGACATTGTCAGATACTGACTAAAACCTTACCATTATCATTCAAAAGGAAGGTGTACAATCAGTGCACTTTACTGGTGCTGACATATGGGGCAGACACTTGGAGACTGACAAAGAAGCTTGAGAATAAGTTAAGGACCGCACTAAGAGCGATGGAACGAAGATTGCTGGGCATAATGTTAAGAGACAGAAAGAGAGGGGTTTCGATCAGAGAGCAAACGGGTATAGCTGATATTCTAATTGACATTAAGAGAAAAAAATGGGGCTGGGCAGGTTATGTAATGCACAGGTTAGATAACCGTTGGACCATTGGGGTTACAGAATGAGTACCAAGAGAAGTGAAGTGCAGTAGGAGAAGGCAGAAGACTACGTGGGGCGATAAAATTAGGAAATTCGTGGGTGCTAGTTAGAGTCGGTTGGCGCTGGACAGGGGTAATTGGAGATCGCAGGGAGAGGCGTTCGTACTGCAGTGGACATAGAATAGGCTGATGATGATGATGATCATACTTTAAAAGTTTGGATCTGTATATCCATTTAAATGTGCATAGAGTGTAGTTACCTGCTGATTTTATGGCACCTCCGATATTATTGTATATATTTGCTCAAAAATAATGTTCGTTTATATAGGCTGTTTCAAATGCATATATGCTTTTGAAATTATCACCTTTTTGAAAGCTGCAGCTTCTATTCACAGTTTCTAGCCACGCTGAGCAAAATAAGCTTTTTCATGATAAGCATTGTAATATATTGTCACATGGAAAACCCTGAAGAAAAAGTCAGTATTTCTTCATGGTGAATGGGACTTAAAAAAGAAACAGTATCATAGTGTTAATTTTTACAACCCTACATTTATTATTCCAGGTGTGTCTTAGCTCAATATCTTCAATAAGTACGGGGCCAGCTGAGCATTGCCTAGTGAGCGGGCTTATTTCACAGTATAAATACATATTTTTGTCTTAATAATTCTGACATGGAGGACAGTGTCAAACATTTGCTTTGGTCGTGTAACTTCATATTAAATGTAGCTTATATATGGCTACAGATAATGTGTTGTTATTCAAACTGTTATTCAATAATTCAAATGAATATCTGTGGTTCCAAGAAGATGAGTTAATGTGAACCTGCATCACCTGCATGTATCCATGTTCTTCTACTATCTGTGCTATCTTGCATTTTTTGTGTTTGTCATTTAAGATTTTATGACATTAGTTGTGTGTCATCTTCCATTTAGATCTTTGCCAATACAATGCAATGACAAGTTGTTTCAAGCAGGTGTCTATAGCTGTGGCATGGTGCTTTACACCATCCATTTTTTATGCATTCTTTTCTTAACATACAGATTTTTGACTTCAACCTTACTCCTGAAGAGATGAAAACAATCGATAGCTGCAACAGAAACTTCCGATATGTTCTTGTGACCTGGTAAGGAAAAACAAACAGCTTTCATTTGTGCATGCATAATACATTCTCAGTATACCGTATTTCTAATGGCTAAATATATACCAGGGTTATGGGCCTTTCATTAGGTAGAAATATCTCTGTGTGTTGAGATTATCAAGCACGGAAAATGAGTCAGCTGTGAAGTTGCTATATTCCCTGACAACATGTCAGGTGCACAAAATGGCCAACAGTTAGAAGAGGCCTACGGCCAAAATTGCTGTGAAATAATATGTGGCCAAGCAAATCATTCAAGAGCCGCCTCTAGTTTTTGGTAGGAGATATTAATGAAAAAGTTATGGGAGGCCAGCTAGCTTGGAGAACTATCTCTTGCATCCAAGTGCCTGTGGTACTTTCCAGTCGAAGCATAACTATAGTCTTCCAACAGAAGAACCAAAAGCTGGGTGAGTTAATTGGTGCCTATTCATATTCATATTTTGGTTTGCGCACAAAACATATGTACAAAGGAAAACATAGAATTGTGGGGTTTTACATGTCAAAATCCTTATTTGATTATGGGGCACATGTATGTCAACTCTCAACTGGTAATTTTATTGAAGAAACATTAATTAAGGAGATGCTTGTGTCGGTATACCACCATCCATTTAGTTGACTGAAAAAGAATTCGCCTATCTTTGCTGCATGTGTCACGAAATTGATTGACTTCAATTTTTAGGTTATTCCTTGTTTGTCATAGTGTCTGTTTCATCACTAGGTGGTGCTTGTATGGTTCTTTAAATGGATTCTTTAGATTAGTTAAATCTGAAAATAAAGGGGAAGCGGAATGCAGCAATAATGAAACAGAGCACTTACAATAAATATGAGGTGGTGTGTGGAATCTGGAAATGAATAATGGTACCAACTTTAACATTCGCAAATGCCGTTCTGTGAAAGAAATTGGATATCTTGTTGGGGTTGGAAGTCAGCTAATGATCAGTAAGCCATTTAGCTTTGGGAGCCCACAGTAAAACCACAAATGAGGCAGTGCAGGGTGATATGGGTTGGGTCTCTTGAAATCAGTGAAAGGCAGAGCCCAATTTGTTTTGAAGAAAGGCTCAGGAACATGTCTGAAAATGAAGGGCCAGCTAAAGTGCACAAGTATAGTACCTGAAAAGTGTGCACACAGAATGGAGGAAGAGGTCAAGAAAGTTGACAACCAAGTACAGGGTAATACAAGTGTAAGTAGATAACCAGGAATCATCAAAAAGAAAGTGAGAGAAACGAGACAGTGAATTGAATGCATGGAATGGGAACAAAAAGGACCATGGAGATTTATAAGAATGGGAAGAAATTAGAAGGTAAAATCTGTACTGTAATACAATGGTCAGTGCTTTGCTATTTGAGGCTCTAGCTGGTTGCCTAAGGACAAAAAAATACCGGAGCAAATATTCGCAGCAAGATGACGTGTGTGTCTGCTGCAGCAAAAATCCGGAAACCGCTCAGCACAGCCAAATGGAATGCGAAGGTATTCACCCAATGAGACCCGTATTTAACATACACCTTCCACAAGTGCTTGGATTTAAAGTGGCAGAAGCATCAATTGGTCAGCAATCGAGATAAACAAGAGATGTTCAGAACATTTATGGGAAAAAAAGCAGCGAAAACCTTGCTGCGACCGGATGTGTTACAGGAATAGGTAGCAGTACCAGGTAGAGAAAGAAGTTTTGAGGAAGAGAAAAAATATTAAGGAGATGTATACAAAAATGCTAGAATCAAAAGCATGTATAGCATACCTGGTTAACACAAGCATTTAGGTGACTATTTGTTACTGCCCAATTTCCAAGGGGATTCCACTAAATCATCATCACCAGCAGCAGCATCATCAAATTCTCTACTGTGAATCAAGCACAATGGAGGTCTGGTGGCGGAAAAGTAAGGATGCCACAAACAACGAAGGCGTACAAAACACAAAGTGCCCAATAATGGTTCAGAAAGTTTTATATTGGGCATTTTTTATCTGTTAAAGACAAAAAGATAGGTAAGACATTAGGCAAAATATCAAAAAGATCTCGAGTTAGGTGGCACAACCCACCAGCGCGTTTCAAGGGGGACGCTCATAGCATCCATCCATCCATCCATTCGTCCGTCCGTCCAATAAAATTGCCAGTTGAGATTTTGCGCTCGTCTCGTCTAGTCCTTTCTTTCGGTGTTTCATGTGGAACTCAAAGTATAAATATTTCTAGCCTTCAAGGCAGTATTTTTGGGGATAGAATATCTTTTTTCTGTGTTCCTAGTGAGCTACTTGCAGGAATCAGACTTGTGCTAGCTTGCTGCTGCTGTTGCTTTTGTTACTGTTAAAAGTGCATGGCCCAGAATTTTAATACTTTGTACACAGCTACTTACTCAAGGTATTCACGGAATAGTGTTGTGGAAAAAATATCTTAATTGAGAAGTGAAGGATCATGTCTAGGGATGATATAGCATCTTTACCAATATTGTGGACATACTGGACTAGAATCCTTCAATATTCTTTGTGTCCTATGCATATTCACACTCCAGAGGCATCTTATGGTACATTTGTATTTTAACTGAATTATTTAATCTGTGACAGCCTGCAAAACGCTCATGTACAGATTAGGTGCACGTTAAAGAACTCTCGGTGGTCAAATTAATCCAGAGTTCTCCACTACAGTGTGCTTCATAATCAGATTGCGGTTTTCGCACCTAAACTCGACAATTCCTTTTTCTTAATCATGTGATAAATTCATTAATGTAAAATAGTAGAACTTATCCCAGCAGTAAATGTCAGATTGACGTCGTTTTCCTTCACTGTTTAAATAGCTTGCTAACAAACTCTGGTGCATTTAATGTCGTTTGGTCTGGCTGTCATGTGTAAATGCTTTAGCATGTTGTACATTGATGACCTGCTTTTCTCTTACAGGTCACTTAAGCACAAGTACTACCCTTTTCATGACACATCATAAAATTGCAGCACTACCCTGTGCTGTTTTTTATGACACCAACTCACCAGTAGGTAGCAGTGCTTGGCTATTTAGAACTAGTTTTATTTGGAAGCACATATATGCAGCGACTCTATTAGAGTTCTGACTATGACTCCAAACAAAGCTTCAAAATTTTTTGTGACCACTACAAGCAAACATCTAAATTACTGGGTTCCTCATATCATTACACAATAGGAGCCTCATTCACTCTGTGGATGTTATCGCAGTGACTACAATTACATGATAATGAGCTGTTCAGAGTTCAGCTCTTAATAGTCCGTTGCTACGGTGAACGTCGGCATAACCGAGCGAAAGAGCGCCGCGAAGAATGAAAGTGAACACGGAGCACAGTGGTAGATGAAAGAAAGGCCATAGCAAAGAGAGGAAGAGGAAAGCGCAGGAGGAGGGTGCAGTGGAATCATAAGGTGGAAAGCAGAGAAGCAGAGGGGAGCCAGCCTACGCATGCACTGAGTTGCCAGCAGCTAAGGCATCCGCAGCTGTGTAGGCGATCTCATCTGCGCTTCCGAGTTGGGGGGGAGGGGGCGCAGGGGTCTGGGAGGTGGGGAAGGTTACGCTCGCCCGCAGCGTCTGCTCTTGAGATCTGTCCACGGTACCACCATGTGTGATGGGGATCACTGCTCCTGCAAGGGGCGATGGCAAGCGGCTACGAGTAAGGCTCGATGTGACGCTTCCTTGGGTGTTGTCGCCGCTGACACTGGTGGCACGACTTCCCTGCGACGAAGGGCCACTCTCGTCATTGGTGGAACGAAAGCGTTAGAAAAACATCGCAGTGCCGCACCAGATGGGCTGTGCGGAAACGATGGCTACGAGATGGCACTAGAGTAGCGTGCGTCGTCTGCTGTGAATCCATGGCGGAAGGAAAAATATAGGAGGGAGCATTACGTCATGCAGCCAGCCTTGGAAAGTGAACGCTCCGTGAAGCCACAGTGGTGGGCCAACACGTGACCTCTTGCATTCAGATAACGGAGCAAGAATCGAGATTTGCTGAGATGTTTGGTTCCCAGTAGATATGTCAGTAGTTTTATTCGGTGTGCGCTTGTTCAGTTTCCCTGCCGTGGCTCTGCCTGCAGAGCGGGAACACTAAAACAAACTGTGCACATTGACGTGCGATTACATGTTAGGCCACCGGGTATGGTGTCAGTCGTCTTGCGATATACTACCTCCTATCTTTCTCCTTTCTCCATGTGCGAATCGTACCCATGTGTCACCAATGCACTCCCTCTCACCGACTCCCGATTAGCGAGGCAGACAAGCCACACTTCGCTCCATTTCGAACATGCCGCACGAGACAGATTGTCCGCGCCAGCCAATATATCGCGAAATGAAAACACGTATAGAGCTGTGCTGAAATATCGAATTTTGGAGTATCGTAATCGTTGATGAATTTTTTTAGAACATCCAGTAAAAATAATTATGGCTTGTTATTTTGAGCCCTCCATGTTGTGCTTACGTACTAAAATTACCAATGACTGACATAATGCGTGAATCAAAATCTTGAACACATTTCATTCTTAACAGAATGCAGCTACCATGAGTAGTAACAGAATTTCTAATTATCTAATCCCCAGTGCACTGCATTTACCTTTACTTTTTAAATGTTGCCTTGTCCGAGGTGTGAAAATGCTGTAATCCCAAGAAAATAAACTAATACGTGCGCTGTTCACATGTGCTGCTTCCTTTATGTTGCTCTTAAGCGGCAATGACTAACACATGCACGTGACTTATACACAGTTTGAGTAGAGAAGCAAGCACTTTACACAAGATACAGAGGAAACCGCGTGTGACCGGAACAAAAGTCGAATGATGAGAAATATATGGCACTGTAGAGGCTGTTGAGTGCATCTTTTATGTATATGGTAAGAGATATTTATTGCGTCTTATGTTCTTTTTTTATTGTTGTTGTTGAGGTGTCTACGGTTAGTGCCTTGTCTACTTCATTCTGTATTCTTCATTTCTGCTCTGCATTTGAGATGCAGTATGGCCATTGATGAGTAGGGCTTTGTTGCCAATATTTATACCGTGTGTCAAATAGGCAGATGGTATGGTACGGTAAAACTTTATTCAGCACGTAGCGGGCAACTCCCATGTTGGTACAGTAAGGCCGAGCTTCTCTGCTGCGTCGGGGGCCCGATGGACAGCGCATACCTGTATGCTTCAAGATCGGGGCTGCCTAGGGCAGCCTCCCATTTTGACGACCTGACGCCGTCGCCGTCGTGTAACGTGAGGCACCGCCAGCGCATGTTTTCTAAGTTAGGTATATCTGAGCATAGTTCGGAACTATTGGTCGATTGTATCTATGGATAGATTCTGTGTAACAGTGCGGGGTTAGGGTACGCCCACCTGGAGTAACCTGAATGTTAAAGCCTGTGGTCTGCCTAGTTTCCTATGTGGCGGAGAATATCGTCTCCGTCGAATGTAAAAATGTCTGGTAAGTTCGTTATATGAGGAGGGAGGGTGTCAGTTGTCCATAACCTCAGCGCCGCGCCACCTGCGGAGCAGGTCCTGCTCCTGCTCTGCTGCTCCCTTGGGAGAGCGCTATAGTGAGACTCGATTTCCACCAGAGGAACTCCTAGCTCCCGCAGGATGCTCCTACCCGCTTGGGTGGTCGACAGTCTAGCGTATTGGGCGCTCTCCTGCGTGTCATTTTTTTTAGTTTACTGGAGAAAGGTCAAGAGTGATTATGTGGCCAAATGTGTCACATGGTGGTTGAGGGCTTATGGCAGCACCAGCAGGAAGGGAAGGACTGAAAAACGCTGGAGCAGGAATATGGCAGTCTTGCAAGGAAAGCAGAGTTCTCAACACAATGCTACCCGCACAATCTTGTGAGACGGTCCGAAGTCAAAGACTGGTAGACTAATTTGGTTATGAAAAACTATGATCACAGTGTAGTGAAGGGTCCCATTGTAAACGAAAATGGCATCAGTAATATTCACTATGAAGTACAGGTAAACCTCAATATAACGAAGTAGGTAAAATCGGCAATTTGCTTTGTTGTATCAAAATTTCATTATATTGAAATTCGACTTCTTATGCAAATAAGTACATCCGCCGACCAATTTTCGTTACACGGAAAGTGGCCGCAGAATTTTCCAAATTATTGTGTAATCGAAAAAGCAAATTTGAATGAGAAAACAATTCATTTTGTTGAATTTGGGAGTCGGCGACGAATGATACGGTTTCATGCCACGTCAACGATATATTCACATCGGCGGTACGACTTAAGCGAAGCCAGCCACGCTTTCGCTTGGACTCCGGCCCCGCGGGTGATAGCGTCGCCCGCACTGGGATGACGCTATCATGAAAAGCGCCGGCAGGGGGGAGCGATTGCCTCGTCTGTCTCGCCCCAACGGGTCACTGAAACTCGAGATTATGCAACCTTCAATACTAAACGCGTGGGAAGACAGCTTACATGATGCCACGCCGTCTAGACTCCCCCACTGTCTGCACACGCGGCAGATAACCTCTAAAGGGGGGTTCCAAATAATTCCAAATTATTAGCGGAAACATGCATAACATTCCAAATAAACAAAGCTAGGGCAAACATAACTTTTGTTTACATATGATGAGCAGTGTGGATCCGAATGAGCACACATGCATCTAATCCTTGGCATTACAATTATATGATTGCATCTATGCTTTGGCTGCTGAATTCAAAAGTGAACCTTTAACCTCTCTTTTTCTAGTAATAGTTACCTTTCTAGATTAGATGAATAAAGATATACGTCCCAAAAAGCAATCGACAACTCTAGAGTCTCATATGTACAACATTTCTATATAGTATTTATTTACTATATATGCGAGCTGTTTGTGAGAGCCACTCACCAGTTTGAACTATTTATCTTTTACAAAGCAACTTTTAGCGACACTGCAGCTATATAGGTAAATGCTGGATGGCTTGAAGGTGAACTGCAATGCTCTAAAAAAACCTTGTTGGGTAGCCTCGATTGCATCATCTGATTCTAATTCTCTAGTTCGCTTAGTTTTTCCAGCACGTTTCAATAGTTTATCCATTGATATTGTAGTACTTATGCTATGCCTAATAATTAATTTTCCTCAAACCATGTGTGGGTTCCCACCCCATCCATTGCCTCTGAACTTCTAACTTATCGGAGATGGCAGAGTTTAATTGTTGTTGTCTTGCTTCACTTTTTTTCTGTCTTTCTTTCTCATAATTTTTTTTTTCACTTTGTATTCTGCTGATTCAGGAATTTATATGGCAATTGTCGGGCGTTTGTACACGTACTTTGTAGTGCAATGATCTTCGTGTAATATTTACTAGTGTATCTTACAATGCGCATTTTTGCTGTTTTGCATTTTTGCAATTTATGGACACTCCAGGCTCATTTCAGCAATCGGCGTCGCCGTTACCGCGTTATTCTGTATAATGTCCAAGTGCGATAACATCGCGACTGCGCTTTGTATGCTGTGGGCGCGAGTGAAAGCGTGCGAATATTAGCCGAGAAGGATGGTGGCTCGATTTCGCGTGCGCAAGGGTGGAAGGCGCGGGGAGTTAGCGTGCCGTCTTCCGCAGCGCGCAATGCACCAGGTAGCTGCTCGAGAACTGCAGGGTCTTGTCAGCGTTGTCGCTTTGCGTCAGCCTCCTGTTCCCGCAACGCGGCGTCCACACTGCTGGCCCGATGTGCGTCCACTTCTTGCTAGGGAACTGCAGGGGCTAGTCGCCGTTGTCACCTTGCGCCAGCCTCGTGTTCCCGCACTGCGTCATCCTCACACTTTGACGGGAGCATTAATGCGCATGAGCACAACTGTGTTCATTGTAGTGTACAATCGCTAAACGCTTGTAAATATAGCCCTGGACGTCTGCGGGCGAACTCAAATTCACCGGATTGTTAACTCACGCAGGCGCGAATGTAAACGTGGCACCGGTAGTGAAAATTTCCATGTGTACGTAAATACATAAGGGCGCAATAACACGCCTTGCATAGATGTTCAACCCGCGACGGTCACGAAGGTATGTGGTGGCACTGCTATGAAAGTTGACCTCTGCGCGGAACGCTCTTCGCCGCCTTTCTCTAGAGAGAGGAGGTAAGAAGGAAAGGCAGGGAGGTTAACCAGACTGAGTCCAGCTTGCTACCGTACATGTGGGGAGGGGAATGGGGATTGAAAGAGAGAGAGAGAAAATAAACCGCCTGTTCCTATGTCTGGGGCACAGTAGGCGCAGATATCGCGTGTGTCGGGCAATCTGCGCAACACAGCGCGAAAGAGACACGTGTGTTAGGAAGCCGCCGGTGTTTCTCTCAGAAAGAGTACGCCATCTTGAACAAAAACGTCGCAATATCGTCCGAAAGGCGAAACAACAATAGCGATAGCAAATTATTAGACAGCTATAAGAAGTAAGGATAATACAGCTTGCACGTAAACATTCGGTTACTAAGAAAATTAACAAGCATAGTGTCGCGCGCGCACAGGCAAACATACATACTTCGCACTCGATGGACACGGACACGCTGTCAGAACGCTCCGTGAGGAAAAGCAGAGCAGCAGCGAGCGAATTGCCCCTTCGTGCTGCCTCTCGCTTCAACGGGAACTAAGTGGCGAGAACACAGTGCACACGAAGCCATCAGTGCACGTCGCGCCTAGGCTTTGTGCCCACCGCAGATTACTTTCAAGATAGGGCGTAAAACTCCCCCGTCCCCGGCTGATGCCTTGCGCGCGATAGAAGATGGCGCGCATCCTCCCCGCCTTCCTCTCTTTCACGCCCGTGATCAAGCCACCATCTTTTTCGGCTCACCCTCGCACGCTTTCACTCGCAACTGCAGTATGCGACGTGCGGCCGCGATCTTATCGCACTTGGACTTTATGCGGAAGATCACACCGACACAGACGGTCCATATGATTGCTATCGCAATAAAACAAATTCGCTGTTACAACGTGTCCCCATTGATAGGCCTGCGGAGCGGCGTCTACCTAAAGTCCCCTCTCCCGTTTCACTTGCTTCCTGTGCTTCACCACCGGGCGGTGTTGAAGCACAGGAAAAAAGAACAGCACTGCAGAAGTAAAAAAAAAACTATGAGGTTGTACGTGCCAAAACCGCTTTCTGATTATGAGGCACGCCTTAGTGGAGAACTCAGGAAATTTCGACCACCTGGGGTTCTTTAACGTGGACCTAAATCTAAGTACACGGGTGTTTTGGCATTTCGCCCCCATCGAAATGCGGCCGCCGTGGCCGCGATTCGATCCCGCGACCTCGTGCTCAGCAGCCCAACACCATAGCCACTGAGCAACCATGGCGGGTCAGAAGTCAAAGGTACAAATAATATAATTCAAGAATCTTACAGAGAAAAAACATAAAAGGGCCCACAAAGTGTCAACGATAAAGAAGACAACGCTGACGTACCTCGCGCGAGTCCTGCTTGGTCCAAGCGAACTCGTTCCATTTACCAAAAGTGCCATAAAGCTGTTTTGCCTCATCATGTCTATATCCACGGCGGTCACCCTTAAAGGAGGACAGTGCAATGTCATTAATTTTGACTACATTGGCGATAATTACGCCAGTACCATTAATTTTATTTGATTTACGATTAATAATAGCTTCGTGTCTCGTTGAGACTTAGTCTTATAACCCTTGCGACTCACGTTGGTGCCGTGGAGGTGCGAAAAGGCCTTTTTTTTCTTTAAGTAGTTACAAGATACCCAAATCCCAAACACGCCAAATCCGCGTGAAGTCTGCTAAACAGACCTTGTCTTCAAAAAGTCGCAGTTTTGTCCGGAAGGTGAATCATTGATTGGGATAGCGAAGTATTGGACAGCTCTACACAGGAATGTTAGTAGTTTTATTAGCTGTATGAACTGCTGTTAACATTCGCTTACTAACTAAACAAGCATGGTGCTACGCGCGCACAAGCAAACATTAACACTCGCTGTCGGAACGCAGACGTGATGTAGAGCCGAAGCAGTGTCAAGCAAACTCACCTTCGTGCTGCCTCTCGTTGGAACGTTAACGAGGCGCGTGAGAACACAGCATACGCATCCATCAGCAACCTCGGGTCGGCTAGCCTTCGAACCCACCGCAGATTCCCTCCAAGATAGGACGCGCGGCCTCGCTCAGCCTCGCCCAGCCTCGCCATGCGCAGCCGCGGCCAGAGTAGAAGCGGAGACGCGCTGCCTTGCCTCCCTCTTCTACTAGCGTGCTCGAAAAGTCGGCGCGTGCCCTCCCCGCCTTCCTCCCTTATGCGCGCGAAAATACGCCGCACCAAGCCACCATCCTTCTCGGCTCAGCCGAGCATGCTTTCCCCTCCGCCTAGCGCGTGCACATCTCTCCGCTCACTCCTTGCGAGAGCGAAATGTCGGTGCGCACCCTCCTTGCCTTCCTCCGCGCGCGATAAGACGCCGCCGTACCAAGCCACCATCCTTCTCGGCTCAGGCACCCTCGCATGCTTTCCCTCGCACCTGCAGCATACGCCACGCGGCCGCGATGTTATCACATTTTGACTTTATGTGGAACCTCACGGCGACGGCAGAAATCCACCTGTGAGCACAATGTGAAGTCTGCGATGACCGCTATGCTGTGAAGCGCAATCACGATGTGACGACTACCAATGTGAAGGTATCCGTTGGCTCATCATATCAGCGGCGCCTATACGTCGTACAGCGAGTATCAGTAACGCCTTTTAGATAGCACAAGGCGGGTGCACTTCGATCTGTGACGTCATACTTGCTGGCCCGACTGACGTATAATCTAATGTGGACGCTCCCGAGTAAGTGAGTGAGTGAGTGAATAAACTTTTATTTGGTCCAGCAAAGCGCGATAAAACGCGCACCTGGCTAATCCCACGACGGGACTGACAGATCTAGTCTGCCGGCCCGATCGCGGGCGCGCTGGACGGCCAGGATTTGATCCTCAAAGACGGGACTTCGCAGGAGGGCGTCCCACTCTTCCTTGGTGAACTTCGGGCCCAGCGACCCGCACTCCCAGAGCATATGAGGCAACGTAGCTACCTCACCACAGGCCACGCAAGAACAATTCGTATAAATCTCAGGATATATGCTATTAAGGGACGCCGGATTTGGGTACGAGTTCGTTTGTAGAAGTCTTAAGCCGCGGCGATTTTCACATCACCGCTTTTGTCACTCCCGACTTGGCAATGGAAATTTCGATCAAGTAGCATGGCATCATAAAGCAGAGTGTACAGGCCTGCTATCAAGGAGGCGCTGGTTTCGGCCGCTTCCGCATCTAAGTCCCATACCGGCGTGTCTTATGCAACCGTCGATACATCTTTCTTGGGGGCCAATGACCTGCGCCCAGAAACAAGTATTTTCAATGCCGAGGCGTGTACAGTACTTTGGGATGTTAAACAAATTAAGAAAAAAAAACTTTGAAAATCCGTTGCATTCACAGGCTCTTTAAGCATCGTGAAAACTCTAATGTCATTTCAAAATCAAGAATTCTGTGCTCAATGAGCTATATGCAGTTCTGTGTGCAACATATATGGATATGCCTAACCAGCATGGCGCTATATGCTGGGTGCCTGCAGGCATCGAGGGGAACATGGTTGCCGATGAAATAGTCGCATTCATCGCACGCAATCCTATTAATACATCCACAGCTGTCCCAGCCACAGATCTCGAGCATTTCCTGCGAAGGAAACTGAAGCTACTGGCAGCGCTCATGGGGCACTCAAACATCTAATAAGCTGAATGTTATTAAGCCATAGTTACGATATTGGGCGCCTGTAAAAAACAAACCAAAACGAACTGAGGTCAACATGTGTAGATAAGAATCGGGCACACCTGTTCACCGGTGACGACCCACCTAGCTATGGTACATGTGGCGAGACGTTGACTGTCCTCCCCGTATTGTTGGAATGTCTGAAATGCCGTGGAATAGAAGCTCAAATAAAATAAAATTTTGTTTATTATACTGTCTGCAAATTACACTTCATTCAGCTATGTTGCTTACGAATGGCCCTTTTTTATATAGCAAATCAGCTTTAGCTTTGTTAAACGACGTTTGTTTACTGCATGTTATACACGCAAGCGATACGTTACAGTCTTATCGGAGCCTTCTGCTGAGCTTGCAGCATTTAGAGCGCATGCGTCCCTGCCCTTGCGTGCAAGAGCCCGCGTGAGGCATTAGTGCTGCTTGAATTTTAATCTTATAACTTCGCACTATATATTCTGTATTGATACCTCACCTCACATGTCAGTAATACATATGCAGTATAATTTGCGCACTTTACACAGAGTATTTGTGGACATATACAGCCAAGTTACATCCATACCATTTTTCACTGTCTGCACCATCGATTATATCATACCATTTCATAGCGCTCTTTGGCCATCATCGGCCCTTGCGCCAGAAAACCCCATACAACATCATCAATATAATTACACGCAGAAAAAACTATTAATGCCCATTAGCCTCATTTTCCTGAAGTGGCTTCAACTAACGCAGGCAAATATAATCATTTCAAATGGAGCGTAAATAGACTACAGCAAATGATTATCGACTAATAGTCCAACCTCACTACTGACGCGTATGGTGCAGTTTCGAAACATGTGAGAGAGATAAAATGCATTGTATATTGGTTTTCAGGAGTTACGAACGAGGTTGTCAGCGTACAGGTCACCAACCCGCACAAATGTGCTCTGCGTGAAGCAATTACTAGGCGATTTAAGCGTAGCAGGAAAATATGCGGCCGAACCAGCCACAGCCAGCTTGCGCCTTTGCTTCTGCTAGCTAATCCGTGGAGTTTAGTATACGCTATGCAAATCAGCTCGCGCATAAAATTGACATGGTGACAGTATTACGATTAGCTATGCTAAAGAATAGAAGAGCGTTGCCGCATACCGGCTGCCGCGGAGCTTAGCGGGCTCCGGTATAAGTTTACCGGAGCGCAACAACATCACAGCACCGAGGCTTCTCGCTTCCATCCTAATTCGCCCTTGATAGTCGCTCTCAGTCGTGACAGCAAGAAATAAATGTTAAATTTGGTTATCGCTTAGTCTTTCATCCCACACTGAGGATAAGGTATACGGGCTTTTTTTTTTGTCGTTATTCTTCATATCGATTGTTTGTGCTGACGCACAATCATCATCATCAACAGCATCGTATCGTGCCGTGGGTCAAGGAATGTGACGTGTGCCGCGTAATCTGGGTACCTGTGTGTACTCTTCGGTGAGCGTAATGGCTCCTCGCAGGGTACGAATCGCCGCTGAATAAGCGAATCACAGAGCTACGCACGCGGCGGCGAGCAGGCCAAGTTGGGCTCCGCAGACCGCTGCGAAGAGAGCGACGTCGGGCGCACAGTTCAGGTTGTTCTCGTGAAAATGGCTCGAAGAGACTTCGCCGCGAAGACATTCTAGTGCGTGCCTCCGAAAATGGACCTAATATGGAGCCGCGCTCATCCACCTTGCGCTGTGATTGTGCTGCGTTGCCACGCAGGCCTGTGACAATTTTTCGATACACCGAGTAAGAATGAATACGTTGTCATCCAGACGTCTACCGATTCTGAAGCCAATCTGACGTTCTCCCAATATGCCATTATGTTCTTTGCTTGTTTGCAGTTTTAATTTAATCACTTGCTTTGCTAACCCGTATATTACCTATGTAATGGTCAACGGTCTGTATGAGTGAATTTTATCTTTTTCCCCTTACCTTTATCAATTAAAATTATTTTACTTTGTCAGCAACTGTCTGGTATTCGCCTATCTTGTAAGTTTTTTTTCTACTGCTTTCAACAATGCTTGCTTACTTTTTGGTCCTAATCTAACGGGAACCCCGTCTAACCCAGTGGCTGTGCAATTAGGAATTTTCTTTTTAGCCTTCTTCCAGTTGAAATAGCTCAATACCGTCTCCTTTACCACCAGCTTCTCGTTCATTCTCCTTTTTTTTTTCATCAGAAACCACCTCGGCGTTACCTTGAAATGATTCGGCTGTTAGTTTTCGGATGTAATTTATTGCCACGTCGATCCCATTCCACTTTGTTTCCGTCTTCGTCTACGAATTGTTGTATTGTGCCAGACTTCCTGTCTAATAAGTTAATGTGGTTCCAAAATATTCGAGGTGCGGCCTTCTTTTTCTCACGTATTTCTGACAACTAACGTTCAATTTCACCTTGTATCTTTGCTTGAACCCGTATTTGAACCATAGTTCTTTATCCCGGTATATATCCCATTTTATGTCTACTTCATCCTGTGGCAACTGCGTTTTTTTTTCTTTTAGCCTGCCTTCGCTCTCGTGATACTTTTTGTCGTTCATCGATCGCTTCCCTATCTCCTTGGTCTACAAGCTTTTCAGTTTCCTTTTTTCCTTTCCAACAAACGTGTTGCTTTTGTTTGCTCATTTCTCTCGTCATTACACTTAGAAGCTCACTATATCTCCACTTTTTGCTGAACCATTCGCCAAGTTCTTTCTCAACTCTTGTGACTGATTAGTTATTTGCTCAGCGTTCAAATTTGGACTGGTCATTCTTCGCTCGTTGCTCTCTTTCCCAATTACATATCCCATTGTCAATATGATGCGTTTATAGTCACTCCCTATGTTGCTATACCCTTCCTTGCCAGTGACCATTTCTCTGAACTTATCATAAATTACTTGTGTCATCAGACAGTAATCAATGGTCGAGTGTCCATTTCCGACTTCCCATGTGATCTGGCCATCACATTTAGCCCCGTATTCACGATAGTGAGGTTACGTTGCTCACAGACATCTAGCATGAACTTCCCGTTGTTGTCCGTATAACCATCTAGACCCTGTCTGTGGGCATTCATGTCATCTAACAGGATAATTGCGGCATCATTCCCGAAACTCTTAATACCAGCACTTGGGCATTCCACTAACACTTGATTCTTCTCTTCGCAATTTTTTCTTGTCCATAAATACGTTACGCCCAGCCAAGTTTTCTTTCCACTCACTGTGCATGATAAAAACGATGTTCCTGACATTTCGAATTTATATACTCTTTCCCATTTGGCTTTCTAATGCACGAGCATTCCGACTTCCCCTCCATTTCGTTCCGATTTAGTTCTGTTGCACCCTTTCCAAACGTAATTCGCAATAATTGGTGGCTCTTCTAAGTTTCTAAGGTGCATTTCTCTAACCGCATACACACCTATTAGTTCTCTACTTAGCCGCTCCTCAATCTCTAAGCACTTCTCTTTTTGTCTCCCTCCCTGCATGTCTATGTAGCCTATTGCACGACGAGCTCTCTTCTTTCTTCTTTTCCTTGTTTTTCTGTTGTTGACGGTGATGCTAGTCTCAGGTTCCCAAGGGACCTTCTTCTTCATTACTATATACCCTGGCATCCTGAGCGCCCGTGGGCCGCACAATAAAACAATTTTGTGACCAGCAAGTCGTCAGCCCACTTCTCGTCCAAGCCTGTGATTGAATTCCAGCTTGTTGAAAACCACAATACATTCTCAATTCCCTGTTTATTTCCACAACCTCGAAAATTTAATATTGTTCACTCTTCATATCGTCTCATTAACTACTGCAACCGCTCTTTGTACGTAAGTGTCACGTACAGGTATACCTCCGGTACCGTGCACACCACATTCTGCACTCGAGGGGACATCTCGCGCAAGTCGTCTACACCCTTCGCCAAACGCTGGGCTAGTCCTGACCCTTTGCTGTTTAGCACGCCATTAGGCCGCCCGCTACTACTACAAGGTTGCGTCCCTGTGCATTCTTCGCGAGCTTTTCTCTAGCTCACTACATGATATAGCCCAATGTCGGCCATGCAAACGTCCTTAATGACACTTTTTTGTCGTCTTTCACGCTCTCTACAATCGCCTCGAAGCACCTAGTCAGATTTGAGTCACCGGCCATTATCACCTTTTCGCTCTCTCCTACTGACGAGGCCTCTTCCTGCTTCCGTTTGCCATCCTTTATCACGTAATTTGGTCTTGACACGGGACATTGACCCTTTTGCTCCTGCTTTCTCTTTGTGCATGGTATAGCTTCAGGGTAGTTGGAACGTGCTCAAACCGCACGTTCCACGCATTCCACGCGCTTTGTCGGCACTTTCGGTCCTGTCACGCCTGGAGACTGCGTTCCATCGTCACTATCATTTTCGTTCCTTATGGCGGCTCTATAAATATTTTTAATCGCCTGCTCAAAGTCTTTCTTCTGCCCCCTTCCGTGCATAGCGCTCCATATTGAGCTCATTTTTGAGCTCTTCGACCCGTTTCAGAAGCTAGTGTTGCTAGCACTTCTAGCCAACCTACAGAAGCTGGACACCCTACATTTTCTCTAGTCTAACATCCACATCGACATACAGATAAAGATACGAGGGAAATTGCAGAAGCAACCTCGACTGCAAAAGAATGTACTAACTGCATCAGCACTCCGTCGATTACTGTAGGCAGAAAGGAAACTGTCTAGCAGGAAAATGTTGGGTTGCGCGTGCGATTATTTCCACTCCTTTGGTCGGCATAGCGCACGTCTTGTCGTCTTTCTTGTCCGTATCAATCCAGCGCTACGACTTCAATTGAGCAACGCCATACTGCGCGACATAATATGTGTACAAAGGCTTCCACAGACCAGCTAAATTTTGTGCCGAAAGTATACTAGTCCGTAGGGGGTCCCCGAGAACCAACTTTTGTATTGTAAAGTTAAGTAAATGCGTAGTTCTTTTTTTTTAGGATACCAAATTTTTCTAGAAGTGATTCATTACCTTGTTTGTCAGTATTCTGCTTAAACATTTTCGAAAGTTTTTTCTGCATAGGTTTATTTTATTTCATTGTTTGTCCCCATGCACTCCAGCTATACATAGACGCGCTTCAATCGCGCTGCACTCTAGCAATAACTTTTTGGCACGCTTTTCGTTGCATGTTTCGCGACGTATATATGGATCGACCTTGGCACCTACGTGGAAACCAACAGTCGGCATGTCGTATACGCTCGCGTTGAACGGCAGGCGTAGTAATCGTGCATTCTTTATGCTATGTCATCCCGTGGGCGTCACACGGTGGTCGCCACCATCGTCTCGTTGCTGTCGTCACGCACACGCCCAAGTAAATGTACACGTGGCAGCGAAACTTTCATAGAAGCCCATAGGTTCCGGAAGTGGTGGTTAATCAGCGATTTTTGGGGCTTAACGCCATCCATGCGAGGAGGGGACACTTTCGGTTGAAGGAAGAATAACTGGAACTGGCTCCTAATCTAGAGAAAAAAAATGGTGGCGTCATTTCTGCCATTGGTTACTTTCTAAATTTTTTTTCGCGTAGACTTGCTATTTGGGCGCTATCTTTAAAACATGCTGGAACTCCGCATGAGTACGATGTGCACTAGTCATTGGAAATTTCAAACTCCGCTCAATGGGCGCTTTAAGTCGATGACGGCTTTATTAGATCCAAAGCCTTATATAATGCGGGCTCATATCTAGTGGCAAGCCGATGAAATCTAGACGTATACTCCCGTTCCGCCTGCCGTTTTGCTGCGAGAATTAGTGCTCTCGTGACGTTGCCATTACCCTGTTCCTTGATTAATATTTATTTCGCAGCCGCCTAAGCGAAACCCGGCCGCGTCACTGCATTATTTCGATGTTTACGTATGCAGAAGACGCTAAAGTGCCGAGTGATGCTCCCCATTGCTAACAGTGACCTCGCCTTGAAACAAAATTATTACTATTTATGCCCGAATTTCGGAGAACAATTGAGTTTTAAAACAAGAATTATACAGCTTTGTATACCGTTCAAACCAACTGTGGCAACGAAAGAAACCTACATCAGCACTATGCGCTCCAAAAAATTTGCGCATAGCAATCAGATTGCGCGTGATCAACATATTGACGCCTAACTGCCTAAATACTAGCATAACTATAGAACACAGGTCATACCGTAACTTCTTGTAACAACCAGAATATATCTGTTGCTCAAACTTCAAATGTTGATTTGTGTGCGTGCGTGCGTGCGTGCGCGCAAGCGCGTGCCGAGCGTCTATCTTTAGTCGGCAAGCAGATGGGAATGATCTAAACTTATGTTTAGGGTCCATGTATATTCCGGATGATTCAGTTAGGTTTAGTTTTTCATGAAAGAAGCGATGTGTATTTCGAACAACTTAAAACACTTTATATTCCGTCCTCTTTCAGGATCGCAGGAAAGCTGTGCGCGCGTGAAGCTTGGCGCAGACAGAACTTGTAACTTATCTGGCGTTGTGCATAACGCGCAACCTGCTTTGCGGTGGAATACTTCCTAGTGCGGTCACAAGGTGGCAGCGGAAATTAAATCAATCACTGAATCAATCGAAATGACAAGGGCGGCACGTGCGGAGCGTACGAGAAAACGACCAACCTTTTACAGAGGTGCTGAAAGCTTGCTTGTGGGGAAACTCAGTCGCCTTAGGTGCGAACCCGTCGTTCACAACAATCGCACGAAGACAGCTGAAGACGACACTTGCCCGGTGTTCTTTAATCACTTCGCGGGAAAACAGTTCAATAAATACTTTGACTCGCGACGTAACACTGCTCGGAAACATCGCGCTTAGCTAGCATAAATTTGCTCCACCAGAATTCACAAATCATATGTAGGGCCGCAACACAAACATTGAAGGGGGGCGTATCGTTAGCAGACTCAACTTTACGAGCGAGTTTTTGCTCAGTGCCGTGAACGCCCCCTTTTTCTATCAGGGGCGCTGATAAAAAAAACAGTTTTTAGTAATACTAAAATAAAGGACAGTCGTCTTCTGTTTGCGCATCTATTTAAAACTATGGAAGAATTACATTTTGTATGAAGAAAATAGAACGTGCCATGATTTTTCTTTCGAAAAGAATTTGTTCCCCTAATAGCGTCCCCTCTCCTTTTTAGCTAGTCATTCTTTAGTCACTACTCCTTTTTTTTGTTGATGTGGTTCGTAATTGGTTCTGGACCGCTTTTCGTCCAAAGCTTCGCGACCATGTGAACTGACCTCACACACGCTCGCGTCAAACACACAGCTGTTCGTTTTACCCAAGCGCGTTGATCCACCTGGTAACGTTTTGCGTAATGCCAAACGATGCTGGGTAAACAACTACAAGCGAAACGCTCCCCATAACATCCACTCTCATAGTGTGTGGGATCTGCTCAATTTTTGCCCTTTCATTTTTTGACACATCATGCTTACAGAACGCAAATACTTTATTTGTAACACCGCATCAGTCCAACAATTCGAAATTTCACAGATGTGGTTTTGTCAGCCGGATAAAATTTCCGATCACCGGGAATCTTGCTAAAAAGATATTGGACTAACGTCGTCGTCATCGTAAAGCCAGCGTCAAACCTGCTTCTAGTGTAGGCGAAGTCATCAGCAGTTGGACCAGCCGCGCCACAGGGGCTTGTCGAGCGCCACAAAAGTCGACGTGGAGCACTGAATGCAGGCGGGTGTCTGCAAAAGATAATATTCGGCTGCCAGGCTGTGGGCCGTCCTCCTGGCAAGGAT
This sequence comes from Dermacentor albipictus, assembly GCF_038994185.2. Taxonomy (NCBI): domain Eukaryota; kingdom Metazoa; phylum Arthropoda; class Arachnida; order Ixodida; family Ixodidae; genus Dermacentor; species Dermacentor albipictus. Next base: position 74,385,444 of record NC_091821.1, read on the forward strand.
GGTTAACTGCTCCGGCGCGTCGGAGATATAGTGCCTGAAGTGAATGTGCATTCCGCGGATCAGTGGCAGATTGTCCAAGCAGCATTGTACATTCATATCCATGGTTTCCTTGGATTCATGAGCATTCGACAGCAGGCAAACAAAACGCAGGCTTTTTGCCTGCGACACCTCTCGCCAAAACGCTTGCCACCCAACCGGTAGTCGCTCGTGCTCCATGGTCAAAGAACTGAGCTTGGTGTTCTTCCCCAGTAACACTCCGAGGCCTCCTAAATAAGGGTCAGTCAGCATGTCGACGCCACAGAGACGAAGCTCGGTAACGCAGCAAGCTTCGAGGAAGGCGATCGAATGAAAACTCGGCACATTGTACAGCGTGAACCTTTGAAGTCCTGGTACCATTTTCCGGATCTCGAATGGCAGGTCGTTGAAACAGGACGCGCATGACAAAGGAAACTTGCCAGGGAAGTTGCTACGGATGTCCAGTTCTTCGAGCACCGGACAGATGACGGCAAGGTGCTCCAGAGAGAACAACGCCGGCTTCAGTGCACATGGTGCCACTGACAGGGCTCTGAGGTGTGTCAATGCCGAACGTTCGGCGACGGAAAGGAAGGTAAGATTACCGGAGAAATGAAACTGGTTCAAGTTAAGCTCTGTGATCGCGCTGAAGGCTCTGAAGAAACAGCACAGGTATTCTGCGATCGCATTCGGAACGAACATCGGCAGATGTTCCGGAGGCATGTGTTCTTCAATGGCCTTCGGAATTGAGACGAGCGTCAGAGCTTGGATGTGATTGAATGTGTACACTTCGGCAAGCCTCCTTAGCTTAGCCGCGGCGGCCTGCGTTGCGTGCACCGTCAGAACCATCCGAGATGTTCGCGGCGCTGGGATGAGGCCCAACACAAGCTGGTCCAAGTCGAAAATGGAGCTGAAGTGCAGAGGGCCCTGCCAGTAGTAGGTCACGTTTCCGCACAGGGCCAAATCAGCGAACGGCCTCTCATCAACCACAGGTATGTTCATGAACTCTCGGGACAGGTGCTGCAAGCTTTCATCCGTCGTGTACGTGAACTCGTGGAGATTTGCGGGGGGTTCATTCGCGAGTCGGGCCCAATGCGGAGTAGACTTGGCGTGAGTGCCGCTGAGTGTATGCACGTGCAAACGCTCCATTCTGGGACACGTCTGAAGGAATGACGTCAAGTGCTCATTGCTGGAGTGTTCGGCGCACGCCACTTGCACGTACATAAATGTCAGTGCACATGGATTTTGTCGTGCGACTGCGCTAAGGTCGGGAAGGCATCTCCAGACGTGGCAGCAAAAGATCGTCCACTCGAGCCGCTGCAGGGAACGAAGACAGTTGGCAACGAGAGGGAAAAAGATGCACGCGTCGAAGGTGCAACCGACACAGTATAGCTCGGTCAACTGATCGCAAGCCGAGACGTTAGCCATGAGGGCACCCCCGTGGGCCACCGCAGAGCAGTTGGTGAGATGCAACACACGTACGTGCCTACGGCCACGATTCTCGAGCAGTCTTTGAAGGTGGCGCACGTCGTTGCTAACGCCCACACGAACAGTCTGCAACGCGCCCTCGCTGCAGTTCAGTACTGCGAAGTTGTTCCCGAGCGCTGCGACGTTGAGGCGTGACTCGGCGTCCAGGAAACGTAGAATGGTGGTCCAAGCTCTTCTGGGAAGGTAGCCGTAGTCGCGTAACGGCCGAGGATCGATGCGTTCAGTCACAGCATCCGTCGAAGTTTTAGAGGCCGAGTGTCGCCTGGAAGGTCCAGGCTGGTCAAATGTTGTCTCCATGAGTGTCGCTCCTGTACACCAGTCCCTTCACTTGAAGCGCCTGTCGCGAACTGCTGGCCTTTCGTTGGAGCTCAATGCCTTATAACCTAGTCTCAAGCTTTGCAGGTATAGTGGGCGTTATGACCAAACAAATTCCGCCAATCTTGGATACTATGTGCGCCGGCGATAGCAGCGCTATCTCGTTCATGTCCTTTCTTTTCCTTGCGAGTGACAGCGCAGACGCAGACGAAGAACGGTGATACGGTGCACTACGTTGTTACTTGCAAAAGCGATTTATATGGAGGATCGGCGGACCTTTGTTTCTATGCTTCATATCAGCTTGTGTATTCGGTTTTAAAGATGCTTTTCTAATGAGTGCACGTCATGACGTTTACTTCTAGATTTCATGGTTATATCGATCATAGTACTTACGAAAATTGCAAAAAATCGGTGAGTTAAAGGGGCTGACATCCAATTTTTATGGCACCCACTTTTTTAGTGCACTGTAAAGCTTACTGGCCAAATCGTCTAATCATGAAGTAGTAACGCAGAAAACGCCGTGGAAAATTTTTTATCCGAATTTTTCGATCTGCAGTGAGGATGACGTCATTCACTGGAAGCATGCTGAAAACTGTGATAGGTGAGCGCGATAGCGATAATAGGCCGGCACAAGTGGGAGGCAGACGGCAAGTGCGGCCGTAGGTGTGAGAAAGTATTATTTTGCTTATCGAGTCGATGTTCCTGCGATTCATGTTTTCCAAAGTGTTAAATTATTTCTGCAATAATAGCTACGTGTTTTTGGGGTTTCCTGTCCAACTGCTTTGGTATTTGACTGCTCAAAAGGAAATCAAGCGCGTCGAAAACGACGATTTTACATGTGATACGCGGTTCGTGTTGCTGTAGCCAAGCGTGCGCTTCTGATTTCCGAAGTCTTCTTTCAGAGCTGGAACGAAGGATTTTAGCTCGCATGCGTGCTCAGGATTTAGATCCTTACGAAGTAGCACCCGAACGTCATGCTTCGATGGACGAAAGCGGCAGCGGAAGTGACGAATCTGACGTGCCCGAGGCCACCGTCGCCGCCACAAGCAGCGCGCCTGGAAAATGCCGATTAAAGGGAAGCTGAAACACTTTTCGAAAAAAATGAGTTGTCTACGGCATTCTGCAGTTTTGAGTCCCCTGAACACCAATATTTGGTTCAACAAGGGCGGAAACAAGCGCAAGCGGCTGTTTTTTTTTTTCATGAAAACGCGCCCCAGCGTCTCAGGGTATCGCGCGACCGCCGCTGTTGCCCGTGATTGGTCGGGGCCGCTGTGACGTCACTCACGGCAGTCGCCGGTCGACGCCGCCGTTTCAGAGCGTAAGCACATTGTTCTGTTCTGGCTCCATAGCTGAGTTGTAAGCATTATGGAACGTTCTCGCTGTCTCGGACAGCTTGTACCGACAGCCGATACGGGAAACAATAGCGGCAACGGCGGCAACGACGATGTTGAGTGCGCCAAAAGCGAGAGCGATGTGTGCACCTTCTCGCGCGTTGGAAATCTTAGCTGGTACGTATGTTTTTTTTTTCATGTAGCTGCACGTTCCAATGACGGGAGAAAAATGCGCTAATGTGTCACTGGGAACTTGCTGCTGGAAGAATGCCGAAGCACTAACTTCTCATTAGATTGTAAACACGGGTGCAATTCCGCGATGTCAAGCACCTTGCCGCTGCTTGTCTAAAGTCCCGTGGTTTTTGAGTGTTGATACACGATCGCGAACATAAGTGCCGTGTTTCAAAGAGCGCACATGCAGTGCTGCGAGGTACAGTCATGGAAGTTGCTTATCATACACATCCAGAGATGGCCAGACGTATTATATGTGCAATGTTCATACTATGGTTCGACGACTTTGCAATTGTGGCTCAATCAATGGGTATGCGTGCTCCATGCTAGTGTTGACATAAAGATATTAGGCAGTTTTAGCACCGCCGTGTGGTAAACACGATAACTGCAAGCGTACGTCGAATGTCACTAGGCAAGCCTATACTCCATTTCATACCTCAGGTGCAACGCTGTGGAAGCTACGCACGAAGTCCGGTCACCAAAATTTATTACTGCGCGCGTTTCCGTCTATGCTTCGCAGCGTGCCAGCGGCGTTTGCTCGCGCGAGCATGCACGTGAAGCTGCCGCGACGGGCTGCAATTAAAAAATGCCGAAAAGAAAATTGATTTAAAAGAACCTGCTAGCAGCCGTATTGTTTCTATGGGTAAATTCTTTTTTTTTTCATTCAGAACTGAGCTCATATATGAAACATTTTCTAAAAAATCGGGTCAAGAAACACCGAACTTTTTCTAAGTGCGAACGCAGCCACTGCAAGAAGTATCTCAAGCCTCCACAGCATTGCACCTGATGTATGAAACGGAGTATAGCAACGCTAGCAACAACGCGTTTCCGCATTTGTCGTAAGGCTATCCGGCTATCGCGGAAATGGTCCGAGCACAGCACAGTTGATTTCGTCGGCACGAACTTTTCTCTCCTCACCGCACTGCGCTGCAAGCTTCTTGTCCTTCGGGAACCTGTGAAACACCACATCGTCTCGCCCGTCTGTGTTCGCGCAGCCGAATGCAACACAGAACGAGGGCATGTTGGGCGCCCTTGGCTGTAGGCACTCACGCAGCACCGAAGGAAAGAACAGTTTACGAAAATCGCAAAAGAAAACAAACGTGAGCGGCGGTGGCGGCGGCAAATCTCTCGCAGCGTCGTTCAGTAAAGCGCAGGACGGAAAGAGTCATGCCAACACATGCCAGCACGCCGGTCCGACAGCTCGGTCCCCGCGCGTGACGTCACTCTCGCCGGTTCTCTCCTCTGGCAACCACCTCACCCGGCGCTCCGGGAAGCGATGGGGGCGTGTCCGTTGGGGTGATTTAGAAAGCGATTTGCGCCCCTTATATTAACAAAACGAAGAAAAAAATTTCGGAACCGTAAATTATTAGGTCTGTTCTTCCCAATCCCAGCAATTCATGGAAATTGAAAACCGTTTCAGCTTCCCTTTAAGGAAGGCTCAGTCACACTAGGCGGACCCGACACCGATTTCGGTCTGCCGAGTAGTAGTAGTACAAAAGATTTATTCACAAAAGAGCAAACAAATACGGAGAAAAAAAATGTACAGTGAGTGGAGTCTTCATTTCAAAACTCCAGTGGCCTTGGCTGCTGCTCTCGCCTGGATTACCAGTCCGCGCTGGGTCTCTAGGTCTGGGCTGTACAGGTTGGCCTCTTAATGCTCCTCCGGCCGTTGTGTTTGTATGTCTGGCGGTTTGGGGCCCGTACACCCCCACGTGACGTGGTAGGCAGTGGGCTGTTCGTTACACCAGGGGCATGCGTCTTTGTAGTGTTCTGAGAAGATGCTGTATTTGTGTAAGTTGGGGAAAGTCTTGGTCTGGAGCTGTCTCCAGTCCCGCGCTTCCTGTGCGTTTAGCCCCTCGTGTGGTGGGAGGTGAAGGCGTGATGCTGATGCCGAGCGACGCCGTGGCGTGTTCGTCCTCGGCGTGATCGTTCTCTGGACCGCGCGTTGTGCAACATTGCTCATGTGATCGTGCGTCCCTTGCTTGTGTGTTGGTTGTAGGTTCTGTGTTACTTGGCGGAAAGCCGTGAGTAGTGGAGGTGCGGCAGTGCGGCTTTGACCTCGGTGAGCTCTGGCACTACAGTATCTGCGTTGTGTGACCCGTGCTTTCTTGAGAACCCGGCGGTGGTGACAATTGAAATATCGAAGTGGCCTAGCGCCACGGCAGCGAAGTTCTGCGAACCGCGATGTGGCGTCGCCGTGTCCGACTTTGCTTAAGGGACATCGAGGGATGTGCTGCTCGCTGCAAGTCATGTAAATGCAACTGCGTCGACCACCCACTGTTCAGCGCTGAATGTGTGTTTGGTGTGCTGTGCTTGAAACGAGTGGTGCAGCCGTGCAGCGGGGGTGGCGGAGGAGCAGAGTGGCTTAGGGGCTACGTTTGCGCGTTCAGACATTGCTCCCGTCTTGGTCTCATTAGCGGCTGTCGCGGGATCGTGGTGCGCTAGCTCCTTGCCTAGTATGAAGTTTACGACGCTAACACGCAGCATGTTGACGTTTTTCCGCGCTATATGTCATTTGCATGACGGCCGAGTTGAAAACGAGACGTATGGTGTTCTTTGCGTTTGTGTGTTGTAAATTACTTTCTATTGTGGAAGTTCTGCGAGTCTTATTACGCAAGGAGTGCGAACGTAAACATAAACACATATGTGTGTCTGAAATATTGAATTACCCATAATACCCTTTACGACTGATAAGTGGGCTACACGGCCTGTGTGAATCAGCTACCGTATGTTGCGACGTTCTTTCGTGTGGTAGAATGATGCATGGTGCGCGTTTATTTCTGTACTGTTGTAAAAACCATTTCTTTATTCACTCAATACAAATGTACGGCTTCTTCGACGCAGTACAGCTTAGTTACGCGGTGAAGCATACTAAAAGTGGGATGGGGCCGTATCAGCCAGCATAGTATGTCCACTTAGGCGACCTGAGAGGCAGCGGGTGCGCGAGTGTATAAATAAAGAACTCTTATTATGTCCAGTGACAGTGGGGATCATTAACTGTAGCACCAAAGTAGTGGACCACTACCAGAACAAAGGCATGTAGTATGCCCATCTCAATTCTTGTGCTTATGTCATTCTTCTTTTTTACAGCAATAACTGTTATCGGCTAACTCCACTGGTTGTTCTGATGTCTTCTGGTGTTGTCACTGGAATTCTCGAATTTCTTGCTAGAATATTGCAAATAAAGTTCTCAGTGTGCTGCGAGGATTCAAACATACGATCAAAAGAGTGGCAGTCCACAATTCTACATTTCAGCCACTCTGCTGAAGGTACAGTCGTTGTGAATACTGATCCCGGAGAGCGTGATCTAGCCAACAGCTGCCACGATTGGCTAACACCTGCTCAATGTCTCCGTACTGTATATAGAGCTAGCATCCAGAAGTTCAAGTTTTTACACATCACCTTCCCACTTGTGAAGGCAGTCCTATGTTAAATTTCCTTCTTACATGTGATTACAATGATTGGGTGCATCTGCTTCATTAATCTTCTTCTAGTGATTGGCTTCTCAGATTTACTGGATGGAGCTGTTGGTGTCTTGTTTTCCTCAAGCAGAGCACGACACCTAGCAATGGGTAGCCGAAAGATAGATTTGAGAAAACCAAAACCAATTCAGCAGTAAGAAGCTAAAGGGTTGTTTTGGTGTAGATCAGTGGCTAAGTCCGGATATGAAAGAGGAAGAAAAGCCGAGTCTTTCCACTTAACACAGTGAGGCACAACTCCCACAAATAAATACGAATCTTACTTATTTTACTTGTTTAAGGAGATTACCGACTTGCATTGGCAAGTGTTCACTTCAACAAACACTGTATTAAGTAAGCTTCCTGCGCATATTTCACCAGCTACTGCATAATTGTTTCACATTATGAGTGAAACTGCAATTTTCTTTATGCCACAACTTGCCCAATTTTGTGTTTTGCAGTAGGATGTTTGCAGTGCTATTAAGGCACACAAATACTCATGAATAGTAGCAGAGAGAAAAAAAAGTAAGAAAGCAGTGGCTTTTTGTGCGTAGACTATGAATACACCTGGTACTCTTATGGTCATTTTTTCCCTATCCGCTAAACCATTCTAAACAAGAAAAGTTTATACACAATTAGTTTATACACAGACCACAACTAAACCAGAGGTATCGTTAGTAAGCAAAGTATATTTATTCAGTGACATTTTCTGCAGCCCTGCTATTGGGCTTTCCTTCCTTTTCAACTGTGCAGGTTCATTAAGAAGTGATGACACAGTTTGACAATTTTAATCGTTGAAAGACTTATCGAAACCTTTTTTGGGTTGTTTTTTCTTGGTTTCAGACTCAGCATGCACATTGCATTTCAAGGCATGTTTTCTGTGTTTGTTGCTTTTTCTTTATGGGTAGGGCCATGTCAACATTTTTTACACCATTTCAAGTATGTGGTGCCATAGACAGTTCTTGGATGGAGTCTTGCCCTTTCATTCTGTACGATATGATGTCGGTTTCTTGCGTCCAAGGCCATTTTACAGCGTGATTGTAGCATTTTGCTAAGTTTTGCCTCTGTCACCCAAGCTTGAAAGATTGCTACCCACTGCTGGTGACATGACACATCTCACATTTCTTTTTAAATAAAAGGAAGTATGTCACTTATCCTGTGCACTGGTTGTCTTTTGTCTGTTTGAATTGCAATTTGTTGCCTATATTTGCTCTTTTGTTGCATTTCAGATTAAGAATAGCTATCTTAATTGACATTTAACCATATTGCACACAATGTGGATGATATGTAATTGCAATATATGGCCACCATAAATATAATAGAAGTTAATAATTTAAGAATAGTGCCTTTGCATGGGGGTGCAGCCATGAATTGTGGCTATAAGGTACCAGTGCTGCAGATAGCACTACTTGTGGAGAATATAGTTCAACTGTACTACTTTCAAACATCATTGTTTTGTTACCTGCATTTGTATAGCTCCAGTTTCTGTGAACAACCCACATCTGGTGGAAGAGTGGCTTGCACCTGCAGTTGGGCCCAATAAATAGCCAAATTTCTGCCAGTTTTCATGTTATTAGCATATTAGTAAAGGCAGTCGTTTTTATAGTAGCCTGTTTGCCCAGTGTAGAAGCCGTTGTACGGTGTCAGGATCTCATACACATCTTCAACTTTGAAGGGGACACAGCATCTGGCACATAGTTTATCACTGGCCATGTATTCGGGGTAAGTTGAGTTCCCTCACTAGCAAAGGGAGGACCAAGATTGTTGTATATGAAGTAAACCGCCTGTATACTCAGTGGCCTCCTTCATTTCGTGTGACATATGTGGTTATGGCGACCCTTGTTTTAAGCACTTCTTGTCCAGCAGCGGTCGTTTGCTTTTGAAACACTCAGGATAGCTTTCAGCAAGCTGGACAGGAATAACACTGAAAAAACCAGCAGATGTTAATTCTCGCACTTATCATGCGAAGCTTTGTGCAGTATGATGAGGGCGAAATAAATGAGGGGTGTTCCTCAAGGCCTTGTAGCACATGTCACGAGTTTGGAGCAACATGATGTATAGCACTTTTTTGATCGCATGCTATAGGTTTAGCAGGTGTGGCCATGGTTGAAGTGCAGTGCAAGGTCAAGAAAACAGATATCTATGAGCAGCACCCTGGTAAAGGAGACTCTGGGAAAACTAGTGGGAAGCCTGTTGAACATCTGGTTGACCCACTTGCTGGCTCCATCAGGCAAAGTATGATAAAGAAAAGGAAGTCATCAACACAGAAGGTTTTTGCATATAAACACTGTGCTAAGGTCATAACATGCCAACAAGTCTTAGTGCGCAGGCTATGCACGACCAACTACATATGCTTTCTGTTCGGACATTGCTCATTGTAACTAACCAGGATGGAGTGGACAAAAAAAGAACAGCAGCTCCATTAATTTGGTTTCACTGGTATCAACAGTACCCGCCGTGGTTGCTCAGTGGCTATGGTGTTGGGCTGCTGAGCACGAGGTCGCGGGATCGAATCCCGGCCACGGCGGCCGCATTTCGATGAGGGCGAAATGCGAAAACACCCGTGTGCTTAGATTTAGGTGCACGTTAAAGAACCCCAGGTGGTCAAAATTTCCGGAGTCCTCCACTACGGCGTGCCTCATAATCAGAAAGTGGTTTTGGCGCGTAAAACCCCTAATATTATTATTATTGGTGTCAACAGTGTTTTGTAAGTGTACATTGCCATACTCCCCTATGCATTCTTGGGTGACATCAGCAAGGACCAGCTTGAGGCAAGGGGTAATAAACGTGCTTACAAGCTAAAAATACATGCATGCATGGTGTGGGGATGCGCGACCCTCGCGCCTCCCCTGATGTTTTTCCCGCATAGCGCGTCTCCTGTAGTGCGGCTTCGCCGCACATGCGGCGGTCCGAGTGGTACAAGCGTGGTGCGAGAGATGGCGCGAGCATCGCGCCGCTGCGCGGTTACTTGGGTGCGGGAGAGACAAGGCGCTCTCTCTTGGGGTTCGAGACAGCAGGCCGCACGGACCTGCCGCGCGTGCAGCGCCCCTCTTTCCCGGCGGGTCGGCGCGCGGCGGGGGACGTCTCCCGCGAGCGCGCGGCGACCGATGCATCTGCGAGACCGCCTCGCGTGGCCGCCTTCGAACGCGCCACGATTCGCGTGACTATACACGCGAACGACCAGGCGTTGGGATCCAGCATGGGGCGAACATATTCGCTCGCGAGGACGCGGTGAGTCAGACTTCTAGATTTGTCGCGCGCCCATCGGCATGTTTTGTGGATAGCAACTCGGCTAGCAGGCATTGATGTATGAAAGGTGCAATAAATGCCCTTGTGATTGTTTGCACTACTGTGTTGTCGTTCCTTTGTCCCAAGAGTACGGTGTGAGTGAGAATCCCACATCAGACCCCACAATGGAGAGCATATTGTGTCCAAAAAGTAGGCACTTCACAGGGGCACTTGAGAAGGAACAGGTTATTAACAGTGGTCAAAGACAAGCTATTAAACACCCAACACTGTTGCCATGTAACGACCTCTGAAACAATCCCTCTTAAAGAGGAAATCATCTTTATGTATCCATAAAAAGGGCAGATGGGCAAAGCCCCTTCAGTAATGCTGCCAGCTTTAAAAGCCCATTTTGCACCATCCTGAATGCTTCCTTCTTACGACTTTGCTGGGTGCAAGCATTCTACTGTCCAAAAGCTGTCACTGAGAGCACTGTTGGTTTGGTGGCAATACAGTTCAGAAGCGATTGCAACAAACCTCCCTTCCTAGTTGGCCTGGATGCTCACGGTGCTTATGAAGCAGCACCACGAGGCAAGCAAGGTGAACGGATGCCTCAAAGCCCTTGTTCGTTTACCACACTGTTCTGTTAGTAACAACCATGAGACTTGAAACCAACAAGCTCAAGTTCGGCACTCGCGTGGTTACTGCGGAGGATCCATAAAAAGCACAAAAACAGAAAACTCAAGAGAAAGGCTAAAGCACCATTTAACACTCAGTGTTGCTGCAGCCTGCCCCCTTCTTTTATTTTGTCTGGTCGTGCTACATCTTTTTACTACAGATAGGCATCAACTTAGGTGATGTTCCCAAACAGTGTACAATTTTTATATACACTATGTGCTGGTTCAAAGAGGCTCGAAACACTGCAATGGAAGCTTCAAGTAGAGAAGGTGCCTGGTAGAAAAAAAAGCTGTGCTGCAACCATCTTTCCAACATCTTGCCCCTTAATAAAAATTGTGCTTGCATATCAACTTGAGCCCTCCAGTTTAGAGTAAAGTACCAGTGCACTTAGGAACAGTGATTCAATTCTCAAAGAGCATGTGCAGTCCAGCCAAAAGCAGGGGCAAGAATATGCATTGTGCTCCTGCATTGAAGGTGAATAACATCAACCATAATGGCGAATGTGCTTTGGTAAGCTTCCCTGGAATATGAATTTGTAATGTACAAAGAATTGTCAATGAAGCTTACCACGAGCACAGATGCACTTGCAAATTATGTCACAATTGAAAATAATGAGCACAGTGTAAACCTATGTTCCCTTTCCACTCTTAGTATGCTTTACTGCACGATGCTTATTTACACCCCTGTATCGCGGTGTAGCAAGCTACAAAAGAAACGCTGCATAATTGGGATTTTTAAGATTATTTTTCTCGTAATACACTAATATTTCGCGGTGAAGCCTAAGCAATGTACTGCGGTGAAGCATACTAAAACTGAAAAGGGGCCACTGTCACTGGACATAATAAGAGTTCTTTAAATATACACTCGCGCACCCGCCGCCTCTCAGGTCGCCTAAGTGGACATACCATGCTGGCTGATAGCGGGCCCCTCCCACATTTAGTATGCTTCACCGCGTAACTAAAATGTACTGCGGCGAAGAAGCCGTACATTTGTATTGAGTGAATAAACAAATGGTTTTTACAACAGTACAGAAATAAACGCGCACCATGCATCAGTCTACCACACGGAAGAGCATCGCAACATACGGTACACACAGGCCGTGTAGCTCACTTATCAGTCGTAATTGGTATTATGTGTAATTCAAAATTTCAGACACACATGTGGGTTTACGTTTACGTTCGCACTCCTTGCGTAATAAGACTCCCAGAACTTCCACAATAGAAAGTAATTTACAACACACAAATGCAAAGAACGCAGACATATGTCTCGTTTCCAACTCGGCCGTCATGCAAATGAGATATAGCGCGGAAAAATGTGACCATGCTGTGTGTTAGCGTCGTTAACTTCATACTAGGCAAGGAGCTAGCACACCACAATCCCGCGACAGCCGCTAATGAGACCAAGACGGGAGCACATGTGTGTGAACGCGCAAACGGAGCCCCTAAGCCACTCTGCTCCTCCGCCACCCTCGCTGCACGGCTGCACCACTTGTTTCACCACTCGTTTCACCACTCATGTGGTGCAGCTTACACCGCTGTTTTCCGTATCTTGCTTTCGTGTTAATGTGTTAATGTGTTTAATGTGCGCGGGTTGCACACCTGTCGTCCGTGCCTTCTGCGTTGATCGTGCGACCCACGAGGATTCCTCGAAAAATCCACATGTCTCCGCAGCGTGCATTTGTCCTATGTGGTATGTGACATGAATGTGTGCTGGCGTACGGTGTCCTTAATTAAGTATATACTAATTAACGGCACTTTAATTACCATCGTCTTCATTAACACCAGTGGTCATAGGTTCGACTCCCACCTATAGTCATGGGTCCGAGTGCGTTAAGCATATCTTAATTAATTGTACAAATAATTAATACCGCCTTCATTAACACCAAAGTTCGTGGACACGACTCCCACACAAGATCATTGGTTCACGTGCTTTAACTATATATTAATTAAATGTGCCTTAACACCACCTTTAACAACAAAGATCGTGGGTCCGAGTGTCTTAATTGACTATATGTTAATTAGCAGTACCTTAATTAACATCGCCTTCATTAATAACAAAGGTCGTGGGTTCGATTCCAACCCAAGGTGATGGGTTCAAGTGACCTAATTGTTATATCTTAATTAACCGTGCCTTAATTAGCATCGCCTTCATTAACAAAGGTCGTGGGTTCGGGTGCCTTAACCAACTATCCTAACTGTGCCTTAATTAACATCGTCTTCATTAACACTAAAGGTCGTGGGTTCGAGTGCCCTAATTAACTATATAATAATTAACTGCTCCTTAAATTAACACCAAAGGTAAAGGGTTCGACTTCCACGAATGGTCGTGGGTTCGAGTGCAATAATTAGCTATATCTTAAATAACTGTCTTAATTAAATGTGCCTTAATCAACACCAAAAGTCGTGTCTTCGTAGCCTTAATTACCACCATAGGTAGTGGGTTCGACTCCCATGAAAGGTTGAGAGCATGTAACCTCTTTGTACATCGTGTGCTCAAACCGACAATGCCGGATTTTCCGCCACATGAGCCATTTATTGGTATCGCATTAGAACGAATTTTTCACGACTTGGCATCGCACACATTCATATATGATGTACGTTGACATCACAAATAACACAAAAAAGCTGTATGCTCTTCTCATCAGAAATCATAAGGTGCATTGTCATTTGAGTCTCTGATGTACTTGTGATGCCAAAAAAAAAAACATTAGACGTTGCATTTCTTTTCAATGTCTAATGTCACATTAGGAACACACAACGTTGTCTACAGAAACTCATGGTTCATTTTCATAAGGCAACCAGCCACCGCCAGCTTGCGCCTCTGCGTCTGCTAGCTAATCCGTGGAGTTTATTATACGCTACGCAAATCAGCTCTCGCATAAAATTGACACGGCGACAGTATTACGATTAGCTATGCTAAAGAATAGAAGGGCGTTAACGTATGCCGGCTGCCACGACTTCGTATGCGCGGAGCTTAGCGGGCTTCAGTATAAGTTTACCGGAGCGCAACAACATCACAGCCCCGAGGCTTCTCGCTTCTTCCTTATTCGCCCTTGATAGTCGCTCTTAGTCGTCACAGCAAGTAATAAATGTTAAAATCGGTTATCGCTTAGTCTCATCCCACGCTGAGGACAAAGTATAAGGGCTTCTTTTTTTTTTGTCATTATTATTCAGATCGATTGTTCATTCTGACGCACAATCATCATCAACAGCATCGTATCGTGCCGTGGGTCAAGGGATGTGACGTGTGCCGCGTAATCTGGGTACCTGTGCGCATAGAGATTCCTACAAAAATGTGTACTCTTCGGTGAGCGTAATGGCGCCTCGCAAGGTACGAACCGCCGCTGAAAAGCGAATCACAGAGCTACGCCGACGACGACGAACGACGACGAAGTGGGTCTGTGCCCTTGGCGCGAGAAAATGTCGGCCTGGTGCTCTGGGTCCAGTCCAGTGTAAATAGCTTGTAAATAACTTGTAAATATCCTCTTCCGTCTGTATCTTTCTACACGTAAGAATATTTTTAATCGCCTGCTCAAAGTCTTTCTTCTGCCCCCTTCCGTGCATAGCGCTCCATATTAAGCTCATTTTTGAGCTTTTCGACCCGTTTCAGAAGCAAGTGTTGCTAGAACTCTACAGAACTCTACCACTCTACAGAAGCTGGACATCCTACATTTTCTCTAGTCTAACATCGAAATCACAGTGTCTGCTGATAGACTCGATTTCCTTGACATTCTCATCCTTCCCCTCGTCTACCTTGAGGGACCCCCCGCACGTTGCACGCTTTACCGCCTTTCCGGCCATATGTTGCACTTAGCTTTATCTAATGCTAAAACCGATTCTTCCAAAGCACGTACCTACCAGCAAAGGCCGATACGCGCAGAACCTGATGTCGCACACATTACATCTATAGATTTTTTACTTTTTACCACGCTTTGAGTGTATAAATGCCCTTCTGTGAACTTTGTACTTCGAATGTAATAATCCCCTCCTCTTGCTGTAATGCCTTATTGGCGACCAAGGCACTAAATAAGTAAATAACCTAAATCCTTAAAATACCCCAAATGATTTAGCTACAATGTTTAGTATGCAGAACATATCGAACATATTGGAGTCGTGACACACGGTCGCACAAGTTCAAACACGTGGCCGCAGTCTGATCTACAGAAGCAATATTCTCGATACAAACACACATACTCTAAAAGCACTAATAGCTCATAGCCTTGACACTCCTAACTTACTATTAAAGACTAAAAACACTTAACGTCGTACACGGTAGCACGTGTTGAAACATGTGGCACGATATGACGCTCTGACCGTCATACAATACGAAATATACCCGATAACAAACGCACGCATGAAAAAGGGGGAAAAACTAATGGTTGACAGCCTTGCCGCTTCGATGGTGATGGTGATGACTTATTGGCGTCTCCTTTGAAACGGAGCGGTGAGAAATAGTCACCTAGCCTGCTTGATTTAATCGGATATGCTATGCATGTTTTTATCTAGCGTTTTTGTATACGCCTCCTTAATCTTTTTGCCCCTTCAAAATCTACCTTCTACTGCTAGCTGTGAATGTAAGAGATCCGGTAATAACAGTCTATTCCCTGCTTTTTTTCCACCAATACTCTAAACGTCTCTTCGTTATCTCGACTGCTGGCCGGTTGAGGCTTGCGTCCCCTTTAGAGGGTCCCTGAAACGGTTCGACAAATTTTGTAGACGCGTAGGGTACAGCTATGGTAAATCATTCGCACCACAATTTGTGTGAAGCGTCTCGTATTAGGAGAGCCTGCAGAATATTGCAAGTTACTCTCCTCCACAGCCACGCATTTTCTCCTCAACTCGTTCGCCGAGTGATCGGGCCAAGCTCCGCCTTCCCTGGATCAGCGCCATGACGGGACGTCATGTCGTCTACTTCCAGTGTCGTCTACATCCATGTGCAGCTCCTTCGCCAGGTCCAACAACTCCGGTTTACGCAATGACTTCAAATTCATGGCTGTTTTCAGTGCTGCTCTCTCGACTGAACATAACTATCTTGCTGCAACCTAACTATAGGCGACAAAAATAGCTCGAATTGCCCGCTCTGTTCTAACCGTTCAACAAAACCTGGGAAAACTCAGCGGAGAAAGTCCCACACTCACCACCTTGCAGCCAAGGATCCGACGTGACCCTCGCAAACACTGCATTAAGTTGCGACTTGAGAGCCGAGGCTCGTAGATCCATGCCCCAGCGCTATTTACCACTTCTTACGGTAACACGCTTTTGTGACCTTCAACAGCGTCTGGTTGGAGCCCGAACCAGGTTGACCATCGGAGAGGGTTCGGCAGAGAAGACGAGGTGATGTAAAAACAAATGACATAAGTTTATTACATCATTATAGGTGAGGGGTGCGCTCCAAGACAAAAAAATACAGAAACGTTCAGCGCGCGTGCACCTGCACGCAAGGGCGGATAAGATGTGTCCACACATGGCGGCTCATTGGGTTTCTTATACCCTCCACCATCCGGGCAACCTCATTCTCTCTTGCTCCCTGGTAGAGGGCCCTGTCAGGACACGTCGAGTCAACGCACACAGACGGTCATGGGAGGGAAACCACTCCTTGGCGTAGGGAGGTTGAAAGTAGGCCACGTTGGGTGAACCCACGCCGAGGGTCATGGGAAGAAAAGCACTCTTTGGCGTAAAGTATACGGCAGAGGGGAATGAATAAGATTTGCAGATTTCGCACATAATCCCGTCGCACACATCTGACGGACGAGTCTTTTTATGTTGACGAGCGTGACGATTAGGCACGCTGTGCCCCAGCCGTTTGGCATGTGTTCCGTTCACAGCCGCACAAAGTGAACCGTAACAGCGGGCACTCCGTCTGAAACATGACAAGACAGCAGTATACTCACGATTCGCAGTGTTTATGTTATGTGCTGTCTAGAGATGCGGCCGAAAGACAATCCGCGAATCCCGCGCGTTCGGTCGGCGAGGCGGTCTTCGGAGCAACGTTCACCTCTGCCGAAGAGCCGAGCATAGAAACCGAAGAAGCAGTCAGCCCCAAGGCACGAACGGTGCTAGTAACGTTAAAGCGAGAAGCCCAGAATTAAGAACTGCAAGTGTATTCCCTGTGTTTGTTATATAACAATAGTATTTCTGAAAGAACCGTCTTTTGTTTTCTCTGACACTTCGATCGTCGGCGGCACCGCAGAAAATCGGCGGAGATTTATGTCGAAATGTGAAAACACAAAGCCACCCGCGCGCCTGCCGCATCTTTCTGTTGCGCAAGAGAAGCGCGCAGCACAGTGAAGAGAGCTTACGGGCAGGCGCCCAGGGGCGCGGGAGACGCTCAACGTAACTTTTGTTTTCTCGTCTAAAACATAAAGTACTCTGATAAAAATTTCAGAAATGAATCTCTTTTGTACACCCTTACAAATTCATTCAAGCATAAACTTTTACTTGAACCGCGTCACCAATCTGCATGTACCTGAACATGAGGCATTTCGCACATATTTCAATGTTTGCGCCGCTTCTACTTCGAAACTACTTGCCAGTCGACATCAATGCTTTTTGACACACTCGCTGCTAACTATCCAGTCACGTGAAGTAGTTGCATTGTCTCTGTAAAACTTGTATAATTTTGTAAAAATAGTGAAAATTGGTGCAGAATCGCAGTATTGCTTCATCACAAAGCGCATTGTGATACGATGTAGCGGACGCCAGTAGAAGAGAAAAAGGAAGCGCAATTCCTTTTCTAGCAACCAGCACTTGCTCTTTGTGTAATATTGTATTTCTGCGGATGTTCTTTCGCGACCTAGCTAGGTTTAGCCCAACACGCCAACAATAAAACGGCTGTAAGAGACAGAAAAAAAATTTTCTTGCAAAAATAGTTTACAAGGGAAAAAAAGTGTACCAAAATGATTAGCCACAATTTTTTGGAATAGAATCGGAGAGGGATTAGGACAATGTCTGGGACGTTTGGCATGGAATGAGCTTACTTTAAAGCGCGCAAGAATGCACCTTGGCACGCGCTCGTAGATTCCGTATTTATTCCCCACCTGCACGTACGGCTGTATAACAAGTATCCGCTGATGACGTCACAATCCGAGTTTACCTCACTTACGCTCGTCCAGTACCTACCAAGAAGCCCACATGTCCAGGAAATGGCGACAACTGTCGTCCAATATATATATATATATATATATATATATATATATACATTGTCGCGAAGCACTTTGAGCAGTAAGCGTTCGCGACTAGAACGTTGGAGCAGCGAGAGGTAGTGTAGCCGACCGAGCACCGAAACAAGGTTGTTCTTTCTCGTCGTCGTTGTCTCTCTCTTAGCCACAGCCCCACTGCTCCCTATTTTACAGTACAGTTATCTCCCCCGCGGAAAAGGAAGCCGTCCCGGTGACCTACGGGTAGGACAGCACAGGCGGATCATAGTAGGGCTTGAGACGCTGGGCATGCACAATTTCGCGTCCACGGCGGCGATGATCCAAAGGTAGCTCGAGGGGTTCCACAATATAGTTGACTGGAGACGTTTGTTTGATCACGCGGTATGGGCCCTGGTACTTCGACGCGAGTTTCGGTGACAGTCCAGTGGTAGAGGCTGGAACCCAAAGCCACACTAGCGAGCCAGGAGCATAGGATACAGAAGCATTGGAACTTTCTCGATGGTGCTTCTGGCGTTGCTGGTCTTCTGACGTAAATATACGGGAAAGCTTGCGACACTCTTCTGCGTGTGCAGCAGCAGAAGAGCTTCGGATAGGGTAGTTGTTTCCGTGGAGTCAGGGCGGTACGAAAGGATAATATCCATTGTGGAAAAAGGTTCGCGTCCGTAAAGGAGAAAGAAGGGCGAAAATCCCGTGGTAGTCTGCGTGGCGGTGTTGTAAGCGTAGGTCAGAAAAGGTAGGACATGGTCCCATTTGGTTTGGTCGGATGCAACGTACATGGCCAGCATGTCACCAAGAGTGCGATTAAAGCGCTCGGTCATGCCATTAGTCTGCGGATGATACGCAGTAGTGGTGCGATGAATGATGCGGCATTCTTTGAGGAGAGCCTCGATGACGTCGGAGAGGAAGACGCGGCCTCTGTCACTGAGTAATTCCCTGGGAGCTCCGTGGCGAAGGATGATGTGGCGCAGGAGAAACCAGGCGACGTCACGTGCAGAAGCGCTGGACAAAGGGGAAGTTTCCGCATAGCGCGTAAGATGGTCGATGGCCACGATTACCCAGCGATTGCCATCTGATGTGGTTGGCAGAGGTCCATAAATGTCGATGCCTACTCGATCGAAAGCACGTGCTGGGCAAGGCAGAGGCTGCAATGGGGCGGTTGAACGACGAGGGGGATCTTTACGGCGTTGGCAAACCAAACAGGAGCGGACATAATGATGGATGAATCGATACATCCCCCGCCAGTAGTAACGAAGGCGTAGACGCGCGTATGTCTTCAGTACCCCTGCATGCGCGCACTGGGGATCGTCGTGAAACGCTGCGCAAATATCCGAACGCAGGTGTCGCGGGATGACAAGCAACCATTTGCGGCCGTCCGGGAGGTAGTTGCGACGGTACAGGAGCCCGTCGCGAATGGAGAAGTGATGTGCTTGGCGACGTAATGCGCGATTGTTAGTGGGTGTCGATGGGCTGGACAAAAACCGCAGCATGGACCCAATCCATGGGTCTTTCTTCTGCTCCAGAAGAATGTCCGTGGCAGCAAGGGAAGACTCGGACAATGAGGCTTTCGGGAAGCTAGCCTCGTCTGTTAGTGGCGAACGAGACAAGGCATCCGCATCCGAATGTTTTCGGCCAGAACGATACAGTACGCGAATGTCATACTCCTGCAGTCGAAGGGCCCATCGAGCAAGACGACCGGACGGTTCTTTTAAGGATGACAGCCAGCACAGCGAATGGTGATCAGTTATGACGTCAAACGGGCGGCCATAAAGATACGGAGGGAATTTGGTTATGGCCCAAATTATAGCGAGGCATTCCTTTTCTGTGACAGAATAGTTCGATTCAGGTTTAGTGAGTGCACGACTGGCGAAGGCAACGACGTACTCATCGAAGCCAGCCTTTCTCTGAGCGAGAACGGCCCCAAGGCCAACGCCACTGGCATCCGTGTGTATTTCAGTTGGAGCGCTGGGGTCGAAATGGCGCAGGATTGGTGGTGACGTCAAGAGACGACGCAGCTTTGTGAAGGCGTTATCGCAATCCCGTGACCAGGTTGAAAGGTTGTGGTCACCATGAAGAAGCTGCGTTAAAGGTGCAATTATAGTGGCAAAATTGCGGATGAAACGGCGAAAGTATGACGCCAATCCAATGAAGCTGCGCAGTTCTTTCAAAGTCGTTGGTCGGGGAAACTGGGCAACAGCTTGTAGTTTCGCCGGATCAGGAAGTACACCTTCTTTCGACACGACATGACCGAGGATGACCAGCTGCCGGGCAGCGAAGTGACACTTCTTCAAGTTAAGCTGGAGGCCAGCATCGGCGATGCACTTTAGGACGCGTTCAAGTCGAAGTAAGTGGGAAGGAAAGTCCGGTGAAAAGATAACGATGTCGTCCAGATAACACAGGCATATCTGCCATTTGAGGCCGCGCAAGATGTTGTCCATCATTCTTTCAAATGTGGCAGGCGCATTACACAGGACAAATGGCATCACGGTGAATTCAAATAAACCGTCAGGTGTGATGAAGGCCGTTTTCGGACGGTCGGACTCAGCCACTGGCACTTGCCAGTACCCGGATCGTAAGTCTAAGGATGAGTAGAATTCAGCGCCTTGGAGGCAGTCTAGCGCGTCGTCAATACGGGGTAGCGGATAAACGTCCTTGCGTGTGATCTTATTAAGTCGCCGGTAGTCCACGCAAAAGCGAATTGTGCCATCTTTCTTTTTTACCAGCACTACAGGAGAAGCCCAGGGACTGTGCGAAGGTTGTATGACACCGCGTTGGAGCATGTCTGCAACTTGCTCAGCGACCACGCTACGCTCCGTGGCGGATACACGATACGGTCTGTGGCGTAAAGGCGCATGGTTGCCGGTGTCGATGTGATGGACAACAGTGGAAGTACGGCCTAAACGAGATTGTTGTAGGTCGAATGACGTGCGAAAGCGGTCTAGAAGATGGACGATCTGGGCGTGCTGCGCTGGAGTGAGGTTGGGATCAATACTCTGGTAAAATGCTGGGTCACACGGCGGCGTGGGAGGAGAAACTTGAAGGGCCAGAGCGTCAACCGGAGGAGAAGCCGGGTCGTCAGGCACATCGTAAAGGAAGCTTGGTTCGATTTCGTCGGCATAACCAAGACACTCATTGTGGAGCAGCCTGGCAGGGCAAGGAAGCAGGTTCGATACATAAAGTGCGCTCGAACCTTGTCGAATGGCAAGAAGGGCAAAAGGAAGCAAGAAAGGATGGCGGCGAGCAACAAGCTGAGACGGCGTGAAAAGAACTGTGGAGTTGGAAAACCCAACGCAGGAAACGGGTACAAGTGCGGCAGAGTATGGAGGAATCTCGGTGTCGGCGGTGACGAACACACGACTGGAAGTGTCATCAGTATCTTCAAAAACGTTGGTGCCGAATGGCGACAGCGCGAGTTCAGCACAGGCACAATCTATAACGGCATGATGAGAGGACAGAAAGTCCCATCCTAAAATCATGGCATGGGAGCAGCGAGGCAGAACAACGAACTCAACATGGTAAAAAGCGCCGCTTATAACAACACGCACGGTACACTTCCCTAAGGGTTCAATCGGCGCAGCGCTTGCTGTACGTAATGAAATGGCTGAATAAGTCGTCGCGAGTTTTCTAAGGGTAAGACGAAGCTGGTCCGAAATAACTGATATTGCTGCTCCCATGTCTACAAGCGCATGAACGGCAATGTCTTCTGCATAAACTTCAAGGATGTTCGCAGGAAATAAATGAGGTCTTGAGGAGTTCGCTGAGATCGCAGTTCTTGCCTCTGGAACTGCGGTCCTTAGTTTTCCTCTCGGATAGCTTCAGGACGACGGATAAGCGGCGACAGAGAACGCCGACGGGGAGACGGAGACCGACGGGTATTGAAGGGTCGGGAAAGAGGAGACGAGGCTTCGAAGGGCTGAGCGGCAGTAGCAGAACGGGACGGAGAGTCGAAACCGTTACTTTGTGCCCTCGGAGAATCCGAAGGATACCATCCACGCCGGCGGCAAAGCCGTGCTACATGCCCAGGTAGGCCACACGAATAACATATAGGCCGATTGTCATGGGTGCGCCATGGATTAAGAACAGCGGGCGTAGACTGTCTGAAATATTGGCGAGGTGGGCGCACGGGCTGCTGTGGCGGCCAGTAGCTGCTTGGGTGGGCAGGAGAATATGTTGCAGCTGCTTGCGGAGGTGAGGGAAAGGCGCTGGTAAGTCCGGATTGATTACCTGCAGAAGGAGGCCGTGGATTGGCTACAACGGCAGCGTACGTAAGTGGCACAGGCGTAGGAGGCGGTTGATGAGCAAGTGGTACTGCGTTAGCGACTTGTTCTTGTATCAGGTGACGGAGATCTGGAGACAAGCGCGGCTCTGAGGCTGGAGCTACTGGCAGAAGAGAGAGTTGGCGCGCCACTTCTTCTCGTACAAACTGCTTGATGCTGTCGTAAAGGTCTGAACTGCAAGGAGCCGAAGTGACGCCATCACTCAGAGCTGAAAGCGCGTCGTCCGGAGCGAGAGCTCGGCGCGTAGAAAGCCGCTGTTTGCGCAGCTCCTCATAGCTCTGGCAAAGCGCTATGATGTCGTTGACCGTCTGAGGATTCCTTGCCAAGAGCATTTGGAAGGCGTCGTCCTCTATGCCTTTCAAGATGTTCTTGACCTTGTTATCTTCGGTCATATCTGGGTCTATACGCCGGCAGATGTCAACTACATCTTCAATGTAGCTCGTAAAAGTTTCGCCCTTTTGTTGGGCACGACAGCGAAGCTGTTGTTCAGCCCGAAGTTTGCGCACAGCAGGGCGACCGAATACTTCTTGAAGTGCCGTTCGGAATGCTGACCAGGTGGAAAAGTCAGCCTCATGGTTGCGGAACCAAAGATGGGCGACCCCGGAAAGGTAGAAAGGGGCGTAGCCAAGCTTGTCAGCATCAGACCATTTGTTGTGGGCACTCACTCGGTTGTATGATGAGAGCCAGTCCTCTACGTCATGATCGTCAGTTCCATTGAATATGGGAGGATCCCGTTGGCGTGGCGCACCAGGACAGATGATTGGAGGCGATGCCATGGGTGGCGCGGTAGGGCTAGTCTCCTCAGACATGGGAGATGTGACAGGGATCGTTCGGCTTCGAAGTTCCAGGTTGGCAATAAGTCCAGCACCTTCCACCAAATGTCGCGAAGCACTTTGAGCAGTAAGCGTTCGCGACTAGAACGTTGGAGCAGCGAGAGGTAGTGTAGCCGACCGAGCACCGATGATGATGATGATGATAGCCTCATATTATGGCTCATACCCACACTGGGGGATTGGCCAAGAATTGCGTGCTGAAACGTTCACCTATTTTTTTGAAGTGCCACTTATTCGATGTTAAAAAAAATTATATATATATATATATAACGAAAGAGAGATAAGAAAACATACAAAAACCAATAAAATACAAGACAAAAGTTAAAAATTTATTCGTTTTGTTGACGTTATGTAACTGCAAACGGCATCAAATACGTCCCTGTGGCTGACCCCTATAACTGACGCACCGAAAGATAGTATGGTTTCTGGTGATAACATTAACCCTAATTTTGCGAACGGAAGTTCTAGATGTCTTTTTCTTAACAATTTGTATCGTCGACATGCCAAAAAATAATGATCTAGTGATTCTGTTTCTTGACAGTATGGACACAGAGGTGATAGCGTCAGACCAGTCCTGTGTAAATATAGGTTTAATGGAGGGACACGGCAGCGTAATCTCGTGACCGCTACTTCTGATTGTCTTGATGGACACCACTGGATTTTCCACGGAAATTTGAGGTGCTGATATTCTGTCCATGTTGTTATTGATTCACTGACATCTCTATGAATTGAATATTTTCTATATCTGATTGCTGTTATGTGGGCCACCAAAGGAAGAACCTGCATTATTGGTCCACTCAGGGATGCTCGCGCTAATGCATCTGCCATTTCATTTAAATGTAAGCCACAATGTCCAGGTACCCATAATAGTTTTAGAGAATTCAACTGCGGAAGAACTAATGTTAGAAACGTCTTTATTGGTGGCGAATTGGGTGAAGCCGTAAGCGAAGTACAGACCGAAAGGGAATCTGTTATTATAACCGCACTTATTGAGTTCGACGGTAGTTTCCGAAGCGCTAATAGAATTGCTAAAAGCTCGGCTTCAAAAACAGGTGTGAAGTCTGGCAGTCTCAGGGAGAATGACCAGCCAAGCGGAAGCGAGAAGATGCCTACGCCCGCCTTTTCGTTGTTCACTGAAGCGTCCGTAGCTATTATGTTATTTGTTTGCACGTGTGCTAGGTAATCTTGCAACAGGTTATTTAAAAAAGTGGCTGATTGAAACTTAGAGTTTGGGGGGAAAATGTCATCAAAATCTATCTTAATATTCTGATGTGATTCGGTTGACGGAATTACCTCTCGAATGTTCACATTCAGGCTATCTAATTGTTTTTGAACAAATATGATCTGTGGAGTGTGAAATCGAGGCCAATGAGCAAGGAAGAAGGAATTTGGGTCATTAATGAATGCGTATTCAGATCGTCTAAGCGGCAAGCGGTAAAATTTCAGGAATGCTTGAACTGTTAAGATGCGGAATCTGCAGGGCAATGTTGGAAGGCGCGCTTCTTGGTAGATAACATTAATAGCCACAAACCTGGGGAGTCCCAGACACAGGCGTAGGGCCTCACGCTCCAAAAGAACCAGAGGCTTTATTTTATAAGCTGGGCCGCCTGAGAACAAGACACACCCAAATTCCAATATGGGGCGCACATACATTTTATAAATCATCAACAATGTATCCCTACGTAGTCCATATTTCCGGTTACTCATTCTGCGCAGAATACCTAAAGCACGTTGTGCCTTACCTGCTACACTCTCTATGTGTGGACTCCAGTTGAGTTTTCCATTATATGTGATTCCCAAATATTTTAGAGACTCAACCTGTGGAATGGGTTTTTGCTTATAAGTTATAGAAATTGAAACCGGATCTATGACCAAGAACACTAAAATGGCGCTTTTGCTTACGTTTAATGACATACAAATTGTCTGAAGCCATACTTCTAGCATGCTCATGTATCTTTGTAATTTTTGGTATAATGTGTTAATGTCTGTGTCGGCAGCAAAAAATGCAATGTCATCGGCATACACGTAAACGTGCACGTCCTGACAAGTGGGGATAGAGCTCATTAATATATTAAATAATAGTGGGGATAGGACAGATCCTTGGGGAACTCCGCGGGTTTGTCTGAATTTAGACGAAGAGCATCCGTCCTTGAAGCAATAAAATTCTCTTGATCGCAAAAATTCTGCCACCCACGCGGTTATATAATTGGGGAAATTACGACGCTGCAGAATATCAAGTAGAATTGAATGTTCGACGCTGTCATATGCTTTAGCTATATCTAATTTCATCAAAGCAGAATATTCTCTTCTTTTCCGGGCAAGTTGGATGCGGCTCTCTAAATCAGCATGGGCACACCATATTGAGCAATTAGCTCTAAAGCCTATTTGATTTGGACTTAATATTAAATTATCCGTCATCCAGATAGTTATTCGGCAGTGTAATACCCTCTCTATGACTTTGACCATATTAGAAGTAAGAGAAATGGGTCTGATGTTTTCTATGTTATACCCTAGTCCTTGTGTTTTAGGTATCGGGATTACTTAAGCTACTTTCCAATCGTTAGGTATCCAGGCTTTGTGTAAGGAATAGTTTATAACGTTTAGAAGGTCTCCAGGAGATAGATCAAATAAAATTTTTATCATGTGCACGGTAATTCCATCAGGACCAGGGGCTGACAAAGGTAAGTTTCGAATCACTTGGGATAATTCAGGCAATGTAACTTCAGTATACACTAAGGATGGGGCTACTTTTTGCAACTTGTACGACATCGATGACGTGAATCTACTCTCCAAGCCTTTAGCCAGGAGTTCAAGAGATTTTCTCATTTCATCGGGAGACAGATTGACATAATCAATATTAGCTGGCGATGGCAGAATTTTTCGATATCTCATATATCTAAACAACGATTTTTTGTTTTTAGATTTAGAAAGGAAATCATAGTGTTTCCTATCATAATCCTCTTTAGCTTTAGCAACTGTACGTTTAAAGACTGCAGCTTGAAACTTGTAATCAAACCAATTTTTGGGGCACTGGTTGTAGAGGAGCTGCTTCCAAGCCGCCTGTCGGCGTCGGTGGTCTCGCGTGCAGTCTGTATTCCACCAAGGGTTGTAAGATGTTTGCTTTGCAGATGTAACACTGAATTCAGCCTTTTTGTATGTTCTTTTAATTACCGCACAAAGTTTCATAGCCTTGGTGTCTTTCTGCTCTTCAGAATGAGAAGCCAAATGTACCTTAAGATCGGATTTAAATTTAACATAATCTACAAATACGCGTACCTGGGAGCACGCTGGCATAATCGGGCAAGCGATTTCAACCATTATTGGAAAGTGGTCACTGTTGGTTGCACAGTCCAAGGCTGTCCAGGATGAGTTAGTGAAGGACGAACTTACAAAACTTAAATCCAATGCTGAGC
The DNA here is from genome assembly GCF_038994185.2 of Dermacentor albipictus. NCBI lineage: Eukaryota > Metazoa > Arthropoda > Arachnida > Ixodida > Ixodidae > Dermacentor > Dermacentor albipictus. The sequence continues at coordinate 74,411,858 of NC_091821.1, forward strand.
GGGACTGTTTACAAATATATGTAGGAATTATAGAGTTCAGACAACACAGATTATTATCTATTGTCCAATCCCACAAGCGTTTGCCACATTGGTCAGTTCGAAAGCCCCAGCATGTGTGATGGGAGTTGAAATCTCCAACCAGAATTTTATCCTTACACCATGCTGAATTCAAACATCGAGTGTTCTGTACACCCGCAGGAAAGTATGCGTTTACTAAGGAGAAAGGTAGACACCCTGGTATAGTTATATCTAATGCGAGAATTTCACTTTCGGGGGACATATGTTTATATGAAATCTTTGCTTTAAGGCTAATTCTGTTATTGATAAAGAAAGCTAAACCTCCGCCCTTCGATGGACGGTCTAGTCGGAAAGATCGATAGTTCGTCAACTGAAAACTTTGATGTACTGAAAGCCATGTTTCCTGCAAAGCAATGATATCCGGGGAGAATTTCGATGATAGATACAATAAATCTGTTGCTGCTGAGTAAATTGATCGGCAATTCCAATGAATAATCTTGAGGAGACCTATGGTTGCGTAAGTATGGACTCAGTAACTGCCTTATCTAAAATGTTTTCCTTTAAAAAATCTTCCTTGGTAAGGCTGTCTTTCTGATACTTTTTTGTCTTTGCCTGAGTTAGAGTCGTAGCCTTTTTAGACAAAGAGGACCTACATCGTTTTAACGACCGAGGATCCATGTCCATTTCCTCTGCGTCCTCTGTATTATCGTTGGAGCCTGTACATTGGGTCTGGTTAACATCGACTGGTGGGATTACAATTTGGGCATCTTGCGACGAGTAATTGGCGGTTACTTCCTCGTTTGAAGTAGGTAGACACTCAGCAGTTCGCGAAGTTATACCAACTGCTGTTGTTGCTGCGAATATCTGCGCCATCTGGCTAGTGAGAATTTGTGTCAGGGACTCACAAAGGTTTCCAGCTAGGCGCTCCATAGATTTTTCCATTGCCCTTTCGATGGCATTAGCAATAGAAAATGAAAGAGCCGCATCCGTTGCTGTCACCTGGCGTGCTGTGACGCCGGCGTATCCCTGTGTCCTAGAATGAATTTCCGCTACCGCTTCTCTACGCGAACAACGTCTTCGTTCAATGATTTCCAGAATCTCAATCTCCCGTGCCTTTGCTGAGCAAGTAGAATAATCTGCAGGGTGCGCGTCATTGCAAAGGCAGCACCTTTCTTCCTTGCTTTTGCATTCGCTTGCATTGTGTTCTTCACCACAAATTCGGCATCTGGAAGCAGATCTACATCCTTTTAACGTGTGTCCGTAGCGCCAGCATTTCACACATTGGAGGGGACGAGGGGACAGAGGTTCCACTCTGTAGATTAGAGGCCATGCCTTTATCTCTGAGGGTCGAAGTGTCCCTGCAAATGTGGCTATGATCGACTCAGTAGGGATCCTGTTTTTCTCGACCACACGTCCACACCGATAAACTGAAATTACACCCGCGGGTGAAAGCATCTCTAATACCTCTGTCGGTGTCATGTCCACGTCGACGCCGCGGACAAGCCCTTTCACACATGCCAAATGGGGGGGAATAAATGCGCTCACCGGATTGGCGGCAAACAGCGAACACTTTAACAAGTCTTGTACACAGGACTGGTCTGCCGAAAAGCAGAGGACTCCACCTCTGCCAAACTGGCGGACCTCAGAGATGGTCTGGAAATGGGCCGTCGCCGAGCGCAATTCCGCCTGAATTGCTTTCGGATTCTTCATCCGTATGACTCCGTTATTGGTTGGGACAAGAGCCACAGGAACTGATGAGATGCCGTTGCGTAGAAACAGATCCACAGGTAACTCCTGCGGAGGAATAGAAGCGGACCAGGGGGAGGCCCCTGGCCCTGGTGAAGAAAAGGACATCTGCGTGGTCTTATTAGCTAAATAATAATAGGACTAGCAAAACTGATGAGAAGCGATAAAAGAGAAAAAAAAAACAGCTATGCAATTCTAGGCCAAGACCCTGCGAGGCAAGAGCAGTTCCACTCGGACGACGGAAGCAGCAGACTTGACGCTCACACAACCACCTTGAAGCCGACAGAGCGACAGCGAGAACCGAGAAGGTCTGTTTCCAGTTGGGTGAGCGGAGTTTCTCACACCGAAACAAGGTTGTTCTTTCTCGTCGTCGTTGTCTCTCTCTTAGCCACAGCCCCACTGCTCCCTATTTTACAGTACAATATATATATATATATATATATATATATATATATATATATATATATAAAGAGAGAGAGAGAGATAATGACGTCACACCAGGAATTGGAAGCGACAACATGATTTGCATTCTTTGGTGCAAATGTTACACTTAAATTAGACAGCTACTTGAAGAGTTCTTTATTTTTGAGGTTGCAGCTCGCCTCACCTTATGCGCCAGCGTGTCTATATATGAATGACAGTGCGAAAGTGGTTTCCAAAGAGGCTTCACTTTTATTAGCGACAACTATAAACTCACCATACATGACCGAATGAGAACATACGTTTGAATTGATGAAAGGTAGTACGCCCTATACACAGTCACAATATTGCAGTATATGCAAGACCTATTCACAGAATCCTCGAGCCACGTGCCCTCAAAATTCCTTGCAAATTCCATGTGTTCATATGTGATAGTTATCAGACAAAACAGAATTGTACTATATATGGTATATTTTGAAAAGCATTTCAATCTACCAATTTTGCTGACTGTAGTGCGTCAACAGCTTGCGTTACGAAGAGTGAAAACAAAAACTATGGCGTTTCCTCGCGTATATATAGTGCTCCGCTTTCGTCGTCATGGTAGGACACAGCACATCAGATGCAGCTGCGTCAAGAACGCACAGTCTGCAGTGACATCTTCCTATGCCAATAAATGCCGTGGGCTAGCTCCGGCAAAACCTGAAGCGAGGAGCACGCCACGCCTTGAACAAACACGCAATGAAATGGAGAAATCCTGAAGACGCCTGTGGACGACTGATCCGGGAAAAGGAAAACCTCCGACGTACCACACGAGCTCTCATACCTCCGTGTGGGTCAGACCTCCCTGGCGGGTTAACCCGCCCAGAGGAGGTTACGTTAAGGAGGCTACGTGTCGGGGTCGCGCTCACCGTGTCTGTGACCGCTCTCTGGCCACAACAATACCATGGTCCTTACGGCTCATCGTGCCCATTTTGCAACACAGGAATCCAAAATGTGACAGTGACACACCTATTATGGACGTGCCCAGGGCTTCATCTAAGCCGTCTCCGCCATCTCCGGGCAACAGGCCTTCGGCCTGGCCGCCCACCCGACCTTGAACGTTGGATTCATGGACCCCATCATCGTTCACTCCTAGATTTTTTGCACGAGTCGAATCTGTTCGTGTATTTCTAACATCTTTTGTATTAGGCCTAAGGGCATGCTTTCGAATTAAAAAAAATGGAGAAATCTTGGACCAAACCCCCGCGCTCATTGCACTGGGAAAGTTAAATACAAAATTATTAGAAAATATATGTTTGATGCAATAATTGGAGAGATGAAAACGCATAAAAGTGGTGGATATAGTAGCTATTCATCAATTGGTATCGAGCAACGCCAGGAGTGCAGAATTTTGAGCTAATTGGTTCGTTGCATCAATTGAAGTCATAGCGCTGGATTGACGCGGACAAGTGTAGTCGTGTTTAGGGTAGGGGGGATACAGATAAAGATACGAGGGAAATTGTAGAAGCAAGCTCGCGATTGCAAAAGAATGTACTAACTGCATCAGCACTCCGTCGATTACTGTAGGCAGAAAGGAAACTGCCTATCCGGAAAATGTTGGGTTGCGCGTGCGATGATTTCCACTCCTTTGGTCGGCATAGCGCACGTCTTGTCGTCTTTCTTGTCCGTATCAATCCAGCGCTACGACTTCAATTGAGCAACGAACCAATTAGCTCAAAATTCTGCACTCCTGGCGTTGCTCGATACCAATTGATGAATAGCTACTATATCCACCACTTTTATGCGTTTTCATCTCTCCAATTATTGCATACTGCGCGATATAATATCTGTACGAAGGCTTGCACAGACCAGCTAAATTTTGTACCGAAAGTCTACTAGTCTGTAGGGGGTCCCTGAGAACCAACTTTTGTATTGTAGAATGAAGTAAACGCGTAGTTCTTTTTCTTTTTTCTTTAGGATGCCAAATTTTTCTAGAAGTGATTCATTACCTTTTTTGTCGGTATACTGCTTAAACATTTTCGAGTTTTTTCTGCATAGGTGTATTTTATTTCATTGTTTGTCCCCATGCACTCCAGCTATACATAGTCGCGCTTGAATCGCGCTTCAATCGCGCTGCACTCTAGCAATAGCTTTTTGGCACGCTTTTCGTTCCAAGTTTCGCGACCTATATACGGATTGACCTTGGCACCTACGTGGAAACCAACAGTCGGCATGTCGTATACGCTCGCGTTGAACGGCAGGCGTAGAAATCGTGCCTTCTTTATTCCATGTCATCCCGTGGCCGTCACACGGTGGTCGCCACCGTCGTCTCGTTGCTGTCGTCACGCAGACGCCCAAGTAAATGTACACGTGGCAGCGAAGCTTTCATGGAAACCCATAGGTTCCGGAAATGGCGGGTAATCAGCGATTTTTGGGGCTTAACGCCATCCATGCGAGGAGAGGACACTTTCGGTTGAAGGAAGAATAACTGGAACTGGCGCCTAATCTAGTAAAAAGAAAATGGTGGCGTCATTTCTGCCATTGGTTATTTTCTAAATTTTTTTTTCGCGTAGACTTGCTATTAGGGCGGTATTCTTAAAACATCCTGAAACTCCGCATGAGTACGATGTGCACTTGTCATTGGAAATTTCAAACTCCGCTCATTGGGCGCCTCAGGTCGATGACGGCTTTATTAGATCCAAAGCCTTATCAAACATCTAGTGGCAAGCCGACGAAATCTAGACGTATACTGCCGTTCCGCCTGCCGTTTTGCTGCGAGCATGAGTGCTCTCGTGACGTTGCCATTACCCTTTTCCTTGATTAATATTTATTTCGCAGCCGGCTAAGAAAACCCGGCCACGCCACTGCATTATTTCGCTGTTTATGTATGCAGAAGACCCTAAAGTGCCGAGTGATGCTCCACATTGCTAACAGTGACCTCGCCTTGAAACAATGTGATTACTATTTATGCCCGAATTTCGGAGAACAATCGAGTTTTAAAACAAGAATTATACAGCTTTGTATGTCGTCCGAACCAACTGTGGCAACGAAAGAAACCTACATCAGCACACTATGCGCTTCAAATAATTTGCGCATAGCAATCGCATTGCGCGCGATCAACATATTGACGCCTAACTGCCCAAATACTAGCATAATTATTATTTTATTGTGGGGTTTTTTACGTGCCGAAACCACTTTCTGATTATGAGGCACGCCGTAGTGGAGGACTCCGGAAATCTTGACCACCTGGGGTTCTTTAACGTGCACCTAAATCTAAGCACACGGGTGTTTTCGCATTTCGCCCCCATCGAAATGCGGCCGCCGTGGCCGGGATTCGATCCCGCGACCTCGTGCTCAGCAGCCCAACACCATAGCCACTGAGCAACCACGGCGGGTTAGCATAACTATAGAACAGACGTCATACCGTTACTTCTTGTAACAACCAGAATATATCTGTTGCTCAAACTTGAGATGTTGATTTGTGTGCGTGCGTGTGCGTGCGTGCGTCTATTTTTAGTCGGCAAGCAGATGGGATGATCTAAACTTATGTTTAGGGTCCATGTATATTCCGGATGATTCAGTTAGGTTTAGTTTTTCATGAAAGAAGTGATGTGTATTTCGAACAACTTAAAACACTTTATATTCCGTCCACTTTCAGGATCGCAGGAAGGCTGTGCGCGCGTGAACCTTGGCGCAGACAGAACTTGTAACTTATCTTGCGTTGTGCATAACGCGCAACCTGCCTTGCGGTGAAATACTTCCTAGTGTGGTCACAAGGTGGCAGCGGAAATTAAATCAATCACTGAATCAATCGAAATGACAAGGGCGCCACATGCGGAGCGTACGAGAAAACGACCAACCTTTTACAGAGGTGCTGAAAGCTTGCTTGTAGGGAAACTCAGTCGCCTAAACGTACCCTTTGCGTACTCTGGGTAACCTCAGGTGCGAACCCGTCGTTCACAACAATCGCACGAAGACCGCTGAAGACGACACTTGCCCGGTGTTCTTTAATCACTTCGCGGGAAGACAGTTCAATAAATACTTTGACTCGCGACATAACACTGCTCGGAAACATCGCGCTTAGCTAGCATAAATTTGCTCCACCAGAATTCACAAATCACATGTAGGGGCACAACACAAAACACAAACATTTGAGGGGGGCGCATCGTTAGCAGACTCAACTTTACGAGCGAGTTTTTGCTCAGTGCCGTTTTTCTATCAGTGGCGCTAATAACAAACAAAAAAAATAAATAAATAAAATAAAAAATAAGAACAGTCTTTAGTAATACTAAACTAAAGGACATTCTTCTTCTCTTTGCGCATATATTTAAAACTATGGAAGAACTACATTTTGTATGAAGCAAATAGAACGTTGCATGATTTTTGTTTTGAAAAGAATTTGTTCCCCTAATAGTGTCCCCTCTCCTTTTCACGTAATCGTTCTTTAATCGCTACTCTTTTTTGTTGATGTGGTTCGTAATTGGTTCTGGACTGCTTTTCGTGCAAAGCTTCACGACCATGTGAACTGACCTCACACACGCTCGCGTCAAACACACAGCTGTTCGTTTTACTCAAATGCGTTGATCCACCTGGTAACGTTTTGCGTAATGTCAAACGATGCTGGGTAAACAACTACAAGCGAAGCGCTCCCTATAACATCGACTCTCATAGTGTGTGGGATCTGCTCAAATTTTGCCCTTTTATTTTTTGACACATCGTGCTTAGAGATCGCAAATACTTTATTTGTAACACCGCATCAGCCCAACGATTTGAAATTTCGGCAGGTTTTGTCAGCCGGATAAAATTTCCGATCAGCGGGAATCTTGCTAAAAAGATATTGGACTAACGTCGTCGTCATCGTAAAGCCAGCGTCAAACCGGCTTCTAGTGTAGGCGAAGTCATCAGCAGTTGGACCAGCCGCGACAAAGGGGCTTGTCGAGCGCCACAAAGGTCGACGTGGAGCATTGAATGCAGGCGGGTGTCCGCAAAACATAGTATTCGGCCGCCAAGCTGTGGGCCGGCCTCCTGGCAAGGGCGGTTAACCGCTCCGGCTCGTCGGAGATTTCGTTCCTGAAGTGCACGTGCATTCCGCGGATCAGTGGCAGATTGTCCATGCAGCATAGGACATCGATTTTCACTCTTTTCTTTGATTCAAGAGCATTCGACAGCAGGCAAACAAAACGCAGGCTTTGTGCCTGCGACACCTCGCGCCAAAACGCTTGCCACCCCACCGGTAGTCTCTCGTGCTCCATGGTCAACGAACTGAGCTTGTTGTTCTTCCTCAGTAATCTTCCGAGGCCTCCTAAATTAGGGTCAGTCAGCACGTCGACGCCACAGAGACGAAGCTCGGTGATGCAGCAAGCTTCGAGAAAGGCCATCGAATGAAAACCTGTCACATTGTACAGCGTGAATCTTTGCAGTCGTGGTACCATTTTCCGGATCTCGAATGGCTGCTCGCCGAAACAGGACGCGCATGACAAAGCAACCTTGCCAGGGAAGTTGCCACGGATGTCCAGTTCTTCGAGTACCGGACAGATGACGGCAAGGTGCTCCAGAGTGAACAACGCCGGCTTCAGTGCGCATGGTGTCACTGACAGGGCTCTGAGGTGCGTCAATGCCGAACGCTCGGCGACGGAAAAGAAGGTGAGGTTACCGCTGAAATGAAACTGGTTCAAGTTAAGCTCTGTGATCGAGCTGAACGCTCTGAAGAAAGAGCACAGGCATTCTGCGATCGCATTCGGAACGCACATCGGCAGATGTTCCGGAGGCATGTGTTCTTCAATGGCCTTTGGAATTGAGACGAGCGTCAGAGATTGGATGTGATTGAATGTACACACTTCGGCAAGCCTCCTTAGCTTAGCCGAGGCGGCCTGCGTTGCGTGCAGCGTCAGAACCATCCGGGATGTTCGTGGCGCTGGGATGAGGCCCAACACAAGCTGGTCCAAGTCGAAAATGGTGCTGAAGTGCAGAGGGCCCTGCCAGTAGTAGGTCACGTTTCCGCACAGGGCCAGATCAGCGAACGGCCTCTCATGAATCACAGACATGTTCATGAACTCTCGGGATAGATGCTGCATGCTTTCATCCGTCGTGTATGTGAACTCGAGGAGATTTTCGGGGCGTTCATTCGGGAGTCTGGCCCAATGCGGAGTAGACTTGGCGTGAGTGCCGCGAAGTGTGTGGACGTGCAAACGCTCCATTGTGGGACATGTCTGCAGGAATGACGTCAAATGCTCGTTGCTCGAGTGTTCGGCGCATGCCACTTGCACATACATAAACGTCAGTGCACATGGATTTTGTCGTGTGACTGCGCTAAGATCGGGAACGCATTTCCAGACGTGGCAGCAAAAGAGCGTCCACTCAAGGCGATGCAGCGAACGAAGACAGTTGGAAATGAGAGGGAGAAAGATGCAGGCGTCGAAGGTGCAGCCGACACAGTACAACTCGGTCAACTGATCGCAAGCCGAGACGTTAGCCATGAGGGTAACCGCAGTGGCCACCGCAGAGCAGTTCGTGAGATGCAACATACGTACGTGCCTGCGGCGACGTTTCTCGAGGAGTCGTTGGAAGTGGCACAAGTCGTTGCTAACGCCCACTCGAACAGTCTGCAACGCGCTCACGCTATAGTTCAGTGCTGCGAACTTCTTCCCGAGCGCTGCGACGTTTAGTCGTGACTCCGCGTCCAGGAAATGTATAATGGTGGTCCAAGCTCTTCTGGGAAGGTAGGCGTAGTCGCGTAGCGGCCGAGGATCGATGCGTGTCGAAGTTTCAGAGGCCGAGAGTCGCCTGGAAGGTCCAGGCTGGTCAATTGTCTCCATGACTGGAGACAATGGGCGTGGGAGTTTAGTGGGAGCTGGGATCAAACAATTCGGCCAAGCTTGGATAATATGTGCGCCGGCGATAGCAGCGATATCTCGTTCATGACCTTTTTTTTCCTTGCATGTGGCAGCGCAGACGCAGACGAAGACGAAGAACGGTGATGGGGTGCACTCAGTTCTGACTTGCAAAAGCGATTTATATGGAGAAACGGCGGACCTTTGTTTCTATGCTCCATATCAGCTTGCGTATTCGATTCTAAAGAAGCTTTTCTAATGATTGCATGTCATGACGTTTACTTCTTGCTTTCTTGGTTATACCGATCATAGTACTAACGAAAATTGCAAAAAAATCGGTGTGTTAAAGGGACTGACAACCAATTTTTATGGCACCCACTTTTTTAGTGCATTGTAAAGCTTATACCGGCCAGATCGTCTAATCGTGAAGTAGTAACGCAGAAAACGCCGTGGAAAATTTTTTATCAGAATTTTTCGATCTGCAGTGAGGATTACGTCATTCACTGGAAGCATGCTGAAAGCTGTCATAAGTGAGCGCGATAGCGATTATAGGCCGGCACAAGTGGGAGGCAGACGACAAGTGCCGCCGTAGGTGTGAGAAAGTATTATTTTGCTTATCGAGTCGCCGTTCCTGCGGTTCATGTTTTCCAATGTGTTAAGTTATTTCTGCAATAATAGCTACGTGTTCTTGCGGTTTCCTGTCCAACTGCTTTGGTATTTGACTGCTCAAAAGGAAATCAAGCGCGTCGAAAACGACGATTTTACATGTGATACGCGGTTCGTGTTGCTGTAGCCAAGCGTGCGGTTCTGATTTCCGAAGTCTTCTTTCGGAGCTGGAACGAAGGATTTTAGCTCGCATGCGTGCTCAGGATTTAGATCCTTACGAAGTAGCTTCCGAACGTCATGCTTCGATGGACGAAAGCGGCAGCGGAAGCGATGAATCCGACTTGCACGAGGCCACCATCGCCGCCACAAACAACGCGCCTGGAAAATGCCGATTGGTAAAGGCTCACTCACACTAGGCGGACTCGACACCGATTTCGGTCTGCTGCCCACGACGTTTTTTCCTTCGTGTCGGCGCAGCTGTCACACTACGCCGACAATGTGCCGACGGTCGGCGGAGAGCTCGGCTTCGCTACTGTGTGACAGAGGCGCCGACACGAAGGTAAAAAACGTATCCATTTACGGCACAACTCGTCGATGGCATCTTGTATCACAGGAAGATCATAAAACTCTGGGGATTTGCAAACTCGCGCGCTTACACAGCATGTGCGCCGCCATGCATGTGGGACGACGCCAGCGCCACTCGTTAGCTTTCTTTACTTTGTAATATGCCTATAATAAAGCGCAAGCGTCCAATAATATACTGAGTGCAGTTTTAAGCAATAATTGTACTGTACCCAATGATGGTCAACTTACGTACAGTAATCTCCTGACTACATTTCGAAGTATCAAGATTTCACCGCCAGGCCTCGCCACGCACTGTTTTTTCTTGCTTTCTTTGCCAATTTAAAATTATATTTCCTATATACTTGAATCTCGAACAGCGTGCTGGATTCTTATCACTATAAATCATGACCATTTCATTTCCATCAACGTCTTGCACGTCCTGGCCAGTTGTCAGTGCCTTTAAAGAAAGTTGACGCACATACTTTACAAGTCCGTAACTCTGTACTACAAACAGATATCACAGTTCTGTAACGTGCATCTGGGGTGCTAGAGCGCTATTCTGGACACGCATGGTGGCTGCACGGCCGCCATTATCCGCCATGTTGACTCTCTGATTGGCTGTGGCGAGCTCACGTGCCTTGAAATTTGTGCCGAGAAACGGAAGTTTTGCGAAATGTCATTTTGCGTTTTGATCAAGATGACGAAACGTGACGTGAAGCTGCAAATTTTATGGACTACTACATTTTTTTTGGTCCTTGGCAGATATATTGTGATGGTAGCGCTTCAAAAAGAATGTGAGCGGTAGCGTGCAGAAGCCAGTGCAATGCATCTGCAATTGCGCGAATATGTGGTGGCGATCCAAGATATGCCCCATGCCAGCTTGCGATTGGCTGAAGGAATATCTCGTAAGGAGCGTCACAGGAAGGGCTCTTTCGTAAACGTCATTTTGACGATGCGTGACGTTGCCCTGAGCCGCCATTGCTGAGATTTTCCACGATAATCTTTGCTGCGATGAGCCGCGCGAATTATGCTAATGAGCAGCCATATGCAATGGCAGCCGAGAGGAATGCGTATCGCCACATTTTCCCCGTAGTTTGGCGCCACGAAAATATTTTGTTCATAACGCGTGCTCATAGTATTTGCATCGCTCTCGGGTGGTGTTGGCATTTGTGTTTGGGGCCATCATTTTTTAAAAGAACGCGTTTATACGAAATAATATTGGTTGAACATAGCAAACTTTCGGCAATGTTGTCCACTTTTCACTGCTGCATTTGTATTGTAATCAAGATTAATGCCTTCTCGCACAATCAAAAGTTATGACAACGGCCTCTTTCTTGTTTATAAAAAGAAATGTACGCAAGGCGGCGTCTTGAAGCTTCCTCCCGCGGTGCGAGTAACCAGCGAAATGAACAAGAGATGGCAGCGCCGGCGCTTGCGTCGCGCTAGTGGATATCTCTGGCGCCCGCAACGCTATCGGTGATATTCGGCCGTTTCTCAGCCAGCCGAGTCGGTCTGAGTCACCTGCGTTTCATGAAATAGCGATAACGTGGCCTAGAACGTGCGCGCATCACCACTGGTAGGTCGCGTATGTTGTCTCAAGAAAGAAAACAAGCGCGTTGGCACCAACATGCGATGACTCATCCCATTTTCTGGGGGCACGCATCCTAGCTATTGAAGCAGACGACGGAATAATCATACGCTTTGAGTTAGGTGCTTTATTTTTACTGCGGAGGAAAACTGTTTTGCTTTACCGATAACGCTACATTCCGTGCCTTCATTTCAGTTTCTTAGGCGAAACGTCAAGTTGGCGTCACGTTACGTAAGCAAAACGGGGCCACCAGTGCCATTTCGTTTGCGTCGTGTCTACGTCACGCATCGAAGAAAATGGCGGTATATCCAGAATAACGCCCCTGTTTTAGCAGTTGAACCGGACAAATTGTTGACCTATGAGGGCACAACTTGCGTGGAATTGTTGCTAAGCTTAGGGGGATTTCGCAGAAGTGCCTAGTGCTCAGAAATAAGTGATATTCTACTCTGATATATGGACACTTCAGAAAAAGTTTTGCTGTCGCAGTCGCCGTGAAGTTCCGTATTAAGTCTCATATTCAGCTTTTCTGGACCCGTACCAACTAGCGCTCCAAGCGGCCGTGGCGCGAAGCTAGCGCGTTTTCTATGAGCAGGGTTTTTGTGAATAAATAAAGCTGAAGGTCGATTATTGAAAAGCCAGGTGACAGACATGTTCTGGAAGACAATACACACGAGCCAAATGTAGTAATCACCCTGTGGTAAGCTAGAACCCCGAGCGGTTAAAGATTCAGCAATAGAAGCCTATGGAAACGACAAAAATGTTTACTCGATTTTCGAGACAAAATGGTAGCTGTGACAAAACTACGGCTGCTATCGTAATAGCCGCGACAGTGCATGTAGTCGGGAGACTCAGCTTTTGAGTGATGCCTATGTCAACTCTCCACATATGGTGTGACACTGTTCCCAAAAGGGATATTTGAAACGCCGTCGTGCGAATTCACGTGGTATCTATAAAAACCCGAGCGTATCACTTGCTTGACTTGATGAAATGAGCGCTACGAATACGCGGACGAAAGAACACATGTACGACATGATTACGACACATGTACGACACATGTACCTGATTGCCCCTTTAGGGCTATTGTTTCTGAGAAGAAGACATGGCAGATGGAAGTAGGGCACTACCTGAAGCGCCATTTATGCCAGTTACCCCTAGATGACCCTTTCCTTGTGCGGAGCTCTAGAGAAGTCGTGCTGACTTTAGAACAAGGAACTTGGAGCAATGTGTACGCGTTTTCACTGGATGTTGAAGACCTGTATTATGCGATTCCTCATGACGGAGTGCTCAGTGCCGTTAGGAACAAAATCGAAGTCTTTGGTGAAGTTAGGTTCAGTTGTGCAACCGGAGTGAATAGTGGCCAGTTTTTAGAACTGTTAAGCTTTTACCTTCATTCCACTGTCATTAGTTTCAAAAACCAACACTATGTACAACGCAAGGGCATTTGCATTGGTTCGTCGCTCGCTCCCATTCTTTCAGACATCTTTCTCAGCGCCTTTGACAAGTGTGTAAACAGCATTCTGAATCAATCATGTGCTCCCTCTATAATGAGGTATGTCGATGACTACCTCGTGATTGTTAACGACGTTCCAGGGTCTAGGCTAGATGACACTGTAGAATCGATAATTAACACTTTTAGGACTGCATCAGATGCTCTAAACTTCACGTGCGAAAGGCCTTGTGACAACAGCATTCGCTTTCTGGACCTCAATCTCACTCTGATGAACACGCATGTCTGTTTCGAATACCAGCCCAGGTTGAACAAGCAGCTAATGTCATTCGACACTGCGCATTCCAAGTTAGTAAAACGAGGGGTTGCAATGACTTGTCTGAAAGAAGCGCTAAACAAATCTTGCAACCACAAAATAGAAATCAGTTTCAATAACCAAGTTTCAAGGCTACGCCTAGCCGGTTTCCCTTCACTACTGATCTCTAGCGTGTGCGACAAGCTTCTTCAAAAGGTCAAACAGCCAAGAGAGGGTACTAACACAAAAAAGAAGCCATTTGATAAGAAGAGGTTACACGTGATTCCCTATTGGCACAAGGTATCGCACAACCTCAAGAAGGTGGCACAAAGGCACAGCATCAATCTTCTCTTCAGTGCACCATGTAAGCTGGCCAAGATATGCCCTATGATGACAAAAGCAAAACCCGAACCATGCTCTAAGAAACATGCTGCGCCGTACACTGCTTGCAAAAGTAATGTCGTATACGAGATACCCCTAAGTTGCCAACAGGTTTATATCGGGCAAACCGGACGGTGTTTTAATGAAAGGGCGCGTGAGCACAATTGGGCCGTAAATAACAATGCGGGGGGCCATCTGGCGGAACACTGTAAACGTCACAATTGCCGTCCGTATCTTCGCGACACCAGGTTTCTGGCATGGTCTAGAGATAGACTAGAACGGGAGATATTGGAAGCCTTTTACATTGCTAAGGCCGAGGGCACGTGCATTAGTTCCCCTTCAGTGACGCTTACTGAAAAAGAGATAGCTTTTCTGAAGAGATAGGGAGGCGGTGATGTCACGTTGGGCCATTCATGGTTGCATCTATTTAAAGTTCTGTTTCTTCAAAAAACATTTAGTTGGAAGTAGCGCCTTGTCTGTCGTACATGTGTTCTTTCGTCCGCGTATTCGTAGCGCTCATTTCATCAAGTATGCATAACCAACTCACCCACATCAAGCTTCTGCTACTTCAGGTATCACTTGCGGACGCGTTGGAAGCCGTGGCTGAGGGGTTTAATCGGTTTAATCGCTCGCACCTATCATTCCGCATAATGCTGGTAGCGGTGCGATGCCGTGCTGCGCGATACCTTTTCTTTAACGCCACATAGGGCTGAGTTCGACAGTCAGCCATCAGATTTTATTCCTTGGACAACAATAATGAAGAATTGTGATTCAGGTGCGCTAGCGGTCACTTCTGGCGTGCCTCAGGGAAGTGTGTTAGGGCCGCTGCGGTTCTTAATTTATGTGAACGATTTGCCCGATGTCATTCATCGTGGTGTATCTATCCGGCTGTTCGCAGATGATTGTTTTGTTCTTAAACAAATTACTTCTCAAAATGACCACTACGCATTGCAAAATAATTTTCAGTGTACTGATGATTGGTGCAGATCCAGAAATATGAAACTAAACACTGAAAAAAACTGTTCTGTTGCGCCTAACAAGAGAGGAACAACCTAGCAAATACACTTATTCACTAAAAAAGCGCGATATTTTAGAGGTAGACAATTACAAGTACCTTGGCGTCACGTTGACAGGGACAAAGACGAAGTGTTTCTATCATAGAACGCTTGTACCTTTGTCTCGCTTTGTTTCTTTCCAAACTCTGGGAGCTGCCACTCCCTTGTTGCGGTAATGGATGAAGAAGCCCTCGAAGACCTTCCTGGAGCCAAGCCATCACGTGGGGTCGCGTCCAGGAAACGGGGAAATGTTGCAAGTGACCCGGACAGCGAGGCAACCGAGTTGTACTCGGACAGCGTCGACTCGTCGGACGACGATTTCACACTTGTCATGAGCCGAACCACAAGAAGAAGACTGCTACGGAGGTCATAGTCGCCAAGTGTCTCCACCGTGAAGACAGCACCACAGCGCTGGCCGTACACTATGCTCTTCATGCCTGTGGACCCAGTGCCCAATCTGCGACTCCTAAACAGGCAAGTAATTTCTGCGTTTCTTGAGGGAATCGCACCAAACGAGATAAAGGACGTGACAATAAACGCATAGAAGAATGTCCTTGCAGTAGATGTTCTGCACCTTAGTGCACTGCAAAGCCTGCGGCACGTAACGGAGATCGACAAAGTACAAGTGCGATCCATGATACCTACAGGCTGCAATGGCACTGTCGGCGTCATTTACGATGTCGATATTTCTATACCAACCAACGACTTACCGATATTAATAAAGCCAACTACAGAAGGCACTATTATCACGCACATCACAAGACTTGGCAACACACGTTGCCTGAAGCTGTGGTTTGAGGGAGACAGCCTTCCCTCACACGTCAAAGTTGGCCACGTCCGTCATCCAGGCCGCCCATACGTACCGAAGCCCCTGCGATGCTACAAATGCTGCAAGATGGGACACGTAAAAGGTGTCTGTAGGAATAACGTCGTGTGCCCATGGTGCGCTGAATCTCATTCAGCAGATGCCTGCCGCGCAACTGTGTTAAAGTGCCTTAACTGCCATGGTACTCAAGAGGCCTCATCCAATGATTGCCCGCGGGTGAGGAATGAGCGAGCAGTACTCAAACGTATAGTACGGGACCATTCAACACACAGAGAGGCTGCCGCTACTCTCAGGCGGCAATGATATCGCCACCGAAGAGCATCACGAAGAGGTATATCTACGGAAAGATATACACCATCTACCGGCAAAGCGGCTACCGTATCAACGCCGACTTCCACAGACAGACACTGTGAAAACGAAGAAAGGGGCAAGACTCGCACCTCCTGAAGAGTGGCCTACAATTCCACGAGCACAACCTGCATCGGAGTCAAATCAAATTGCGCCGCCCTCAATGACCTCACGAACCGCGGATGCGATGACGACTCAGGATCGCCAAGTCATGGTGATGCTGAAGTCACTTATGGACGCCATGCGCATTCTACTGAGCAGCGTGAAAACCCCGTCGGCACAGAGCGCACTGCAGGTGCTGGACACCTTGAGTTCGGTGCTTGCGGCTCTAGGGTAAAACCACGGCCTGAGCATTGCCGTCGTTTCAAGAGGAGGTCAAGAATGCATCTGTCTTTCAGTGGAATGCCAGAGGGCTTACATCACGCATGTCCGTCTTTAGACAATTTGTCTTTACGCACCAATTCCCCATTATCGTGATTTGCGAGCCCAGCCTATCAGCTCCCATCAGACCAGACTGTCCGGGTATGAGTGCTTTATGTACTCTACTTACGGAAAGGGCAGCAAGGTTGTTGTGTTTATACGCCGTGACTTGACTTATGTACATCACCCAGTGCCTCCTGACGAAGCAAATCAATACGTTTGCGTAACAGTTAAGAAGAAAAAGCTCACGTTCACAATTCTTGGAACCTATTTATCTCCAACAAGCCGTCTAGATTGTGAGCGCTAACGGGGAATCTTGACACCGACTCCGCAGCCGTGGGTGCTCACTGGTGACTTTAACGCCCACCATTACCTATGGGGAAGCTCCAAAGTGAACTCTAGAGGCAGAACGTTGGTGTCCTTTACCTATGAACTCGAATTTTGCCTGTCAAATGATCGAAGCCCTACTTATCTGCGTGGATCAGCGTATAGTAGCTGCTTGGACCTTACTTTCGTTTCACGTTCGCTTTCGAGAAGAGTGCACTGGTTTTCGGATTTAGAAACGCGGGGTAGCGACCACATTCCAACCTATTTGAAGATCGAAGGCTTGACTAGGTCCAAGTCCTCCAGAACCGTCCAGTGCACCGATTGGCCTAAGTACACAATAATAATGGGAGACTGTTGTCGTGACGGCACCTCCTATAACCTACAGGGCGCGATAAAGGATGCCATACAAACAACCACGCATTTGCTTTTGAAAAGTTCTTCCCGCACCGAATTAGACATGGAACTAGCGAAACTTCGAGCAATTCGCCGTCGTGCGGAGCGAAGCTATAGACGCACGAAGTCCAATTATGATTTGATTGGCTAGACGAACACAAAATAAAATACAACGTCACATGAACAAGCTGGCTTCGCGACAATGGTTATCCTTTTGCGAGTCCCTGGATTCGCGAAAACCTTTTTCGCTTATATAGAGGACTGTTCGTGGCCTTCACACAACCTTTGGTCAGCGCCACCCGTTTAAATCTCTGGCCTTCCATATACAATGTAGAGGTATTGACGTCGCTGAACCTTTCTGCAGAAAGATTGCTGGCGAAGCAAATTCCGATGGAACGGGTACGGGAACGCTCGACCACCCACTGTTCTCACGCTATCCCAGCATGGAATGCCCCTTTTTCTATGGAAGAACTAGAAGCTGCGCTGGCTTTGTGCAGCCGTTCTTCAGCGCCAGGACCTGACGGCATTACATACCGTGCCTTGTGTAACCTAGGAGACCAAGCTCGGAAGGCACTCTTGCTCCTGTACAATGACTCCTGGCAGACTGGTGCGGTTCCGCAAGAATGGAAGTCAACTCGCCTCATTCCACTTCTCAAAGCTGGCAAGTCAGCTTTGGACATTTCCTCCTACCGTCCGATCGCACTTACCAGCTGTGTCGGAAAAACAATGGAAAGAATTATTTTAACACGTCTGGAATGGTACTTAGAGTACTATGAAATCTACCCAAATGCTATGGCCGGATTCAGACGTGGCCGTTCGTCAACAGACAACGTTGTTGACTTGATAACACTTGTGCAACACCAAAAGGCCTGTAAGCGATTATCTGCTGCTCTGTTTCTAGACGTTAAAGGGGCTTATGATAATGTCACTCATGAAGCCATCCTTAGCACGTTAGAAGCCGTCGGTCTTGGTGGTAAGACGTATATGTGGGTGTGCAGCTACACACAGAGGAGACCATTCTACGTGCACAGAGAAAATGTCCCGACATCCGAGCATTACGGTAGCCGAGGAGTCCCTCAAGGCGGAGTGCTTAGCTCGACTCTTTTCAATCTCACCCTCAGTGGATCAGTTTACAACCTGCCAAACACCGTACGACTTGCCATCTATGCGGACGACATCTGCATTTGGGCGTCAGGTGTGACACGACTTCAGCTTCGCGCTCGGCTTCAGAAGGCAGCCACAATGACATCTTGCTACCTTCGTGAACAAGGACTTGAAGTTTCATGCGAGAAGTGCGCTATGGTGGCATTCACGAGGAAGCGAATGTCTGCTTACGGCGTATCTAATAACGGGCAACCTATACCATACAGCAGAACTCACATGTTCTTGGGAGTCGTAACTGACAGAGTATCCGCACGTGAATTCACGTGAATCCGCTATCTGTCACCTGTTCTGGTTCCTTGCAGGAAAAAGTTGGGGAGTATCTATAAACACTATGTTACAGCTGTACATGGCGTTGTTCGTTGTATCCCTGCGATACAGCCTGCCTGCAATATCCAACAGCTGCAAGACTAACCTGCGTACGATTCAAAGTAATCTGCTGAGCTACGTTGCATATAATTACCTTTGATGTCACGTTGGTATGTTTCCTGTGAGAGGGCAGGGATAAAATTTAAATACAGGGGTTTTGTATCGCAGGCCTCTGCCACCCTGGGCTCAAAAGCATGCTCCCAGATCGCCTGTAATAAACCATATTGCAAAACTGCTAGCAGTACTGTTATGCCACTTTTTTCAATTGTCAGAGTGGATGGACCTCCACAATATTAAGAGTGCTGAACTGATGCAGACAAAAACCATTTTTCTAGGTGAACTGTTTATTTGTAAACAAACATCTGTGTAAATGTACAACCATTTGTAGTTTGAGCACATCAGAAACTTCTTAAAAACTATAGTTTGCTGCAGCGAGCATCGAAAAAAAAAAGCATGTGAAATGCATTTAGTAGACGCTACTTCATTTTTCTGTTTCTCGGCAAAACAAAAAAATATCTGTGCATAAACTAAACTATGTTTTGTGGCTTACTTCCGTTGCCTAGTGACAGGCGAATGACGCGCCAGATGCATGCGTTATTCGTCAGTCACGCCGCCGAACCGAGCGAAAGCGGATGCGCATCTGAGCGTTGGCTTGTTCGGCAACCCGTCCGCCTGTTTTTCTATTTTTGGATTTAGCCTGGTATGTTGGGGATCCCGGCGAATTCTTGCGTTACGTCAGCGCTGCGACACGGCACCACTACAACATTGGACTACGGCAAGGTGAGAAATCTTGTTCGACAGTCTGCGACTTATTTCAAGCAATTCGGCATGCGGCACGGAACCTAGACTTGTGACGCAGTTAGCCAAAAACAGCTCGACCATCGTGGCACAGTTAAGTTGAATTAATGACTCGTACTGGGTGATGTTTGCGACACTTTTTATGAGCCCCAAATTATTTTGACTTATTTCGGTAGTTTTGGGGCACGCTGCTTGCATAGAGCGCTGTGATGCCGTTTCCCGTGCACTGAATTATAGTGGGACAAGTTTTGGCGCTTTCTCTAACCCCCAACGTTATTGTAACTAATGTTACTTTTTGGGGTGCTTTTCAAGCGCTGTGGCCGCGCCTGGCGTTGTGACGTGGTTAGCGAAGCAGCTCGGCCCTATAGTACGCAGTTAAGTTTCGCGCCTTAATGCACGGACAAGACAAGTTTGTGGCGCTTTCTCTGATGCCCAACATTGCTGAAAATTAATTTCGGTACTTTTTGTTGTTATGAGGCACACTCGCTGCGCCTGGCCTTGTGACGCAGTAGCGAAAAGCAGCTCGGCTGTGTGGCGAAGTTTTTTCGCGTGTACGGATTCTTACTGCGACAAGTTCGTAACGCTTTCTCTGACCCCCAACACGATTGTAATATATATCGTTGCATTTTGGGATAATTTTGAGGCACACTCGCCGCGCCGGTCGTGACCGAGCGAAAATCAGCTCGGCTATGGTGATAGTTTGGCGTGTATTGAATCTTACTGCGACAAGTTTGTGACAATCTTTATGGCCCTGCAACAATATATACCTTATTTCGGTACTCGCGCTTCTCGAAAACGCAACGAGCAATTGCCAAGAGTGATCACGTAGTGTCACTTGCGCCGGCAGAAAGCGCAAAAGATAACACCAAGGAGCTCAAACACTAGGAACTGGTAACTCGAAAACTCTGCTTTCTGCGCGACTGAAGACGGGCTTCTCACCCACGCAATTTGTCTCGAGTGCGAGTAGAAGGAATTCTGCGAGCGTCCAGCATGGTCTGGTTGAGAGCCTGTGTTGTGGCCACATCTGTACTTGTAGCGTGCGATCGCGTCGATTGTGGCCAAGTTCTTTTGGAAACGCACAGTAGACTGTGTATTCGTGCTCTTAAAGTGCAGGAAATGACGCCCGGGAAGAGGGGAATGCTTGGAAATAGGATGTTTTCGTGGTATGTACGGTATTTTTAGGATGAGTCGGGTATTTTCTGCGCCACGTATGTAAAAGCGAACTGCTTTTGTTTGTAATGCTGCCCATTCACCACTTTCGCACATTTCTCCTCTACACGCACTATTCGTATGTGTTAATACGAAAATGACATATGCTTGCAATTTTCTTTTTTCAGCTGATGTCGTCCGGTGGAGCTTCGTACGGGAACTACTGCTGTTTACCTGGTGTCATAACATTGGATGACTGCACAAAAAGCCCCCAATGATTATTTATATAGTATAAAATAAACATTTCCTCATTTCAAAGGCGTCTTGCGTCTATGAAATGGCACGTGGAACATATTCAATGGAGGCTTGTAAAGGTCGTTCGCAATCATTTTTACTTAACAATAACATGATTTCGCACGAGAATCGTGTGAGGTTGAGCTATGGAAGCAAAAAAAGAAATAAAAAAAAACGCCGATCAGCGCAGCCGGCGTAACGCGTACCAGCTAGCGTTCAAAACGCGCGCGCCCAAAACCAAAACCAGAAGTGTGGTTCAAGTACTAACGCTGGCGGCTTGGTGCGCTGCCGTCAGTTCGGCCGATGGGCTCTATGGGAGTGTCGGCTCATGGTGAATCCTTTCTCTGTTAACACACTAAACTGCTTGCCTTCGAAAAAACAACGTGAATAAAAATTGAAAGCGGACCGGCCACAAGGAACATGCTCACGGGGCCATACTATTGATGACATCATAAGATGCTATGTGCGGTCTGGTTGGCTTTCCAGGTTAAACGCGTGCACTTCTGCTTTTGCAATCGATTCTCCTACATTAAACAAGAAGCACCTCAGTGCTACGGTGTATCACAAAAGGTGTGCGAGAACATTGTGCACGCTCCCGGTTAGCAGAGCATTTATGGCATGAGGCTCCGTTTCCTGGCGTCATTAGGAATAAAACGGCTGCCTGGGGGAAAGAATTGGATACGTTTTCAGTACTCTTGTAACATATGGAGCAGCGCGGACATGTAGTACGTTAGAACGAATAGTACTGAAGTATTAGGATGAGGGTTTTGATGCATGTATTTTGGCTGTCTCGTGTTAAGACCTAAAGACGAAAATACTGAGTTTGTGACAATAATTTCTGGCTTACGTACAGTCATGTGAAATATCAGCTCCGACACGGTGCCCGTGGCGGAACTGGCCCCTGGACAAAAGGGCTACATGGAACCCGGAAATGCTGGTTTCCTAAATATCAGTAATCGGAAAGTGTTTACCTCTCGAATTTTTTGTATGTCCCCGCCGCTGTGCATTCTTGGGGGCCCTTTGCACCACGAGTACTGTTTCAGCTACTATTTAAAGCAGCTGTAAATTATTTTTTTGGTGAGGTTTCTTTAGCATCTAACCACTGTTCCAAAGTTATCGGTTAGCTCAAGACGCGCCTGTATGTATTTATAATATACAGAATGTCGTCACGGATTCAATAGCGAAAGAGAGTTACCTGATCAGATGGAGCGCGTGAAGCGAATACTGGCGTACATTCTCAATCACATTTGAGCGCCCGAGTTTGGCTGCAATGAACGAGCATTCCAATCAGATGAACCGATGCCTTGATACGTAGCTCAGATTCAGAGGAAGCACTACTTCGCGCGCAGCCATCGTTGTGCTTTGAGTGTTTTTTTTTTTTTTTCAGTGCAAGCTCTCCTTATGATGAGTTAGATTCGTGACTCACTCTTTTGGAGCTGCCTTGCTCTTCACATCACTACAACGTGACAGCATAGACATGCTGCATTTTCATTGAGTGAATACTGGAAAATGGACTTTTTTGGCATGTGCGTTTACACGTTTAACGCAATAATTTATTATTAATAACATACTTCTTAATTTAGGAGGTTGTAAAAGACAGCAACATTATTTAATAGGTTTTAAGAATAAATAAAATTAAAAAAAATGAAAGAACCCCAGGTGGTCGAAATTTCCGGAGTCCTCCACTGCGGCGTGCCTCATAATCAGAAAGTGGTTTTGACACGTAAAACCCCATAATTTAATATAAATAAAATTTAAATGCTTATTAGTCAACTTTCACCTCATTGCAGGCAAGGAAATTTCAATAGGAATGTACTTATGATAATTGCCTGAAAAGTTTTGATAATTTTTGATAAAAGCGAATTGTCTTTCGCATTAGCTTCACGCCTTCCTCTACCGGGCGACTGCTACCGCTAACGTGCACGGCTTTGCCCGCACTCCGCGATCTTGCTCTTCTTAGCAAACTGGGTAACTGAAAAGGCAGTGAACAGTGAATCCCACTATATGCACAGGGGCACGCCGTAGAGAACTTCTATTGTTTTATGGGGGGCTTGTGGACGACAACATTTCAGCAATAATGCTTGCAATTTTAATGAACTTACCGCGATGCTCAGTTTCGAATGGAGGATAAAATTGTATGGAATCTGTTTGGGTATTAGTGTTTTCCTTCAATAGAGCTGCATCAACCAATCACACAACCACTCTGCAGATCCTAGCGAGGCTTGTGCACGACCTCGACACAGTACATTGTAAACTTATGTAAAGAATAATTATAAAAGTGCTGATTAACTTCTCGCATGTTTAATGTGATTAAAGTTTTCATTTTGCGACTTTCGCCTGCAAAGTCTCATAAAATGTTCGACGGCTGCCCGTTCTGTTCTTGTCACGGGCTGAATTGGCAACGGTAGATATGGATCGCCATTGAACGTTTCTGGATGAAGCTTATTCGTAGGCCGTGCAGTCGCCATATATACCTGCATTTTCTAGAGAGTGTGCAGGATGTCATACATAGGAACTGCTGTGAGCAGCATTAAATTAGATTAGTTAATCTAAAAGCCTCAACAGGATGATTTATTTACAAGGTTTAACGTCCAAGAGCAACACAGGAGGTATGAAAGATGCCGTAGTAGACGGCTTACAATTTATTTTGTCCACCTTGAGTTTTTTTTTTTTATAGTGCGCCCAAACCTCCGTACGTGAAAGTGTTTGCATTATCGCTATGTGGCCACAGGGGCCGGAAAACCTATTCCGTGACATCGCCCTCAGCTGCGGAACAACAGTGCTGCTTAGTTGTAGAGAAGCTTCTTTTTTCTTCGTCGTTCGTACGAAATAAAAGACAAAAGGCGACCCACCTGTACTACTTGTACTTATCTGAAATACTCTATTGAACATACTGTATTTTAGATTTTGTTTTCTTCGTCGGGGGGGGGGGGGGGGGGGAGGGGGCTAGCCGATATGATAGCGTTCCGATTACTGCGCTATACTGTTCGCACAAAGGACTGCATAGATGAAACTGACAAACATATGCACAATCGTTCAACTGAACTGTTGTGCAGTAAAGCAGAACAAAGTATTTTAGATACTTTGCGAGTATTTTGGTATTTCACACATGCTCTCACGCAATCCTATATTTAGTACTGGGACCTAAATAGTTGTTTCGTACTCTTTCTAATTGACAGTATACTTTAATGAGAGTAGACTGATTGTAGGTCTATCACTCATTTGACGAACCGTTATCGTCACATCATCGTGTGGGGAAAAAGGCACGCCGCTACTTATACCTTTATGATGGCATTGTGCGACAGTCTAGGCATGACCGCGTTGGGCGAGGTGGCAGGCAAAGTTTGCTCTGTAGTTGATTTGCTTAGCACTATATAAAATGGAGCAACAAGGTCCCGGACAATACAACCAGTTTTCTTTCCCCAACTCGCCGGCAGACAATACTGAAAGTTCAGCAGCGCAATAACTAAGCGGATACATTGAGTTAAGACCGTGGGGAAGAAGACATCGATATTGCAGTCTTGTACCAAATCAAAGGCCTTTCAGTTGTGTCCGTCAATTGCTTCCGTGCAGCTGGTTTGCACAATGGCCTCGACCGTCGTCAGCGCTCCGTGTCACAAGAGCAGTGCGGCACTTTTGAAGACGTCTGAGCTATGCGACCGCCTTTGAGTGCGCGGTGAAGGCTTTTGTGTGTGCGCGCGTGCGTGTCACTTGTTCTTCCTTTCCCTTCTCCCAGTGTAGGGTAGCTAACCAGGCGCAACCTGGTTAACCTCCCTGCCTTTCATTTTCTCTGTCATTCGCTCCCCTTCTGTGGTTTGCACGCTGGTGGCATTCGTCAGAAAGAAAGGAGACGGGCTATGTAACGCAATTCCGCGGCTTTTACCGAAAGTGAACCAAAATATTTGTAATAGGGCCCTTTGCATCGCTTGACAAAATAAAGCTGTTCGATGATGCATAATTTTGTTTTGTTTATGCAATACCTTGCATTTCGAAAGCATCCTGAAAGTAACGAAATACTTATTTTTCAATATTTTGTACTCCACTCAGATACTTTCTCAATGTGATGTTTAGTACTCTACTGAGTGAAATGTTTACCTCGCATTTAGGAAGGAAGGAAAAAGAAGAGAAGGAAAGGCAGAGAGGTTAGCTAGTTTAGCTTAACCAGTTTGCTACCTTACACATGGGAGAGGGATGGGGGGATGAAAGATGGGGAGGAGAGAGAGAGAGCACATAACACAGCACACACATCGTCAGTTACAGTCCGTCACTCTTGCGCGGCACGTGACATCACTCTCACAACCGCTTGTCCAAGCCCGTCTCTTTCAAAAACCAAAGTAGTCCCTTCGTCGCCTTCAGCTGCGATGTCTTCTGTCGGCGCTATGTGAAAATAGTTGCAACTGACAATGGTCTATTGTCAAGGTGCGCTAGAACGGACGCCAGGGACTGTCTCTGAAGATTATATTCAGGACAATCGCACAGAATGTGTTATAGCGTGTCCTCGCAAAGACAGGCATTGCAGAAAGCGTTGTCGGCCATTCCAATACGATGTGAGTAAGATTTCGTGAAGGCCACACCTAGCACCCCCCCCCCCCCCCCCCCCCCTACGGCTTGCCTCATAACTAAATCGCGGTTTTGGCGCACACAAAAAAAGGAAACAATGAACAAATTAGAAAATCAATGGGAGGAAAAACAAAAAGGCAAGGACAATGGATATTCCTCTGTGGAGGAGACGAGCTGTTTAATAAAGGTTAGGCAACCGTCAATATGAAACAGTGGTGGTTTCATCGTATATGATTGGCAAAAAATATCTAACAGAAAACTGTTTATTTAGAGAGAGAGAGAGAGAGAGAGAGAGAACGAGAGGAATGTAGAAAGGCAGGGATGTTACCAGTCAAGGGTCTCGTTGGCTACCCTACGCTCGGGAAAGTGAGAAGAAAAAGAGAGAGAAGGGAGAGAGAAGGTGTAGAGACGTGTACGGACAGTACTTGAGTTAAAGCCACTCGTGCAAACCAGGCGTTCTGAGAAAGCACAAAAGTGCCTTCACTGCCTTCTGAGCCGATGATCGATGGGGATGGTGCTCTAGTACTGTCTATTCATTAGGGGACGATCATCTAGTTTCCTGAATGTGTTGGACAAAGATTGTCTTTGTGCTTGAAATTAAGGACAATTGCACAATAAGTGGTCAATGTTCTCCTCGCATCTGCAAACATCGCCTGCAGGACTACCATACATTCCAATTAGTGCTGAGTAGGCATTCGTGAAGGCAACTCCAAGTCACAACCGACACAGGAGAGACGCTTCACGTCAGTGCATACCGGCCGGTAGTCTGAGTTGCAGTGACGTGTTTAGTCTGTGCAGTCTTGTGCGCCTTGTATGTGCGGTATTCCACTCTGCTAAGGAGGTTTTGCTAGCTAGACTGCGAAGTTGTCTCGCGGTGTCGGTCCTTGAGAGAGGAATGGGGACACAGCGGTCTTCTTGGTTTGACGTTCGAGCTGCCTTATCTGCGTCATCAATTCCTACGATACCGCAATGACCTGGTATCCATAGAAAAAAAGATATCGTGGCCTTTTTCTTTTAAGTGATGGACAAGTTCCACGATTTCGCACGTGAGCTGATCGTTAGTTTCCTGTCGGAGAAACGACTGTACACATTGCAAGGCCGTCCTTGAATCACAGGAGACTGCCCATTTTCTAGGACTTTCAGCATATATCACATGAAGTGCGTTGCGGAGAGCCGCGAGCTCTGCAGCTGTAGCCATAGTCACATGGGAGGTCTTGAACTGCTGGGTTATTGTAATTGTTGGTATAACTACAGCGCCACCGGAACTGGTTGATGCAGTTGATCCATCAGTATAGACGTGTGTGCAGTCACTGTATTTCTCGTACAGGAGAAGTTAGTTGTTTGAGTGCTGATGACGGCAAGTCCGATTTTTTATGAAGTCCTGGGATTGTAAGGTTTACTTGAGTACGCTGCACACACCATGGAGGAATGGAAGGTCCTGCTGCAGGTGTGTAACCTGACCTGAGAGAGCCCGGTTGCGCGAAGACAGTCGCACTGAAAGTCGTGTAGGCTATCTACTGGGAGACTTGCGGGGTGGTGATAGGGGTTCGGGCGAAGTGTCTCAGGTGCACACGCATTGCTTCAATGGTAATGTGTGCTCTAAGAGTGGAATCTTGAGTGACTGCAATAACTTCAGTCGTTGACGCACTCCACGATAGACCAAGGCATATTTTGAGGGCTTGGGTTTGGATACTTTGGATTATATTCAGGGTAGTTCTGCGGGTGTTGGAGATGACCGGTAGGCTGTACCGCAGGAATCCAATAAATAGGACCCTGTACAGTTGCAGCATAGATTGTATTGGCACTCCCCAGGTCTTTCTTGCTAGGAACCTAAACATATGCCAAATTCCTGTCAGGCGTTTTCTCACATAATTTGCATGAGGGGTCCAGGACAGATTTCTGTCAATGACCACCCCCGAAAATCTGTGAATCGTGCTGTACGAGATCAGCTGTCCGTGGACGGATATCACGTATGGAGACATTGATTTCTTGGTAAACGCCGCCGCTGCAGACTTTTCACATGATATATGAAGTCCTTGTTCTCGAAGGCAGGATAATGTTAAAGTGGCTGCCTACTGAAGCCGCGCGCGAAGCTGCAGTCGCGTCACACCCGACGTCCAAATGCAAATGTCTGATGCACGAAAATTTGCAAATGTGCAAATGTCCGTGCTAGAACCATCCTCTCCATTAGTTTTCCGATGCAACTGTCAAGCGCAATTGGTCGGTATGATGCAATGTCTACAGGCGACTTGCAAGGCTTGAGCAGCGAAATTAGGCGACTGGTCTTCCATTCCTGGGGAACCGTACTTGTCTGCCAGGAGCTGTTGAACAAGAGCAGGAGCACCTTCCGAGCCTCTTGGCCAAGATTACATAGGGCACGGTAGGTTATACCTTCGGGTCCTGGTGAGGATGAGTGCTTGCACAAGGCAAGTGCAGCTTCGAGTTCGTCCATGAAGAAAGGAATGTCCATGCGAGGGTCGCGTGAAATCGGTGAGTGGTGGAGCGTCGATGTTCCAGTGGAACTAGTTTCGCCAGCAATCCTCCTGCAGAAATCTTCAGCGACGTCAATCTCGTTGCATTTTTGGTGAAGGGCCAAAGACTTAAAAGGGTGGCGCTGCTGAGGGGTCTTAGGAGAGCACGAGCAGTTCTCCATATGTAAGACAAAGGTTTTCGTGGATCCAAAGACTCCCAGAATGACATCCATCTCTGCGATGCAAATTTGTCCATGCGACGCTGAATTTTCTTTTGAGTTCTTCTGGCCAACCTCATCTCATGTACAAACTTCGTTCGCCTGTATCTTCGCTCTGCACGGCGACGAATTGCACGAAGCTTCTCCAGCTTAACGTTGTATTCGGTGGGTGTATACGTTCTCGGAAGCGAATGTGTGGCAGCCTCTAGGGCACCCTTTATGGTGTCCTCTAGGCTAGAGGACAAGTCATCACGACAGCCGTCTTCGACGATTGATTTGTACATTGGCCAGTGGATACATTGCGTGACACCGGTTAACTTGGAGCACCTCAGCCCATCAGTCCTGAGATAAGTGGGTAGGTGGTCACTTCCCCGTGTTTCAATATCCGGAAACCACCTGACCTTTCTAGTGAAGGAGCGTGAAACAAAGGTGAGGTCCGGGCAGCTACAGTAGGGAGTTCCACACAGAAAGGTGGGGCTTCCATCATTTAAGAAGAACAGTTCTTGTTCGGAGGCAAATGACACTAATCTTCTGCCTCTCGAGTTTATCTTAGAACTTCCCCAAAGATGATGATGGGCACTAAAATATCCAGTCATCACAAAGGCTGCGGAGTCGCTGTCGTGATTCGCCGTAACCGCTCGCTGTCCAGCCGACTTGAGGGCGAATGTAGGCACCAACTACTGTGAAAGTGAGCTTGCATTTCTCCACTGTCAGACATACGTACTGGTTTTCTTGGTCAGGTGGAACTGGATGATGGACATAAGATCACGTCGTATGAATACGATGATCTTGCTGCATTCTCCGTAGGTGGCGGACATGAAACACTCATACCCGGACAGTCTGATGTTATCTGATAGGGGCTCTCAGGTGACGATGATGCGGAACTTATTCATGAACACAAACTGTCTAAAATCCTACATTCGTGACTAAAGTCCTCTGGTGTTCCATTGAAATATCGACGCGTTCCGGACTTCGTCACGAAACGGCGGCTTCTGGAGAGCCATGATTTCAACCAAGAGCTGCAAGTACCGGACTCAAAGTGTCCAGCACCTGCCACGCGCTTTGCACAGACGAAGATTTCATGTTGGTAAGTATAACACGAATGGCATTCATGAGCGACCGCGGAAAGTTGATGACCTGGAGACCATCAGCCAGCGTCGCTTCAGCAGTTGCCGAAGCCGTCGAAGTCGGTGCGTTTTGAGGCAGCTTAGCTGGGGGTTGTGCCATCGGTAGCTCAGGCCATTCTTCAGGACGGGCGAGTCTGTCCGCTTTGTTTGCTTTCCGTATATCTGTCTTGGGGGCAATATGCGTTGATGCGGCAATCCTTCTGACGCAAGATGGCGTGTTCCTATCTGCAGTTGTAGAATTTTGTGAACGTTTTCGGTGTTGATGCCGACGTCGCCGAACAGCGACAGCAGCCTCTCGATGTGTTGAATTGTCCCGCACCATTCGTTTTAGGATTGCGAATTCCTTCCGCACCCGCGGGCAATCCTTTGATGAAGCCTTGTGAGGACCACCGCAGTTAGGGCACTTTAGAACGTTTGTGCTGCAGGCGTCTTCTGAATGGGGCTCAGAGCACCGCGGGCACACGACGTTGTTCACGTAGACACCCTTTAGGTGGCCAATCTTGCAACAGTTGAAACACTGAAGGGGCTTCGGTACAAATGGTCGTACTGGATGGCGGACATGTCCTACCTTGACGTGGGAAGGAAGGCTGTCTACTTCTTTTATTTATTATTTATTTTATTTATTAATACCTCAAGGGTCCAAAATAGGACATTGCATGAGGGGTGGACATGTAAAGGGTGGGATTGATGATGTGGAAATTAGAAAGATGAGTCGGAACACTCAATGGCAGATCTAAAGCGTGCTGTATCTCGGATGAGTGCAGTTTGTCTGGGAAGGCCATTCCAGTCTCGGGCAGTTCGGACGAAGAATGACTGCAGGAACGTAGTGGTGCGGGCTTGTGGTGGGATTACGGAGTTCGAATGGCCTGTTCGACGAACACGATGAGCCAGCTGGACCAGCTGGCTGTCACGAGGTATGGAATAAAACAACCTGTGATAGAGGCATAGGCGAGAGATGCGACGACGAGAGACAAGAGGCGATAGGTCTAGTTTAGATTTTAGTGATGAAACGCTAGTGTGATGTGAGTAATCTGAAAGAATAAATCTAGCAGCATGGTTTTGAACGCTTTCAAGGGCTTTAGTGAGATTAGTTTGGTAAGGGTCAAAGATAGCACATGCATATTCAAGATTTGGTCGTACAAGCGTTTTATAGGCAACTGATTTCACGGGTGGTTGTGCCATGAAGAGATTACGGCGAAGATAACCAAGAATTTTGTTAGCTGAATTAATTATGTGGCTTACGTGATTTGTCCAAGACAAATCTTTGGATAGTTGAATTCCTAAGTACTTGAAGGAGTCAGTAGTAGATATAGTGCAGTTGTTAATCTTGTAGGCAGGGGGAATGTAGTTAGGTCGACGATGGAATGAAATATGCGCAGTCTTACTAACGTTTAGGGACATGAGCCATGTAGCACACCAGTCTTGAATATGAAAGATGTCCTGCTGAAGAGTAGAGACGTCTGCGACAGTATTGATAGGGCGGTATAGGACACAATCATCAGCGAAAAGACGTATTGCAGAGGTTACAGTGAATGGCAGGTCATTAATGTAAATTAAAAACAGGAGTGGCCCAAGAACAGTGCCCTGAGGTACACCAGATAGAACGGAGGAAACGCAAGATGTGAGGTTGTTAGCATGTACAAACTGTTTTCGGTTAGTTAAGAAACACTGGATCCAGTTAAGAACAAGTGGGTGGATGTTTAGGCGTGATAATTTTAGTAAAAGGCGAGAGTGTGGAACCTTATCGAAAGCCTTTTCGAAATCTAAAAACAGGGCGTCAGTTGGAATGTGAGTCGAAGTTTAAATGAATATCATGAATAAATAAAGCTAACTGCGTTTCACATGAGTGATCTTTTCTGAAGCCATGTTGATTAGGGTGAAAGAACTTTACTTAAGTTAGGAAGTTAGCAACATGAGAGTAAATGACATGTTCCATGATTTTGGAGCATACGCTGGTGAGTTAAATGGGGCGGTAGTTACCTGGGGAAGACCGATCACCTTTCTTGAAGACTGGAATGACCTTCCCTGTTTTTTAGTCTTTTGGAACAATGCCTGTGTCAAGTGATTGCTGAAAGATGATACAGAGGATCGAACTACAGACATACTTCGTATTTTTTAACACTTTGGCATTAATGCCGTTGGTCCCACAGGATGATGAGCACTTCAGGCCATCTATTACCTTAACGATGCCTTCCGGCCTAAAATTAATACCTTCCATTGGTGTGAAATCGAAAAATGGTAAATCTGGTAGTTCATTGGCAGGTTCTTTTGTAAACATTGAACAAAATGCAAGGTTCAAGGCATCAGGAACATTTGAGTCAGGAATGGGTGAGCCCGAATTATCACATAAAGAAATAGAGCTATTAGTTTCGGATTTTATCGTTTTCCAAAAACGCCGCGGGTTAGAGTGCAACATGTTTGGGACAGCATGTTTGGAGTGCAACATGTTTGGCGTAATCTGTGATGCGCACTCCGATGTTCCGTAGAGGTAGGTCCGGCGCAGCTCGCCATGGCAATGCGGGGCGTCCTCATCGGCAGGCAGTGGAATCCAGGCAGATTGTTCCAAGCACGGTGTTAGCTTCAGAATCCAAGACAGCACCAAGAACTGCGTAGTGAAGAAGTGAAGTCGGTTAGGATGGCCCATCATTGACATGCCGCCGAGCCCACTGAGCGTGGCGATGGTTTGTCTAGGCTTTAAATGGGAATCCGAGGGAAGATGGCGTGGAAGATCAAACAAAATCTTCATACAGCGTGTGTTTCCAGTCTTAAAATCCTCGTAATGAAAGTGCTTCTGTGGTTGGCTTGATCAGTATTGGCAAGTCAACATTCGGGATGGCAACGTCGACGTCATAAATGACGCCCGCAGTACCGGCCATCGCCGCCTAGGGACCATTTATCGCACCTTTACATTGTCGATCTCAGTTATATTACGTAGGCATTCAAAGGCACTGCGATGCAGCACAACTGCCAGGACATTTTTCCGCGAGTTTATTCGCACGTCTTTAATCTAATTTGGTGCGATTCTCTGGAGTAACGAAGAGAGGACCTGTCTGTTGAGGAACCGCAAATTGGTCGTCGGGTTCACGGGCATAAAGCGCAGCAGTGCACTCTTCACGGTAGAAGCACTTGGCGACGAAGATGCCTGTAGTAGTCTTCTTTTTGCTGATTTACTCATCATGACCTGAAAGTCATCGTCCGACGAGTCGTAGCTGTCAGAACATAACTCAGTGGCCTCGCTGTCTGTATCGCTTGACGCACTTCCACGTTTGCTGGGCGCTATCCGACCTGACGGCTGCGCATCAGGAAAAGTTCTCGGATATCTCTTCATCCATTGCCGCAAGGAGGGAGCGGCAGCTCCCAGAAATGCAGGGAAACAAAGAGAAAAAGCGGAGACAAAAGTACAAGCGTTCTATCAAAGAATCACTTTGTCTCATTTATTGCCAAGCAAAGCACGCAACAGGATTGCAATGCAAGAACTCAACAGTCGTTAAAGGACAGACCACTGTCTATGTTGAATGTTTTTTATCTCCTATGAATTAAATGATGAATGTTTTACAATGAAGTTGTGAGCCTCTAATTGGTCAGGATTTCTGGCGATGTCCTCCTCACCGAAAAAAAAAACAATTCAGCGATTGAAGCGAAAAGTGCATACATTCCTTTATATCACGTATGCAACATACAGCATATCATCCGTTTCAATAATGAAAAAGCACAAAACAATCATCCAAGCCACATCATTGATGATAAGGCGTTTCTGATAACAATGCGAAGCACGTATAGCGCTCCCGTATGCGTTTTCCGGTACAGATTAGCGCAAGCTGCCGCGGCGAGTGACGTCACTATCGCATTTCACATATAAATGAACCAGCCTAGAAACTGATTAAATTGTTTTTGCAACACCGCTATGGGTAGGTATAGCATAGTTAGGAGTCCCAAGGAGCAGCGTGAATACGACGAGCGGCAAAGGAAAAAAAGAACAGCGAGTCCGCACGTCCACATTCTCCTGTGGCTAAATAATGCGCCGGAGGAGGAATTGCGGCATAAAGCATTGCATACACTCCTTAGCAGTTGTAGTGGTGCTTTTCAACAGCTTCACCGGACATCCACTTTCGCAGGGCCGGGATGGCGAGTCAATTTTTAGCCTTTTATGCCTGCATCCATCATGAAGTATAACGTCTCTACATCCGCATCAAATATATGTATTAGCACTGCGTTCGTCTAAGAATGCAGCACCGAAATCTTTCTCCGTTACTTGCCTAAGTGATATACCATGCACACTTGAGCGGCAAAAACAACAGCCTCAGAAGAAGTAATTACCATTAAGATACTAAATTTGCCATGAGAAAGCTAAATCGACTTCCGTTACGCTTGGTGCGGTACTTCGTTGTAAGCATTTTTTCAAAAAAAAAAATTCTGAAATATAACAACCGTTCAGGGACCTCCATCGGGTTTTCCTCACTTAAAGGCCCAGCGTACTTTATAAAGTACACCATTGTAGCTCTTGTAAGAATAACGTGATTTTTTAAACTTACCCAAAGGAGTTGCAGCGTGGAAATATCAATGGGTATAGCGAAAATTATTCAAATCAGGCAGATATACTTATCTTGGGCCTTAACGTTCAAAACAGAACAGTAAGTTGAACAGAAATGTGCTTGTCCCTTTGCTGCAGCAAGGTGTCGCCCGCATTTTTCATCGCTCAAGGGGCAGCCTTGGTTTCACAAAAAATAACAACATAAACGTGGTTAGCACTGAGTAGACGTTATTCGAATATATTGTAGTCTTGTTCGTAGCATGGGAATCGACTGCCTACTACGGGCGGCTTTGAGCCTTTATCCAACATTTACCCTCTGACATGCTCTGGCAAAGAGTCCACAGGGCCTTCTGAAGTAT
Source organism: Dermacentor albipictus (assembly GCF_038994185.2). Classification (NCBI taxonomy): domain Eukaryota; kingdom Metazoa; phylum Arthropoda; class Arachnida; order Ixodida; family Ixodidae; genus Dermacentor; species Dermacentor albipictus. The sequence continues at coordinate 74,446,138 of NC_091821.1, forward strand.
TTGTCTAACTGGTTCGGAATGGTGCCTTCAATAAATTCCGGTTCGGGTTCAGTTCCAGGATAGCGGAAAAATAACGGTTCAGTACGGTTCTGATTCAGCTGGACATAATAATTCAGCTCCGTTTTTCGGTTCAGCTCCAGTTCGACATGCTGCTTGCCTCTAGTCAGTCTAGTTTGGACGGGGTTCATCTCGACGTCCCTACTCAGCAGACTGGCTACTGGATCGGGATACCAGCTGAGCACAATGCAGAAATGAAAGCATGGCGCAACCACCGGGCGTAGCAAATGTGGGCAAGGAAGCAGCAACAGATAGCGATCGTCGTAACGCGCACAGACATCTTAGCATCGTGCCGGTGCTCCTGCCGCCTTGTCCAACGAAAAGGCATTCCGGTGGTAAAGCTTTTGTAGTCAATGCCTTCGACGCCACACTGGTAGGCTTCACGATAATTGGACGGTGGAGCGTAGCGTCACCGAAGAATACGTCGCTCGCATGAGCCGGTGGGTCACTGGACAAGACATGGCTGTCTCCCACGTGAAATAAAGTACAGTCGTCGCCGGCGTAGACAAAGATTTGAACGTGTTCGCCAGGCGTGGATGACGGTGCCGGGGGCGCGGAACCGTGTGCAGCGAGGCCTAGAAAAAAAAAAAAACTGCCCAAAGGACATCTCAGCATCGTGCTGCTGCTTCCTTGCCCACTCATGTCATATATGACTGAGGTCATACTATATGCATGTTATAGCATGCACGCATGTTAATGCTGAATAGTGCGAGCAGTGAATACTGTATCGCACGGAAGCGAAGTCATCTCCAAAATAAAGAATTCGCAGCGTGATTTATCCAATCAACGCGTTCTTTACTATCACAACGTTTATAATTATAGGTTTAATTATTTTCTCAAATATTTCTTGTTTTCATGATTTTACTTGCATTGTATACATTATGCTCCCCATCAAGGCATAAAACATCGCGATAAATGCATCACGACATAAAACTTGCACATATGTAATGTCGGCTCACGGTAATCTCTCAAGCACACGTGCACATCTTAATGGAATAGCATATGATATTCAAAGACCTCTGTTTTTTAAAATATGCTTTATGTTTGGCCTTCCCTATTTGGTCGCTGGGTATCTGCCGTTACATATGTGTCAGTGATAGAGAAAGGAGCTCTTTATTAAATCCTGGAGAGTTTCTCCTGTCATGGTCACGTTACGACCTTTTTGTGAATATTGCAAGCGCGAATGTACATTTCGTGCTTTAGCATCTGATGCTTGCCAAGTTTGTCCTAAATATACGGTACTTCTATGCTACAAAATTTCAAATTTGCATAATTTCTGCGCGTAATTAAGTTCCCCTATGCATTTTTGTTTCCTTCTCCACGCGACATATTGCTTGCAAGTACTGCCATATTTAGGTTGCAGCTCAATTACCGTTAGTAAATGTGCATTCATAACAATTTTTTTTGCTTTTTTCCAAAAGCTTACAATTATATAGGTTCACATTGGTAGTGTTTCTTAGGTTCTGAAAGAATTAAATTTTCGCTCGCTGCGCCAACTGCATCGTGACCATCCTTGGCTTTCGCCAAGGATATTTAAGGAAATTTAATCATTGCGGAAGTTTCGGTACATAAACCTCGAAATAAGTATTATCGCCAATCTGACTTCTTGTTTTCATCATCAAGTATACGTCATGACGAAGGGTGCGTCACGTGCGCGAATTCCTCACATCCGAAGTGTACGATAGGGCGTCTTGAGCGAAGAAGCACTCGCGACACGAGGGCCATCGCACGAGAGCCGTCTATTCGAGCGACAACCGCCGAGCACTGACATGGTGGGAGAAGGTGAGCGAAAACAAGCAAGCGGCGCTAACAAAAAGTAATCGAAGCGCTAAGAGGCAGCGTAAACCTTGGCGCCATAGGCAAGCAAAACGCGGGGAACCGGAACTACGGGAAAGGAGACCGATACAAATCACACGCGCGAGTTCCTGGATCCGACGGATTAACGAAAGGAGGCCGCCGCACCGTGTTGCGTCAATTCGCTTTGACAGGCGCTATTTTCGGACGGCAGAAGATGCCCGGGACGTCAACGGCGCTGGCGCGCACGCGCGTGGCGTCTCTTCGCTCACTAGACTGGCTTGCTGCAGTGACCGACGCTTGACTCAGCTGCGTCGTCGTGCAGCGTTTTTTTCTTCGCACCTGGAAGTGATGCTCGCACCTAGAGATGCTCCTGTGCACCTAGAGATGCACCTAGAGATGCCCCATATTCAGCTCCCGTCGAATATGCGTAACCTCAGGCATACCAGTGGAAGGCAACGCTTCAGGGAGGAGCGCCCACGAATAAAGCAATTGCGGAATACTGCGATGGCAAGTAGCAGAGGAGATGTATACTCTATCGGCGTGAATTGAAACGTGGACAAGTATGAAAAATTATACAATGTGCCTTTGTATGTCTACGTTGGTCACTGTGTACGCGTGTGATACTGACAGGACTTGTACTGGGACGCGTGTCGTTTCGAGATTACAGCACATTTAGCGACAGGATAAACATCGATGCCATGCTGCCGCATGCTCTATAATAATCACGCATTCTATACTAACTGCCTTCAATGCGGCGTTTGACCTTTCTTTTCCCCTTTTTTTACGGACCGCGTTGAAGCTCGTTGAACACCAGACCTTCCGTACGAGCGAATATACCACAATCGTGGCCTCATGCAAGTTTATTTTTTCGTATTTTTTAACTGAGAGAGAGAGAGAGAGAGAGAGAGAGAGGTTAGCCAGTGTAAATACCGGCTGGCTACCCTGTGCTGAGGAAAGGGGTAAAGGGAATAAAAGGGGAAGGAAGAGAAAAAAGAAGCAAGAAAATTGCACACAGAAAGTCGCAATGCACCTGCCGGGGTGGCGTAGTTGCTTTGGCATTGAGCAGCGCTACTAAGCCCGAGGGCGCGGGATCAAATCCCTGCCACGGTGACCGCATTTCGGTAGGGGTGAAATGCAAAAAACGCCCGTGTACAGCGCATTGGGTGAACGTCCAAGAACCCCACGTGGTCAAAATTATCCCGGAGTCCCCACTACGGCGTGCCTCATGTTTAAGCCTTAGTTTTGGCTCGTAAAGCTTCAAAATTTACCCACCGTACTTCAAATTCTTTACCCCACCGTAGAGCTGCCACAATATTTAGAGTTAGATCTAAAGACTTTACCAGGAGCCTATAATAAGCGAGGCATGCATGCGTTTTCTGAGATTAAAATGACTTCTTTGTATTCTCCGTCCTCTCGTCTATATTTTGTTCCCTCGAGACCACCGGAAGTAGTAAGAAGGTACAAAGGAAACCGATACTCGTTTCTCAGAAGAAAAAAAAGAAAAGCTTCTCAGAAAAAAAAAATCCTGGTCTGGTAATTGATGTCGGCATCACCACTCTTAATGAATAATCGCTTGACTAGCCGAGTAAAAACAATCAGATGACAGTACGATGACAAATTAATTGCCGGCGCTTGTGCGTTACCGGTGCAATGAGTTGAGTTTTTCGGAAACGCGCAAAATTCGCGCAACGTGCAAGGCGGCATTACTAGCCATTTAGCGTAGTTAACGCCCCTGCCCCTCGCTTTGCAACATAAAAAATTGTGATCTTCATAAGAATTTTATTTATATGCTCTAGATGATAGCACCCCATATTAGTCACAAAGAGAGGCTGGCGTCATTTTTTTTTTTTTCACAAAAGTTCCGTTACCATGCACGTCAGTTTGTGTCCACTCGCTTTGCAGTGTCGACTGGCGAAGTGCGGGATATTCACGAGTGGCTATTTGGGCTTGTTGGCAGTTTATCTAGGAAAGAGCAAATTGTAGCGTAATGAAGGCACAAGAACACGAAAAGGCACGCGGGACATGAATCGCCGAGTGTGTCTTCCATGTGCCTTCCTTGGGTCTTTTTTTTTTCCCTAGAGTTTGCTTTTCCCCAAACCTAATAGTTATGCATTTCAGTGACCCGCCGCGGCGGTGGGTCACTGAATGCAATGTAATTTTGTGGCTGAACCCAGGGCCGTGGGTTCGGGTCGCGGTTTCGACTCGTGGCCGCATTTCGATGGGGGCTATACGCAATGGCGCTCGTGTACTTCAATTTAGGGGTACGTTAAAGAATCCTAGGTGGTTAAAACTGTTCCTTAGCCTTCTCTCCGGCGGCCTCTCTCAAAGCCCCAGTGTTGCTTATGGAGGTTAAACCCAATAAATAAATAAATAAATAAGTAAATAAATAAATAAATAAATAAATAAATAAATAAATAAATAATTGTCCTAACAGGGATCTCCGAATAATTTCCGGCTGTGCGTGTAAAAAAATACTGGCTCTCCACATACTGAGACGTTCCCAAATGTAGTCCAATAATTCCACAAAATTTTTTGTAACCTTTCCACACAATTCTTACGGAATTGATCTGTATTTTCCGTCGCAAAAATAAGGCTGGAAGCGCGAGAAATTCCTCGGCTACCTACAGGACGTTTAAGTACCGCTCGCGGCTCCGTCAGCAGCAAACGGTACTTAATGGTTTGTTTCTCACTTTCGATACGGTAATCTCTTTGTATGGATGAATGGGCAAGGGGATATAGTGCGTTGTATTCTTGGGCAGCTGAAGAAATAGTGTGAGATACGCAGTGCGCGATTGTAAATTCATCTTTTTTAAGTTCGTTTGTATGCGGACATCTACAGTGACTACATTTAGTACGTAGAATAATAAACAAGGTGGGTTGTATATTGAAAACATATTTGAATACATGATGGCGTCGTCGCTAGTCACTTTAACATATTACTCACATATTACGAAAATCAGGTTTTAGCAGAACACTATAACTGAAAGGTTAATGCGCGCAAAACAAATGCAGCAACACTAGGTGCTGGCATTTATGAACATCGAACTGTGCCTGTGTCAATGCAGCCTATATGTGCTACGGCCTTGTATATAGGGCCTTGTATATAGGGCACGTGAACAGCGCTACCGGCAAGGCTCTTAATCATTTTCCCTTCGTGATGCAGGTTGGTGCATAATTATCGTTATACACTAAGCGATCTAATTCCCTGTGTCTGCTACCGTTCCTGTGCCCACAGTTATTGCGCGAGACGTTATGTGAACGCTTCTGTATGACTTTTATACTATTATGCTCCGGTGACATTGAGACTAGCCCTGGTCATCACACTCGTTCCGCATCCCTTTTAGAAATTTATTTCCCCCTTCTGACCCCGCTGAACAAATGAAGGTTCTCTTTGACTTTATTAAAGATGTGCATAACCGTTCACTTCAATGTAGCAGGTTCCAAGCTGAATTTTCTGCAGATATTAAAACAGCTCAGAACGGACAGAAAAGCTTAGATACTAAAATTCGTGGAATGAACAAAAGACTAGAAGTGCTTGAAGAAAGAACAAAAACACTAGACCGGTACAAGGAACAACTTGTAACAATGCAAAATCGCTTGAAGGGTTCGCCACTAGAAATGAACTGTTAGAATCTCGACTGAATGAACAAGACCGGTCACGTCGTAACAATGTATTCATTTATGGTCTATCGGATTCCATGGAAGCTTGGAAAGAAAGTGAACAGAAAATAGTTACAACCTTTACTTCGGTGCTTGAATTATTATTTTTTTTCAATCTCATCGAGCGAGCACATCGAAGTGGTCATTTTACACCAAATAAATGTTGGCCAATAATTGTAAAGTTCAGTTGTTTGAAAACCAAAGAAAGGCTTCTTTTGATGGGCAATCTGTTTAAGCAAAAAGGCATGACTATAAGCGAAGACTTATACGCACGCTACACGCACCACTAGAAATGAGCTTAGCGATTTTCGTAAAAGCCAGGCTTCTTCTTCTTCTGAACCTTTCAAGCTTCGTCACAAGCTGTATCTGAATGGAAAGTGCTATTTTTTCACTCTACTACTACCTCCGTTCAAGAATTTGTGACACATCGCGACAGCACAATCAACACTGACAATCATTCACCGCGTACGACACGTGTATCCTCGTAGGAAAACGCGAGGGGTAGTGGCTGTCTACCGTCATCACGTCCTCCGACATCAGTTCTGGTCACCAACGTTCGCAACATTCTTAATAAGTGCGACTCCTTATCATCCGCAATAGACTCAGGTGACGTCCAAATAGTGGCCTTAACGGAAACATGGTTGCCACCTCATGTCAGTGACATTGAACTTTTTCATTGCGCAGAGAACCACGTTTTCTACCGTTGCAATCGCACTGCGCACAAAGTAGGCGGTGTTCTCTTGGCCGAATCAAAAGACATACCTTCATCTCCCATTAGCGTTATCGCGGCCCTGTAAGCTGTCTGGGCTTCCATTACCCTTGGTCATCAAACCATAATAATAGGTGTGTTCTACCACCCACCCTCTACGTCATCTTTATTTGCCACTGAATTCCATGACACTATTTACCATGTAGGCAATCGCCTTGCTTCATCGCCCATAGTAGTCCTTGGCGACTTCAACTTTCCCAATATTATGTGGAACAATGATAAAGCCTCGCTGTCGCCTTTTTTCCAACAAGCTAAGGATATTTTAGACGTATGTTCTGTCTTCTCACCTTCACAACTCGTTACCGATCTTACGGAATACTCTGCCAATGTAGCAAATACACTTGACTTAATTCTAACCTCTCATCTTGACCTGATATCTTCAATCACACATTTACCTGGTATAAGCGATGATTGTCTTCATTTCGCTTTTAACTCAGCTAGTCCTAAAACCGCTTAACACCGGACGATTATACAGGATTACAAAAAGGCTGACTATGACGCAATTAACAGAGAATAATTCTCATTTATAGACGACTTCCTCCCTGATTTTGACAACCGTTCAGCCCAAACTAATGGGAACTTCTTCGTTTCTAATGTAACCAAACTAGCCAACAAGCATATATACCGACTCGCAAAATTGCTCTATATCCACAAGCGGCCTGAAGCGGCTTGCCAACCGAAAGAAACGTTTTTTTTTTCGCTTGGCTCGAATCGAGGTGGGCTACTTACAAATTAGCATTTGATACATAACTGCATTAAAGGTTGCTAAGGGTAAATTTTTGTCAACCACTCTTCCATCAATGGTAACAAATAACGTTAAAAATTTTGGAGAACTATCAATCCCCCATCTAGGGACCACATTGCCTTGGAGGACTCTTCGGGTTCCCGTCTTTGCTACTCTCTTAAACACTACCTTCGTCAAAAACTTTCCCACCAAGTGTAAAAGTGTTCTGCCTGCCACACGTGAATATGATTATATACAAATGCCTCCAATTATTGTTGAAACGTCTCATGTCCTAAAACTAATTCTCTCGATATTAACTTTTCCCCTGGCTGCGACTCAATTAACACAAAATTTCTAAAAAAGTAATAATGCTGTTAGTTCACTTATTCTTACAAAGCTTTTTCAGCAGTGCCTAGATACGTCCACACTACCTAAAGAATGGACGATCGTGAAGGTGGTTCCCCTACATGTCAGGTAACCAAAATTCACCAAATGACTACCGTTCCATTTCGTTGACTGGTACGTGTTGTAAACTACTTGAATATATATATTTTTTTCTAACCTTGTTAAATTCTTCGAATATAATTCCTTTTTCGCCTCAGCTCAGCACGGCTTTCGCAAAACTTTCTCATGTGAATTCAACACAACCGGCTTCATTCACTCACGAGCTACATCAAAATTTGGATCGTTCTTCTTTTGCCAACTGTATTTTCTTAGATTTCTCTAAAGCGTTTGACAAGGTTTGCACAGACTTCACTTGTACAAATTAAGTAAACTAAATCTAAATCCTAACCTTCTCACATGGATTAGGCACTTTCTAACAAAGAGCACTCAGTTTGTTACAGTTAATGGTTTTTATTCTTCTTTCAGCGATGTCCATTCTGGGGTACCCCAAGGGTCAGTTCTGGGCCCTCTCTTTTTTCTCATCTATCTATATTAATGACCTTCCGGCTGCACTGTCTTCCAATGTAAGTTTATTCGCTGATGACTGTGTTATCTTTCGCGAAATAACTAATGAAACCAACGTTAACAGGTTGCAACTCGACCTTGGCGCAACATCTAACTTGTGTAACTCGTGGTTAATGGAACTAAATATTAACAAATGTAAAGTATTACATGTATCCCGTGTTTTTCGCCAACATGCCACTTACCACCTAAACAGTGTTCCTTTAGAAGCAGTTAACTCCTACAAGTACTTAGGTGTCCATGTAACTACTCACCTGTCATTGTCAATTCACACAGAATACGTTATTAACAACGCTAACCTTATGTTAGGCTACTTGCGCCGTAACTTCGCTAGCTCACATTCTAACCTAAAACACCTATTCTACAAAACTCTAATACGTCTTAAATTAGAATACGCTACTTTTGTATGGGATCCTGGCCAGGATAACCTGAAAACAGCCTTAGAACTTGTCCAAGATAACTCAGTTCGATTTATCTTTTCTAATTATAATAGAACTGCGAGCATTTCTTCCATGAAATATAATCTTAGTCTTTCTTTGCTTTCTGTTCGACGTAAAATTGCACGTCTAGCACCCCTTCATAGGATTTATCATCATCCTACACCGCACACGCAATTCTTTACAAGACCCCATTATGTATGACAGCATGTTGATCACTGTCTTAAAGTTGATACCTATGTATGCCACACAAACCATTTTTCCCAGTCTTTTTTCCCTAGCACATGTATAGATTGGAACCACCTTCCCGCTGATGTCGTCTATACTACTGATAACAGCCTTTTTCGTAAAACTTTAGCTAACATTGTATAACCTGTAATTTCTCTTATGTGATTCAGCAGCTAACATTGTATAGAAAGAAACTTCTTGTATTCTAGCCTTGTGTTTTGCTCATATTCATCGCTGCATTTTGTTTACTTCCTACGTACCACATTTCCTTTGTACCACTCCCCTCTACAATGCGTCTGGCCCTGCGAGTAAATTAATTAAATAAATAAATAAATAAATAAATAAATAAATAAATAAATAAATAAATAAATAAATAAATAAATAAATAAATAAATGGCTGTGCGCACTGCCACCACTGCGGCGCCAGATCCGATATCGAGCTGCTGATGCCAAGAGCTTGGACTGGTCATTAAGAGCTACTTGCGATTCCTCGAACGAGCTTGTGAACACGCATTTTGAGCATTTATGCTTGATCATTTCGTGCACAAAACAAATTCTTGTCGGCGAGAAAGCATAAACGAGCTGGTATCAGGTCTCATTGCATCGCGCAATTGGCACTTCAGCCAAAGAGTCAAATATGTGAAATATGCACGATGGTCTTGAGGCGACAAGCTATCATCATTGTGTGGGAAGGTGATGCTGCACACAGCGTGCTGTACTTTCTTTAAATTTTTACTGACACCAGCTGCAGAACAATAACGGATGGCCCCTACAGCTACTGGTATCAACTAGGACCAACAGGATACTGCTGCCCACTGAGACCCATTGACCGCAACTGGGACGTACTGGGAACTGGTCTCAATTGCGAATTTCTTCATAAACCAGTTCAACTGGTGCCTGCTGTTTCCAGTTGCAATATTCTTCATCTGAATTCACTTTTGCTTTTGTGTTTCTCTGCAGGCTGATTTCGTGTCGACGGTCTCACAGAAAATTCTTACCGTAGATCGAGAAGTGATATCACAGTGCTTTAAAGCTATGAAGCGTTGACAATGTGCAGTGAAATTAAATTTGGAGCTTTCTGACGACCCACTGCGCCTTGTAACGTTCATTATGTTGTATTGCTTTCATGAGGTCACCCTGAAACGCGAGTGTTCGTGTTTCGCCGACTGATGTTCTCGCAGTGGTAGGTGCATTCAAACGCGCATTCAAACGCGGCCCTTCTTCGCGGGGTTTCAACGATATTGGCTACCCTTCGTTGCTGCGCCGCGAAAACCTTTGATTTATCACCTAACGCAAAAAAAGCAAGGACAAGAAAAAGAGGAAAGCCTGCGTGTTCGGTTTAATGCGTAAGCATTCTAGGGCTGCTTCTTTCAGAAATCTGTCCGTCCGTACTTCTGTCCGTAACGCGTGACAAGATGCGCTCCATAGGCATACATGGGGCCCTATAGGGGTGTATATGAGAATGCCTTATGACTACGATGAAATTAAGCCTAAATAAGGCTGCTTAAGAGGAATGTTGGGTAAGGAAGCCTTATTACTAATTACGAATTATCAGGGGTTAATTGAAATTAACGCAAGCCTAATTAACATAAGCAAGAGTAAATAAGAATATGTTAGTTATATTAGACCCCCAATAGATAATAATTAGGGCTCTTAATATTAATTAACCCTAAATTCGATTGATTAATAAGAAGTAGGTTAAGGCTAATCAAGATTAAGTAAGGTTGAATAAGATTATTTAAACCTTATTAAGATGATTTACAATGAAATTAAATGTAATGATTAATTCCGGGTAAATAAGAATTGTTCAATTGAATAATTATCAATTGAACAATAATCGTGAATAATTATGGTAATTAACATGACTTATTAATCGTGATTATGATTACATTACTCAAGCCCAATAAAGATTAATAAGGGTGATGATTATCTATATCACATTACTTATGCGTAATTCAGAATCATTAAGATTCCGTTACTTCACCCAATAAGATTAATTTCGACTAATTACTTCACTAATTAGGTCATTGCAACGTGTCATTACAATACTTGCAGCACATTGCGTCATCCCAGACACAGTGAGCCCCGGTATGCGTAAATCGGCCACTCAATAATTCGTTGCATGAGTGCAACATGAGCGAGTGGAAACAATGTTTACGCATTATTTGACAAGTCCCACTAGGGAGTTTCTTCAGTAATATTTCGATGCAGCCCTGGTCTGCAGGTCGTGCGGAACTTTCGCCAATGGGCGTTGTTGTGATGGTGGTTCAGTCCTTTTGTATCTGGTCCCAATTCTGTAGTCCTAAGGTTCAATATAGTCATGACAGTAGCCTCGGGCTTCAGAACTTCGCATTAACTTCCGGCAGTTGCCCAACCGGCATATTGTATTTTTGCTTCTCGAGCTCACACGGAAGCAGGACGCTACAGTATGACTTAAAATTTTGTGCTAGCGCAAAGCTTGCACTACCAATCTGCCGAAGGCAAGAGAGCTGCAGCGAGAAAATAAACCTCAGCTGGTTCCTGCTTCCTGGCATTAGATACACAACAAGCGGAGCTGCGTGTTTGCCTGCGCCACACAGCGGGTAAGCTGCGAGATAACAGTGTGGACACCTTTGAGAAGATGCACGTTCGATGATCGCCGAAGCGTTCGAATATATTGCGAACATGTCTTGGCACGTAAGACCTCATTTTTTTATATTGCGAACAGATGAAATGCTTTATAAAGGCCGAACAACCTGCAATGGTTCGATGAATAAAGTGCATTCTCGCGTTCGTAACCACGGCTGAGGTGACATGCTGATTCGCATTATCTGCTGTAATATTCGCGTGTAAGTCTCCGGGTCTCGCACATGTACTGCGCGTGGATATCTACGCCTTTTATTGCTGTAGAAATTATATCGACGTGCCAAGAGAATTTTTGCCGTCGTCGAAGCCGTGGGCGTGAGTTTCCCTATAAATTTAGGTATATGTGTGCTGTGTGTCATACCATGCTGTATGACATGCGGTACATGCGGGTTATATTGTAGCACAATTCTATCACTAAAGTTGCTCTTACAAGGTTTTACATTCTTGAAAAAAATTATTCCTCAGAATTTTTGAGAATGGCAGCCCACAAACAAATGTAATGAAACAAAACGCTTACAGCGCATGTATTTTATCTTAAATCTTCCCAGACTTAAGTATTTAAAGTGCGAAACAATAACAGAGCTCAAACACGAAAATGCTGTGCACTACCTCCAAGATCGGCCAAGATGCTTTTTTTTTGCCGACTGATCATGCCTCATGGCTTCTTTAATTCGCTGGAATGTTAGTCGCACCGGCGTCCACAGCGACGAGTATCAAGCTTAGCCGTGCGACACATCGCCATCAGAAAGAATTGCGATAGCTCAGTATTACCCAGTCACAACTCATGACATTAATGCTATCTTCGGCTGGTCGCTTCCATCCCCCGAAGCAGAGTCGGGCAGATCCGGCGTTCCCCGAGCTCAGAGGTAGAGGACGAGCGCGCAAGCCAAACGTGCGACTCGCTTTCGGAGGAGGCGATGGCAGATGCTAAACCACGTGACTACTACCAACGTCCGATGTTTCGCTTATCGAAAGCTCCCGGCGCTGCCGGGAAAACCGGCGGACGCGCCGGCGGGACGAGCGTTCGTCGCAGTGGCCTAGGTTGCCTAGGTTACGGTGGGCCGTCGCCAACAGCAGCGACGCGGCTCTGCGATGACGTTTCAATTTCGACGACTGCTCCGACGACAGGGCTCGGAGCGCCTCAGAGCGCTCGAAGGTGGAGGAGAGCAATCGAGAAGAACCAGCCGAACGCAGGGCGCGCACCCTCTTTCAACCAGCCGAAGACAACGCCGCTCGCGAGAGCGCTCCAGAGCGCTCAGAAACGACCAGTCGAAGATGGCATAAAAGTGCTCAGAGCACACATGAGGCACGTTGCCCACGCCCCTTTCCACCACCTTGCCGCACTGCCGAAAGACCGGCCAAGTGCCTCCTTTTTCCAGGAGATATCGGCGACTGCCTTCCTCGAGATTATACACCTGCCGAAAGGCTGCTATCACCTCCTCGGTTTTTCGCTCGCCCTCAAGTTCAACTCTCGGTATCAGGGATTCGAACGAAAGCAGGCCTCTCGTCGCCAGCTCTCAAGCAGCTATCTCTACTCATGTTGCACGAGACATACAAGGACCGTCTTCACATTTACACCGATGGCTCAACAACTGTTCACGGATCTATAGGTGCTGTGATTTTCCCCTAAAAAGCCGTGACCATTCAGTTTAAAGCTTCTCACCGGACAACGTCGACTGTTGCGGAGCTTTCTGCACTTCGCAGCGCACTTCACATGATTCCTGAATATATACCACGAAGATGGAGCATATTTACCGATTCGAAAGCAGCCCTGCATTCTCTGCTATCCGCTCTGCGTTGTGGACCACAAGACCAACTTGTGCTGGGAATAAGGCAGTTATATCACCAGCTAGCATAGAAAAGACATGACATTACTTTTCAGTGGCTCCCAGGCCACTGCGGCATCATGCGCAACGAACATGCAGATGAAGCTGCTAGGAGGGCTCACGAAAATGCTGGGAAGGAACCTATCCCGCTATCATGAACTGATGTAGCAACAAAGCTTCGCATACTTGCGCGTGATGCCGCACGATCGATGTGGAACACGCCAGGTTTCCGGCATACTCGACTGTACTACCACCTGGACCCATCCCTCCGACTACGCATTCCATCTAGACTTTCCCGAATTGAGACAACAGTTCACTACCGACTATGGATAGGAGTGTCTTTCACGAATACATTTGCTTGCGGCATCGAAATGACTGACAGTGCTGCCTGTGATAGTTGCGGCAGCGAGGAAACATTCGAACATAACCTCTGTTATTGTCCTCGCTGCAGCTCCCCGAGACAGTCGCTCGCGACGGCGTTGGCACGCCTCGACGACTGGCCGCTTTCTGAGCAGACGGTCTTGGAGTGCCGACTCATGCGACCTTCGCACCAGAAGGCGATGAAGGCACCACTGAAGTTCCTCCGGTCAAGCGACCTGTTTGAACGACTGTGACCCTCCTGAGTTCCTTCGTGTGCGTGTATGTGTGTGTGTGTTTCGTTTCCTTTTTTTTCTGTCATCTCCCTCTCTTTCTATGTACGTGCTTTTGTCTTTGTCTTTCTGTCTCCCTTACCCCTTCCACAGTGCAGGGTAGTTAACTGGATATCTATCTTACGGTTAACCTCCCTGTCTTTCGTATCTCATTCCTCTCTCTATATATATAAAGCTTAATACAGGAATAGTCGAGAGAGAGATAGCAGAGAGGAAAAGCAGGGAGATCAACCAGACGCGCGTCCGGTTTGCTGCCCTATACTGGGGGCGAGGAAAAGGGGAATAGAAAGAATGAAGTGATGACTGTGTCTGCGGTGAAGCACCGTGACGCCAAAGTGGAGTTCCATAGCTGGTGATCGGCGTTGATGACGTCTGGGACGACCAAAGAGCCAGTGGTCATTGCGCTAATAGGAGGCTGCGGGTGAGCTATGGGGCTTGCTCGAAACTTGCAAGCACTGTATTAAGAGCATCCAGCACTTGCACTTCACTTCACGCTGACGGAGTATGCAACTTGCTTAAAAGCACACGAAGGGTATTTATGAGGGACCGAAGCATCACAACCACTTGCCGGTCTTCTTCGGAGAATTTATTGGGAGTCGGCGCTGTGGACTCTACCGCGGTGCGCTGTATCCTTTGGTGTGACTGTGGCACCGGCTGTGGTATCGGTCGTGGCTCCGGCTGTAGCTTCGGCTGTGGCACTAGCTGTCGCTTCAACTGTGGCTTCAGCGGTGCCATCGGCTGTGGCCTCGGCGGTTTCTTTGGCTGTGGCTGTGGCTTCAGCTGCGGCGGTGGCTATGGCTTTGGTAGTGCGGGCCAAGCTTAGACTACACTCCGCCAGGCCTAGGGAGCAGAGGAAAGAGGAGTTCTCAGATGTAGCGCGCTCTTCACGGAGGCATCTATGTTCTTTGACGTCCGACGGCGTCAGGCTTCAAAGGCTTTCTAAGGGTTGCAACAGCTTCCCGAGGACACAAACGGTCACTCGCCATCTGCTTCAACACCTCCCTTTCTTTCCTAATTTTGGGACAGTCCTGTGAGGTAGCATCATGGGAGCCAATGCAATTGGGGCGTTTGAGAACCGTGGCTACACATGAATGTGCCGCGTGGGGATCTGCGCAGCGCGACCAAACTCTCGTGTTCCCGCACTCAGCTCTTACGTACCCCAGCATCATGTAAGTGCGGCATTGGAATGGCCTTGGTATAAATTGCCGTATGGTGTGTCTAAGGTATCCCACCTTGACGTGTGAGGGAAGATGTTCGCCCTTGAAAATTACGTTCACAGAGCGGGTTGCACCGAGTCGAGACGCGTGAGTTACGGCAAAGCCATCAACGGCTGGCTTTACTAGTATAGGCAAGTCAGCGCTGGAGATGGAGGCATCCACGTAGTAGATGACACCAGTAGTGGTGTCACTGTCCAGAGGAGTATACGAGTGGACCTTCATACCGCCAAGCTCCGTAAATTTGCTCTAAATCCGCAGCGCTTTCTCATGTACAACGTCAATAGCCAAGACGTTTTTTCGTGTGTTGACTCTGACGTTCATGACTTGATTTGGCGTCACTGCTTCAAGGAGCACCGAGACGGACTTCCTGTTGCGTCACCTCAGGTTGTCGGTAGCGAGTTCCGTTACGAGTAGAATTGTACTGACTGAAGTATTCCGAGTTGGCCCTGCAATCGACGTGCTTGAAGAGAGGTTAACCCTGGTGTTTCTTTGTTTCACCTTGCGGCTCCTCACAAGCTGAAAGTCGTTACCGGAGAAGTCTTAACTGCTGAGCTAGTAGACACTGGTATCGCCGCGGTCGGTGTCGCTCTGGAGGCCAGTCCGCTTTCTAGTCGTCATCCCCAGCAGAGGCGTGGGGATGTCAAGTTGCACCCGTCACACAACCCGTGGCACCCCCGTGCACACAGAAATCAGTCGAAAATAGCTGAGCTGGAAAAATAGCGTTCTGGCTCGCAGCCACTTCGTCATCGTCACTCAGGAATAGTCGAGAAATACAGAATACACCGTAATGGAAAGAAACTGAGAAATAATAAAAAGATTCGGTGGATCTTTTTGACTCGCCGAGCTTCAAAAACATGATTTTAGAAAACAAATTGAGTAACCACAAAGTTACGAGTGCTGTGATGGTTATTCTACCGGGTATTCAACAAGAGTTCTTTTGTTTCCACAATCAAATCGGTGGTAATATTAGTTTTTACTTGTTCTTCGGTGATGCCACACCAGTTAACTGGCGCATAACCTCTTCGTGGTGTGCGACAGCTAGGTTGACGGAATCTGCTAACTGCGCGAGCGAAATAAACTGGTGCGTGATATAGTCCAAATCGGTTGGCGGTCTGCGCCGTTTGTTGTTCTATAAATGTCTAACCACAGCGGTATAGGTCAGTGGCGATGGCGTTGCGCTGCTGAGCACGACGACTTTGGTTCGATCCCGGCCCCGGCGGCCACATTTCGACGGGGGGCCAATTGCAAGAGCGCTGATCTACCGGGAATTCTGCGTAAGTTAAAAAAAACCCAAGCGCTCAACATTAATCGGGAGTTTCCCTCTACGGCCTACCTCATAATCAGATCATTCTGGCACGTAAAGCCTCAAAATTTTTCCTTTAGTTCACAAAATGTTTTAAGGAAGTTTCCTGCGTAGCGTAATGAAAAAGTTGACAGTAACATTAGCGTACACTATGAGAGAAAGAAGGTCAAAGCCTGCGCGCTCATGAGACATTCATTACATTACCTGACATTTTCATTCTAGTGCGTTGTTACTTCCTATTACTTGTTTTCTCCCACCAAAGGTCGCGGATTCGAGTGCCTTAATTAACTCTACCCTGATTAACTGTGCCTTAAATAACTTCGCCTTAATTAACACTAAAGGTAGTGGATCCGACCTTCGACCTTCGTAATGTCGATTAGAATCCAACTTGAAGATATCGCCGGTTAGCCCATATTTCCCACCAAAGGTCATGGGTGCGAGTGCCTTAATTATCTTAATTAACTCTACCTCGATTAACTTCGCCTTACTTAACACCAAGGGTCGTGAGTTTGAGTGCCTAATTTTACTCTACCTTATTTGGGTAAGTCTTTTTGCCTTAATTAACACCAAAGATTGTGAGCTCGACTCCCACCGAAGGTCCAGGGTTCGACCCCCCATTTTGGTGCCACTGAATTTTTGTGGCATAACGCCGGGCGGTCAAATTTTCATCCTATAGCCGTCTAAGGCTTTCGCCTTAATAAAACTCGTACATATAGTTGTGCGCGATGTCTTGTTCGCTCTCTCGCAGGCAGAAGTTTCAAGGTTGCATCTTGTGTTTCGTGAACGACGCTGCGTGGGACAGAAGCATTGGTCGGATTGCGAAGAAAAGAATCAGTGAAGCACAGCCGCCCACCGGACACGCAGTGCGAAAATGAGCATCCACGAGCAAGGACTTTCCATGCGCAACGGCTGAAAGGGCAAGTTTCTTGGCGCGTAGTATTTGCGGAGAGCCAGAATGGTGTGACGCCCGTGTACCACTGTCGTCTCAAAAGCGCCGTCTTCCTTGTTTACAGGGAACGCTGTATTCTTGTGCGGATCGCTTTTATCAGCGCTCGTCGAGCTTGAATGTTTGTGAACGGGAACTGGGTCCATGCATGTGCTGTCAGCGCGGTTCAGGAAATAAGACTCCGTTTGCAATAGGAGAAACGACATGAACTGAAGCTTATATATCATTATTGTTAAGTGCTCGTGTATGTCCTGTCCAGCACTGTAGTTCGATTTGTCGGCATTCTGTCGCATGTGCCCCCATACATGTGTCGTGTATTGCCTTATCTTAGTGTGATCGCTTCATTACGACCGTGGCATGTGAGTGCAGTACCAATGAACATGCGACGCCTCTCTCGCAGCGAGACATAAAGTGACGAGGTTTTTCAGCACTGTATAGATACACTTGTGTAAAGGGGACAGTACTGTCAACGGAATAATTAAGGAATATATGTGCATGTGAAAAGCCTAAATACCGCTGCACAATTGGCCAAAAATTAAAGTCGTAGAAATTGTAGGCGTTCATTCATATTCTAGGAGCGATTTGTCTGTATGGCGCGATCGATAAGTTAATGCGTCTGACACATACACACAGACAACGTGCACGGGCACAACCGCGTATACCCAAGTACGATGCAGGGAGCGCATCAAGCATCTGGTCTTACCAATGCATGCAGACGTATTTCTCGGACTCAAAATCACCGGTGACGTTAGCCGTGGACGCATCAATGGGAATAATCACATGCGTATCATTTCATGTGAGTGCGTTTGTGCGTGTGTGTTTGTGGACAACTAATCGCTTGCCTTCCCCCTAAGCATATTCGTAGAGGCCTTCGTCTTTCTTTTTTCTTTCTTTCTGCTTTCATGAGCATGAGCCGCCGCGAGAGGGAACCGAGTAGACGGCTTCGTACTTAGCAGCAGAACGCAGAAGCCGTTTAGTATACCGCGGTGAGTACAAAAAAGTTGGATGATGATAACGAAAATACTCTACATCTAGACTCACAGATGTCTCGCCCTCTCGTACCATTAAAAAAAAATCAGAGAGAGAAAGAGAGAGTAAGAAGAGCATATATGGCTATGCCAATGTAGATGCTGCATTGATCTGAACACCTTTGGACACATTTGGGCAGATTGGGACACCAGCTCATAGGGTAAGTGCATACTAGAAAAATGGAAATGAAGCAAACACTTTTTTCCATGCCTTGCATGTTCTGCATTCATACTCCTGTACGCGTCTTCTTTCACTCCTGCCTGAAATACCCAAAAAGCATGTCTGCTCGTGAGATTGATGTTTACATGTTGCTGAAAGGGGGGCGCCGCCATATCTTGCAAGACAAAAAAATGTCTGTTCGTTTATTCGGCTGGCGTCTCGCCTCGGTGATCTGCTGCGGCCGGCTGATATTAAAGAGCGGAGGGGTAACGCGTTGCTTGTGGACACAAGGAAGGTAGACGTTTGACATTTGCCATGTGAACAAGCAAGAGGATTACAGAGAGGGGAAAAAAGCGTCAGTCAGTTGTGCTCGAAGGATAGAACCAGATCATAAATATACGAAAACGTCCTCGCGGGCGTTGAGGGCAGCCGGACATATAGAGCGCTGTCAAAGAACATCAGTTCATTTCGAACGCCCGTCAAATGCTGCAGGTACGTTTTCTAGCCCGTCAAAGAGACAGTCCCGGAGCACTGTCCTGCGGAAGTGCTTTTAAGGGAAGACGGACGCTGACTTGTTTCCAACGTCTCTGTTATTGACACAGCCACCCTCCAGTGTTTCTTGTTTTTCTCGATATCTGTTCTTTTCTTGCACAAAAGGCAACCCGAGTACACATCGCTGACAAAACGTTACGCACATGTCAGCCCCACTGCGCTGCGCATCAGCAAAGATTACAATAGTTGAGAGGCGAGTTCGTATACACTTGAAGCTTCACTGGTGCGTGGGCCTCTTAACGTTTACCTGCGAATGCTGGCAGGACACGCTTGCCATTTCTTGTCGTTGCTTCCTGACAACAACCCTGACCGCATTTTTGGTAATTCGATATCGCGTCACGAGGAAGTCGTACGTTCAGTCTTCGCACACGGTGACGTTTATAGAATGCCTTCATTGCTACCGTCTAGATCGAACGTATACAGCCGCATAGAATGTGTTCCATCACTTCGCTTGAATAAGCTCACATTGTTCCGTGTACCTGCAATATGTGGGAGCGAAGTAGGCGTCTATACTGACGGCTCAATTAGGTCATGTGCCTGAACCGCAGCATTCGTCATCCCACAACTAGTTCGCACATCCCGCTAGACCATAAATCAACATAACTGAAGTTACGATACAGTGGGCAGTTGTGGGATTTGCGGCCAACCCCAGAGTACAGTTGTTTTTTTTTTTGGTGCCTCCTATTTCCGCGCTTAGGTTTTCCTTTTATTGCACTAGCAATTATATGGACACTACAGGCGCATTTCTGCCGTCGTCGTAGCAGTGACGTTCCGTATTAAGTCCAAGAGCGATAACATCGTCCCCGTCCGCTGTATGCTGCATGTGCGAGCAAAAGCGCGCCTGGGTGAGCCAACGATGATGTCTCAGTCTCGCGCGTGCAATGGAGAAAAGCGGGGAAGGAGCGAGCCGTCTTCGGTTGCGCGCAAGGCACCGGGTGGAGGAGAGCGGGGTGGGGGAAGGGTCGTTTTACTCCGGCGGCTGCTGCGTATGGCGTGGCCGAGGGTAGCCGGGCGGGCCCTATCTTGAGAGCGATCTGCGATGGGGAGAGTCTAGGTGTGCCGGCGGCTCATACTATCGTGTGTGCTGTGTTTTCGCCGCTCAGTTTGCGTTGAAGCGGCAGCGCGCAGGTCACTTCGCTCGCTGCTGTTGCTGCTCTTTATCACCTCAGCGTTTTCACAGCGAGTGTGCGCGGTGTTACGGTTGGCATGTAACACCCGGGAAAAAAGGACGGTCGAAGGACCCTGCTCAACCGGAACGAAGGATGGATTCCTAATTGGCTGTGTTGTGCCATTACCACCAGCCCGGATTCTGAATCTACAAGATGCAGAATTTATCCTGCGAGCGCCCTTTGGACAAACCTGGGGCTGCGCCGAAAGCGACAGCGCCCTAATTCTCCCTTGACAAGTCAAGATGCTGAGCCGTCAGGCAGCAGTGTCCTGCGGAGAAGTATCGGCGAGCGACATGTCCAAACGTGCAACCAAGTGCCAGACAGCCCGGCGCCGTACCTCCCTTTGCCTGGAGGTCACCGGGCCCGCCAACTTTGAACCGAGGGGCCAGCGCGGTCGCTGGTTGGACCTCTCGGACGACCGTCTAGTGCTGGCTTTGTATTGGGCCGTTTGAGTGACAATGGTTTCTCGGGGATTATAAGCCGCGACGCGGCCGCCTGGAAAACCGGATCCGCCGACCCACCGGGAGCTGAGTGCCGCTCTCGAGTGGAGTGAGATGTGTCACGCGTTGCAGTCTCGCCGGACGTCGCCATGCGGGAACAGTCGCGTTTGCTGTGAGCTCTCGGCCCCCGTGTCGATCCGATCTTGTCCTGTATAATGACCTGTATATAATGCATAAAGTCCCTTTCGTTATTCTCACCGACGCCTGACTCGGAGTCTTCGCTACCAACGCTCTGTCACGAAACGGGCGACGAGCGCTACGGGACCACCTCAAAGTCGTAATAGTGGTGCCAGCGGTGCAAAATCGTAACAGCTGTGGTTGTCTCGAGTGTTTAGCGGTCTGACAGGTGCACCGCAGTACTTACAGGCCACTTCGTGTGTGTGCATGCCTACCTGAAATGAAGAATTCACCCTTTATTTGCTATGGTTGTCTCGAGTGGATGCCGGTAGGGCGAAGGCCCCGCAGTGCTCACAGGCCCCTTTGTGTGTGTCCGGGAGAACCCTTTGCACAAACTGTGCGACTCAAAGACGTTACGAACTGTCACGAACTGTCAACACTTTCCGAGAACCAACGTCGCCTAGAAGAAAGGTCCTACGAAAGTGGAACCTGCTGCAAACTCACGACGAGGACTTACAACGTCACCTGGTGAGTGCCATCTGCGGAGGCGAACAAGTGAAACATCTCCCACCAAAGTGGGAGCAGCCGAAAAGCAACGATGGCGACGCAGTGCGGGTCACGTGACGTTGACGTGAGCAAGATCCCGCCTACGATTTTAGTGAGCCTATTTAAAGTGGCTCCGCAATGTACTTTTACATTTAATTCTCCTCATCTTTCACCAACCATTGAATAAACCATGTAAGTTTCGCACTAGAAGTCGTTTCGTCCCTGCCTGATTGCCATGGTCTACCGGACGCCTACAGCCCGCCGATAACGCCACGCTACCTAATAGTAACGTCGGTCGAGCTTCGAGAAACAGGCGTCGCAAGAACTTATCGACAGCGGTGGGGCGCGCTACCCTGGAGAAGGACACAGTGGTCATCGAGTGTGATATGTTCATGTTTGCCTGTGAGCGCGTGACACCATGCTTGACAATTAGTAAGCGAATTCTTACAAGTTTGTAAGGCCAATAAAACTACTATCCTTACTTTGTATAGCTGTCTACTAATTTGCTATGGCCATCAATGCTTACTTTAGAACGAAACTGCGACTTTCTTACGTAATGTTTCTCAGACCGTATAAAGTTTTAAATAATGAAATTATCACACACTGCTCCTTCTACTTCATTCATATTTTTCTGAATGGCAACATGAGTAAACAACAGGTGGTAAAGTTCATTTAATTTTTTTAGCTTGGGTTGCCATGCGGCATAACGTCAGTATAAAACTAAATGTAAGCATGCAGGACCGTTTCATATAGATACAGCAAAAGTGACTTCTAAAACATGTTGTCCATAATCCATAGTTAATAGCCTTCAGCTTTATCACTGCTCAATTTCACATATTTAAGTACACTTTCTCGAGTTGTCTTCACAGATTTTTAGAATTGGGACCCCAGGACTTTGGGGCCCCAAGCGGCGTTACGTTGGTTGCTGTTGGGTTCGGAGGAGCATCAGAGTTTTAGAATTGGCACAAGAACAGCGTTAGGTTGCGCGCTCGGGACGCTGCAGTGGTGAAAATAGAAGACGCTTGAAAGCGAAAAAACAAGCAGTTTTTTTTACAAGCGAAACCTAAAAGAATTTATTTTTTATTGAAAGACTGACTATGTCATTATTTGTACGACTTGTTTCTGCCCTTTCTAAGCCGAGGGGTCTGGCAGGGGGGTCGAAGGACGCCGACCCAGCCTCAGCTCGTGTCTTCCTGCGTTGCGCTCAGTCTCTTGCCTCTAAATATGCCGAAAATCACCCGGAACACGGTAAGTGTGCTTTACAGCCAACTGTTGTGTGCCGATGTAAGTTGGAGGGAAAGGCGACCACGCGTGCATAGTTTTATGGCCAGTCATGCTTAGCGCCATAACTTGTCTGAACGATCCGTGTTCTGGATGGCTGCGGCTCGCATGTCTCACGCTAAAAAAAAGCTATCACGTGATTGCTGGCAGGCATTCTCAGATCATGAACATCAGGTTGCCATTATCCCTCAAGAGAAAAGTGTATAATAGCTGTGTCTTACCAGTACTCACGTACGGGGCAGAAACCTGGAGGCTTACGAAAAGGGTCCTACTTAAATTGAGGACGACGCAACGAGCTATGGAAAGAAGAATGATGGGTGTAAGGTTAAGGGATAAGAAAAGAGCTGATTGGGTGAGGGAACAAACGCGAGTTAATGACATCTTAGTTGAAATCAAGAACAAGAAATGGGGGGCATGGGCAGGACATGTAATAATAATAATAATATTTGGGGTTTTACGTGCCAAAACCACTTTCTGATTATGAGGCACGCCGTAGTGGAGGACTCCGGAAATTTTGACCACCTGGGGTTCTTTAACGTGCACCTAAATCTAAGTACACGGGTGTTTTCGCATTTCGCCCCCATCGAAATGCGGCCGCCGTGGCCGGGATTCGATCCCGCGACCTCGTGCTCAGCAGCCCAACACCATAGCCACTGAGCAACCACGGCGGGTTGCAGGACATGTAATGAGGAGGGAAGATAACCGATGGTCATTAAGGGTTACGGACTGGATTCCAAGGGAAGGGAAGCGTAGCAGGGGGCGGCAGAAAGTTAGGTGGGCGGATGAGATTAAGAAGTTTGCAGGGACGACATGGCCACAATTAGTACATGACCGGGGTAGTTGGAGAAGTATGGGAGAGGCCTTTGCCCTGCAGTGGGCGTAACCAGGCTGATGATGATGAATTCCATAGTGGAAGAATGTCCAAGTTCGTAGTCATGGCACATTCCCCGTAGAAATGGGAATGGAGCGCCGCAACTGTATACCTTCCTTGCTTTATAGATCGTTCATTTAACATAAATAGTTCATTGATTTACCAATTCACATATCCAAATTGCTTTCAAAAAGGGAAATATGACTAAGAAGCAAACCATTATTTATCAATGTTAATGTCTTGCGCTTGGATAGAACCTGCAATGCCTTTTTTATGTCAAACTTTAAATTAGATCATAGTTTCTTCTTGCGCTGTGTACTAACGACGACGGCGGGAACAAAGACGACGACAACGGATGGTGCGCAAACCCACAACAGGTCTTGGTCTATTCGTATCTTGTGTCGTGTCATATAAAGATTCAGAATCAAATAGGCGGAGGGAATCGGAAAGGCTGAAAGAACAAGGGAGAAAAGCAAAGGAAAAAAATTCAGGGCCATTCCACTCTAGCTGTGATGGTGGATGACCAGCGGAGCTGTATATATGGTGATAAACATGTTGATAATAAATATTTTGATTGAAAATAAAAGACACAGCGCAACGAATTTCGTTTTTTTCACAATTTCTGTTTCATTAAATTACATACTCAATGCTTTATTGATTTTTTACCTTTTGGTTGCTTTCTTTAGATTCATTATTTGGTCACCAAGGTGACTATCGCTTTATTATCGCTATGATATACGGCCAGTGGCTCTGTGGTGACACTGGAAAGGTTCTTGGCCAATGTGAGGTATATACACGACTGATGACGCGTCGTGGGCACACTGATGTTTGCGCAACATTGAATGCCGAACATTTCCAAGAAAAACGCCACGAATCACTTTCCGTCTGGCCGAGACACGTCTATGTTGAAATCACCCACAATTACGATGGGAGTGGAGTCGGTAGTTGTGATCCAACCAAAGGTGCATACGCGTTGCGTTTGCGACACGATTTTCGTCCGTACTACATGCCGCCCGCCGTCGCCTCGAACATTCCCGCTTCTGTTCACGACGGTGTTCCATGGGTGTTCTTCGTAGGCGCGCTGTTCTTTCGCACGCGGCCTACCCATTGCATGGGTGGAAGAGAACTGAGATAAGATTACGTGGTTTGCCTATAGAGTCCGTGACGTCAAAGCACAGCCCATACTAAGCAGTGCCTATTCTGGTATTACTTTTTTTATTACGATATTTTTTTTATCACGATACGTTTCGACACTTCTCGCGATTAAACGCAGCTGGGGCATACCCGGCGATACTGTTTTGCTTTAAGCTTTAGGTCTTTTAGCTCTGGGGTGGCCGCCATCTTAGCGTATAACAGCTCCGCTGTAAAACTAAAACAAAAAAAAACAAGACAAACCACAACCACCGATGCCTTGGTCAGTTATAGATAATACAGATTAGTGTGGATCGTCCTGTAGGAATGTGACTTCTGCTTGCGTGAGTTGTAATGAGGGCATGCTGGTACATTCATCATTTTCCACGATAATGAAAGGTACTTCTTTTTGATTTCCCTAATATCCCTATTACCACCGCGTACAATCAACTAGATTTCACGGAAAACTGGTGCGCATGAGCATCGCTTCCAATGCGCAGCAAGATGGCCTGCTCGCTGTAATTGTTGACCACCACCACCTTGGCACGCATATCGGTGTTCGCGGAGACGTTCGTTGATGCAGCGTCCAGTCTGACCAATGTATTGTTGGCCGCAGGATAGGGCGATACGATGCACGACATTTTCAGCGCATTGCACTTTGCGCTTTACGTAATATTCTACCTTCTCCGCCAGATTATCGTTTGCTGCTTTGCATAAATACTTAAGATTGTGTGGTGCTGAAGACAGAATAGTGACATCATGTTTATCACCCATCTTTTTTCAATTCGGCGCGAAATTCTATGCGAGTAAGGTATGACTACTGCTTTCTTGAGGCCGAATTTTTCTGTCTTCTTGGTGGTCCGAGGGCTTTTTGTTTCAGTAGATTTTCACTGACACCTACTAGCATACTTTCAAGGTAGCCACTGTCTTTTAATCTTTTAACTGGTTGCGAAGGCTATGCTGCACAAGATGTTGACAGGATTTCTTGACTGCCTATCTGACACATGAGAATGCGATGTCTCTTTTAATCAGTTTAGAATGATTTGAGTCGAAGCTAAGGGTTCCCTTCTTCCCCCTCGTGTTGCAGTGACAGCAGGTATGGTTTTTTTCCGAGCCTGATTTCTAAGTCGACGAAGTGCAGTCTAGACAGCTCCGGGATCCCGCACGTGAAATCGAGACCAAAATGTGCGCTCTTGAAAGCTTTAACTATTGCTTCACTGTTAGCAGCGGCCGTAGGTTTGAGGCAAATGAGAAATTAATCTACGTATCTGTAGCATGCCGATATGTCCGACCCTTTAAGTTGTTCTGCTAACTTAGGTGCACCTTCTGTGGGGAGCATACGGGAGCGACGCAAGACCCAATTGATATGCCTTCTCACTGGGTGTAAAGCCTGTCTTCGAATGCTATGATCTGTGAAAGTAGGTATATTTTCAGCAGATACAGGAATGCTTGAACGGTGCAGTCGCACTAGTTCTTGAATTTCACACAACCATGCATGTTAATTGTGAATTCAACAGCCTGTAGAACATCGCACTGTGGAATGTTAAAGAATAAGTCTTTGGGATCACTGGTCCACTGGATCCCGAAGACAAGACTCCCCCTTGCAAACCACTGTAGCAGCGGAGGGTGAAACGAATGGACTCCAAACCACACTCCAGTGAATACAGCGTAAGCTTACGTATCACCCTCGTTCAGACAGAAATTAACAGCGTTCGTTCATAAAACTATTCGCTCGAAGGAAAATTAAGATAAATAGCAGTATATAAAAGAAACTACAGTGGCTGCACTCACATAGCTTCGAAAATAAGACATTTATTTGCGCCCACTTAATCACTCCTGTGTGCATGCTGCGAGTTGTTTCAGCATGTGCGCTTTGCATTGCACGAATTTTCGGGTCACGTCAAGATGAAAAATGCATTTCTTGGCTTGAGTGGATGAACTATTCCGTCAGCGGGGCAATGTTGAAAATGGTCGAGGCATACCTACGGAGACTGAGCGTCACCTCTGACCCGAAAACGAGGTCGCGCATCCGTGTATGTAAGAAAAAAAAAGCAAGAGCCAGAACAAAAGACGAGGAGTTAGAGAGAAAGAGGGGGAGGGCAAAGGAGGGGAGAAGAGACAGGGAAGCAAAGAAAAGCATCTGTGACAGGCACTGTTGCGGCGTGACCTCGCACGGCACGATTGCGAGGGGGCTGTTCTGATCTGGTCCCCTAGCGTTGGCAGCCCAACTCGCCCGTGCAAGTCTGCAACGAAAGCGGCTACAAGGAGGCTTCCCACGTGCGTGTACGTACACGCGGCTGACCATGGGGACTGCATCTGCACGGTCGGCACTTGGTGTGTTCTTGCAGTGTCAGTGTGTGTGTTGCAACGAGCGCTATTTTCTGATATCGGAAGTATAAAATTGCCGCTTTAATTCAGTGCAATTGTTTAAAGCATACAAGAGCACCTTTCAAAACTATATATGGAAATTTTCACTCAAGCTATACGCAGCTGCTGCTGAAAAAGCGAAGCGTTTCTATGCGATCTAAAATTGTGACCGAAACATGCGGGGTATTCTGTAAGAAACGTGGACTGACAAACACGCGTGTTCTCAAAGCTACGTAGCACAAACGCAAGCGTCGTAGTAGTGGCCTTAACATCTATTCGAAAGCAGAATGAATAATAATAATAATAATATTTGAGGTTTTACGTGCCAAAACCACTTTCTGATTATGAGGCACGCCGTAGTGGAGGACTCCGGAAATTTTGACCACCTGGGGTTCTTTAACGTGCACCTAAATCTAAGCACACGGGTGTTTTCGCATTTCGCCCCCATCGAAATGCGGCCGCCGTGGCCGGGATTCGATCCCGCGACCTCGTGCGCAGCAGCCCAACACCATAGCCACTGAGCAACCACGGCGGGTAGCAGAATGAAGAAGAAAAGTATGCAGCAACTCCACTGGAGTTGCCTAAGTATGCGTAAGGATACCCCCAAATTTTAAGCTGACCTACCACAATATTTCAAGGTGGCCCACCCACAAATTTCAAGTTGACCAAAGCCCAAATTTCAGTTGTCCCACCCTGAAACTTCAAGTTAGCACACACCCAAATTTAAGTTGGCCCACCCTCAAATTTAGGTTGGCCCATGCCCAAAGTTCAAGTTGGGATTTCAGTTGGTGCACCCCTACTATAGGCTTCCCATGCGTTTTCTGCACAACCCTATGGGTGCGCATAAATCTGATTACATGGGCATTCTCCCTGATCAACTTTTTTTATTTCAATTGCTCCTTATCTCTTGTAAAGCTGCCAATCATCTACATTCACATATTATAACGATGGAATGTCTTCGCAAATTACACATTTTTGTACAGGTGCATGGCATTACACGTTTCATGTGACGGACACATTTTGCTGAAGTCCTCGCCAAACAATGCTTACGCATTAATATTGATTGACAAAGGCTGCAGCTGTTAAGTGCGCTGCGGATATATATATAGCACAATTGGCAGTGCAACGCACGCATAGTGTGGAGTTTGTGGGTTCGGATCACACAGGGATCAGGTTACCTTTCCATCCGTTTTCATTCCCCTTTCCTTTATTATTTTCTAGATGTCAATTTCAACCACAGATAATTTCCATGGTGCTTTCATTCTCTTCATTGTCTGTTGGTTTTATATATATATATATATATATATATATATATATATATATATATATATATAGAGGGTTTCTTCAAAGTTCAGCACCCAGGACCCGACGTAACATATGCAGGAAAGAGACGACGAACCTTTTGGAAGACGTATTTACTTAAAGTTTACGGCTGGTGGACCAGCCTTCGTCAGAGTACAGTTAACGAGTCACTACTCTGACGAAGGCTGGCCCAGCAGCCGAAAACGTTAAGTAAATATGTCTTCGAAAAGGTTCGTCGTCGCTTTCCTGCATACATACATATATATATATACATATATATATATATATATATATATATATATATATATATATATATATATATATATATATATATATGTGTGTGTGTGTGTGTGTGTGTGTGTGTGTGTGTGTAAAATTTATTATTGTTAGGTATTACTATTGTTATTCGCGTTAAAAACTTGTACAATTGGCAGAGAGCGAAAAGAAAGAATCGGGAGCAGGCTGGCAACTACCACCGGAAGAGACACAACGCCTGGCTGCACTTGAGGAAGAAGGAATGCAAACAAACAAAGGAAAGATAGGAAGACAAGTAGGAAAGAGAAAACAAAAAAACAAGAGGACAGATCAATAGATAGATAGATAGATAGATAGATAGATAGATAGATAGATAGATAGATAGATAGATAGATAGATAGATAGATAGATAGATAGACAGATAGACAGATAGACAGATAGATAGATAGATAGATAGATAGATAGATAGATAGATAGATAGATAGATAGATAGATAGATAGATAGATAGATAGATAGATAGATAGATAGATAGAAGGAAGGCAGGGTTGTTAACCAGTGAAGAGTCAGGTTCGCTACCCTGCGCTGGGGGAAGGGAGTAGGGGAATTGAAAGAAGGGAAAGAAAGAGAGAGATGGGGTTAGGGAGACATCCACGAGCAGCACTACAGAGTAAAAGGCGCTCGCATAAACCAGACGTTCTCAGAAAGCACAGAGGTGCCTCTAGTGCCTTCTGAGCCGATAATCGGTGGGGACGGTGTTCTATTATTGTCTGTTCACTCAGCAGACGATCATCCAGTTTCCTGAATGCATTGGTCATAGATTGTCTTTGTGCTTCAAACTGAGGACAGTGGCGCAATAGATGGTCAGTGTTCTCCTCGCAGCCGCAGACATCCCTTGCAGGAGGAAGGAAAGAGATAAGAAGAAGGCAGGGAGGTGAACCAGAATCACGTCCGATTGGCTACCCTACACCGGGGGAACGGGAAAGGAGGAAACAAAGATAGCAGGGAGAGAGAGGAGGGAAGGAAAGAAGGAAATTGAGTGAGTTCGCTGACGTGTGCGGCCTTACAGAAATTGCATTAATAGTCACAAATGGTCGCACAAGCCCGTCGTCCTTAAGAAGCACAAAAGTGCCTTCACTGCTTTATGGGCCGACGGGCGATGGGGGCGGTGTTCCAGCAGCACCTGCACAGAAAGCGGCCGATTGTCCAGTTTTTGAAAAGCTTTGGCAAGTTCTTGTCTCTCAGGGGTGTATCGTGGACAGTGAGTGAGTGAAGAAACATTTATTGTAGGTCCGGCGAGGACGCGAACTCGTCGCGCACCCGGCTAGTCCCACGTCGGGACCGGCAGGTCTAGCCCACCGGCCCGTTCGCGGGCACGCCGGACGTCCAGGATTTGATTTTCCAGAGCGGGGCTACGCAGAAGCGAGTCCCACTCCTCCTTGATGAACTTGGGGTATGTCGACCCGCACTCCCACAGCATGTGCGCTAGAGTAGAGGTCTGCCCACAGGAGGGGCAGGCGTCGTCGCGATACACGTCCGGGTAAGCCTCGTGGAGAACGGACAGACACGGATACGTATTAGTCTGCAGTAGCCTAAGAGAAACGGCTTGCGCCCTATTCAACCTGGGGTGAGGGGGTGGAAAGACCCTTCTAGACATGTAGAAGAATTTAATAATCTCGTTGTGAGTAGCGGGAGCATCCCTGTGGCCGTAGGGAGGAGGGGAGTCGGTGCTTCTTGCAGAGGAAGCGCGGTCGGTGAGGTCGCGCGCAGCCTCGTGAGCAGACTCATTCAGGTTCAGGGGAGCACCCTCGACCGACCCTACGTGAGCTGGAAACCAGTGGATTGAATGATGCGTGAGAGCATATCGATTCGAGTTGCTAAGAGCAGCTTGCTTGGCGATGCAACCCTTCTGAAAAGCCCTAACTGCCGTTTTGGAATCGCTATATATCTCGGACCCACGACCGTTTAGCAGGGCGAGGGCGATGGCGGCTTGCTCGGCGACTCCGGGGTCTGAAGTGCGAATGGAGGCGCAATTAGAAATCTTGCCGCTGGAGTCGACCACAACGATGGCAAAGGTCTTCCCAGCGCTGTACTCCGCGGCGTCGACGAAGCTTGCTCTAATGTCTCGTTGCTTTATCTGTTTGAGGATGGCTGCTGCTCTGGCCTTGCGTCTGCCCTCATTATGGACGGGATGGACGTTTCGGGGCACAGAGGCCACTTCGAACTTGTCTCGAATGCACCTAGGGATCGTGGTACTGACCATCGGGAATCCCGCAGGTTGGTAACCCAACTCTTCGAGGATGTGTTTACCTGCCGCTGTGGTGCTCAGGCGAGTGAGTTGCGCACGTTCTTGGGCTTCGGCAATCTCCTCGGCAGTGTTATGCACCCCCAGCTTGAGGAGATCCTCGGTATGGGTCCTGATGGGTAGCCCGAGAGCCCTCTTGACCACTTTGCGGATGAGAGCGTTGAGCTTGTCTCGCTCCGCTCTGAGCCAGTTGTGCATAGAAATTGTGTACGTAAAGTGACATAGCACGAAGGCATTGATAAGCCTGAGGAGATTGTGGACAGTGGACAGTGACAGTATCGTGGACAGTGGCACAGCAGGTGGTCGATGTTTTCTTCCGTGCAACAGACCTCGCATGCTCCACTGTCAGTCACTCCAATTAATGTAGAGTATGCCTTTGAGAAGGCAACTCCTAACCAAAGGCGACAGAGAAGCGTAGCTTCACGTCGAGGAAGTCCGAGTGGAGGCCGGAGTTGCAGGGAGGGGTTTAGTCGATGCATTCGTGTAAGTCGTAAGTTTGGCGAGTTCCACTCGGTCAGTGTGAGACTGCGTGCCAAGTGTCAAAGCTGCCTAGCGGCGTCTGTCCTCGAAAGCGGAATTGGAACGCTCTGCTCTTCATGATGTGCTGTACGAGCAGCGTTATCGGCGGAATCAGGACTGTTAGCCATTACAATGAGTGCTGAATAAGCTTTTTTGAAAGCAACTCCTAATCACAACCGAAACAGGAGAGACGCTTCGCGTCGATGCAGTCCGGCCGGAGGTCTGAGTTGCAGCGAAGGGTTGAGTCTGTGCAGTCTGGTGCACCTTGTGTGTGCGGTGTTAAACTCAGCTAACGAGAGTGTGCGTGATAGAATGCGAAGTTGTCACGCAGTATCTCTCCTTGAGAGAGGAATGGGGACGCAGTGGTCTTCTTGGTTTGACGTCCGAGATGCCTTATCTGCTCCATAATTTCCTATGATACCGCAATGGCCTGGTATCCATTGAAAAGGGATATCATGGTCTTTTTCTCTCAAGTGATGGATGAGTTTCACGATTTGGCACGCCAATTGATCGTGAGTTCTATGTCGGAGAAATGACTGTAGACATTGTAAGGCCGGCCTTAAATCGCAGAAGACTGTTAATTTTTAGGGCTCTCTGTGTTGATCACATGAAGCGCATCGCGGAGAGCCGCGAGCTCTGCAGCTGTAGGCATAGTGATATGGGAAGTCTTGAACCGCTGGGTTATTCCCATTGTTGGTATAACTGAAAGGTCACAAAGACTGAAGTAAAAGAATGATCTTGTACGGGAATCATCGGGAAATAAAACTCGCTATGGTCCGGTATTCGAATCGTAAACCATCGCCTAAGCAGGTCAGTCGCTGGACCAACTTAGCAAATAAGACGTTTAGTGGTTGAGAACCTGAGGGTGTATTGACAAAACCAATTAAAACTTTATTTTCCAGAAGAGAATTCAACTGTAGGGACTCTTGGCCAAAATGCGTCTGCAGCAACTTTTGTTTCAGTGGTGTGAGCTTTTGCTTTGTAGAGCGTCGGCGAGAGCATCTTCGCCACGAGTCACAGCACACACACTCACTACGTGGTCTTGGGAGGCGAGACTCTCTGAACTGGACCTGAAAAGCTAACTGGCGACCCTCGACCAATCCCGGCGTGCTGCAATCGCCAGTGGAGCCCTGTCAAGGAGAAGCACCCAGGAATGAACCGGGCAACGATTTCTGCAATAATAAAGCTCCATCCTCCTCCTCGTTCCACCTCGAGCGCACCCGACCACAAGGAGCATGGTATATTGGCGTTTTTCACTGGTCGATTCGGAGCAGGATTTTTTGCTCCGCGGCAACGAATCCGAATTTCACTGGTCGATCTGGAGCGGGTTCACGCGTTCCACTGGTCGTTTCGGATCAACTCGCTCCGCGCCGGATCGCTCTCACTTGCTCCGCCGCCGAGACGCGGATTCGGGCGGAAATAGAACGCGTCACAAGGCGTCACTTCCGTCTTCAAGCGAAATCGGTACCCGGTCGGTACGCACAACATTGTGTTGGGCATAGTTTGCGGAACCGGTTTGTGTCACGTGCACGCAGACTTCCTGTGTGATCTCCCGCGGAGCATTCGTGCGCTCCACTGGCAGACTCGGATTGGTGAAAGCCGAGCGCTCGCTCGAGGATTCAGGCGGCTGCTCCAGATCGACCAGTGAAAAACGCCATATGCTTCTCGCTACGAGTATACGCGCCAGCTTGCGCGGCTCCAAGCCTGCACGCGTGTGACCAAGAGGAAGGCGACCAGCCACACCATACGCGAACAAAGAGCGCGCTTCATTGCGCGGTACACAGTGTTGCTAGATCCCCATCAGCAAAATCGTTCGTGTTTGGGTTTAGGGAAAGTTCATTCTGGACTTCATTATGCTACTTTTGTTTATTGGATGTATCAACATTAAAGGAACTACATTGTTTTCAAATTGAGAAATACACAGTTTTTATGTACACTTTCTCAATGTAAATAAAGCTACGAAATAAACTTGTCTCAGCATCCGTACGGGAAGTTTGCGTGCAGCATAGGTTATGTCGTCGCGCAGCTTGCTACTTCCGGTGCGTATACGTTCATATTTGTCATGGGCGGATATCCGTGCCGCCCGCGTGTATCTCCTCGCGTCGTCGCCATGCTGTAGTCGTTATACCATCGTCATTTCAGAATCGTCATCTCATTGATGTCATGCCATCGTCGTCATACCACCTTCTTCGTTCAATCGACGTCACTCCTTCATCGTTATTCAATTGTCGTCACTGCGTCGTCCTCATGCCGTCATACTCTGGCGGGCCTTGGCAAGCGAATGCCATAGCAACGTGGGCCGACACCGGATAACAGTATATGCGCATGTATCCTGAACGAACGGAGGTCTCAGATTGACCGCTACAGATTCTAAATAACTGTGTCTACACCAGTAAGGCGTGTCGCTACATTGCTTTAATGCTAATCGCATTACCATCGACAGTCATCGTGACACGGGTTTGGCCGAAATTTGTTTGTCCTCGCGAGGGCTTTAATGTGGTTTTTAACATGGGGTCGATTTTGGAGACAGTGCAGTCAAGGCGTGAGTGGGCCGGTCCTGACACTAGTGCACGATATGTGTCCTCGAAAGGGTTTTAATGTGGGTTAATGCGCTGCTGTTTTGAACTGGACACGAAGCGCCGCTGTGGCGACTGCCGGCGAAAAGTATTTCTTCCCTGCTCGCCTCCAGGGAAGAATGAGAATGGCCTGCGTACGCGGATGTAAGCTTGCGTACACGGTGAAAAAAAATAGCAGTGGCTTATACCCCTGTCACACGAGCACTTTAAAGGCATTTGAAGAAAAAGACATCTCACACAAAGGAGTTGCATCCGCAGACACACGCCAAAGTTTAATCTCTTTTTCAGAAGCGGTCTTTTCCGAAACCGGAGATCACCGATCTCTTTTACGGCTGGAAAGGCGTAGCCTCCAACGCAGTGGGCACCAGTAATTATCATGCAATAAAGAAACGAAGCAAAAGTGCATTTTTATTTCAAGTGTACACATCACAAAAAAGGGTTTTGTCTTTCGTTGAACCTTAAGTAGGCGCAGTTTTGCACTTTTTGCACGGCACTCTCGTAAGCAGTTCGAAAATATCACGTGACGCTAACAGACGATGCAAATTCGCGCCATTTTCTGCGACCATGGCTACGGCGAGCGGTACCGACGAACAGCCTCCGGCACGCCAAAGAAAACCGCGGGTACAGTGGTCGGAGAGAGACACCTGGGCGTTAATCAAGTTATGGGAAGACAACCTGCCCTCGCTGCGTGCGCAGAAGCACAACGGAGGCGTTTACGATGGCATTGCACAAGCATTGACGAGCATGGGTGTACCTCGCACAAAGGCGCAAGTGCACAGCAAGATAGAGAACCTGGGACAGACCTACAGGTAAGACAAAGCACAGCAGTAAGCTGTGAGCGCTAAATTTACCTTGAAGCGGCTTCAGGCTGTGGTCGCAAGCTGCAAGCTCTCGTTTGTGGTGTCGCGACCTCAGCATCGAACGTTGTTTCCGTAGTAGGCAGCGACGGAACCCTAATCTAGCGGACGGAGCCGTAGTAACGAAGGTTTTAAGGCAGAGACCCTTCATTTCAGCTAGCGTCGAATTTTGCAGGGCTGAACTGCGCCCTGCACACACGAAAGTCGACGACGCGCTAAAGGCTGTTTCTGCAATTCCTTTACAGTGCGAGTCGGTCTGAGTAAACGCAAATTCGCCTTCACATGCGGCGAAGAATGACAACCCGCGCAGGTCGTCAATAGCATGATTTCGTTCGTCACAAGATAACGGGAACCTTAACTTATGGACAGGCGCATTTCACATTATATTGTACGCCTTCTCACGGCAACATATAATACGAAGCAGGAAGTCGTCTGCATGTTTTCATTTCTGCAGATGTGACTACGGTTTGCATTTTTCTCGGACCATGCGCAAGCGTTGTTCTCAGACAAGAAAACATGAGAAACTTTAAATTTTTTCGAGTAAAAAGGGTTACCTTCGCTTCTCAGGCTTTCTGTACCATCAAGTCGCGTTTGTATCTATCGGCAAACGTTTTGCTCTGTGTATATCTTTACATTTTGAGTATATAAAATTTTAGTTCTTTCGTTTTCTTATCCAGGAGCTGCCTGAAACACATGACAACAGGGTCATCACCGCCGAGCTGGCCATTCTTCTCCGAAGTCCATAGGTTTCTAGGATCCCTGCCTGTTCACGATACATCTTTAATGGAAGAGGCTGGGTGCAGCGAGAGCACAACAAGCAGCACTGCCTCCGTCGAAGAAGTAAGAAATGCATAGTGGAGACTATATATGCTTTATTACAGTCAACTAAATTTCAAGACATAATGTAGCATCAGCTGTGCTGCCAAGCCCATAATCTGCACAACCCTGCAGTGTAGCGGACTGCTCTTGTTAATACTGTGGTTCATTTCTGCTTGTGCTCACGCGCTGTTCATGTTGCAAGCTTGGCAGTGCGCTGTTTGGAGAATAAAAAAAATGCAGACTCTAAAATAAAAAAACGTGAATACATACACGCAAGGAGAGGCAGCTCTCTTGCAAGTAAAAACCCTGAACTAATTGTTTACCGCTTCACACATCAACTAATGTGGTCAATGTATTTCGGATCCCTTCTTCAAACGCAGCTGATCTTCGACATGCTTGATTCCGGCTCTGCTTCTTGTGAAGACGTCGCCGAAGATTGTTCACCTTCCGAGTCGCCAGTACAACAGGTTGAATCCAGGAACCTCGCAAGTGGCAGTTCCGAATGTGCCCGCAGGAAGAGAAGGCAACCGGCTGGCGACTTTCAAGAAAGGATGCTTGAGGAGCAGCGACGGCAGAGAGAGCAGTTTGCTGATGCGCACAAAATGGAAATGGATCTCCGTAAAGAGGGGCTCAAGTTGCAAGAGAAACTTGTAGATGCAATGTTGAAGTTTTTTAGTAAAAACTGACATGGTGTTCCACAATTGTTGCTGATTCTTGGGACTCTTGCGTTCAGTTCCTTCGCTTGTAATATTCCACAAGTGCTGTCCTGATGGCGGATGCATTTCCAATTTCAGCTTCTGTTCTGCGTGATGGCTGTGGAAATGTAGCATTGGACTGCTGCACCTCACTTAACCACTGTGGGTGGACACTGTCGTTGAAGTGCTCGCAAATGTTATTGAGCACGCAGCATGCTCGTATAGCCAAACGGGCATTGCCAACAGAACACTCCATTCTTTTCGCAATGAAACGGAACCGGGCCTTTAGCCTTCCGAATGCGTTTTCAACTATCCTCCTTGCTCCAGATAAATGACAGTTGAAATTCCTTTCAGCTTCACTGATGACAGTTCGGTGTCCAAATGGCTTCATGAGGTTTGGGGTTAGTGGAAATGCTTGATCGCATAATATTATCGGTGGGACTGCTGTGGTACCCACTGCGGCAACAGGTGCTTTGAAAAGGGGACTGTTGACAATCTTCGACAGCCGTGAAACACCAAACACATGTGCGTCGTGGCAGCGTCCTGGGGCACCGACATTGCAGTATCTGAATCGATACTTGTGGTCGACCAATGCTAGTAGGATAATACTGTGCCTGCAAGAAAAAACAAAGTGCAAAGTGAATAAAGGTTAGTGCAGCATGGCACTGCTGAGTTCACTGCCTTTAGTTACTGTGATGCGATTTTACAGTTTGCTTTTATTAATAGCTGTGAGTGCAGCTCGGATTACATTATTTCACATAATGCCACAACCGGTCGCTGTTAGCGTACTCTACATCGTATAGGAGTTGCAGTCCTGCGGAGAACTCTTTTCGTCGTCGCATTAAAATTGTCGCTGCTAAACACTGCAAGACTGCGAACCAAATTACGCGTTTTCTTAAGAGCTGCTGGTAAAATTGAATAACATTTTACTTAGCAATAAAATATGGGTCAGTCAGTTACTTTTTTTTACTACTATAAAAATGGGCCCAAACAGAACACTTACATGAAATAAGTTAAATCGTGGCCAC
Organism: Dermacentor albipictus; assembly: GCF_038994185.2. NCBI lineage: Eukaryota > Metazoa > Arthropoda > Arachnida > Ixodida > Ixodidae > Dermacentor > Dermacentor albipictus. The sequence goes on from NC_091821.1 coordinate 74,483,419, forward strand.
TTACCAACCCTTGTAGTTGTAGTAGTCGGTGGCGTACTTCTTTGGAGGCGAAATAGGGAAATGGCAGCCATCAAGGGCACCGACAGCTTGAGGGAAATCGCACACGGCTTCGAACTCTTGGATGTGCCTAGGCATTTCCTCTTCAGTAATCATTCTGATCCAGTCACTTTCGAGCACAGAGACAACAGCTGCGCAAAACTCTCTGTAAATGACGTTGACGGATGAGCGCCCAACGCCGAAGAGGTTTGCCACAGTTCTATCTTCGGCAGAAGAGCACAATTTGTAGAGGCCAATGGCGACACGCTTTTCCGCAGTGATCGGGTCACGCATGTTGGTAACTTGTTTTTCGAGCACATGGCGCAGACTTTCCACGAGAAACCGGAACGTTGAGGGGTTCACTCGAAACGACTGCTTGAAGTTGTGGCCACCGAGGTGAGGCACAGTCTCCTCGAACCACTTTTCGTGGCGGATGAAAGCCCACGTCGATCGGTTGCAGACTCTCGTGGGAAGCGCCAAGGCATAAAATGTACACCCGTTGAGTAGCAACTGCCGCTTAATACGGTCTTTGACTGCCTTTGCGGCGTCTGCTTCGCTCTCTGCAGCAAGAATCCTTGCCAAAATGCATGCTATTTCGACTTTTTCCTTCGTGTCCGTGCAGTCCCCCATATTCTCGACCTCCATGTTGACTCCGATGTAAACAGTGGCCCAAGGTTGCTAGACGAACATGTAAAATTTGCTACTTCTGCGAAGACTCTTGAAGCTACCTTATTAAATCTTCTTTAATTTAACCTTTTCGAATAAACTGTATCTAAATTCACTAAAACAAGCATATTATAGTACGTTTCTAATTTCTATATTGAAATACGTTGGTTTATTCTAACTGGTTTTGTTTCAGAATCTAGCGCCATGCTTTCCATAGCGTGTTCGGAAGGAAACGATAAAAGGAGATCGCCCGCGCCGTGTGTCTGCAGCGCAACTCCTTTTAATTAGAGGTCTTTCAACTCGGTAAAGGACCGCTTAGGTAAAAGAGTTTTTGCGTGCTTGTGTGACAGAGGTATTAGTTCGGCTATACCAGGATATACGTAGCGTGAGCTAAGGTTCAGCTGGTTATTCTTAGCCTCGACGTCATCGACGGCGTCTTGTTGTTGCGGCTGCTGAGATGGTCGGGCACCTCGCTCAGCCTCGTGGCGACGCCGCTTTGCTAGACGTTCCTCCCTTTGCTCCGGTGTCTCCGCAGCACGTTTAGCCTTCTTCTGTTCGTTCTTCCTACGCTCAGCCGCTAATTGCCAGGCAACTACTTCGGGATCCGATGAGTTAAGCTTCTCCGCTCTTCTGCGCCGCTGAGCAACAATTTCGCTCTCCTTCTCCATGGCTATACCACACTGGCAAACGCCCCGCTATATGTATACCCCCACTGATACCTCTGCGCATGCGCACAAAATGACAGGCGCTATCAAACGGCTCTGGCGCAGCGTCAGACTTGGCTACTGCGCAACAGAGGCGCACAGCGGGGCACGCGCCGGCGCCAGTGCGTCTGCGGCGGCTATGACGTCACCGCTCTGGAATGCGCAGACCGGCGAGGCGCGCGCGGGGGCGGCGGCTCCGGCGCGCCAGCTGCACGCCGTGTGACGTCACTGCTCCTCGCGCATGCGCAGCACGGCTCTAAAGGAGCCACGCGAAACTGCTCAATCTCGGCCAGTGCAGCTCACGCTACAAAAAAGTCAACTTCTGTATACTGTCCTTTGTATGGATGTCACAACTGCTTAAGAACACCGCCGGGAAGCTGCCGAAGGTTGAATATTACCGATTTCCCCAGAATGGCAGTGGTCTGATTGCAGCCGTATGGCGCGCAACATAAGCAAGCGCGTTTTAAAGCGAAGCGTTCTTTGCCTCTTCCTTCGACTTTCTTACTGCTGCTGCTGCTGTGGGGTGCTGTCGCGCACGTGCCTCGGGGGGTGGTTCAGAGCGTGTATACAGATGACCAGCGCGAGTAAGAGAGGAAATGCGACGGGAAAAACGCGTTTTCACCCCACCACGTCGAATGTGCACAATCCCCTCTGAGCTCCCTAGCCGTCGCCACTATAGTCGCTTGAGAGCTGTAATTATCCGTCACTCCCCTCAGAAGCATTGCAGAAACTGTAGCGCTTTCCTTTCTGCCAACGTGCGAGGCCACGGGGGACGGAGATAGAACTGTTAGATAGATAGTTCCCATATAAGAGAGGGGGGCAGGAGACGTGAAAAGGCAAGGTTACCCCGTCATCGCCATATCCTCTTCGTCATCGGACGAGGAGGATAGGGCGCGCGGCAAGGCTTTCCTCCTCTCTGGCTTGGGCGATCCGGCGCGGCGCTGCTTGAAAGTATTGCTGTAGCGTGCTGCGGGACGATTTCGGAATGTTTTAGATCGTACTTTGTGACATTTACGCCATGTCCGTTCTATAGGGTCGTCAGGGAAGTCTTTCGGTGCATCGGTAACTGCAGTCGGCAGAAATATGTATTGGCGTTGCAAAAATGTGACGTCCATAATCAGCCGCAGGCTACGCGCATTATCAGTCGCGCTGTGCGTATGTGTTGTGAATTATTTTACTTATATCGGCTTAAATTCAACAAAGGAAACCCGTGTCTCTGTATTACCAGCATAAAATGGTAAATCCGCTCACTGTTGTTGCGATCGGCCTGCGGGGGTTGGCGATCTTCGGAGAAGCGACCTTCGAACCCTTCCCAGTCTGCTGCGACGAGTCGTTTTGGAGAGCCGACAATGCGCCTCCTACGGACAGCCAGCTGTGCCAGCAAGTTTAGCCACGTTCGGCGGACCGAGTATTGTTAGTTGATTCGCTGTCGCCTTCACGGTCTGCTTGGCAAGAGAATTCCTGGAAAAGGGTGTTTGGTGGTGCGTTCTCACGGGCACCAGAAGTCGTCACAGTCAATCGACAGACGCGGCGGCTAGATGGCGCCACTGTGTAGAAGCCCATAGATGGCGCCACTGCGTAGCAATATGGTGGCGCCTATGAAAAAACAGTGTATACGACAGCTGCTGCAGGGAAACAGGATAAGCTTAAGTTCAAGGTACGGCACACTACATTGCTGCTATTTCTGAAAGATAAACGCCATGCAAATATGTCAAGCGGGCAGCTTACGCAGGGCGTGCAGAAGCAGAGCCGCATTAAATAAAGCGCACCGCAGGGTCCAGGAGACATTACGAAAGCGGTCGACCGTCAAATCAACACTTATGTGCCCGCCGTGGTAGCTTTGCCGCTATGGTATTGCTAGAGGTCGCGGATTTGATCCCGACCGCGGCAGCCGCATTTCGACGGGGGCAGAATAGAAAACGCGCGTGTTTTTAGATTTTGGAACACGTTAAAGAACACCATGGCGTCAAAATTAATCCGGAGTCCGCCACTACGGCTTGCCTCATAATGTGAGTGTTGTTTTGGCACGTGCAGCCCCGTAATCCTATTCCAGTTTGATACTTCTGTCACAATGCGATGTGCAATGTAAGGAAATGACAACGCTCAACCCTCTCAGAGGTTATAAAATATGGCGCACAACAACGCCTCAAGCAAACACCTCTCCCTATGTGTGCTGTGTACTACGCAGACAAACAGCAGTGGTGCACGCAAGGTAACGTTTACCATCAACTCACCACTCTCGTATTAGCCTTAACGTTGAAGAAATTAAGCTTTATCCGTCAACATCACCGCTAATTATCGTCAATCAGAGCATCCAGCACGGAAAGCTTAGCTTACATCGATTCCCACAGTGCGTGGGATCTGCATATTTTCTTCTTCTTGCTCTCTAAGATATTATTAGGACATGGTCCTGTGCCTTGTGTTCTTTTGTTATTGTTTGTAACGTATGGAAACTCGAGCGACTCCGTACAGTTCGACCAAGCAATATAGGAACGGAGAGCTCAGTTTGCTGCATCTGCCTTAGTTTGCGATCTGAGCTGACGCTCTTAAGCTGGGCCAGTATTCACAAAGCTTATTATGCAAGAACTGTTCGTAAGAAAGTATCCCAGCTGATCCTGATTCCGGACATATATTTAGCGACGGCGCCCAGCGAATGGCACGTACGAGCGATAAGCTTTCTTGAATTTGGGCTGGGCCAGGGCGGCCCGTTCTCGCTTCGTCGTCGCACCGGCATGGCCCGCTTTCTGCTAGGGTCAAGTGCGGGCTGGGCCGCGAAACTGTAGCCCGTGCACACCTTTAGCAACTTTTAGTTCCGGCCACCGCGGGCCGCGCATGGGCGATGCGGATGCGCCAAGCTGGCGAAAAAAAAAGTGGCTTTCTCAAATGCAAAGCACTACAAAACACAGGTGTTACGCTAATAGCCGGAATGCGAGATAAGGAAGCAGCGTGCTGCCCTCTGAGTACGCGTCAAGCTTTTCATTTGCGCCACGCATTTTCTGAAAATTTCCGACATAGCGACGGCACTGCTGATCTCTTCCCTGACCAAACACACATGATCAGCAGCCGTACAAGTCAGCACCGGGAACCAAACTGCTTCGTTTTAAGTAATAATCAACGTTGCTTATCTTTGTGTAGCCGCTAAACTGCAAGCGGGTATCGTTTCGTGATGCCACTATCACACGGCGACAGCCACCGCACGCGTATTCGGAAAAGGCGCCGGGAAGGGAAGAAATTAAATATGCCCAACCTGACCGCAGTGGCGCTGCTGCGTTGGAGAGCGCTGGCACCGCCACACGAGCGCACGAGGCCTTACGTATTGCGCAATATATCACGTGCATTACAAAACAAGCTCTGGTGGCTACGTTAACGATGTAGTTAATGCATGGTCTAAATAGAAGTGGATCGAGCACACTTCCCTGATGCACGGTGTGCTTGAGAGGCAATAATATGGGATAAATGCCGTTAATATATGTAAGTATGAATTTCTACTACTGAGGTAAGATTTAGGTAATTCGAGTAAGGTATTATGAATGCCATAGGGCTTGTGGATGCGCTTATTGTGGTCAGGGCTGTCGAAAACTTCTGTAATCAACAATTTTAGGTAATAAATAGGTAAATATGCAAATGAATACATAAATTTATTGCATATATATCTCAAATGGTCCCAGACATCGGGTTTTGCATGTAGACTGGGCTGTTACTCAATTACAATAATTAGATGGCGATATTGCAGTCATGCGAATAGAAGTGGAACTCAGAGTCCTTGAATAGAGCGTTCAAGTATCACGCATTCTTCAAAAGGGGAAGCGAAGAATATGAGCGCTACTATGCGCAGATGAAGAGTAAATGGCTTTCACGTGGTTTGTGTGGCATGGTTTGGTGAGCTGGCAAAATTAGTGAGACGCCAAGAGAGAAGTGGTCAAACGAGTTAAAAAGCACAGCCTAAACGTAAAACTAGGTTAGCAAGGTTAGTAAGACTATAGGTTAGCAGTTTAGGTTAGCAAGATGTGCCTGCGGCGTAAATTTAGTGATGCTGGTGCGATACGGATAATTAGAGTATACATAGCGAGATATGCGATTCTGAAGTGCTTGAAGTATGTGTATCAGAGGTTTGGTTGATCTGAGTCTCAAACAGCGCATGCGTATTCCAACTTAAGCCGGATACATGTTAGATAGGCATGTAGCCTCATGGTGGAGTGAGCAAAGCTCAAGTGCCGTCTAAAGTAAACAAGGGCGTGATTGCCTTCGTTAGTAAAATTTCCTACGGCAGAGGACCAACAAATGTTACTTGAAAGAGTGACGCCAAGGTACTTGCATGTGTCGACGCAAGATGAAGTGAGGTGAATAGAGAGCGGATTTCTAGGCACTAAGAATGTGGGCTTGAGGCACGTCAAACAGAGACATAAAGCTTAATTAGGCATGATAGCGGCAGAATTAAGCATTGTAACATGTTCGAAAACCACGACCTGCTTTATGTACTGAATATGTGTAGCCTGTCTTCGTTTTAAGAAACTGATGTAGCGTTCACTTGAGAGGAATGAAAGGCAACAAGTATATTTTGCAAGCCGTCGCTTCACAGGGCTTGCCTCGGCACACAAGGCGCCAGTTTTTTGTCGATCTCTATTCTACAGCCAATAAGCTTAATAAATTTGTTCGAACACTACGAGCAGGTACTGCATATTTATCGGACAATACTTCCTGCTTACAGTGGCGCATCAAGTGGTGAAATCGCGAGAAGCGCAGCATACACCAGAAAAGCTGCTAAATGGTTTGTGAAAGAAGCCAAAGTACGTTCCTAATGAATTGAGGTCATGAAATGTCCTTCTAGTAAGAAAAGAAGCATTGAATAGTGCATGCTTACACGTCATAAGAACAATAACACAAGATCATCATGTCAAGGTCCTGTGGCCCAACAATGTGCCTCTTCTGAATCAGAATAAGCCTGTAGCCTGAAAACGAGCGTTAACATCGAAAGAGGTGGATGTAGCGTTTTTGTATTTCCGTCTGTTTGACGACATCGGGAACTCTAGAATTCTTGAGGATTCGCCTGTAAGAACCTCTGAAATATTTGAGCAGAAAAAAATCCATGTTTCGTGTTTAAGACAGATTGCACTTATGCACAAGCTTTTTCGACAGCTGCTGTCGCACACATGAGATGCATTAAGAGATACTAAAGGCAAATACTAAATCGACGTGGACTGCTTAAACACTTTCCAGAAGCCTCGCAACGCTTGTTTCATGCGAAGAAAAGACCTAGTTTACGAGAAAATTGTGTATGAAGAGTCCGAATACGTTTTTTCAAAATTCAAATCTCCCGCCACCCAACCGCGGGAGTGGTGACGGTGCATACGCCATCACCGGCCTTTGCTGCCGTCGGTGAGAAAACGGCGCCCGACAGACGGCGGCACCAAGCCAAGAGAGAGGGCGGATTCGCCGCTGCAGCTGCTTTTTGGTCAAGTGTCGTAGACCGTTCGGGCATCGCGCGACATCACAAGGAAGTTGAATTCTCTGCTACTTGTAGTTCGTGCGAGTTTCGCGAGCCAGCAAAACCAGCGCAGCACTACGCGATTAGGAAAGTACTGAAACGCAAAAGCGTGGGCGGCGCAGAGTCGAGTGAAAACGAAACCTTTCGACCGCCCGTGTCGTTGTCAAGGGTAATTTCAATGAGTTCTTTTTTCTAAAACATGGAATCGAACTGGACAAGTAGCATTTTATTTCGTATTATAATACAATGCGAGGATGTTATTTTGCAACGAGTAGTTGAGTACTAGTGACAGAATTTAACTGAATAGTGCTTTCGTCATCGGGCAAGTGCTTGAATGTCCCAAGGGGGTCTCTAATCATGTCCTGCATTTACCTCGATTTCTCGATTATTAGGGCTCTGTTCGCGATAATATTGACTCCTTAGAGATTCTCGAGCACTCCTCTATCACTTTAGCTTGACTTAGTATTTGCCTTTAGTGTCCCTTTAAACCTGTGTTATGGGTTAGTAGCTGTGTAACAAATCGTAGACATGTGCACGAGAATTCTTCTTTAAGGACTTTTTGTGTATCACTATATATGAACATATTCCTCGCAAATTGCTTACCCTTTTATCATACGTTGGACTACAGAAATACGTGTCTCCTTGCATGCACTTATGTATACAAAAAGACCGGGGCAGAGTTGGGACAGAAATTATTACGCGCGTGCGCGCGCGCGCACACACACACACACACACACACACACACACACACACACACACACACACACACACACACACACACACACACACACACACACACACACACACACACACACACACACACACACACACACACACACACACACACACACACACACACACACACACACACACACACACACACACACACACACACACACACACACACACACACACACGCACGCACGCACGCACGCACGCACGCACGCACACACACACACACACACACACACACACACACACACACACACACACACACACACACACACACACACGCACGCACGCGCGCGCACACACACACACACACACACGCACGCACGCACGCACATCTGGGTGGTCACTGAGATTCATGCATAAGTAATGCGTGGGCAATAGCCCTCCCCCATTGATGACGCGGTGTCCATCGTTACTTATGACTATGGAGCACACAGACCACAAAGGAGCCGCTAACGCGACTATCAGAACAGTAGTCCGGGCTTGCCTTGGAGCGTTAAGTGCATTTGCTGACGACCGAGCGTCAGTTGTGCGACGCCACATTGCAGCGCTCTGCGCGTGCCGCCTCTGTAAGATGCCTCCTCCCCTTTTACGTGCGTCGGCTTCCTCTCCACTCCCCTCCCCCCTTTTGCTGTACACAAGCCGGCAGACGGCTTTTCTTTCGCATGACCATTCTAATGCTGACGCATTAAAATAGGCATATGGAGGCACACCTTGCAGATACAGACATTAATAAGCCCACTAAAGTCTGGCTAAACCATTTCCTAACCCCAATTCATGCTCGTACAACAAAAGGGTAGAATCTGAGCGTGCGGGAACAAGTAGACATTTTGCTATAATCGGACTTCTACAGATGACAAACTTCGGTGAACGGAAATGCTTAAAATGCTTTCTGCTAGTAAATCTAACTATGAATAGCTCATTAGTGTTCAGTGACATTATCAATTCGCTGCGTCAGCAGGTGGTCTTGTCGAAATCGTCTTGGAAAGGTCGGAAATCATGATTGTTAGATATCGTACAATAAACCACACAATCGCCCTACGAGTTGACGTAAATAGACGGCAATATCGTTAATGTAAATGAGCAAAAAAAAGGGGGGGGGGGGTCCAAGGACAGTGCATTGGGGCACTCCAGAAAAAAACAGATCTAGCAAAGAAATAATTGTTAGCATACACGAACTGGGGCCCATTACCACTGAAATTACGGATCGAGTTTGAAACAAAAGGTTTGCGACTTAGGCGAGAAAGTTAAAAAGTAAAGCCGTTGATGTGAGAGTTTGTCCTGCATCCACATTGATGTGTCGCATTAACGCTTCAGAGGACTTAAAAAATCAAGGTCACTTAATTCGAAAAAAAAAAAGGAAGCCGTGCAAGTGAAGAGAGAAAGCTTTGGCGAGAAACGGCGTGACCTGGAAAACATTTGTACAAGACGGATGAGGACGACAAACAAGCGCTCATTCTTGTCAGGCTCGCCGCCTCGTGTGCCATACACGCGTCGAAGACGCGGACGAAAGTCAGCCGGGTGAAGGAACTATAAAGAAACCAAAGGCGAACGGCATCTTTTTTTTTTCTTCTTCTTTTTTTAAAATTCTATTTGCGTTGCGCGCAGTTTCTGCGAGAAACGATGAGCGCTGTCGTTTGGCGCGGCCAGAGTATGTATGTGCGCTGCAGCTGACGCCACGTCCAGGTGACCGACTATAACGGCCCGCGCCGCCCTGTGGCCTGATTTCGCGCTCCCGAAGGCATCCCGCCATTGGCTGCAGGTCGGCAACGGACGACGGCGGCCATCGGCACGGCAGAAAGGGAGAGCCCGGGCGTCTTCTGTGATGCCGGTCTTCGCCGCCGCAGTGGACCGCGCGCGGAAAAAGCCTTCGTCGTACACTGGTTTTCTCCCGCCTTCCCCTCCCACCGCGACGCGGTCGCCGCTTTCTGGGGGCCCCCCGCGAAAGTTGAACGAGACTCCTCGGCGCGCATCCTCCAGGGACGATTGCTCTTCGCGAAGGTCCGCACGTTCTCCCAGCGCTTGAGCGGGCATGAACCGACGGTCGCCACAGCCCCCGCGCCGACGTCGCGCTGGCGTGACCGTGAACGCTGCCACGGCCAGCGGCGTCTTCATTGTCTGCGTCATCTTCGCGGTCGCCAGCTGCTGCGCCGGGGTCACGCTAGCCGAGGAAAACGGGACTCTATTGGGAGATGGAACGGAGACCTCGGCTTTTGTGGACGACGGCAGCACGGCGAGAAATGATTTCGCCGACGACACCGCGCCGCCTCCCAAGCTGACCTGGGAAGGATTTATGCACAACATGACTACCAGCTTCGGGACCGTGCTGCACAAGATCTTTCCGCTAATGGTCAGGGCCAGCTCGGAAGTGGAAGTCGGGCCCGAGTGCATGGCCAGCTACTTCAAGCTCTTCCTTGGACTCCGGAAACTCAAAGGCTGGGCCGTCAGACGTAAGTTCTCAGCTGGAAGTTTATTTTCTGCGCTTCGGGCAGCTTCATTTATCCTTTATTTGGCTTTCGTATCGCTACATTGACTGACTGTAGCCATACGAGAGGCGCACCTTTCTCGCTTTCTTCGTGCCTCACTTCAAGCAAGCCGCAGTGCGCAAAAAAATGGGCTATGCATAAGAAACGGCTATCTCCTCTGTCACGCGAATGTTCACAAAACGCACGGTTAGACTGAACAGTCGCGTCAATTCTTGATTCTTTGATCCGACACAACATAAGTAGAAAATCAAGCGCAAAAACATTTTCTGGCCAAATTTGTTTTCGTGGCACACAATACCTGGCAAAAGTGAACAGCTGTTTACAGAATTTGAAAGAGCAGCATATCTAAAAAAAAGAGATAAATGCGTAAGATCAACAGAGAATAAGCGAAGAATATCCTGCAACCGTGTTCCCAAATCGCTAGCGCGAAGTTCAAGCGTGTAGGGGTTCAACGCGAGTGCAGACCGCTTCGAAGTAGGTGGTTCTGGAAGGCGCAGGTCATTTTTGTCAATTCCTCTCATGTGGCAGTAGATCACAACTGCAAAACCAAGCTGGTAGCGGCAGAGAGAGCGAGATAAACGGGATGGGAAAGGCAGCGAGGTTAACCGGATGAGATTCTGGTTTGCTACCCTGCACTGCGGGAAGGGAAAGACGGAAAGAACAGCGGAGATAAGAAGCAAAGAAACGAAAAAAAAATGTATGTAGGGAAGGTCATGAACAACGTCCATGCGAACTAGTCTCTCCAATGTAAGAGGCAGAATTTGTCCTGACGTAACAGAGATCATCTAACTCCGTACCGCAAGGTTGAGCTTCACAAGCACACGCAATCCAAAACATTCTGCTTGATTAACCAAGCTTTATATTTTCCAGTGTTGCGTCGCCACCTGGAAATGCAATGCGCCGTTTCTTTTTTTTTTTTTTTTCATCACGTTCTTGCCGATGCCTCTGGTCTGGTTGCTTTTGTAGTACCGTCGTAAAATGGCACGGAATTCGTGGGTGAAGGTACAATTTCGTAAGATTCGTGTTAGCAGTACGCTTTCGAAAGGGTGAAGTCATACAAGCGGGGCTCGTGCCAAGGTCGCGGCAAAAATGCAACCAGCCGAGAAATGTACTAAAATTCTGGCTCGCCGGGAAAACGTCCGAGGCCTTTGGACTCGAAATCGGCCAGGTCATCAGCCTTCTCGCAGCGGTGAGATCATCGGTCGCTATTTAAAAGCTTGATGCGGAGGAAAAAAAAGTTGCAGACTTGGTGCATGGCTAAAAATACAACACGTGTCAATTCGTTTAGGCGCTAAAATGTCCGGGCTCGTCGAACAAAACGTGAGAGCACGGGTACGACCGAGGGGCAGATATATGGCGAGACGGCTGCAAGCGCGCTCCCTTTTCTTTCTTTTCTATAACAGCCGAGCAGCGGCGAGCTGTCTGCTCTCGATTTCAAGGCAGTCAGAACGCTTTCGTTAACCTACAAGCTTACTTAATTTAACACACCGTATACATGGAGAAGGAGAAATGCGAATATGTCTGGGCCTATTTTTTTCTTTTTTTTTTCTTTGTTGCACGGTTGCTGCAATTTTCTTCGTTCAACATCTCTTAATTCCGAGCAGGACGCTACTTTTCAGGATTCCTTTGGGGCTATTGGCATAGAGTGGCTCTTCCCCAGCCTTTTCAATTAAACGCATTGCAAAAATGCAAGGCGGCAACCTGTCGTTTGCCACGTTCCATTTTCGCGGAAAACTTTCGAGATAATTCTCTCTAAGGGATAGTCTTATTACTTGATCTCTCGTGAAGCACGCACAGGTCATAAGGGCCCTGTGAACCCAACTGGAAACTTCTTGTATACGGAAAAGCGTTGCCTAAGAAGCCTTAGAGAGAAACTCTGTGGTATGCGGTGTTTAATGAAATGTGCACGATTCTGCGGAGGCCTAAGCAAATGAAGGAGTCCGTTCCTGACCTGCGAGCTGTCTTGCCTAAACTTTGGCGTGGGAAGTGCTTCCTTGGGTCTTGCATAGTGCGAAGATTATTTTTTTGCAACCTGGCCACTGAGCTTACATTATTTTCGTTTTCAGTGAGCACCATCGACATGACCGCATCGCAAACCGCCTTGGTTGCTTAGTGGCTATGGTGTTGGGCTGCTGAGCACGAGGTCGCGGGATCGAATCCCGACCACGGCGACCGCGTTTCGATGGGGGAAAAATGTGAGACACCCGTGTACTTAGGTTTGGGGCACGTTAAAGAACCCCAGGGGAACCAAATCATTCCGGAGTACCCCACTACCGCGTGCCTCATAATGAGGTCGTTGTTTTGGCACGTAAAACCCCATAATTTAATTTTATTTAATGGCCGCTTGGCAACAGCTCCGGAACCGAGAGGCGGGGGGGGGAGGGGGGGACTGCTCCAACAGCCCTGAGGACTCACCCCCTCTGAAATAGTAAATTAAACTTTGGTTTCACAATAACAAAAAAAAACAAAAAAAATTGTGTATGTGAAATGAGCCTCGGACCTGCTCCCACACTTACAGTAAACTTGCTGAGCTCCTGGCGCTTGGCCATTTGGTAGCCGTTAGTCCTCTGTTGGTAAATACGGCACCATTTCTTTTTATTAATAAATATATGTGTGGGAGACATTGGCATCATTGCATGGTGGGGCCATTCACTCCTTTGCGATTAGCCATACGCAAGAGATAACAAACGTAGGCCCGTCCTAAAGGATAAAAAGCAATCAAAATAAATATTGTGCATATCCCACGTACTGTGGGCATTGATGTTATTTGCAGGTTGGTTTGCAGCTGGCTATCCAGTGCCGTTTGGGTTTCTCTGAAGCGTTACCAGCTGGACCAACATGTTTGTGTAAAGTGAGCATATTCGTACGTGACGCGAGCGTGTGTGTGACACCAGTGAGACGACGGCATGAGGGCTGATTTATTGTATTCTGGCGAAGGCACGTTACAACCGGTTCCGTTACGACCTGGGCTATTTCCCCGAAGGTGGTGCAATGTCACGTATCTTGTCAATACGCTAGGCGCCACAGGGAAGCATGTGGGAAAATGGTGCGCTCTGGCTTTTACAAGCAACTTGCTGCCCTGCGACATGTCACACGCGAAGGGCAGGGGTAATTTTGACGATTATTTGCGCGTGTCCTTGTTGCGCCTGCGACCTAATGGAAGCTAGCACGCATGCGCCTACCTTCGCTTTTCAAAGCAGATTGTTTTCTATGTGACGCGACGCGCTCTCAAATCGTCTCACAGCCCTGGTTGGTGTTGGTACAAGAAAATTAAGCCCGACTCGCCGTCAAAAGCCATCGGGCTTTTGTGCTGGAGAGCCCTGATTAAAACCCTACACGAAACATATTTTTTTTTACGTCGGAGAAGCGACAGGATTCTGCGTACCTACCGACGTACTTCAAAGCACTAAATTGTAAATAACTTCGGAACCCATTTAGGCCTGGTTCGCAAAAAAAAAAAAAACACTCGAATGGGCGCATTGTACAGCACAACACGTACATTTTAAACCTCCATTCAGAACACATTCACTTGCATATTTTTCAAAAAGCGATAATAAAAATGAGAACAATTTCACGAGCAGTTCACACATATATAGTTCAAGAAGGCGCAATGCCATGGGCTCACATCACGCACCTGTCATGTTGGGTAATAGAACCATAAGCACAATCTTGTGATAAACGCTCGGTGCGCGTTTTTAGTGCGTTGCGCACTCAAAGTAGGCATGATTATTACCTGCGTAGCTCCGAATGACATGCAATTCTCCGATGTTCGTTAAACTGGAGTTCTTTGATTTTGCTAGGAGTACATAAAGTGCAGGTGTAAGAGAACGTGCACCTCGTGCATCTTCATGGTGATGCAGTCTCCGTCGTCGAATGATGTTCTGCGCAAGTGCCACTGAAACCGCTTGTGCGACTTGCTGTCTGAGCTGCAGAATCGTTTGAGAGGTGTCCGGTTCACCATTTGTTTTCGCGTAAAAAAAATCGTGAGAGTAGGATCCCAGTGTTCGCAAAAGGATGCCTTTTCGCCCGGCACTGGAAGCGTCTCGCTCCTCGATAGGTGTCTTGCCTTGGCAGCCTCACGGTGCCTCCTCTTCTCTGTGTAAGAGCTTTTGAATGCATGTCGCGAAAAAATCTCTTGCAAGATCATCGTCTATATATACAACACTGACGGGATACCACTATCGGGGTTGACGGGAAGGATAGCTGTGCTGGGCAGCGTTCCGTTCTGCAGTCGGCTCAGCCGCTTCTGCAGCGACGGCATCCGCTGACCAGCACTGCTGCGTTCATCACTGACCCGGCTGCGGGAGCTGAGCACAAGTCTACGAGGCAAACTGCGTGTTGTTGCAACAACTGTCTCAGATAATGATAGATAGGAGATTCGAGACAAAATAACTGCTTTAGAGCAGCAGCGGAAAAAAGAACCTGCGCAATAATAGTCGATAAGGTTATCAAACGACTACTTTTCAGGGAATAATTTTTAAGTAATGGCTGTAGGGGGCCTAGTGTAATCGTAGAATTGAAGTCAGTCGATACTCAAAGCATAAGCGTTGCTCAAATTCATGCGCCTATGGCCAGTTCCGAGAACTACAGACTTTAATTTTTCCGTGAAACTTTATGACTCTTCTAGTTAACGATTTCCTGTTCCCCATTTTCACATAATTCGGAAACGTGTGACCTCAAACAACAATGAGTTTAACTGCATGCAAACGTCGAGTACATATCTCTCGAAACTGGCTCGAGACACATTTCTATCGAAAGGTTATCCACTGATGACTTCAATTCATCAATTACAACATATTTCGCTAAATTCATTAAGCTAATTCATAATGTTTTGACATTAATAATGATGTTGGCGATTATCGTACAAATTCTGATGTGCGCCACTGCTATACCGCCCAAGCACAACCGTCACATTTAAATCTTAGGACAGTACCAGCTTATTTCGTAACAACTGTTAAGGTTTTTATACTATAGCTCTTTCGTTTTGTTACCAAGCTGCATTATCACTTTCACATGCTCTCCGAATCCCATGTTTTAAAAATTCTCAATTGGCTCTTAACAAAATATTTTTGGTGTTCACTAAGGAATACCCGTATTCACTTTTTTTAATTGTCCTTAAGCCCGCAATACCGTATGGCCTTTCCTTCGCCTATTTTTTTAGTTGCTTTGGATTTTGAGGGCCCAAAATAGTTACGAAGCTCGGTCAGTAAAAATGCTTTTGCCTTCAATCTAAGTAAGTAATCTCAGACAATAGTCTCAGAACTACGGGGCATAGCGAAAGCTTGACAAGTCTGTTTTGAGTAGGCACCGCATAGGGCATTCGGGTAAAGTGTAGGCAGCTCTAAACCCTCTGCGCTCGAGACCAGTTTTCAAGTAGAAAATGCTTGTACTATGGCCGCACCTGTCGCTGGCGCAAAAAGCTATTCGCGCAATAGTGCAATTCTTGAAATCAGCCGGGCTGAGTGGCCGTTCGAAGTCCTCTTGCGCATCTACCGCCATGCGCGTAGTGATCACTCCCCCTCCTTTCCTCCTTCACCCTTTTTTTACCCACTGGGAAGGGTAGCAAATCTGACGCTCGTCTGGGTGTTCTCTCTTCCTTTCCTATTCTGGGTTTCTAGCTATTTCACGATACAAATTGAAACGCGAATAATCCAAAACAAACGAGGAGGCGTCCTCGCGTTTCCACAGTCGCCGTTGTGTGCAGCATCGGCGTAACTCTGACTGAGGCGTGCAGTATGTGTATACAACATGTGTAGCGCGACCGGCTATTTAGCAATAACACATCGCACTGTGAAGTAATCCTTCATATGAAGTGTGTTAAGATATCGATTGCGAGCACTCGTAGTTTTTGATTCCTGTCCTTTTAGTGTTGCCAGAAATCTACGGAATCTGCCGCTACGGAAGCAAGAGAGAAACGGAAATTTATACCTGACTTGTCTGGCAAGACAATAGGATGCCAGTCAATGAACTGATGTCGTGCCCAGGTGAAAATTTTTGACGCGCTAACCATTTTTCCATACAGAGAAAACATGAAACCGGCCAGATATATTTACGGCGTTGACAAAGTGATATGTACACTTTTGAAACATGCACGCGTCCAACAAGTATACGCTGTCTGGCAATAGCTCCTGCGCCATGTACGCATCGCACTCATAGAGGGATGCACGGTCGAAAATACTCAGCCAACCAAGCATCTTCGCGGCATCAATGAAAGAAGCTGTTACTATATCACAGGATGCCGCCGTATTTCTTAACCGGGCGCACACATTCTCTTATGAAAATGGTTATGTCCTTTATGTTTACTGTATGTTTCTCGAGGTCCACATGAGGAAACGTCCTTCATGTTTCCTCCATGTTGAAATTTGGCCTCTGCTTTTGTGTTCCCTTCATGTGTCCTCCCTTTATGTATCCCTTATGTTACCGCCCTTTAGGTTTCCTCCATGTTGAAATTTGGCCACTGCTTTTATGTTTCCTTTATGTGTCCTTTCTTTGTGCATCCTTTATGTTACGGTCCTTTATGTTTCCTCCATGTTGAAATTTGGCCACTGCTTCTATGTTTCCTTCGTGTGTCCCACGTTTATGCATCCTCTATGCGGCCCAGTGATTAAATCCTGTATTCTATGTAGACATGAATAGATGAAGAGTTCCCTGTACCCATTTTATATTTATGCACTTTTTCTGAGTTCTAAAATTTTCCATTGGTTTTCATTGTAAGGTTACTCTTCCCTACGTGATGCAGCATACGGATCGGAACACTGCCATGGCACTGAAATTCATGTCAATTTGTTCTAAAGTTACAAACTAATTGGCCTTCATATAATATTTCAGTATAACACTTGGAGTACCATTGTACGTTTCTCACTGCAGTACTGCTGTTGTTCAAGTTATGTCTTTCTTACTAATATAAAACGTAATGTTTGGACGGGAAGATCAGGCTGTATTAGTGCTTACACTTTTAAAAGAAAGTTTTGACTGTACTTTGTAAAGGTTTGTCTGAAATTACGAGTAGTTTATTTGACTATCTGCATGTTACTTCAATATGCCACGTCTGCTCACAGCAGACCTCCGGAATGCGGTGCTTGGATGAGAGCTCACAGGGCACCTGAAAAACAAAACAAAAGCCAATCTTTTTCACTTAATCAAAAATATTCATATAAGCAAGAACAGCTTGGCCTGTATGCACACAGCTAAGAAACCGGAAGCAGTCAAAAATAGCTCATAAAAACATCAGGGCAACATAGAAGCTTTTAACTAATTGTTGTTTGAAACAGACTGCGCTGTTATCTGCCAGTTCACTCAGGTATGAAACTACTCACAAATTATTTTAATCAGTATTGCAGCTGCTGCTAAGTAGTACATGAGCTTTAGGAGTAGGCAACTGGCCAATGAACCTTTGTGTGCTACCTCAATTATCGAGGTTCCAAAAGTTGAGGCCCTCACTATGCCATGAGCAAAAACTTGCCAGTAATTGTTCGTTACGTTGACTCCATCCTATGTCAGGAAATTTTATAATCTGATTCCACCTTTAGCCTTCGCCGCTCCCGACTTCATGTCTATTCTTTCGGCAATCACTGTCACTGTAGTGGACACACGTACAACTTGACCTGTCGAAATCCACTTTTTCCGTAAACCTCAACTATAATACCAACTGCATGAGTTAGTTCTCTACTTCAAAGAAGTATTTCTGCATCTGAACGTTACTTCCATCATTTGTCTTTCGATCGCTTGCTCAGCAGTGCTTGATTCCTTCTCATATTTTCTTGTTATCCTCAAAGCTTCAGCCCCTTGATTAGTACTGGTAGAATGCACAAACTTAGCTTGGGGTAAAGACTTGCTAGTGCTTGCCACACGCGTTCCAACCCACTTGTCGGCAGATTTCTTTCTTACGATCAAACTTACGACTGCTTGGGCGAGATTAACGCACACTATCATTGCTGCAAGAGGCTGACACACATTTCGCACTTTCTTTTTTGCAAATGTATTGAACGTTATTTTTCAGCCTATTAATCTTTAAAACTAGCCTTAGACATTGCCACTTCAGGCCCTTAATCATTTGGTGTTAGCGAAGTCCGGTGTTTTTTTTTAGCAGGACAATGCCATCTGAAAAACGAAGGTTGCTTGTATATTCCTTGTGAATGTTACACTTAATGCCTCAATATCTCGCCTCTTGAATACTTCTTGCAATGATGCAGTAAATAATAGCTATATTCTGCCTCCTTCCATGCTCATCCTTCTTAACTCATAATTTTTCAGTTGCGACGAATTATGGTATCTGCGAATTTGCGTGCTTATGGTATCTGTGAGTATACTTCCTCAATGCCATGACTACCCAATGCCCCATTGTCATTTGTTACCTCTAATGAATCGAATGCCTTTTCCTAATCTATGGAAGCCATTTCAAGAATTTGTAATGTGCTAAAGACTTCCCGCTAACCAGATTAATAGCGAGAGTATGATCTATTGCAAGTAACTTCTCATAAAACCAATCTGTTTCATGGGTTTCTGAAGTGATGCGCTGATTCTATTAGAAATCACCTTGGTGAATATATTTTACAATACAGACTGCAGACTATTTCGTTTTTGATTGTTCATTTCTTGAATGCACCTTTACTTACGGATGAATATCATGTTGTCATTAATCCATCCTGTGGTACATTTGATGCCATGAAGTGCTTCTTGCGTGCAATATCCCCGCTTTCTATGATGATATCTACTGTTATTTCATCGTCTTCTGCTGTTTACCCCTTGGACATATGTGGAAAATCCGTTCTACTTCCATCCGTATGGTGAGAATTGAGACTTCTATATATGTTCTAGAATTTTGTCTAATAACAGCTTCCTGGTTGTTCAGGGCACTGAACCATTACCTATGTCTCCACTGCCCCCTCTATCTCGGCCTTGAAATTACTGACGACGTTGCTGCATTTATCATTGAAAATACGCATCGTGTTTCTGCCAATGACAAGTCTCCTTCTTGCTTATTTTATGCTTCCTCAGTCCTTTACTGCTTCCTTAATGTCTCAGATGTTTCAATTTGTAATGTCACTTATTTTACGCTTATTGACCAATTTCAACAGTTTTTGCTGAGTGGAAGAGCTTGCCTGTTTCATACCTTTGTGCCTGATCTCTGACTTCAGTTACACCATGTGGTATTATTTTCGCTACGGTATTATTTCTTACCTCTGTAATATACTCATAATAATACTGAAAAACCTTATATTTGTTAGAGAGCTACATCTTTAATTCCATGTTTTTAGCTTATTGTTATTAGCATGGTCTGCCTTTTTCTGACAAACTTCCTCGTTTCTTTCCACAAGTCGAGGAAAGCCTCAGACCTGACTAAACAGTGATCATTACAATTTACCGTGCCTCAAACATAAATTTTTATCCGTTCCTTGTGTAAAGTCCACATGATTTGTTGTTTCACCGTTTGAAAATTTCCATGTCCAATTCCGGTCAAGAGGACATTCAGTTTGAGCGCACGATTGTTCTCCTCAATTTCGACCGACATATCACTTCCACTTTTTGTGGAGTCAAGGACATAGTTCGCAATATGGTGTTATTCAGCCTGTTTCCAGAACTTTCGCACATTTTGACCGCCCGAAACTACACTACTCCGAGTTTTAATTTTTCCCATTCTTACTTCTGTTTCCTCACATAACTTTTGAAATCTTTATCGTTATGATTGTACGTTGCTGCAAACTGTGCTACGTTTAAATTGTACTGCTTGTTCATTTATATTATAATGAACACTGCTCTTTCACACATGCTCTAGAATTCATTGATTCACCTGCCCAAGACAACGTACCCGTAAAGTTAAGCAATGAATTTCACCGACACATTATAGCATCTAGTGCTGAAGGTATTGTGACCCTTCACGGGCCAATACAGTCACATCTTGCAGACAAAAGGCTAATATTTTCTCGAAAATAGTACGACTATCTTTATCTGGTTTCTGTGTTTATCTACGGTGAAGTAGTCTCTGTGCTTTTTGCAGTTCCACAGTCTGCATCTATTGAACTGAGGATATCTGAACGTATGTTTATGAAGTTCCCATTTCTCAAAATTGTGAATTGTATTGAGTTTTATTTCAGTATATTCACAACTCACGAATGTCGGAGACATAAACGAATCAACAGTAAAAAAAAGAAAAAAAAACTAAAAATATTTCAACCTTTTGTAAGCGTGTATCAAAAAACTTCGTCAGCTGTTACGCGTTCAACGCGCAACAGGCACATTGAAAATTTTTGAAGTTGTTTTTAAAAATACGGGGAGTGGGAAAAGCGCAGGAACAAGCAAAGAATGAAAATGAGATATAGGTTATTTTTTGAAAGAATTTTTTAATCACTAGCCACGATGAGTGAATGGTGGGTGAATAACCTGAAGGTAACTTCTCGGTCAAATTAGCAGCGGCAAAATAAAAAAAAAACAAGTAAGCATTCACATGGGAAGCGGTGACCACCTGTGCAAAAAAAAAATTAAAAATGAAGTGGCGGTCAAAATGTCGCTATTTGACCGTCAACAATCATACGTATGTCTGATTGCCCCATTTTGATGCAGCGCTAAACAATGTGAGAGCACAATTTCCACATGTGGTGGTTCCTAGTCCACAAACACGTTATTCTGCACACACATATTCCTTGAAGTGCATTGGGCACCTTCATGTGGATGAGCTTTTCGAGAGCCGCTGGTCGCTGCCCCGGAACAAGGTGCCGTGTCTTGGCAGAGACCTCAGCCCGACACACGGCACCGATTGTTTATAGGCCTGTGTGACCAACTTTTCATATACATTGTTTTGACCAGGTGCTCCTGCTCAGAAAAATGTAATTTCCGCGTAGTACATATTTATCATATTAAGAAACCGTAATATGAATATCTTAATTATATTAAGATATTCATACTAAGAAACACAGCGGCGCGCGCGATTAAGACCACAGCAGCATCAGGAGTGCCCGGGAAGCCGGAAGAAGAGGCAAAGAAAGCTTCGCTGTAAACAAATGCAACTCCTCAAGGCATGGCAGTAATCTGATGCGTACATAAGGAGAACTTGCGAAGCCTTCTTAAAGCTTTCATAAGAGACAAAATCGTTGCTATAAAGATCGAGAGGGAAAGCATAAAGGCCAATAGAGCAGTTTAGCATAACGCGATACACGATTAGCTTCCAATTTACGGGCCGGCAAGATACTATCTACGCGCCCGCGCAACTGCCCGGAGCATGCGTATACTTGACCCCTTAGGACTGCGTGGCGCTGTGCGCAAAACATTTTCATAGCGGGACTTAATCAAGTTCGTGTATAGCAAGGCCAAACGAGACAGCTGTCCGCGCACAATTTTGCTATGCTGTTACTGCCTCCATGCTCACTTCTGCAGTGTTGTCCATTTACCCCAATTAGCCTTTCAGCATATTGCTACAGTCTCGAGCTGCACTGGGCCTGGCCAAAGTGGCAGCATTCAACTGTATGGCTTGGTCTTCAATCTCGAGAAATTTCACGAACCTTACAATTTTCTGAAGGGCGAAGTTTGATTGTGCAAATTAAAATAAGTCTGCTTTGTATTGTCAGTTGGTGTCGCTATTGAAAGCGCCCGCGCTGCCGTAACTGTTGAAACACGTTCACTGACAGTTGTATAGTAATTTTTTTGTGCTCGTAGCAACGTTTTTCTGGCACCAAAGAAACGTTCGCCCGTCGTGATGCAGCCAGCTAGTGAACAACACGCAAGCACTCGAGCAATCCGCCCGTTTTTGTCTGAAAAAGAGGCCACGAACCGAAAGCATAAGGACAGTGAGCTCAATTCAAGAAAGCAACGACAAACGCTAAGCCTGTTCACGGCACGAACGCTCTCGTGGTATTTCCACTCAGGCGGCGGATTACAGAGAATCGCACAAACGCGTATACACGGACGTGCCAGCGCGCACAAAGGACCTGCTCAAGCACGGGCTGCATAGGGGTGCGTTGCGACTGGCAACGGCGCTTCCACTCCTCCCATGAGACGCCTCCGCCAGTAATTCTTGTCCCACGGCCAAGCAGCCACTCTTCACGCCGGCTATATAGACAAGAAACCGTCGGCTCTCACGGCTGGCCCTTCTGAAGAAGCTATATAGCAGTTTCATGCACACAGCGAAGGCCGTGTATTTTTACTGACCGTTCTCTTGTCCAGGGAGATAGCCCATAGTTTCTCTCTGAGTGCACAAACGGAGGATTCTGTTTCGCATGCTGTCATTGTCGCCCGTAGAGCACACGACCCACAGCCGATGCGCCTCGCACGTCGCGAGCATCACAAGCGAGCTGTGCACGTGGTAGTGTCTTCCCTACGCACTCGACAGCGGCGCTAGATACCTCTCGTGAGGCACTGAGGTTACATGGAGGTCGTGCAGGCACTAAGGTTAGCTATATGCAAAAGCCAGCTGCTAACCTGTCTAGCTGGTGGGTGGAGTGCTGGGGCCTAGCTAAGCCAGGTGATTTGTTGTACGTAGGACCTGTTCTAGGGCTCAAGAGATAAATTGGGAGTGCAAAACAAACAAACAAATGCTCAAGTTGTCATATCTGCCGTTGTTCTTGGCGAAGTGTTTTGCTTACAGAACGCGTTCATTGTATTCCCCAGGAGTTCTTTATTATACCTTCTATTTATTCCACGAGCCTAGGACACACCGGTTCTAATTTTTTTAGCTTAGGTTTTTCGTTGTTCACGTGAGAGACCGGCTGCTTTAGTCGGCTACATGTAACATGCAAAACGGTGGCTCGAACGATCCTAGATGAAAGCACACTGGTCAAGTGCGCGGAATGCGAGATATCAAGAAAAATATTTAGTCGACACTTTTCCATTTGACCTAAAGTAGGTAGCCGTCATTTTTTGCAGGTGCCCTTGGTAGCGATGTCATTTTCTTATTCAATTTTTTTTTTGTTGCAACGATCGAAATTGAAATCTGCGCGGTCTTCTAAAAGAAGCGTAAGAAGCGCCGTACTCGGTTCCCTAAGCTTTGACAGTATAACTCATATCGCTAAATGTTCTGTTCATTTAAAAGGACGTTCTCCCCGGAAAGCTGTTTACGTATAATCACAGGCTGCACAACCAACCGTGTGATTGGTAATATTATTAAATAAAAAAGTTTTGTTTTAGGACACACCACATGAAGGTACATGTATGCGCCTTTAGAGGATGCTAAATAGCAACAATAAATCAATTTGGAGTGGTAGTATCTTAAGACCCATTTTCCATTAATGTTACGGTAAAAGGTAGCATAACAGCATACACACAAGGGTCCCATAGTCATCTACTGTAACGAGAGCCTTGCTTATTCAGTAAAATATGAAAAAATACGAATGGCAAAGGAAACAATAAAATGTAAAAATAATACACAAAGATACCGTTAGAAGAGCGATATAGACAATAAAACTGTACAACGCTAAATAGCGAAAATAAATAGGAACTCAGTAGTAAGTATAGAGTAGTGCACATAAGAGTCTGTGCAGAAATATGGAAGCAGTAAAAATTTCTAGGAGACAATTTGCCGAATAAATTAAGACACACAATCTCTTAGACGGGAGGATAGGAAAAAGAACAACAACAAAAAAGAAGTTTAAATGGCAATAACAAAGAAATAGCCACCTGGAAGAAAATTTTTCGGGACACATATTGAATATAGAAAAGGATGGCGACAGTTTCAATGAAATTGGCAAAGTATTTTGGAACTTAATAAAGCAGACGTCACTTTCTCATAAAGGCTGTTTAGGTAGAAAAATTATTATTATGCACAAATGTGGTGCAATTATTGTTATTTAGCAAACTGAATTAATGAACTCATGACGTAAGTCTTTTCTTCTTAAAGAACATAAGCGGAAGGCTTGAATAGTTCGTCAATAGGTAAAACGTTATTAGTATGCAGAAGTGCACTGGCGTTACAAGTGTAGGATTGACCATGAATTATACGAAAGGTTTGATCTGTATATGTCGCATACAGATGAGAGGTGACTTCCATATGCATTTGACCATGCAGCAATGCCATTCGAAATATGGATTCCTACGAATGCAAAATAAAGCGTTATGATAGTGACTTGCGGAAAGATAAAGTTTTAATGAACGCACTAATACCATAAGCGATTTTTTTTTGACGTGTGCATTATGATCACAATCCTTATGGTGCGGATCCAACTGAGCGCCAAGAAAACTAACACTGTCGCAAGCGAGAATAGAATGACTTTCTAACATTACTTTAGGAAGAACCAGTAGTGTTCTCTGACTCTTCACGATAACCGTAAATTTAGTTCGTATAGGATTGATAAATAAGCACTTCAGTTGCACTAGCTGACTACGTGGTCCAGAATATCATTTTTTTCAGACAGTAAAGCGAATAGGTCTTTATAGAAAGGCGTTAGTGTAGTATCGTCGGCACATAAAACACAATGAGATTACCTAATACAATTAGTAATATCGTTAACATATAAAATGGCTAGTTAAAGGCCTAAATTTGAACATAGAGGCACACCCTGGTTTGGCTATTTTAGTTGCAGAAAATTAATTTGTAACATACATACCATCTTCCCGGGCACAGAAATAACTTCGTAGCAGATTTTACGTAAGATCAGCTGAACATTTCGCTTGTGTGCTTTCGTATTATATATATATATATACATATATATATATATATATATATATATATATATATATATATATATATATATATATATATATATATATATATATATATATATGTATGTGTGTGTGTGTGTGTGTGTGTGTGTGTGTGTGTGTGTGTGTGTGTGTGTGTGTGTGTGTGTGTGTGTGTGTGTGTGTGTGTGTGTGTCTATATGCATTGCGATTTCAGGAGAAAAATTCTCGAAGAGCCTTGATCCTTCAATACGACTTTGCGCTGCTGTTTCATTTTTTTTCAGTTTTTCTTTATTTCGTGGTTCTTTCCCGGTTTTTGTACAAGGCGGACGTCAGCAAACTTGTTATGGCGTAAATCAACGCATCTAGAGTCCTGCTTGGGCGCGCGCACACAATCACACGAATCGAACCAGCGCACATCGCTTAGGGATAAGCCACGAAACTGGAGATCGCATGAATGGGTCCACGTGCCTGCGCGTTCGTTTCTCTACAGCGGCCGCCGGCGCATTCGCTGCGAGTTTCCAAACCGGTCTCGGCA
The DNA here is from genome assembly GCF_038994185.2 of Dermacentor albipictus. Taxonomy (NCBI): domain Eukaryota; kingdom Metazoa; phylum Arthropoda; class Arachnida; order Ixodida; family Ixodidae; genus Dermacentor; species Dermacentor albipictus. Next base: position 74,508,670 of record NC_091821.1, read on the forward strand.
CTGCCACGGTGCGCTGACAGATCTGGGCCGCGCGGTCTCGTCGCAAGCCTCATCCCAACGCGTATACACGCCAAAGGCGGCAGTGGTGGCGGCCCAAGATTTAAGGAGGCGTGTAGTCCGGATTTCGTTTTGTGCCCGTTGCACGAGAGCCCACAAACAATCGCTCCCTCCCGCGCAGACCGCCAACTCGTTGAATTAGGAGGTGCTGGCAGGAACGAGTGATTGATGAGCGCCGGAGAATGCCTGGCACTCGAAGCCGAACTTCGAGATGTAATGATGGCTTGGGAGCGTCTCCTTTGTCTGCTTTTGTCAAGAAGGAAAATGAAACATTCGCACATTGTGTAAGGTTGTCGTCGGTTGGTCCTGGGGTTACTGCTTGCTCGCTGCCCACTGGGCCCACTCATTGCCACGCAAAACGACGCTCTGCTCGACAGTCAGACGATGCAATCGTTCGTCTTTACGTCATACGAGTCGGGAGGCGGCTATGCACTGTGCTCCTAGCGCTTCCGTTCGTGATTCTGAAGCGTCTCATATTTGCCTGCAGGCTCGCCAGAGTATTCAGGACAAAAAAAAAAAGCTGCAGTGAGCAGATGTTTCAGTGACACCAGTTGCCGTGAGCACCAACCGCTATCTGCCTTTCAGTTACTGTTGTGTGTGCATATTGAGTTTCTCCTCTGTACCGTGACCTAGCACGCTCACTCATGTTCGCGGTCGATATCTCCCCTATCAGGTTGATTAAGAGTGTCGCTGAGTACGAACAAGGGCATCCGTATTCCATTATATATATATTTGCGTGATTTTTTTTTACTCCTAATTGCGTTCGTCATTTCAAAAAGGCATAATCGTTTCGCGTAACATTTCAAGGAACCAAAAAATGCACAAGAAAAAATTGTCGCCAGAACTGTTTCTTTCGCGTAGGTATTATAGAATTTTTTCATGTTTAGAGAACCTTAACTGAGAAAGGACACCACGTGACATTTCAGTGGCTTCCAAGTCACTGCGGAGTCATAGGGAACGAACACGCTGATAACGCTGCTCGGTCGGCTCTTCAAGGGGACGAAGAGGAGCCGATACCGTTATCAAGGACCGATGCCGCTCGAAAACTTCGAATGATCAGCCGTCACATCACGTTATCCTTGTGGAACGCTGGAAGTTTTCACAACTACCGACTCCACCAGCTTGACCCCTCCCTACGCCTTTGTATTCCAGCTGGGCTCTGTCGTCGCGAAGCTACCCTGCTTTGTCGACTATGGCTAGGGGTGGCTTTCACCAAGTCTTTCGCTTACCGAATTGGATGGGCCGACGACGCCTCGTGTGAGGACTGTGGTAACGAAGAGACTTTTCAACACCTTCTTTGTGACTGTCCTCGATATAATTTACAGAGACAATCACTTGCAACCGCGATAGCACGTTTTGACCCCAGACCTCTCACAGAGGAACTCATTTTCAGATACCGCCATCATAAGCCATCGCAGCAGAGGGCGGCGAGGGCACTGTTGCGGTTCTTGAGGGCGACAGAACTGGACAGGCGACTGTAGCCTGAACAGATGTTAATGTTGCTACAAGTGTCAGTGTGCTGTGCGATGACAGTGTTCGGTGACAGTGACCGATTGTGATTGTGTGTCTATGCTCCTTCCTTTCCTTATCTCTACTTTGTTTCCACTTTACCTCCCCCTCCCCTCTCTCCCCAGCGTAGTGTAGCCAACCGGATTTTTTTTTCTCTGGTTAACCTCCCTGCCTTTCCCTTTTCCTCTCTCTCTCTCTCTTTCATGTTTAGAGAAAACAAACGGACAAGTAAAATGATGGTGGCCAGTAGATAAAAGAGAGCTCGGGTGTTATTCAGGACACTGTCGAATTGCGCCACATTGTCTCATTTGCAATCTGGTCAGCTCTCATCGGCCCAGAGGGCTGCAACGGCCTCTCTGATTGGCTCAAAACGCCGTCATTACCAAATTCGACAATATGGTGGAATTTGACCTTGTCCAGAATAGCATCCCTGGAGAAAAAAAGAAGAACAAAGGAACAAAGAAATACTGTCATTTCAGTTCACGGTTAAAGAAAAAAAGTGGCCAGGAGCTCACGGACAGCACGAAACAAGTTTTCAAACGAATACGTTTATTTGACTCTTTAGCCTCATTTCGTGGTCGGCGGCCGGAGGGCATTGCTCGCACGCTGCCGAATTGCACGCATGGCGCGTTCGTCGCCGAACACCAACTAGCTCACTGAGACGCACGTGCGGTCGTGCGAAAGCTTTGTGGCATCTGAAAGTTTAGATGCTGTGGCTGGTGGTGGGGCTGTGTAGGGCTCCTCCTCCTGCTTTCTTGTTCCACCTCATCCTTTCTTTCTTCTTGTACTTCCTAATGATTCACTTATCATTCTTATTTCTGCTCCTCCTCCTATTCTCCTCCTCCTCCTCATCATCATCCTCTTGTACTTCTTCCACTTTAGCGATTCGCGGCAAGACACACCATAGGAAAGGAATCATAGCCATAAGGGTGCAGAAATTCGGCCTGCATAAGCTGCAATATTATTTAAGAACAAACGTTTTCTTCTCCAAACTAAGAATCGTAGTTATCAGATGCATAGTGCTATTAATCGGCCTCGATGCACGTCTTGTGATGATTGGTGGCATCCCAGCGCAAGCGAAATGAGGGGGTTAGAGTTATAGGGACGAAAGTAGTGTGTGCAAATTGAGAACTTTCTGCCTGTCGGACCCCGGGCTCAGGTGGAAGACTTGAACATCGTGAAGGATTGAAATAAAGCCAGGCTTAATTTCATATGGCATGCTGGACTCGCTGATCATCCATTGTTCAAGTTAGGGCCCCTTCAACAGTCGACAAATACGCACAGATGTTTGTAAACTACGTCTCGGTAGTTCGTCATTGAAAGTGGGCACAGGAGGCTACGAGCATCGATCGCACTGCCCACTGCTTTTTGACCTGAGCGGGAAAGAATCAGTGCTATCTTTTCCTTCATCCTTGTCATTGCTTAAGCGTTAAGCGTCCCTTCGTGGCTTTTCACGCATGCACTCGCACAGGTGCGCAGAGCGCACGCGCTGTACCAAAATGCGCGACACATAGTGCCACAATTCCGGAGCCCGAAAGAAACTTCAACTAACTTGGCATCCTACTACGGCAGCTTTCGCAACGGTGAACGATTCGAGGCCGTAGTGCACGCTTCTCACCTACTAACTCTTTAAAGCCACACTGTAGGATTTGGAGGAGCTGTCTGTAAGGGGCTTGTTTGCACCGTCGCCTTAAAATGTGCGGGTGCCTTGGTCGATTCATATCGTCGGTACACGCACGTTCATTTAGACTTTCTTTGTCTTCTCATTCACGTTCGTATACACGGTGCATTCAGGACGAAATACCTCAATGAAGTTGCGGTCATCAACGTGTTCGATGACTCCACAGAGGCCGCCTTTGCCTTCTCACGTCAGCCGCACGTTCTGAGAAAGAAAAGAGGAGAGAGAGAGAGATAAAAGGAAGGTAGGGATGTTAACAGTCAAGAGTCCGGTTGGCTACCCTGCGCTGGGGGAAGGGAGTAGGGGAATAGAAACAAGGGAGATAAAGGGAGAGAGGGGGGTAGAGAGACGTCCACGAACAGTGCTACAGAGTCAAAGGCGCTCGCACAAGCCAGACGTTCTCATAAAGCAAAGAAGTGCCTTTAGTTCCTTCTGAGCCAATGATCGGTGGGGACGGTGTTCTAGTATTGTCTGTTCACTCAGCAGACTATCATCTAGTTTCCTGAATGCGTTGGTCATAGATTGGCTTTGTGCTTCAAACTGAGGACAGTGGCACAATAGGTGGTCAATGCTCGCCCCGCAACCGCAGACGTCACATGCTGGACTGTTAGCCATTACAATGAGGGCTGAATAAGCTTTTGTGAAAGCAACTCCCAGCCACAACCGACACAGAAGAGACGCTTCGCGTTGGTGTAGTCCGGCAGGAGGTCTGAGTTGCAGCGAAGGGTTGAGTCTGTGCAGTCTGGTGCACCTGTGTGCGGTGTGCGGTGTTAAACTTAGCTAACGAGAGTCTGCGTCCTAGAATGCGAAGCTGTCGCACAGCGTCTCTCCTTGAGAGAGAAATGGAGACGCAGCGGTGGTCTTGAGTTTAGGTACGAGCTGCCTTATCTGCGTCATCATTTCCTATGATATCACAATGGCCTGGTATCCATTGAAAAGTGATATCACGGCCTTTTTCTCTCAAGTGATGGATGAGTTCCATGATTTCGCACGTCAATTGATCGTGAGTTCCATGTCGGAGTCATTGTAAGGCCGGCCTTGAATCGCAAAAGACTGCCCATTTTTCAGGAATCTGTGTGTTGACCACATGAAGCGCATCACGGAGAGCCGAGAGCTCTGCAGCTGTAGATGTAGTGATATGGGACGTCTGAAACCGTTGGGTTATTCTCCTTATTGGTATAACTACAGCGCCACCGGAACTGGTTGATGTAGTTGATCCATCAGTATAAACGTGTATGCAGTCGCTGTATTTCTCGTACTTGAGGAGCAAAGTAAGTTGCTTGAGTGCTGATGACGGCAAATCCGACTTTTTCTGAACTTCTGGGATTGTGAGGTTTACTTGAGTACGACTCACACACTATGGAGGAATTGAAGGTCTTGCAGTAGGTGCGTACCTGAAGTAAGAGAGGTACGGCGCGCTAGCAGTTGTACTGAATGTTGTGTAGGGCCTTTCTACAAGGAGATTTGCGAGGTGGTGGGTGGGGGCCTGGGCGAAGTGTCTGATGTGCACACTTTCTTTCAGCTAAAATAATCCTCGTATGCAACAGCCGTCATTAGTATAGCGTATGCTACAGGACACCGCACTATCACGCCACTCTAGTGAGCCTTTGATAATGCGACAACAAGCCAGATTCATTTATTGCGGCTTGCTCACTACAAGCGAACGAAGCGGATGCGGAGCTTATACGGTGCGCATGAGACGTCAGAGGAGAGACAGAGTTCCCGAAACGGTTTACTAGTTTTAAATGCATAACTCATAATATATCGTTTTTTTAAAGGAAAAAGTAAATATTTGTATCGTGCATTTGTATTGTGCATTTGTAATGCACGGAACTACACCATCAACACCGAGGTGTGGACAACGCATATGAATGATACGCAAACCACAGCAACACAAACGTCGGCTGTAATCATAGGGCGACAAACTGGCAAGGACAATTCATTGCAGTAGAAGTCCAACGCGTCGTACTCGCGATAATAAAATGTAAGAAGTGATGAAAACAATGATGAGAGCACATATCTATTTAAATAGCACTGTTTGCTCACAGCCGCGAACACATTCTTTGTACACTGGTGCATTATCAAAACGGTTGACATGCCTCCTGTTTATTTATTTATTTTTCTTTTAGTGCAAATCAACTTTTTCTATCATCGCCTGTGACAGCAGTGTTTCACCTGTTCAGGTACGCGCGTTTATGAAAGAGGCGGGCGTTACTTGGGCAACAAATGCCAATGTGTAGATATCTAATTAAAAAGCTGATTAAGTTTTAAAAGTTGTCCACTTTAGGGCATACGTTGCAAGCTGAGCAATAGTGAAGTCACGTACGTTCGTTCAGCATATAACCTTAAGTCTAGAACCCCTTTCTAGATATCGGGACTATAGAGTTGTACGAAATTAATGGGCCCTCCAGGTAACAGTACCCCAAAAACGTGCGTCACGCAGCTCAGGACTATCTTAACCGTAACTACAATTCATTTTTTAAGTAAATTCTGCGGGCGAATATCTCAAAAACGGCGCTAGTCTTAGGATTTCTGTTATCAATTTTGCAATCAGAACATGGACCTTCAAGTTAAAATGGCTGTGACTTAGCTAAGGTTAAGCCCAGGTTGCGAAGCATACTAGCCTTTATTTTAGTTGTTGAACCACTGTTTAGCCTGGTGAACTGCTGTTGCTTGGCTATATTTGGTTCGGCTAGACGAAGAAACAACTCATGCAGGCGAGCGCACGAGCTGAGACCCGGCTATGTAGCTACGCGGCCGCAAGCGAGCGCACGAGTTGAGCCTCCGCTTTTGCAGCTGTTATGACGTCATATGGTAGCTACGCGGCCGCGCGCGGCGCAGCAACGAAGAGCGTGATTGTGCGGCTAGTATGCTTCGCATAATACTTAAAAACGTTATTTGGTGAATCTTTTTACTTAGCCACCTTGGCATTGTGATTTGTCACGCAAGTAACGTCTGACTCTTCAGGCAATGCACCTGAACAGGCCGAATGTTGCTACGTGCTTCAGGTGATCTTTCTATTTAACTAGGACTATTTAATTTATGAACCAAGCTAATTGTTACCGCGGAAAGTTTCGGCCGCTGAGTGCCACTAAAAGAGCTGAAGTTGTTACAGATATGTTTGGAAGTATATGGCATTGAAATGTGTATTACCCATGGAAGCAGAGCACATATCGAGAGATAGACTAGAAGGTAAGAAAATATTGTTACGCAAGGATGAAAGAAGAGAGAGGAAGAAGAAGATCGGAGACGCTGGCTGCTGCGTGTTGTTGGTGGTCAGCGATCTTAACCACCCTGACTCTTCCTGTATATATATTGTAAATATAATTTTCTAAACTCGCTACATCCCCGTAACATATTGGTGGAGGTGCTCGGTACCACGGCTGGAAGCAGAGTTCCGCAGTGGACGTCGCATCACCGTCTGCACCATGAATGACGGTGAGCACGTGGTATCAGCGTCGTTGCTACCTCCAACGCCACCTTCGCAAGCTATGTCGCTGTCACCTTCGGTTGTCGTTGTGCAACCCAAGGATCCTGGAACTTTCTGCGGGATCGATGACGCCGACGTTGAAGAGTGGGTGGCTATGTACAAACGCGTGAGTGGAATTAACAGATGGGGCCCTACGCTTATGCTAGCTAACGTGTTGTTCTACTTAAGCGGCATGGCAAAGGTGTGGTACGAAAACCACGAAGATGAGCTAACCAGCTGGGACCAATGCAAAAAGAAGTTAACAGAGTTGTTTGGCAAACCAGCCAGCCGTAAAATTGCCGCAAAGCAGGAACTGGCCTCCCGTGCCTAATCCCCCACGAAGTCCTATGTCTCGTACATCCAGGACGTGCTGGCACTTTGTCGTAAAGCTTATCACGACATGACAGAAGCTGAGAAGGTCGGGCACGTGCTTAATTAAGGGCATTGCTGACGACGGCGTTTAATCTGCTCATGTGCAAGAGCTGCTCTACAGTTGACGCAATCATTAAAGAGTGCCGACAATTCGATCAGGCCAAAAGCCGACGCGTCTTGCAGCCATTTGTCAGACTTCCCAATACAGCCACAACGTCGACGTGTGAAGATTAACCCGCACAGCAGCATGCGTCGCCATCAGAGGACGTGGTGCGAATCGTTAGACGTGAACTGGATGCGATGGCGCCCGCAGCTTTCTTTTCGCGTAGCCCTGATGCTACCACCTTTTCAGTTCCCGTCGTACAAGTAATCATTCGCCAGGAACACGAAAACATTCGTTTACAGTCTGTGTGTGCTGTCACCAATCCCAGAGCTAAAGAACGCGCTTCTACTATTTTCGCTCCACCCCGACGCTTCTCTCCACGTTATCGAAACCCGACTGATGGTAGAATTGCGGACGACCAGCCGATATGTTTCACCTGTCGCCTCATTGGTCATGTCACCATTTACTGTCGCAACTCGTGCCCCTCAACACCTCGCACGCCGACCAACCTGAGCCGTTTTGATGGAAATATCCGCAATGTTTCGCCCACTGCCGAGTCTAACAGCGCCGACAACTCTGCTAGGAACACGTGGTACAGCTGCTCACCATCGCCGCGCGGACACCAGTCTCGTTCACCGCAAACACGTCGCCCATCTTCCCGTTCACCGCAGCCGCGTCGCCTTTCGTCCCCTGTGGCTTCTGGCCCCACCGTTTCGTAAAACTATTAAATGCAGCTCTCGAAGGTGGTGCTGCATTGCCGACTACTGCAGCAAATCCTCTGTCTATGCCCACAAGGAGAAGTATATTTGACGTTAAAATAGGCGGCGTACCTGTCCAAGCACTCGTCGACACTGGACCTACGTATCTGTGATCAGTGCTAGCCTAGGTAGACGTTTAAAGAAGGTCCTCATCCCAGCAGCTGCCCGAGTGCTTCGTGTGGCCGGCGGCGGCGTGCTGGTTGTTCTTGGATTGTGTACTGCGCGTTTAATTATAGCCGGCCGCCCTACTTCTGTTCTCTTTGCTGTGATCGACAACTTCCCTCATGACGTTATCCTTGGATTGGACTTTTTATCCACTCATTCTGCTCTCATCGACTACGCGAAAGGCGTTCTTAGTTAGAACTGCCTCAACTCGCCGATGCTCCTAGAACCGTCCCACCGCGCTTGTGCGCGCTTCAAGATGTGCGTCTGTCACCCGAGGCAGTTACTTACGTCACTTTGACCGCCCAGCCACAGGTTCCTGACGGTGAATATGTACTTCACCCAATCATCGACGTGCTTTTGAACCGGAACGTTGCTGTTCCTCACACGCTGGTCACGGTTACTAATAACGACGTCGTTCTACCGGTTCTGAATTTCAGCCTGTGCCCTCAAGTGCTTCCGGCAGGCATGTTCTTGGCCAGCGTTTCTAGTGGTTGCGAATTTGACATTGAGAGTCTGAATGCCGAGAGTGGCTTATTAGCGCTCATCGATGGTGACAGCTCTGGTTCCTTAACGGATGACTTCGCGAAAATGATTGCACCTGACCTCCCCTCTGCACAGGCCACGGACATAGGACTCGTGCTTCAATCGTACAGTGACATCTTTGATTTCGGCGACAGGCCATTAGGCCAAACATCTGTTGTTCACCACCGTATAAACACTGGAGATACGAATCCTATTCGTCGGCGTCCCTATCGTGCATCACATGCTGAACGTCGAGTCATCCAATCAGAAGTAGAAAAAACGCTCCGCAAAGGGGTCATCGAGCCATCAGCCAGTCCTTGGGCTTCGCCTGTCATCCTTGTGAAAAAGAAAGATGGTACCTGGCGTTTTTCCGTCGATTATCACCACTTAAACAATATTACGCGAAAAGACGTCTACCCACTACCGCGCATCGATGACGCCTTGGACTGCTTGCACGGAGCTAAATACTTCGCGTCCATCGATCTTCGATCCGGCTACTGGCAGATTTCAGTTGATGAAATGGACCGCGAGAAGACGGCTTTCATCACGCCGGGTGGCTTATATCAGTTCAAAGTCATGCCTCTTGGCTTATGCAATGCCTCATCGACATTTGAGCGTATGATGGACACTCTTCTTCGGGGCTGCAAATGGACCACCTGTTTTTGTTACCTTGACGACGTTATTGTTTTTTCTCCCACGGTCAGCAGCCACTTTACCCGACTCGCTGCAATTCTTGCGGTGTTTCGAAAAGCCGGTCTTCAACTGAACTCCACGAAGTGGAGTTCAGTTACGGCTTTGCGGTTTTGCGGTTGAGAAACGCGTCACAGCGCCATACCAGCCACAGCATCTAAACTTTCAGATGCCACAGCGATAAACTGAAAAACGATGCATTTCCGGTGAGAAACAACATAACCAGCAGCAAACTAAAATAGAGAGAGAGAGATAAGTTAGTTTCGAAAGGCAGGGAGGTTAACCGGAAGATAGGTATCCAGTTTGCTACCTTGCACTGGAGAAGCGGTGACGGTAGACAGAAATAGGAAAAATAAATGTACACTCAGGGGAAGAAAGGGAGATAAAAAAAGCCGCAGTTTCTCTCGAAAGGCGAAGCATCAATTTTCGTAGAAAATTAGTGGACAGTCATACGAAGAAAGGATAGCAGCTTTATTGGCTGTATAGACTTTCAAGATACGGCAGCTAGGGCGGCCGCGCGTGCCCGCACGGGCCACCGGGAGTAGAACGCGCGCCCCCCTCCTTACCCTCCACCCGGAGCCTCGCTTGCTACCGAAGACGGCGCGCTCCCTCCTTGCGTGAGCGAGATTGAGCCGCGCTATCCGGCTCACCCTTGCACGCTTCCACTCGCACATGAGGCATACGGCGCGCGGCGACGATTTTAACGCCCTTGGACTTTATACGGAACCTCATGGCGGCGGCTTCTTCATAGTAGTTCATGAATCATACGATGTGTGGTGCGAAGGGCAGAAAGTTACGCAGAAGACACGTTGTCCGGTAAGAGGTTTTAAACTGAATGATCAGGACTTTTGCAGGGAAGATCAAGCTCCTGGAGATCCACACACAGTTGTCGAGCTATGAGTGTAAATCTGAAGATAGTCCTTGTATGCCTCGTGAAGTATGAGTAGAGATAGCTGCTTGAGAGTTGGCGACGGCAATCCTGCATTCATTCGAACTCCTGTTACCGATAGTCGAACTTGTCGTCGAACTAAACACCAAGGAGGCACCAGCAGCCTCTTGGCAGACGTATAATCTATAGGCAGGCATTCATGGTACGCTGATATCTTCTGGCAAAAGGAGGCACTGTATCAGTCTTCTGGCAGCGCGGCGACGGGATGGAAAGGGGCGCGGGTAATTTACCTGATGTGTGCTCTGAGCAATTCCAACGGCATATGAGTTGTGACTGAGTAATGCTGGTCTATAGCCAATGTTTCCGCTGTTCATGTGCAGCGCAGCAGTGGAACAAAAAGCCGGAGTGCCCGCGCCTGCGCACTCTCGATTGTGCGAATGTTACTTCTGCAAGTATTGGCTAGCGCAGGTGAGCTGTATTACAGATATGCGAGAAACAGCGTCCTGTAGAGTTGTAACATCGCGTGTACGGACGTATCTCACATTTTTCCTGCAAGAAATCTAAAAAATAGGTGCGAAATGACTGTTAGGCGTTTCTTCAGGTAGTCCACATGGGGACTCTAGCTGAGGTCCAGATCAATGATAACCCCCAATATTGTGTGCGCTCTGACGTTAGAGGTCTTGCCCATTGAAAGGAATTTTGTACGACGTCATTGGTTACCTTGTAAACGCGACCAGCGCACATTGCTCGCATGAAATTTGCAGGCCTTGTTCACCAAGATACGCAAATATTTAAGTCGTGGTTTTTTGAAGCCTCGCATGCACCTGGTGGGCGTGTTACACCTGTCGTCCACACGCATATGTCATCGGTGTGCATTGTTATCTGGACAGCACTTGGTATGTGTTCCTCGAGACCGAGAAGAACAAGGTTGAATACTGTAGGGCTTAGAACGCCACCCTGGGGAAAATCACAGTGTGTGTAGTGATGAGAGGTTGAACCTTCAACGATCTTGACAAAGAAAAACCTCATGCGTAAGTAGCTGTCCGTCCTGTGGTACACTCGACCACCGAGGCCAATCGATTCAAAAGCATCATGTACAGCGTCATGAGCAACGGTGTCATATATTCCTTTAATATCCAGAAACATATCAATGGATGACCATTTACATTTGTTCTGATGAACGTAAGTAACCAGATAGATTACATTACCAAGGCAGCAGTGTAGACGTCTAAAATCGGCCATGGCGTTTGTAGCTTTCCAGGCACCGCTTCAATCTGGCAAGGATCACACGTTTCATTAACTTCCATGCGCAACTAGCCGGCGGGATTGGGCGATATGACGTGAGCCCTAGTGGATACTTGCCAGGTTTGAGGTGTGGTACACGTGTTCCATTCCTGAGGAACGTTTCCATCCCGCCAGGATTCATTGAATACACCCAGCAAGGCATTTTCCTGCTCGTTCACCCAAGTGGCACAAGATGCGGTACGATATGCCATCCGGTCGAGGCCATGAAGACCGATGACGCAAAACAAGAGCCCACCGAGATCCTCCGTGGTGAAAGGCTGATCCATGCGTGAGTCCAATGAATGCGTCGTCGTCCTGTCAGTACCAAATGAGTCTGTGTACGTTGATTGACCTGAAATATTTCTGCAGAAATTTTCCACTACCTCGATGTCCTGTCGAAGTTGGAAAAGTGCCAGGGCTCTGAATGCCAAGCGTTGTTCGGGAAATACACGTGGGCCTCGCACGGTTCTCCATATATGAGACAGGGATTTTGGGGGGTCTAAGGATTCGCAAAATTTGGCTCACTCTTGAGACTGCAGGTCGTCCATTCGGTGCTGTATCTTCTTTTGCATGCATATGGCAATCCTTAGATAATGAATGGACATTGTGCATCGGTATTTTCGCTCGGTATACTGATGAATCGCACGGAATCCCTCCAACTACATGTCAGATTCCGAGTACGTCGAAGAGCATCTCACCGTGGACATCGTAACTTGCATTGCTTCTTAGCATTATCGCTTGCTGACGACCGGAAGATAGATCTTTGCGCCAAGCTTCTTTTATGCAGGTTTTGAATGCAAGCCGCTCACTTCTCCGGATAGTGTTTGGCGAATGACAGCTTACCAGACCTTTTATCTTACGGTAATTGGAGATACGATCACTGCATTGCGTCTGAAGGTCTAAAAAACCACTTAACACGAGTAGCGAAGCGACGTGACACAAACCCAAAGTCCAAGCAGCTGCAGTAATGAGGCTTGTAGAAAGGTAAGGCTCCCATCATTAAGCAGGGCCAGTGCTTGATCAGATACAAATGAAGCCAGTCGCTGGCCCATTACGTTAAATTTGCCAGCTTCCCCAAATATGGTGGTGGGCGTTAGTCTCCTATGATACTCGACGGACCAGGTGTTGCTGTTAAAATATATTCCAGTATCTTGCTGTCAAACCGAGTTGACGGGGATGAACAGGCGCCCACTAGTATAAAGGCAAGCCTTTCCTTCTTAACAGTCAGGCACACACACTAGTTCTCATCATGAGGCGGCACAGACTGAACGACGTAGGGAAGCTCCCGACGAATAAACCCAACTACCTTGCCGCCTTCGCTGCAGTTTGAACACATTATTAATTCGTAGCCGGATAGCCAGATTGGGTTCTATAATGTCGGTTCACAGATCCCGATGATTGGCAAATGGTTAAGGAATGCATACTGACGAAAATCAGGCAACCGAGATCTAAGTCTTCTGTATTTCGACTAGATGATCGATGCTTCACCGACCTCTTTGAGGAACGACTGGGGATTGTCAGCCATGGCTCTACTCGAGGCTGGCTAGGACTCAGCTCAGTGCATCCAGCACTTGCAGGTAATTTCCAGCGGTTGGAGTTGCGATACTTGTCAGTAGTTTTTGATGACATTCACTCGTGACCGCAGCATCTGAATGATTTGTCAGTGAACTCTTGGTGCTTCATCAACCGAAGTAGGCGTAGAACTAGGCGTCAGGCGGGGCGGATCTTTGACAAGCTGTGTGCGCGGAAGCGCATTCTAGTCACCTGCAGTGTTTGACTTCTCCGTCTCATTCCTCTTTGTGCTGGCAGTTTTACTTGTGCTCTAAGGTTATGAGTTAGGTATAATATGTAAATGAACAGCACCCCGTCTTGTTCGCTTGCATCGACGCTTACACCGGCGTCGTACAGTTTCAGCAGCTTCTCTGTGAGATGAGCTGTCTCTAATTATTTGTTTAAGTATGGCAATATCGCTATTGATTTGTTGGCAATCTTTGAATGCGACATCACGGGAGCCATCACAGTTTTTGCACTTTTGATATGTTGCACGGCTCGCGTCCGTGGTGTGCGACTCAGCGCAGCGAAGACACACTACAGCTTCGGTAGAACACTCCGAAGACTATCCGCCCAACAATATTGCAAGTTTGCTGGGTGACTGCTGGACGACAATGGTTCTTTCGGGTCAGACAGAATTGAGGTCCGAGAGAGGGTCGGTGCGTTCCTAGCTCATTTCGGGCATCTCCGTTGATTAGACTGACCCGCCGTGGTTGATTAGTGGATAGGGTGTTGGGCTGCTAAGCGCGTGGTCGTAGGATTGAATCCCGGCCCGGACGGCTGCATTTCGATGGAGGCGAAATGCGAGAACACCCGTGTACTTGGATTTAGGTGCACGTTAAAGAACCCCAGGTGGTCGAAGTTTCCGGAGTCCTCCACTACGGCGTGCCTCCTGGTCAGATCGTGGGTTTGGCTCCTAAAACCCCGTAATTCTTTTTCGATTATACCGGCAATGCAGCACGAAGGAAAGTTCCTCATAAGTGGTAGCTGCTGACTTTGTTTAATCTTTGAAGGTTAACGATCGAAAACCACTCTCCTCGAGGAGGTGGACTCCTGGCCGTTCTGCTGTCGCATACTTTATTGCTCTTGTCCAAAGGAAAGATACAAGAATCAAATATGCCAAATCTGCTTTGGGTGTGAATGGCAGAGCCTGGAAGGCAGCAACAAACTGTTATAGATAAAAAACAACAGGCAGGAAAAAGGATTCACTCAATAATGTAAATGGCTAACAGCTAATTTGACCGCCCTGGAGGACCAAATTATTTTTCTCATAATTTCTCTCCGCACAATCAAAGGCACGAAGCGGGGTGGAACAACTGCATCCCTGCTCCACGTCCACTCAGCACTTGTCCGTCAGAGAATTGCTTACTCCACTCCGGTATTGCACAAATTATCTGCGACGTCGTCCCTTCATTGACTACAGCTGTTGCAGGCTCGGAGTTTGCGAGTGTGTCTAGGAGTCTCGCAAGCTACATCCTGTCGCCTCACTATTGCAGACGCGCGGGAACTACATTTTACCGCAATTCGCAGCCTGAAAACATGCCGCCATCTCTTCGGAATTTCCACCCAGCATTCTGCGCACCCGCTTCTCTCTCTGATAGAGAACTGTCCGGGTGCACGGATACACGCCATGTTTCAAGAGCATAAATCATGACTTTCGCGATCCGTTTTTTTTTTTGGGGGGGGGGGGCACTCAGACGTCTGTTACCCGCCATGACTTCCACAGGCCCAAAAAATAGAAACGCCAATCAAAGGTCTTAAAAATAAAAGCAGCGTTTCCACACTAGCAGCGAAACACATAGCTTTATATAAGCTATTTGACAAGTATCTGTCTACACGGATGGTTCTGTAATCAAAGAAAGTGCGACTGCTGCTTATGTTGTACCATTCTTACAGGTAGAGAACGCGTGTCAGCTAGAACGCACGTCGTCACCAACAAGAGCGGAATCAGTGGGAACCCCCCAGCCACTTATTGTCTCAAAACATATGAGACACCAATAAAAGTGGGTAATTTGTGCGGACTCCTTATCGGCTTTAGCATGTCTTGAAGATATTGATAACCAAGCACACGCACGAATAACATACGCAGTACTAAACAGTTTAACTCAGGCTAAAGAAAGAAAACGTAAAGTGATATTACAGTGGCTCCCGGGACATGCTGATATAGAAGGTAACGAATTAGCAGACTCGTTGGAAACATCGGCCCATAAAGATGCAGAAATTCAACTAGTCCGTTTATCATCAATGAACGCACAACGCATACTAACATTAATAAGGAAGGACTTACGTATGTCAATCTGGTTTAATGAACATACTAAGGAATCAATTCTTTGCGAAGTGGACCCTCATCTCAAATACCAGCTGGATGTTGAACTTTCTAAAAGTACCGAGACAATAATTAATCGACTGCGCCTTGCGACAGCATATATCAAACATTTTCTATATCGCATAAAACGGGCTTCATCCCTGGCTTGCTCCTGTGGCAACAACGATGAGGATGTTCGCCATCTACTCTTCGAATGCCCCAGACACGCGATGCAAAGACGGCAGCTTGAACAAGAGCTACACTCCATCGATCCTCACCGACCTTTCTCACTCGCGAAATTGCTTGGCCCATGGTCATCGAAAATAGCACAGCGAAAAGCATTGAACGCACTCGAACATTTTTACGAAGACACAGGCCTCCTTAACAAGTACTAGATATCGCACTGAATAATCCCACAATGTAACTACAACCGGCTTCCATTATTTGTATCTTTTACAGCTTGTATATTACGTGTTATACTATTTTGTGTTCTGTGCTGAAGCTCACTTTAGACTGTCATATTCTTG
This sequence comes from Dermacentor albipictus, assembly GCF_038994185.2. Classification (NCBI taxonomy): domain Eukaryota; kingdom Metazoa; phylum Arthropoda; class Arachnida; order Ixodida; family Ixodidae; genus Dermacentor; species Dermacentor albipictus. Next base: position 74,524,549 of record NC_091821.1, read on the forward strand.
CTTACATTATTTTAACTGTGTATGTCCCTAATCTGTTTGCATGCTCATCGCAGTCTACATCGCGGCCGCTTGTGTATGTTTGTGTCTGTTTATAAACTCACTGTTTGGCTACTTGCCTTTGCCTTTTATATGTATATGTTCGTGGTTCTATAGGACTGTGTGCTGTGTATTTCTTGCCCTATGACGTTGTCTCCTTTCTTTTTTCTTAGTATATATTTTTTATATTGTTGTTTCTGCTATGCGAAAAGGAGTAGCCGTCACCATTTATAGGGTGACTGCATCTCTTTACTATTATTTTCATTACAATGAAAAGGTAAAAGTAAACAAGTACTAATGAATGTGGCTACTTTCAACAAAATCAAATACCACTTTAAATTTAGAATAGCGTTCACTGTGTGGGACTATTGTACAAAGCAAACGAACAGTTGTCTAAAAAGTGCTAAAAAAAGAACTGATAACACACGCATGGTTCCTTTATCAATTATTAGTGGTAAATTTTACAGGTAGTGAACACACGTCGACAGCACTATCAACAAAGCGATCTGCAGAGCAAACGAAAAGTTGTCACAACAACAACAATGAAAAGAAAGAAAGGAAGGAAAAGAAAACAACGATAAGAAATTGTGACTATTTGAGTCATTCGTGCATTTTGTAGCGCGTGAAGGAAATCAGAGGTCACCGTTAAAGAAGTTTGTCTAGATTTCTGCAAGAACTGCTCCTTGCAGCCCAAACCATTGCACGGATTCGACGTGTCTCATCATTGACTGTGAGAGCTCTGTCACGAGGCGTTGAGAGAGTGAATATCTGACCGCTAATTTCACTCTCTCAACGTTACGGCGAAAAAAGAAGTAGAGAGATAAGGGGAAATGATTTTTCCCCTTGCATTTCTCCTGCTCCATAAGGTAGAGAGTGAAATACGACTACGAGCAAAACGGTGCAAAACGAAGCATAGAGGAATGAATTGACATTATCCTATTATTTCCCGACGTTAGACTTAATTGTCAGCTAGCAGAAACGATCGCACCTCACTGAATGCCACGAGTGGAGAGAAAAGACATGCAATTCGACGATACCGCAGTGACGAGTTCGCCTTCCACCGATACTACGGGTGGGCAAGCGTTCAGAAAAAATGACTAATTCGTACAAATAATTTAGCAGTCCTGCAATAGCAGCTGAAGATACAGTGAATTATTCATTGGGCCTCGGAGTCGGGCAAACGGTAGTTATCAATTAATTTATAAGTGCTTCTTTAACTGCCGTAGAACGTTATATATGCCGACCATGGGAGGGAAAGGCGCTTGCAGAAACTACTAGAGGCAAGTAATGTACGGCGTACAGTGCTTTTGCAGAAGAATGAATGAATAGAATTTATTGATAGGAAAGACAGAGAGGTCGACCTGAGCTAGTGCGCTCTAGTCTGCTACTCTGCGCTGGGGAAGAGGGAAGGGGAGTGAAAGTATTGGGATGGACGATGATGATAAGAGAAGTGGTGAGTGCTTATGTACATGAGACAGTTGCCTCGCTAGAGCCGTTCGTCGAGCTTGGTGTCCTGCAGGAACTTCAACAATACTTTTGTTGCACGCATTGAAATTGCAGTGTCAGGCCATGGGCCGAGGATAGCTTCCTCCGACAGTAGTTGTCTGCCAACGCTGGCTAGGAAACTGTCTAACGTCATTCGCTCCAGCATATATGCTGGGCAGTCGCACAGTACGTGTTGCAGTGTTTCGGGCATCTGACAGTGTACACAATCAGCACTGTTCGATTGGCCGATGAGGTGTGCGTAGCGACGGGTGAAAGCAACGCCGAGCCGAATCCTGTGTAGCAATGATGTTTTGCTCCGTGTAAGCTTCGGGGGCAAACAGAATTTGCAGAAGAAAGACAACGTATACTAACCACATGCGGCGCTTATGTGCAGGGGCTTCACATAGCAGATGAATGACTACAGACGCTTAGTGTCCACCCGGATGAGAATGTTGAATTTTGCCGACAGGGTCCTCGGAGATGTCACGCGGGTGTGGCGTACGTAAGATCTGCGCATCTATCTGGTCTTTTAGTAAAAAAACAGCCGTTTCGCGCCTACAGAGCGTCGTAGCGAGTCACAAAAGGTGTCAAAATGTAGGTCTCAATGAGATAAAAAGTGCGAATTAGTCGCAGGATAGGTCAAAAATGGTACGGATGTAATTCATGCCATTATAGTTGAAAATCAGCCATATTCCAACTATGGAGTGGACTATCTCCGGGACCAGTCCACCTAACCTCTTTCTAAAAAAGATGAATAAATAAATAAATAAATAAATAAATAAATAAATAAATAAATAAATAAAGAAAAAGAGGGAAGAAGAAAGGCATGTCAAACAAAGTTGACGCGAAAGAAGACAACGTCGACGTGTGTACGCGCAGAAAAAAAAAAGTGAATGAATAAGCTTGACATGAATAAAAGAAATAGAGGGTCCAGAAAAAAAAGTATGGTCTGACAATGGAAGCAAGAAAATAATGTAATTAACGAAAAGATCATGCAATCATGCAACACTGAATTATCTTTGATGCCTCTATTCCAGTACGTATACGTATATGCATATGCCATGTACGTGGGCCTTGTTTGCTTTCACGTGGACATTGATTGGAACACCTTTATTTTTTTTAAGAGACATGTTTATGGAAAAAGCGAGTGAAATGCTACAACGCCCGTGTAAGACGTGTCCAATAAATATGTCTAAGTTTAAGATTACAGTCATGTGTTCAGGAATACGTAGCCATAATACTTTGACTGCGAATGTAGCAGTCTACAGCCCCATAAGCAAAACTACACTACTATGACATTCCTACGAAGCCGCTGCTGGCATATAGGCAGTGTACTCGCGTAGCACCAACACGATTACGCGCTTAGACGTGATTTGCACAGAAGCACGCAGAGTGGTAGCCATATTTTTTCTTCTGTATGTTCGGACTCTCAAACAAGAGAACAAAAAATATATAGCGTGAGGCAAGCAACGCATTCGCTTAAAATAATGTTATGGGTCTTTGTGGCGTCGCTGACACAAATTGCTACTACCCTTATATTGTTACAAAAAAATGAATAAATTCTTAACATGAATAAAATGCTACACGGCTAAACTTTTCTATCTAGTGAAACATTATTCCCTATTACAAACTTACGGCTTTACAGTACCGTTTCGAATTTTGGGTGCACAAATGAAAAAAAAAAAATCACCTACTTCTTTTGAGCTGGCATTCTGTTCGGTCCAGAATTTGTTTTTCTACCGAACTTTGTCGTAGAGTGCTCGAAATCTTCAGTTAACAAACAGGGGTAATGGTAATACCAGCTGCCAAAATGCAAAGTTTCTTCATTTATAGATAAACGGCCAGATGAACTTCAGAATGTGTCCTTTTGCACCTTACCTCATTTTCGCCCACCTTATTGCGCCTTATTCTTTTTGAACTTAACTGAATACTAAAAAAAAAAATTATGAGGCAACTTCTTCTCACTTCCCTGATAGGAATGGAGTAGTCAGGAAACAGCCGTTGGCACGTTTTCAACCAGGTCTGGCTAAACCGTGGATGTCTGGATCCGCCATGCAGGAAACTCCAGCTAGCTTCCTTGGGCTTATCCTTTCCGCCTTGTACGTACAGCCTGTAACTGTCAGAATTTGTCTCCACCTCGTCGTAGCTTCCGCCTCACATTTATCCATGCTGATTTGCCACCACGTGTATCCAACCACGTCTTGATGCCTTGAATTATTCGTCAGCCAGGCGTGAAAGGGTTAGTGCTAGCAGACATACATAAATACCACAGAGAGTAGATGGGAAAACGGCGCCACTGTAGCTCAACTGGTAAGATCATCGCACGCGTAATGCGAAGACGTGGGATTCGTATCCCACCTGCGGCCAGTTCTTTCACCCACTTTAAATTCCATTCATTTATCTTTACTTTAATTCAATTAGGAACTGCAAGCAATTTCTACTGTGCTGTCCTTTGCGTCATTGTTTGTTGGCTTCTTATGATTTGACTAATAAAAATCGGGCCCCTCGGTTTCCTTTCTAGATCATACATAATCACCAGCCTATATTTATGTCCACTGTAGGACGAAGGCCCCTCCCAGCGATCTCCCGTTACCCCTATTTTGCGCTAGCTGATTCAAACTTGCGCCTGCGAATTTCCTAATATCATCCCCCCTCCGCCACCCTAATTTTCTGTCGTGCTCGACTTTGCTTCCCTTCGCTTGGCACCCGTTCTGTAACTCTAATAGTCCACCGGTTAACTGCTCTGCGCAGCCGCAGCCGCATGTTTATTATATATATATATATATATATACATATATATATATATATATATATATATATATATATATATATATATATATATATATATATATATGTTGTGAGCGCGAACTGTGTAGTTTGTCTTCATTTTCATCTGTATATACTCATCCTCATTATTTCCATCATCTGATGGGTTGGTACTGGCTGACTGGCTCGCGCGGTTCCATTGCAATACAAGGGCTCTGCCTTCGTACCAGGCGTCATCTTACAATATACATACATATATATATATATATATATATATATATATATATATATATATATATATATATATATATATATATATATATATATATATACGTTGACTGAATTATTCAATGGGCCAAGCGTATTTAGAAAGATGAGAAGCTCAACTTCGCGGTAATGTTCGGTTTAGTTGCCCAACAGTTCCGGTCCGTGGACATACATACATACATACATACATACATACATACATACATACATACATACATACATACATACATACATACATACATACATACATACATACATACATACATACATACATACATACATACATACATACATACATACATACATAGGTTTACTTTGTCTTGAGTAAACGTTTATTTGGGAGTCAGCGCCGGTGTGTCTATTCTTTTTTCGTCCATGTAAAGTTCCGCTGGTTTTCCGCCATGCTCGAAAATTTGTGCGCATGAATAGTTCACAAGAACGCACGCTGACATATCGCAATAGGCAGTGAGTTCTTAAGAAAGCAGTCGAATAATAAATAAATAAATAAATAAATAAATAAATAAATAAATAAATAAATAAATTAGATGATCGTAAGTTTAACGTACTAAGGAACAACCTTAAGAGGAAGCTTTAGCTCGGGCTCAGCTCCGACGCGGCCTATAGAAAAGAATGTAAAACGCAAATACGTTTTGATGTAGCAACCCCTACACCGATTTTAATGAAATTTGTTGCATTTGACAGAGAGAGTTAAATTCTAGTGACTGTTGGAAGCGGAATATTGATATAGGGACTGAATATTGTTAAAAATATTTTCAAAAATTAAAAAGCTTGAAAGAAAAATATAAGCACGAAATTTACAAATTAATAGCTCTGCATCAAGAACAGATATCGAGGTTCTGTTAATGGCACTCATTAGATCATTGAAAACGCACACATTCAATATGTCATTTTATATCTTACGGGAATTTCTTACGTTGTGTACAAGGGTTCTGCAAATGCTGGATATTCATATTACTAAATTTTTGAGATTCATGTGTAACACATCGATTTTTTCCGTTTAGATGTACTATTACATGTAATTCACAGAATTGTGATATCATGTTTCATTATTGAGTGACAGAGTTGTAAACTTGATTGTTTCGTTCTCTAACAATTTTCGATTCATGCCTACTTCTTAAAAAATATTACGTCCTAAATCAAAAATTCAAAACCAACAGTCACCAGATTTCAAGTGTTTCTTTTGAATGCAACAAACCGCCAAATTTGGTGCAGTGATTGCCGAGAAAAACGAGTTCTCCTTTTACTTGTAGTTAGATAGGAGCACCCGAGCTAAAGCTTCCTCTTAAGGTCTGAATACTGTAACACGGGTACACTGCAGACCAAAATAAGAAAAAAAAAAGGAAATACTTTAAGTTACAAGTGCCACGAAATATAAGCCAACCAAAGAAAATGACGCAGGACCAAGAATAAATAAATAAAGCATGTTTTCACAAAGCGAAAGCATCGTGAGTTCGGTTGCTTTAACTATCGTTTGCAGATGAGTGCACTCGCGACACTTGGCAGTTTACCCAAAAATAGCGCCGCTTTATTGCTTTTGCTTCGCTCAGTTCTTCGTTCCTGCTCGAACGACGGTAAAATTGAAGAGGGCAGAGTGGGGCGTTGATTCTAAGTCCCCGTCAGTTTTTACGCTTAATTCCGTACTTGGAGACAGATCGACGTACGCGGTGGCCTCCTTCCAGGCTGCAACAGGGTTGAGAGGCAGGAGATCAGTGCAGCTCCTGCCGACCGGCCGCTCTGGCCGTACTGCCTGTTCTGCTCGTCTTGCTAAGTGCCGCTTGGATGACCGCATATGTTGGAAATGGGTGGTCACCTTTCGCGTGTCGGGTTGTGTAGGCTTTAGCATTAAAGTGTCGCAGGTGCTTAGGGCTTTTATGGGATGACTTCCGCCACAAGCTTCCTCACAGTCCGTCTTAGGTCAGCCGGATTACGGGGATAAATCAGCTTCGATAGGTAAAGTGTGCTTGAGTGGTAACGTGCATAAAAGAAATAAATAAATCCCACTTCTGCGGATGAGAGAGTTGTCGGTAGTATGAGTGTTTGTTGGTTATTTTACTGTTTCAAAGAATCACTCGGGTAATTATAAATGAGGATAAGTTTTAACCTGAAGTTCTTTAACGTACACCCGTAGCTCAGTACAGGAACATTCTTGCTTTGCCTGTGGATGATAATGACATGTCCGACGTATCCTTTGAAATGTATTAGAATGATCAATTTATTCTAATACACGCAAGTACCGCGAATACACGCAAAGTGCCTCGAGCGGCCAGTCGCGCGGCAATTTTGCGTGTATTCGCGGGTTTCTTTCACGCTCGGAAAAACACTTTCATGTAGCACGTATCGAGCAACAGAAAGGTGTATCTGGAGTTTCTCATCTTGCTCTACAATTTTCTCATTGACACTTTTCATCTAACTATGATAACTGAGAAGTTGATTAATTCATTAACTTTGTAATTAGAGCAAACGCGAAAAATAATCTGAGTATCACCAAGTGACAGCAAACAACATTACCTTGGTTCGCTCCAGCTACGTATCATTTGCACATTTTTTTAAGAAGTTTGGCTCAAGTTTAGACAGTTTGCTTTGCGTTCCGCCACCGTGGGAACGCGGCCGCCGGAGCTGTGGATCGAGCTCGCAACTTGATACTCTGCCACATAACATCTGTCGAGTGACAGGGCTTCGTGAGAAGGGGTCCTGGACGATCGAGGAACCGAACATAACGCTAGCCATAACCAAGAATTTGGGACATGGAATTTAGTTCGCTTGTGACGTGTCACTCGAACGCTGGTTAGTAGCCATTGCACCTGTTCAATGTGGGGATATGGCATTCTGAATTCCATAAATTCATACTTTTATAAGATACATTTGACGCGACGATATCCCTAGAAACTCATTTCACAACGTCAGTTCGTGGGTAGCCCCCAGGCGTTGCTTTCTCTGCATTGTGCAAGTGCTTCGCCCTTTAGTGCCAAAGTTGTTGGCATTACGGTCGTGGGTCTACATCACTTTTCGTTACTGGCCTCAAAACTCACTTTTGATGACTGAATTTTTTTCATGCAGTACATAAGAGTATAATTCTTAGTGTAACATCTTCAGTGCCTCACTGGAAACGAGCTCCTATTATTTGTCTATCAGTGATCGTAACGGGAAATCTAATTTTATCAGAATGGCACCGTTTCTGGGGTTTCTTAACTCACACGGGGGAATAGGTCAATCAGGTCCTAGGTGTTTTCTCATCTGTGCTGACAGATATTTCTAAGTGACCCAGCTGATGATCCTGTTCCCAGTAATTCTGGAGGTCTGTGTCATTGCACGATTTCAAAGTCTGCTACACTCCGTACTCGCATTTTTTTTTTTCTGGCTTCGCTCAAAAATGACATTTTGTTGTCAATTTTATTATTTTATTTGCAAAAGCGGTTGGGGGGGGGGGTCATTCTTAGGTTGCGGTTATTGCGGCTTCTTAGGAACCGTCGTATCTAAGCTCATACGCGAAACAGACGCGAGGTTTTCCACAAAACAGCTTCCCTGCAAACACATGTGATGAAGTGGCTTTGATGCTGAATCTCGTCTAGTAAAAATCTTTTCCTCACAGCGCTCTGCACCATAGTCCGCCTGCTCTTTCCCCTCTTCTAGAAAAGCTAGACCATCAGTTCTTGGATGACCGATAGTCGTGTAAAAGGTTTATGCCCTTGTAATACAACTTCAGTCGAGAGGTTTTCTGACAGTGTAATTCGAGCCTCGGCAACGTTTCCAGTATGAAGCGAAACTTGATAAGTGAACATCGTTAAACAGCGCGACACAGGACAGAGCAAAAGAAACACAGGACAGAGCTCTATATAGCGAGCAAATGCTCTATCTACAGGAGCGGTTATAACGCTGTGCCGATAGAATACACATTCTTGTATATAAGGCCATGCGTATTCTTTCCGCATGGCGTCTCAAGCTGTTATTCACAAAAGTACCAACCAGCCCAAATGAACACGCTGTTAAACTTGACATCTGTCGAGATTGCGTCCTACTGGTTACGCTGGTAGAACTATTTGAGCGGATGAATGCGCACTACACTTATATCAGCACTATAAACACTTCAATGTGGAGTTTCACTGAGTACTGCATAAAATTGGCCATAAAACTTAGAAGACTCCGCGGGGGGTGGGGGGGGGGGGGTGAGGAATTGCGGTTCGTGAGAAATTGTTCTACAGGTTACGTCAGTGCAGCGATTTGAGTCTATCAATAAGTGTTGCGCTGTAGTAACTTCTTTAAGAGCCGTTCCCCGCTGAGCGACGGGTCTGCTGCATTTGCGCTACCGACGAATGACGCTTGCGGTTGATGTTCCCAAATTCCCGGTGGTGCGAGAGTGACTGGCCGATGGCATTCAGTATTTGGGCTTGAAAAAAAAAAAAAAACTTTGTGAATTCAGCACAATGGTCAGGATTTGAAGTAAGCTCACTGCGCTAGAACTGTTCGTAACAGCAGTTCTAGCTTAGAATATATTAACGAAAGCGCCCGGCTAATGGGAAACAGCGCGTACGGCTGAAAAGCTGTATGAACTCGCACCAGATAATTTATTCTTCATTTAACAAAGGAAATCACATTCAGACGGAATACGTGAAGCGTTTGCGACTGTTCTTGTTGGTTTCAGCTCATTTACCGCACGAGTTCAGTTCAACTTACACAAATGCTGCACGTAACTTTCAACGCACTATGTCCTCAACGGCATTGCTAAAGAGTAATGATCAAATTAGCATAGTCTATATTCTCGTATTCGTCATGAAGTATTTCATAGTATGAAGATGAAATTAGGCGGCAATCTGCTGGACATTATTGGCACGTGTCGCATGAACGAGAACTCACTTGTTGAATGCTGCAGTGCTGCTGACTAGCAATTGATTATTTGATTTATATTTGTGATGCTGAAATAACGCGTTCGTGACATATGTGTCGCCAGCCTTTTGGCAACATGAAACTGCTGCATCAGAGAAAGTATGACATTAGGAGAAGTTAATGCTTTCACCAATTATGATGTTTGCTACGTTTTGCGCAGCAGTAACTTACATGAAATAAAAGGGGGGAAAATGCAGCACTTGCACAGAATATAAAGCTAATTGTTCTAGCCTGCACGCAGCAGCCACTTCTTAAGAAGGAAAAAGGAAAGGACGAGGAAGTTGGCAGCGTCGTCGTCGTCATTGTCATCCTCATCATAATCATCGTTATTATTATCATCATCATCATCATCATCATCACACGAACGCACTCCAAAATTTTTATGCTGGGCATATTCTTAGCAAACACTATTTAATGTCTTTAAAGATAACTGCTTTTATAGCTACGGCATTACTCTTCAACCTGTGTATATCAATTATTGTATGTGCTAGTTGTGGTTCTCACGTGACCACTGACCAGACTTTATGTGTCTTTGTGCGGCCGGTCTTCATGTGTACGTATCTATGTGATCTGACCTTACGTATCTTTTTGTGACTTATTTTTTTTATTACGCCTCTGATTCTTCAGGGCCTTGTTGCCACATTCCCGTTCTGCTAGTGTCCCATTAGTTTTGTGAACATATCGAATGAGCGAACTTTATCAAGGGAACTGAGGCCGTATTTTTGTAGCAATTTCTTTTGATATTCCACTCTTTTCGCTCTTCAGGATGGGCATGTCGTGAAACCGCGTCCCCACTATAGGCGGTATCGACCACGGACGGGCGATAATGAATGAATAGAGTCAGACAAAAATAATCCTCACAAAATGCGATCTGTGTATTCATGCGTTCATTTTTATGTAATCATATTAATTGAAGAGGTGAGGCCAGTACGACCTATAGACGCTAACCGAAAATGTCTTTATAGGAGAACTGCAAGGGCCACGCGACTTGCGAGGCATGACGTTTCCTAGTATGGACGTAAAACAGTCAGGATCGATGCCAAGTGCGGCAAATGCAGCTGTTGATTTACATTAGCGACGAGTAATTTGTTGCTATCTCTATCATACTGTAAAAGAGGACAGCATGACCCATCGCTGTTATTATTTGCTTGCTGGCTTCGTGTCTGCTCTTCATCAGTCATAATGACTTGTATCGCCATTGATAAAATCGCTGTTTAGGAGTTTTGAGCGCCGTAATAGCGTCAAGTAAGGAGGACATGTAGCTTAGCCTGTTTTTTTTTGTTTTTTTTTTAAGCGAACCTTTCTTTGCCTCCTTTCTCGGATTGGCATGACCGCCTGGTTGTCAGGTCGGTCGCTATCTCGCCATGTATACTTGTGGATATAAATACAGAGGGTACATGAACGTACCTGCGAAGTGGCCTATATATGTATATGTATACTGAACACGTATGCCCTCTTTTCTCCAACGTAACCCCCCAAAATATTGTCTGCATAAGTACCTGAATATAACCTGTCGGCTGACAGGCACCTTTAAAGAACAATGATCTGTTAATAGAACGGTGAATTATATTTGATGCATACTTTGATTGACATTGTTCTTTGATTTAGCCTTCTAGTATGTAGCCCTGAATGTGTGCCAATTTTTGACCAATCCTCCAGAAGGGGCATGTTCCACTACAATTCCTACAGAAAACTCATGAACCCAAATCAAACTAAACCAAACTAGTCCTTATACAGCATCAAATAGGCAGCACCAATCACCAAAGCTTCGCATCACGTAGACTTCAACGGTGTTGGATGTGCATAATTTTTATTAGCGGATGAGGGTGAATGTTCAGCTTAGAAGTTGCTTGCACGTCACACATTTAATGAACGCTGAAAGACTTGTTGGCCTAAGGTGGCAGTAATTCCGAAGGACCACTGGAAGGAGGTCTCAGAAGAAAGAGAGGTGTGAATAGGTGATGAAGTATGGGGAATTAACCAGAATAAAGTTCCTGTTGGCAACCCTGCAATGGGGGAAATGGACATGGTAGAAGAGGTGAGGAGAAATGAAGTGGATATATGTAAAGGGGGAGGGGGAGGAGGATGAGGAGGAGGAGAAAAACATTTATTGAAAAAAAGAAACAAGATATGTAAAAGAACTGCTTACGCACACACTGCGAGGCATCCAACAGTGATCAGTCTTACACACAGTGCCGACGCTCGCAGCAGTACTTTATATCCACTTGTGGCCCGGGCTGACCTTGGCTTGCACCAGCAGTCCAAGGTTCTTGTTTTTTTGTTAGGGGATGGTCGTCGATCCGCAATCACCTCGTAACGTTGCTGTCTTAAAATGACGTCTGCAGTGCTATCTGGTGAACAAATAAGGTACCATGGCTGTGTGAAACCGTGGCACATGCTTCGCAGAGGGGCTGGACACCACGAAAGAAGCTTATTCTTGGCCCGTGGGACAGTATCGACAACCTGGTATACGTCCGACATATTCGACTGATGGCGCACATCCATATTAAATGCATGGAAGGTCGAAAATGAGTTTACACGGCGGCAACCTTCCACGCGGCCATGTTTTCACTACGCCGCCCCACGAATGCCCTCGCCCGAATGGTCTCGCAAAAAGCAGGCACTCAAAACAGCTCGGAGTAGCCCAGTGCTCGAGGTAACGAGGCACGTGCGTCGGTGGCGGCGATCATCCTCTTCACGGATCCTGCGCTATCTTGTTTGCCACTGCACGCACAGCTCCAGGCATGCTTCCTTCTTTCCACGAAAAGAGGCGAACAGCGAGACTCCCTGCTGCCGGATGAAACAAAACAAGACCAATTGAGGAGGACAGCTGGGTGAGGGTGTGCAGGGGTGAACGATAACCAGAATGAGGACGGCCACCCTCGAGGCTTTTGGCTTGCATCGCAGCGTACTGTCCATTGCACGAGGCGCCAATTTTTGGGGACGATGGTCTCCCAGCGCGGCTGCGTGAACACAGAGAGAGAGGGGGTTCGGGACGAAACGGTAAGTCAGAGAGAGAGAGAGACGAGGAGGAGTCATCGAAACAAAGTGGAAACGCGGGTGCGCACATAGCAGACGCCGCCTCTGTTATACTCCGGAGTAATTTATTGCTTTCCTCGAACGGCTCCTTGTTTCTTCGGCTGCGTGTTTGAGTTGTCCAGCGAATACAAACGTGCATATGTAGGCATGCATTTGCTCCTTTGTCGGCCGCAAGCATGTTTGCCCCTTTTTTGTGCGTTTTTTATTTGCCCTCACATTTTGGACACTGTATACTTGCAGAACCTGCGTCTTGCGTGTTCGCATTTTCTCATTTTACCTTCTTTCCCTTTAGTATGTGCCCTCATTCGGTTCTACGAGCGAAAAAAGGGTGCATTGGAATTTCGTGACTGAGCCTGAAGCCCGCATCACCGCCATCTAATCCATTTGATGAGGATTCTTCTCTGTAATACCCCCCCCCCCCCCCGCCCTAATTCTTCCTCAACCCCTTTCCTCAGAAGTGCTATTCCATCTTTTTTAATTTATTCCGTTCCGCTGTTTGCAACATCGTTGAGACTATTCGGCAAAAATAGAACTGTCACGCTGCAAGGCAACCTGACATGTTGGGTCATGTTTGCATGGTGTATTGGAGCATCACCACTTTTAACGAGACGCAGATCCCATTCAGACAAATCTACAATCAGCATTTGGCGTCTGTAGCCACTTCTGGCGCTTCCAAACCTATTTTGACAGATATGAAGTTCACGCGGTTTTCAAGTGTTTGATATTCGAAACCAATCTTTTTATTCTGTCCCTTATAATATTATTAATTTGTATTCATAGCCACACGTGCCTCTGTATATAAGGGAATAATATTAATGATAGTACTAATAAAGTCTGTTCTATACTGCAGCTGTACAGGGTACTGTTATTGCGACTCTTGCGTTACAGTCTACCAGTTTTGTCAATACATGCAAGACGAACATTCGGGCTCTGGAGAGCATACAAGGTCAAGCCCTACACACGGGTTTAGCGCCATCTCGGGGCCCGTCAACACCAGCAACAATTGCCATCGCGAGAGACCATATGATCCAAACACACGTAACTGTGGACTCTCTCAGAGTGCACATTCGCCATCTGTCAAGGATCCCCGACCATCACTTAGCTTCCATATCAGCCGAGAGGCCTCAAGCGACCATTTCAAGAGTGATTAGCGCTCATCAAGAGGGCATACCGTCATCTTATACACCTGCGGCGAAGCCTTCATCCCCCCTGTGGTTCCTGCGAGAGCCTCAATGGAACTTTACTATTCCTGGAGTTACAAATAAGGCCAAACATCCGTCAGTGGCTCTGACGCAACTGACGCTTCTATTACTGCACCAGACATATCATTGCACATATATAGTGTACCGACGGTTCGACCTCACCTTCTTCCAGCTATGCAGGTTACAGCTAAATTCAAAGTGTCACACATGACTACATCTACGGCAGCAGAACTCGCAGCTCTTCATGCCGCTGTGACCTACGTCCCCGAAGAGCTCGCACGGAAATGGGTCATAATTTGTGGCTCTAAGGCAGCCCTTCTCAGTATAAGGTCTGTCTTACATCACACAAAATACGAGCAGGTGATATCCGGCATCAGGGAAATACGCCATCATGCTATGGAAATAGGGCACACCATAATCTTTCAATGGATTCCTGCTCACTGTGGCATCGTCGGCAACGGCTTTCTTGACAGCCCTGCCCGGTCTCCCCACGAAGACATCCAGACGCGTCCAATATCTCTGGCGAGGACGGACGCTGCCAGGGAATTTCGCCTGCTTGCACGCAAAAGGTCACACGTTTTCTGGAGTTCAAGTGCCTTCAATTGCCGATTACATAACCTGGACCCCTTGCTTCGGCTGCAACTGCCATATAGCCTTTCTCGCGGTGAACCAAGCTTGCTGTGCCACTTGTGGTTGGGATTGGCGTTCACGAATGCTTACTCCTATCGTATGACAATTGCCGATAGGCCCAACGTGCGACTTCTGTAGGTGTGAGGAAACCACCGAGGACCTATTGCGTATCTGTCCTCGCTACGACGTACAACGCCTCTCTCTCTCAGGCCAATTTTTAACCGACTGGACTCGAAACCGTTCTCTGAGTCAAAGATACTCGGACCGTGGCCACACCCGTCACTGGCACAAAACGTGATTCGCGCACTAGTACACTAGTTGAAGTGCACCCGTTTAAGAGACCGTTTATGGTGTCTCTGTGCATCCTCCCACGTACACTAAGTGCTCACTCTATCCCTCTTTTGTCTGTTTTATTGCCCTTTCCCTTACCCCCTGTGCAATGGCGTAGCCAGAAATTTAGTTCGAGTGGGGGAGGAGGATCACGTTGTAGCTCGACCTCTTCCTTATATAATTTGTCGAACGAGGGATCAAACAAATAATAACTGCATTGCCATTGCCAAAGATGCTGCAAACGAATTATTGAACGGTACGCACTGGCAAAACAAGTAAAATATGTATTTTTTCGTTAAAGAATATACTCGTATGCCTCAAATTGTGCCAGAAATAACTGATATCAATGCTTTCATATTTTCTGTGTATTTAGTATTACACGAACTTTAGGACTATATCAGTTTGAAACCAGCAATGCAGTGCATGCCGCTGATATGAGAAATGTCAAGGCCATGAAATGACCAAGTTGAGGACAAATATTTGAATGAAACTTTGTCATTCAAGAGCCTTCTTTACATTTTTGTACATATGTAACGGTCAAGGAAAATTCTGAATGACGCTGTCCTTTGTTACAATGTATTGCGCAGGAGCAGCTGTCATCGGTCGTGTATTGTGAGCAATTGCACCAAAATGATAGTCGCAACAGAGCCCACATATAAAAAGCAGGAGTTCTGCAATATATACGAGGTCGAGTCAAATGAAAGAGCCAATGCGAATAGGTCACATACTTTATTTAAAGTACATTATTTAAAAGTAGTCTCCATGAGCATTCGGGCATTTGTCCCACTGACTAACAAGTCGCGTGATTCTCGTCTCATAAAACTCTTTGGGTTGCTGCTTCAAAAAGACTGTAACTGACTCTTTCACGTCATCGTCCAGCACGAATCTGGTTCCCTTGAGCTGTTTTTTCAAAGTCCCCAAAATGTGGAAGTCAAGAGGCGACAGGTCTAGGCTGTATGCCGGATGTTGCAGCGTTTCCCACTTGAACTTTGCCAGTTTTGTATTAACCACATCAGCGACGTGAGGAAGGGCATTGTCGTGGAGCAAGATGATCCCATTCCTTAATTTTTCCACGTCGTTTGTTCAATATTGCGACACGTAGCCGATCCGGCGTTTCACAATATCGGAAACGATCTCTCCAGGTTTAGCAAATTCCATCAATAATGGCCCCTAATTATTGAAAAAAAGTCAACAACACCTTTGTTGTTGACAACGGCCTTTGCTTTCTTTGGAGGTGGTGACTTCAAATGTTTTCTGTGTAAGCTTTGCCGTCAGGTTTCAGGCTCGTAGTAGTGGCACCATGATTCGTCCCCAGTCAGAACTGCAGACGAAAAGTCATCACCCTCATTGTGATACCCGATTAGATGGGTCAAGACAGTGCCGAACCTCTCCGTCTTCTGGCGGTGGTTCAAAACCTTAGGCATCCATTGCATGCACAAGAGCCAATAACCGAAATGTTCATGAGTTATGGTGTGACCTGTGACTGATGTTCGCACGCCCTGTCAATTCATCGATGCTTATCCTCCGTTCTTGTCCAATCAGCTTATCAGTTTTTACTAATGTGTTGGGGGTGATTGCATCGCGGCTTTAACCCGGTATTGAATCGTCTTCGCAACTTTCATGTCCTTCGTTGAACCGTTTGCTTCAACGCTTCACAGTGGCCAATGAAATGCAATGTTCAACGTACACGGCAGCCATACGGTGACTAATTTCTTCTTGGGAACCACCTTCAGCTCTAAAAACCTCACAACACCACGCCGTTCAACTTTTCGAGTGTCCATTATGTCACACAGCCGTGTTCAACCCAGTGTATGAGAGCATTTAAGAATCTTTATTCTCACACCTGCGTGGCACTTTTGTAAATGAGAGATCTTTTGTGCTACGCGCTTGCCTCGCACAAAATGAACTGAACCATTATTGTGTGGGGTGGGCTGACTCACTTTCATTTGACTCGCCCTCCTACATTAGAAATGCGAAGATACAATGGAATATGCAAATGCGAAGATACAGCTTGATAAAGGGCAAAAAATTGTCACTGGAAACAAAGTTCACTGTACGTATACACAACACCTCGCAACAAGATATTTAAATATACGTATAAGTCTCCAATGAATCTACGTATCTAAGAACAAGTCAGTGTATATAATGCGTCAAACAATGCAAATACACATGCTGCGCAACCACAGATTCACAGATCGCAGAATCCTAAGGTTCGTCCCTCCACTTTCCCCGACGCATCGCGCGCGACGGAAGGCGGCGCGCTTTCTCCCCGCTTTCCTCCCTTGTGCGCACAAGACTGAGCCACCATCGTCGGCTGACTCATGCCAGCCCCCCCCCCCCCCCCCCTGCGCTTTCACTCGCACATACAGCATGCGGTGCGCGTTCACGATGTTATCACCCTTGGTATTTATATGGAACATAAGGGCGACGGCGACGGCAGGAATACGCCTTGAGTGCCCATATAATTGCTATCGCCATAATATAATAAGAGTGTCCACGAACTCAAGCGCGCCGTGGCCCATTACTTTCCGCAAAGGAAGAAGTAGCAAAATCGAACTTTCACCATGCAACAATTTGCTGCGCCGCAACAATGTCTTTTTTTTTTTTTGTGAGGTGAGGGCACGGAAACGAAGAAACGCAAAGGAAAGCATATTGGCCACAATCGAATGCCTACTTTGGGCACCTAATGTGGCTACCGAAGTAATATCGAAGAAAACGTGAGACGCTTGATCTACAGATGATAACGAAAACGTTTTGTTGACAGGAAAAGGGGAGGGGAGTTAGGAGAAGGGGAACCATACGCATACTGCTCGGTATCCTACACCGGCGAGACAAAATTTTCCGGAGAGGTTGCGCTCAAGCGAACGTGTTGCAATCAGCCGAGTCCCCGCAGTGGTGGCGGTGAGCGAGAGACAGTGCATTGTTCCTTTCACTCGTCTGCTCGCCAGAAAGCGTCCAAAACTCTGCCAGGCGAAAATACACTCGGCCAGAGAAAAACGAACGCGCATCGAAGTGCACCGCGCGGTGGTCGGGGCAACGCGGGAGAAACGCATGCGCTCTGGATGGCCCCTACAGCCCGCGGGTAGCGAAAAATAAAAAAAGGCTCAATGTGTCCTCGCAAATAAAAGTCAAACTAGAAAAATAAATAAGAACGTAGTTACATTTCCTGGCATTAGTGTCTTGACATGGATGCTTTGGCGCAGGTGAAATGTTAATATTATTTTCAGTGACATGACTGCAAAAATGAACCACCACAACGCTTCGTCTCATCGGACCTCGCTGCGTGCTTTGTCAACTTGTCTGACAGTGTATTGATTTGGCTTGACTCGTTGTATGGGCCGACGTTCCAGTTTATAAATGCCAATGCACCTTTGGCGTCAAATGTTTATACCAACATTCAACCGAGAAAGTTCCGGAATTGAAAATCTAAAGCATGACAGAGCAAGGAAAAGGCAGTGCCCCTTTCGCAGCAAAAGTGTATGAGAACTTTATACCTATAAAGTTTCACAATTGAAATCCATGCGCTCCGTAGATTCCGCGGCCTCCGCGAGATGCCGTGACGAGCGCGCTAGCCATCAAAACGCCCTTCAAACTTTGTGCTGGGGTGGGGCTCCTTGCGTTATGTGACTCCCGGTGTAAGGGCGTTGCCACGAAATCCAGCCGGAGCTCTCAATGTTCACGCTGAAATGTCTTTTCGGGCGTGAAATGGACATTTTAGACAAAATTCAGAATAATTTCCTGCGCCGGGGGATGTCTTGGTCGGCGGTACACGACAGCACGAAAAAATTTCGGGAAGGAGGGAGGGGGGGCTTGGGGCGTAGCCTCGCCCTGGCTACGCCCCTGCCCCAGTGTAGGGTAGCAAGCAGGACGCTCGTCTAGTTGACCTCCCTGCCTTTCCTCTGCTTGCTTTCTCTCTCTGTCTCTCTTGTATACAGAAGCACTCTAGTGTCTTTTTTTTTTGAGTTACTGGCTGTTGCCTAAATGTTGGCCAACGAGCTATCAGCGCTTGTTGAGGACATCTTTTGGTACATTTATTCGTCGTCCATTCTGACCGAACCGCCGATCTATAAGCCCGCTCCTCGCGCTGCCGCGGACAGCGTTGACCAACTTGTTGCCCAGTGGAATTATCGGCGCAGTGTCGAACAAAACACGACCTGGTTCTTTCACACGTGTTTCGGAGGCGTAAAACACCTGAAAACGTATAGGCATATTAAGCCGCAACTCGTGGAAAATTATTAGTATCAGACGCCGCGTAAGCCTTAAGAAAACTTCAAACAAAAATTTTAAGGGACACTAAAGAGAATAATAGGTGGAGCGTTTTCTTCACTCTTGATCTCCCCCCCCCCCCCCTACGTATAGGGTAGCAAGCTGAGCAATGTCTAGTTCCCTGCCTTTTCCTGCTCTCTTCTCTCTTTGTCTCCGCTATGCGCCCCCCCCCCCCCGCTTTTATTTCCTTTATTGTGCGAGGAGGATTGATAATCAAGACGAGGACGCTAAAACGAAAGACGGGTGACGACGCCACCATCAATTTTCTTCGCCAGCAAGCCGTGACGTCATACATTTTGATGGCGTCTGCGTCAGGCCTAATTAATTTTTATAGGTAAATCAAGGCTGCATTGTATTCTAAAAGATCCAAAGACTGCACTTGGCAAGTTTTCGGAAGATTTATTGAATCACAGCGGCCCAAATACAAAAAAAAGAAAAATAACTTTGAAATTCTTCATGTCACGCTGACGCATCGGCGCCTATAGGTTTCGGTGCACACTTCAAGAAATGTAACTGGGGCCTCCATTTTCTGTTCATCTAATCAAGCTATTAAAGCACAAATAAATAAAATAGAGTTTTGCAAGAATTCTTTACCGGCTTAATCTGATTTAGCGTTCTTCTTTTCTCTATCCTTTAAGCTTTGCTCCACACCAACCGCCAAATCACAAGATCGTGTGATCTTCAGAACACCTACAGTGATGACATCAAAGTAGTAGCGACAAAAAAAAGGCGATAATTAAAAAAAAAATCTTGAGTAGCAATTTGATATCGGCCTTGATTTTATATATAGAAGCTTCCTGGCACGCCGCGTTCGCAACGCCTATATCCGTCAAGTTGTCACCGATCTCATCGGAGTAAATTAGGATCTATAAACAAACCCAGACAGGGTACGGACACCGCCGCCAGCGTATATGACGAACCGGCTCGTCAGGAGGACATACTTCTACAACGCAGGGCGCTGCAGCTCCGAGATGCGTATGTAGCACGGGTGGGCGGCGGGTGCCGGCTGCTACTCCCCCGGCACAGCGGGAGATGGAGTGGCCCAACGGGCTGCGATGCTTTCCAACCAGGAAATCCGCGGGACCAGGCGTGCCACGAGGGATGCGCGAAACATTGCTGTGTCAATACAGCTCCGCCAGCCAGAAAAAAAGGTCATCGCGAAGTAGGAGCCAGCGAGCGCGCAAGGAAAACAAAAAAAAAGAACAAAAAACGCATTGAGGCATTGCACGAAAGAATAGACAACTCAACGAAAGTGTAACACGAATACGTTACTCGACGATAGGAAACTTTGTGAAAGGTGTCGGGTTGACGCGGCAGATACAGGGCAGGCTGGCCTCGGCCAAGTCCTTGTATCTGACCGATGATGAAACAGGCCTTCGTTCTTGTAGTTATCTTAGAAAGTCGCCAGAAAAAAAAAAAGAAAGAGGAATTTAGTGTGTTATGAGCACTGCACTCCCCTTACCCACTCATTCGCTTTCTTTCCGAGGACTACTTTCCCTGAAGCATTGCTCGATGGTCCTACTTTTGTCAACAATTCATTCATTCTTTTCATTCATTCATTCATTGTGGCAATATCAAACTAAGGAAAGCATAACCATTTTTTCTACGGCTTTTCAGCGCGGGGAAGCATGTTTGATTCCCGACCATGTTTCAACAGGGCAGTATGCAAAACTGCTGCTGTGTGGTGAATTAATTTGCGCTGTAACAAGGCGTGGGAACGGCATCTCGAAATTAGCCATGGAGTTCATCAGCCTAAATTGCCCACTCATAGATAAACGCGGCCGCACATCACACATGAAGTGGTTCTTGTGCCTGAATTTTCGGTCTGAACGCTTACGAACTTTGAACAAAGGAAACCTGTGCAAAACTTCCAATTTTACATACAAAGAAATAACTTGTGAAAAAGGCACCTCACGGAGTAAATTGGTATACCGACTATCCATAGAAAATTTAAAGGATGAAATTTTTTTTTCAGACACTCGCCCCTAAGTACGTTATCGAACTTCCTTAATCGCAATTTTCAGAGGCTAGATATATCTACACCGAATGTATACAGCTTCCTCACTGGCTTAAAATATTTATTGCGATATCACTTATATAGACACTCCAGGCGCATGTCTGCAGTCACCGTCGCTGCGAGGTTCCGTATGAAGTCCAAGGTTGATAAAATCGTCACCGCGCGCCATATGCTTATGTGCGAGTGAAAGCGTGCGTAGGTGAGCCGGAGATCGCGGCTGAATCTCGCGCACGAAACAGAGGAAAGCGGAGAGAAAGCACACCGCCTTTTGTTGCTCGCAAGGTTTCGGGAGGAGGGTAGTGAGGGAGGGGAGGGGGGCGTGTTGTACTCCGAGCAGCCCGGGCGGCTGCATCTTGAAAGCCATTTGCGACAGGTACAGAGTCTGCGCTGCGGTGTGTTTTCGCGGTGTAGTTCGTGTTGGTGCGAGCGGCAGCACGAAGGTCAATTCGCTCGCTGCTGCTGCCGTGTTTCCTCACTGCAGTGTATCAACAACGAGTTTCCGCGGTCATCGAATGAGATGTGTTCATGTTTGCTTGTGCGCGCTTGACTCTGTGCTTGTTAATTTAGTTAGCGTGCCTATTATTACAAATTTATACGGCTGATGAAACTACTATCATTACTTCGTATAACTGTCCGCTAATTTGCTACCGCAATCGATGCTTCGCCTTTGGGGCGAAGCTGCGCCTTTTTTTTTATGCGCATTCGTCGACTGATTGAAGAGTGGTCCACGTTTCGTTGTGGGGATTTCTAATTAAGAATCGTAGCTTACTGGTGACGGCGGAGGCGCGGTGGCCGAGGGAAATGTGGACAAACGCCGAAAATGTCTGCGTTTATTTTCGCTGCCTTGTGCTTTGCATTGAGAGAGAGAAATGTACCAAAGGCTGATCCATTAGTCGGCAAAGTACACGGCCGGAACTCACTCTAACTCACATAACATATATTTAGCTTAACGCTTATTAGACGCACTCTCGCCAAAATCCAACAGCCGGACTCGTTCAGACTGTTTCACGAAGATTCACCCAGCCAGTATAGCTCAAAAAACACGCGGACTTAGCTGAACTCAAATCCATCCCGGCTTACGAGGTCACGATCTAAAAACGTGAGCCATCGCTGGCGCCATCAGTTAAAATTATTTCAAGGTAATTGATTCTTGGACACGGTGCAGTTATTTCAGTGCTTACTTGTTTGCTTTGCACATGATAGCTCAAACTTTCGCTGAATTACTCCCGTGCTTGCCGTGCGTTATTGTCTGCTTGATTAACCAATATTCTACATTTCCATATGCTATGTGAGGCAAATAATCTACTTAAAGGGGGAATAATCGATTGTTTCTTCAGAAAAAAAAGCGCCTTCCCTGAGCATGAAGTCGTAGTTATTTTTTAATCAAGTATGCTGCATCGATTCCAAAATTGAAAGAACACGTGCCCAGTCCTTTAATATTTCTTGTAAATTGAACAGTGCATATATCATGGTACGAATAATCATTTATCTTTTAGCTTTGACTTGACAGGTAATGTCCCTGTGAGCAACCTAAAACGGGCAACTCCTTGTGAAATAGCCATCATTTTTCATTCGTTTAAGCACATGCTTTTTTTTAACCTAAACAGTATACGTTGATCGGTACATTGTGTCCGGTAGAATTGAGTCACAGGTGCCCCTGTGCAATCATTTGCGACACCACGGCCTCTCTGAGCAAGTGAGCAGATAATTTTTCAATTAGGAGCTGACGGCTTTCCTCGGGTTTATCTCGTGCACAGTAACAAAGCGCACGGTTGTGCATGTCCTTGATGCTCACATGCTCACACGGCATTGCACATGATTCCTTCAAGAGTTCATGGACTCAGATTCGCATGTAGTATTGCGGACTCAAAAAAAAAAGAAAAAAAGGAAACAGAAAGAAACTATTGGAATGCCATCTTATGCAGACTTCCTAGGATTATTCTGGCTCTCGCAGGTGCCCATTCACTCGGACTCACTCTGGCTCAAATTCACGTCCATTTCTCACCACGACGCACTCACAACAACTCGGTCTTAGATCTCAGACTCGTACTTACTGGTGTGTATGACTCACAGTGGGTGTTAGTCAGTCCGAGACTTTTGAGATTTTTTTCACCTATCATCGACTCACGTACACTTTTTGGAATGAATGTAAATCACAACATATGACACAACTTCAATCTGTGCGAGTGCCTAAACTTTAGCCACCACGACTGGATGGATGGATGGATGGATGGATGTGGATGGATGGTATGAGAGTCCCCTTTGGTACGGGACGGTGGGTTGCGCCACCAAGCTCTTGCTATTATACTGCCTGATTAATGATACTGCCTGTTTAACCTACCTAGGTTAAACAATGAAAAAAAAAAACACTATGAACTACCACGCCCAAATTTTCTGATCCCCTATTGCGAACTGTGCTTTTGTACGTCTCCGTCTTTTGTCGTTTCCCTACTTTTCTTCCACCAAATCCTCCAATCGCCTCTTACTAATGCCTATTACGGACATGTTTGCTTTACCACTGCTCCCGCTGAACCCAACTGGCACAACGATCCGAAGCGCCCACTGGTGTCATGCCTCCGGCGCCATACCTCCGAGGTTATACGCGCCGTTATCTTTCTCCGCTTTGTCGGGGAAGACGAAGAAGTGGCTCTTGTGTGGAACCCCGTTTCGTACTGCTCTCATTTTGCGAGTATTTTTGCGTGTTTTCGGGAGGCGCCGCTTCCAAGACCTTCGGCGATGGAAGCGGAGTCAGCTAGACATCCGGAGGAGACCGACAGCGTCGAGCGCTCCGAGGAAGCACAATCACCTGATGAGCGACACAGGCAGCGAGGACACCTTGCTGTACTACTCTGCGTCAGAAGAAGATCTGTCGGATGACGGCGACTACTTGACAGTTGTGAGGCAAAAGGGAAAGAGGAGAATCGTCACCGCCTCCTCGTCTTCAACAAGGACGACGGCGGCAGCAAAGGCCCATTACACGGCTCGATCATACCATCCTCTTCTTGCCCGAGACGCCGACCGACAACCTGAATCGGCTAAACAGGCAAGCCATATCTGTAACACTAGAGGCTCTTGCTCCAAAGGTGATCACGGATAGGAGAATTAACATCCGTAAGAACATTCTCGCGGTTGATGTCAAGAACAGAGCAGCATTGGATATCTTGAGTACAGTGAGAATGCTGGGCAAGATAAATAATACCCATATAATACCCCATAATACCACAGGACAGCAATACTATATCAGGTGGGATTTATGATGTCGGGTCAATCGACGACAATGATCTGCCTATTTTGGTCAAACCCGCCACAGCAGATATAACTATTATTGAAATCCGTCGCCTAGGCGATTCACGCTGTGTGAGGATAACTTTCAAGGGAGGTAGCTTGCCGTCCCACGTGAAAGTTGGATTTTTTCGTCATGCAGCGCGACCGTTCGTTCCAAGACCACTTCAGTGCCGTAATTGTTTGAAGATCGGGCATGTCACCGGCATATGCAAAAATTCGACCGTGTGCGCAAGATGTTCTGAGCAGCACAGCGCTGATGCTTGCCGTGCAACTCACTTCAAGTGTGCCAATTGCTCCGGTCCCCATGAAGCATCGTCGAAAGACTGCCCGAGACACAAGACAGAGCGGAAAGTCCTAAAACAAATGTTGAGAGACAACTCAACTCACAGAGAGGCCGCCGCCAATGTGCGACGGCGTAGTGTCCGCCGTCACCGTAGACGATCCTCGTCTACTAGAAATACTGATACCATCGCAAGACAGACGCTACTTCCTGAGGCTGGTGCTCCCAAGGCGCTCACCCACACTAACAACATGGTGTCTGATGAGGCAGTGAATACCTCTACTGCAAACGACTGGCCTGCACTTCCGACATTAAGTCATCCAGCCCAACAAAGGTCGATGGTGGACTACTGACGAACCAATGAGGCCACAGATCACGTGCGAGGTCAAGACAAGCAAGTAATCTCCGTAATAAAATCTCTAATGAAAGTAATTCGCGTGTTGATAAATGACATGCAGACGCCATCTGCTCGAGGTGTACTACAAGTGTTGGACGGCCTGGATCCGGTTCTTGCGAGCCTCGAGTAGCAAGCACAATGGCTCTACCGCGTCAGCCATTATTCAGACAAATCAAGGAAGCATCTATTATGCAATGGAATGCCCGTGGCCTGAAATCCCGCAGTGATTTTCGCCTTACGTTTTCACCAATCGATTCCCCATTGTTGTCGTCTGTGAATCGAAGCTACAGAAACCCGTCCGGATCTCGGGCTAAGAACCTCATGTGTCATGGACTTGTACTGACATTAGCAAAGTGATCATCTACATACGGTGTGAACTGACTTACGTTGTTCATCCAGTGCGGCCACATGACGCTAATCAGTATTTGTGTTTGACCGTGAAGAAAACAAAAACTTGCGTTTACTTTAGTGGGCGCTTACCTTTCTCCATCAAGTCGTTTCGATAGGCAGAGACTGAGTGACATTATAGATAGCATACCTGGTCCATGGGTCGTTGTTGGGGACTTCAACGCGCATCATTCACTTTGGGGAAGCAACAAGATAAATTCCAAAGGAAGAAACATCGTGTCCTTTGCTTGCGACCATGAACTTTGTTGTCTAAATGATGGCAGTCCCACGTTTCTGCGCGGCCGGACGTACAGTAGTTGTTTAGACTTAGCATTTGTTTCGCGATGCCTCACTCACTGCGTCCATTGGTTCGCAGATATAGAAACCAACGGAAGCGACCACATTCCTACCTACCTGAAGATCAAAGGCCTCACCAAATCCGTTCCATCAAATTTTAAACAAACAATAGATTGGCCCGTGTTTAAATCACTTATGGAAGACGCATGCCACGAAGGCATTTCGTCCACGCTAGAATTTGAGATCGCCAATGCTATGCAGGATGCTATGCGCACATTTCGGCCTTTAGAGAAATACACAGATTTTGATTCGGAAATACAGAGCCTCCGTGCAATCCGCCGGCGAGCTGAGCGATGGTAAAGACGGACTAAATCATTCTACGACCTCAGAGAGGCCAGACGCATTCAAAAGAAAATTCAGCGTCACCTTGCTGTACTGCAAAATCAACGCTGGAAATCATTTTGTGAGTCTCTAGACCCGCGTAAACCTCTGTCGGTTGTCTGGAGAACAATCCGTGGACTTCGAACAGCTCCTCAACAGCGTCGTCCATTTAAGTCTCTAGCCCTACATCAAGGACGCCGAGAAGTCGAGGTAGCCGAAGATTACTGCGCAAGGATCGCGGGTCCGGCGCTCACGTATTCACCTTGCGCACCTATTCCCATTGTGCCCCCTTGCTCCCGAGATCCTTGTATAGACGCTGCTTTCTCCATCGAAGAACTGGAGGCCGCACTTGCTGGGTGCAGGCGATCTTCGTCAGCAGGACACGATCGCATCACATACTCTGCGCTTGCAAACCTTGGTCAAGAGGCCATAGACGCCCTTCTTGGCCTATACAACGCATCATGACATGACGGCCTGGTCCCTACAACGTGGAAATCCAGTCGGCTTGTTCCACCCCTGAAGGCTGGCAAATCTCCGTTGGAATTGTCATCTTACCGTCCAATAGCACTGGTCAGCTGTGTCGGCAAGGTAATGGAGATGATACTTACACGGTAAGAATGGTACTTGGAATATTACAACGTGTATCCAGAGGTAATGGCCGGGTTTCGACGTGGCCGCTCGTCAATAGATAGCGTTATCGACCTGGTAACATACGTACAGCACCAGAAACATCTGAAACGAATCACTGCGGCCATATTCCTTGATGTTAAAGGTGCATACGACAATGTAGATCATCATGCAATTCTGGACGCCTTAGAAGCTGTAGGGATTGGTGGACGCACCTTTCGCTGAATATGCAACTATTTGAATGGAAGATCTTTCTTTATTTTGACTGAAGACGAACCAACGCCATCTAGCTATACCAGTCGTGGTGTACCGCACGGCGGAGTACTCAGCCCTACCCTTTTCAACCTGGTGCTCGTTGGTCTCGCTGATTCGTTACCGCAAACCGTTCAGCTCTCCGTATATGCAGACGACATTTGCATATGGGCTTCAGGCGCGACGCATGTACAAGTCCGCGCACGACTTCAGAAAGGCTCAACGGCTGTGTTAACGTACCTAAGAAGACAAGGCCTGGAGCTTTCCACTGAGAAATGTGCACTCGTTGCTTTTACTCGCAAAGCGATGGCCCCGTATGCTTTGCGGATTAATGACCAAATTACATGATATAGACGAACGCACCGATTTCTTGGCGTCATCATTGATAGAGACTTGTCTTGGAGCCCTCACATCTCGTACATGACAAAGCGTTTGGCCGCCATTGTGGACCTTCTTGCGTTTCTCGGCGGGAAGTCCTGGGGCGCAACAGTACCGTCAATGTTGCAACTATATAAAGCACTGTTTTTGGGCTTCCTGCGGTACAGCTTACCTGTACTAGGAAATACTTGCACTACGAATATTCGCAAACTCCAGAGCGTGCAAGCCCAAGCACTCAGGACTTGTCTCGGTGTTCCCAAAACTACGTCATCGATTGCGACAGTGGCCATAGCCAGAGGCGCTCCTTTGACAGTCTACATTGATACGGATCTCCTGAGAGTGCACATCCGACACCTGACTCAGATTCCCTCACACCATCTTGCTTGCTTGCCAGCAAAAAGGCCACTTTCAACTTTTGCTAAAACTATTGTAAGACATCAGTCCTACTTGCCATCAGAATTTACGCCCGCTACACGATTGTCAGATCCATTATGGTGTCTGTACCGGCCGCAAGTGCAACTGACAATTCCAGGAATCAGAAAGAAAGCTGGAGCGCCATTGCAAGCTTTGATACAAGCAACTTTGGAGCACATTCACAACGTGCACAGATTCCGGCAACAAGTATACACAGATGGTTCAGTAAAACTCAACAGCTCTCCTCCTGCAGTCATCATCCCGGCACAATCTGAGGAAATCAAATTAAGAACTTCATGTGTGACCACATCGACGGGCGCAGAACTCGCGGCACTCCGTGCTGCACTTGATTTCATTAAGCAGAAGCCACCGCAACAATGGACAGCCTTTAGTGACTCCAAGGCAGCCCGTCAGTGCATACGAAGCCCAATGCGCCACGGACCCAATGAACAACTGGCCTCAGAAATTCGGCACATATATCATCAAAGCCATGACAAGGAACACAACATAATCTTTCAGTGGCTTCCAGGACATTGTAACATCAGCGGGAATGACCACGCCGACGAAGCCGCCCGATCTGCACATGGAAGTGGTCAACGAGTCGTCATTCCGCTTTCGCGAACAAACGCTGCGGCTCAGCTGCGATTGATGTTCCGTGAGTGTACTTTGCCCCTGTGGGACTCGAATGTTTTCACAATGTGTCGGTTGCGTTCGTTGTCTCCGGACATGCAGATGCACCTCCCACCTGGATTACCACGACGTGAACAGACCATGCTCTACCGTCTGTGGCAGGGCGTTGCCTTTAGAAACTCATGCTTTCCTCTTAGGAATGGCCAACAGCCCCACGTGCGACACATGTAACATCGACGAGACGCTCGCACACATCATCTGTGTCTGCCCGCGATTCAATGCTGAGAGACAAGTGATGTGCAGAGTACTGGACCAGTTGGACAATCGTCCACTTTCAGAACTAAAAGCTTTAGGCCAATGCTCCGAAAGAACATCCGCGTTGAAGGCCTTACTCGCGCTATTAAGTTTCTTGTGGTCCACGGGGCTTCCCGACAGACTCCAAGAATGCCGCCCCCTACCGCTCTGTAGTGTACGCGCTTTGTTAGTGCTTGTCTCCCTTTCTTTCAATCTCCCCCTTCCACTCTGTTCCTCTTTTTATCCCCCTTAACCCTTCCCCTTGCGCAGGGTAGCCAACCGGAACTACCTCTGGTTAACCTCCCTGCCTTTCTCTGCATTATTTTCTATCTCTCTCTCTCTCCCCTTTGACAAAATTTTAACGAGGGAGCACACATATCCGTGCTTTTTGAACTGAGCGTTCGTGGTTGTTTTATTGAGTGCTGTTCTGTCTTACGTTTTGTTTGACTATACTACTACAGGTGACAAAAGATGGACGGCGTCGACTTGAGACGACAGCATCGCTTTATTTTCTGTATCACTGAAGCAATTAATTATTTAAATAATTAATTGGATAGCCGTTGTGTTCTCTTCTCTTTACACGCTTTCCATACGTTTTTTTTTTTTGTAGCTTGTCTGACATATCTCGCTTCCGACGGTGCAGTGGTGGACGCAACCGGCAAGCCAGCTGATGGCCTTCTGGAGGGCACATTGGCCTTCCTTGGCGCCTTCGACGAATGCCTGGATACGGTCGTCTGGGACGAGCATGACAGCTCGCGGCTCCTGTTCCAAGGTCGCTACTGCACTGCCCAGGTGGCGCCTAAATTCACTCTCCGGGACCTATTCCACAACGAGTCCCAAGCCCACAAGGAGCTGGCTACCTACCTGCCGAAGAAAGCCGTGAGTGTCAACAGATTGGCAGTGAAGTGATGCAAACTTTTTGGCAACATGCGCCGTAGAGAGAGTCATCATCATCATCATCAACATCATCAGCAGCAGCAGCAGCAGCAGCAGCAGCCTGGTTACGCCCACTGCAGGGCAAAGGCCTCTCCCATACTTCTCCAACCACCCCGGTCATGTACTAATTGTGGCCATGTTGTCCCTGCAAACTTCTTAATCTCATCCGCCCACCTAATTTTCTGCCGCCCTCTGCTACGCTTCTCTTCCCTTGGAATCCATTCCGTAACTCTTAATGACCATCGGTTATCTTCCCTCCTCATTACATCTCCTGCCCATGCCCAATTCTTTTTCTTGATTTCAACTAAGATATCATTAACTCGCGTTTGTTCCCTCACCCAATCTGCCCTTTTCTTATCCCGTAACGTTACACCTATCATTCTTCTTTCCATAGCTCGTTGCGTCGTCCTCAATTTCAGCAGAACCCTTTTCGTAAGCCTCCAGGTTTCTGCCCCGTACGTGAGTACTGGTAAGACACAGCTGTTATAAACATTTCTCTTGAGGTATAATGGCAATCTGCTGTTCATGATATGAGAATCCTTGCCAAACGCACCCCAGCCCATTCTTGTTCTTCTGATTATTTCAGTCTCATGATCCGGATCCGCAGTCACTACCTGTCCTAAGTAGATGTATTCCTTTACCACTTGCAGTGCCTCACTACCTGTCGTAAACTGCTGTTCTACTGTTAAACATTACTTTAGTCTTCTGCAGATTAATTTTTAGACCCACCTTTCGGCTTTGCCTCTCCAGGTCAGTGAGCATGCAATGCAGTTGGTCCCCTGAGTTACTAAGCAAGGCAATATCATCAGCGAATTGCAAGTTACTAAGGTATTCTCCATTAACTCTTATCCCCAATTCTTCCCTCTCCAGGTCTCTGAATACCTCCTGTAAACATGCTGTGAATAGCATCGGAGACATCGTATCTCCCTGTCTGACGCCTTTCTTTATTGGGATTTTGTTGCTTTGGTTGTGGAGGACTACGGTGGCTGTGGAGCCGCTATAGATATCTTCCAGTATTTTTACATACGGCTCATCTACACCCTGATTCCGTAATGCCTTCATGACTGCTGAGGTTTCAAGTGAAGAGTGAGAAAGTAGAGAGAGTGAGAAAACAATAACAATGATACAGGCAAAATGGGTCGAAATGTCCAGAACCTTAAGTGCGCCATTTTACACGTGAGAGAAGGATGACGTAGAAAGTGAGATGATTCTCAGAGAAGGCGAGAACTGTGCAAGCACATTCGTACGAGAGAGCAAATCATCGCACGAACTTGACTTGAATCCTGAACGAGCACTTAGAACTATTTGGCTCAACATCACTGTTCTTTTTAGTGGCACGAGCATCGAATGACGCCTATTGCCTCTTGCGCAGCACTTCCGGTTCACCTCCTGAGACGACCGGGGACCAGGTTGAAAATGAATCAGAAAAAATGAGAAAAACGTTAGTAGAGTACAAAATTTATGGGTTTCATTATAGATATGATATCAGAGCATAATTTTAGTTACAAGTTGCGTTACTGAAGTGTCTGGAATAATTAGAATTAATTAGAAATCACTGTGACGACCGGGGACGAAATTCAAAATAAATAAAAACAAAAAATTTTACTGTGCAAAATTCATAGGTTTCATTATAGATATAATATCAGAGCATAAGCTTAGTTGCAATTGAGTTACTGAAGTGTCTGGAATAATAAAAATTAGCTAGAAATCACTGATTGCCGCCCACCAAAGCACAGTATCGTAGACTTTAGAGACCTGCCACGGGAGCACTTTGGCGAAATTCCTGAAAACCCGGAAGTATAAAGCGCACGTAATGACGTCACTGATGACGTCGCACACTTAACGTAGCATGATATTTAACCGGCTAATTAAAGGAAAACAGTTGCCTCCGAATTCTGTTCGTGCGTTGCGTTCGCCTAAAGTTAACCTAAGGAACACCAATGACGAGGTGCGAGTACCACTAAGTGACACCTACATCAAATATTAGGGTCGCCTAGCATTCTTCTTTTTTCTATTGCTGTTGCGTTAGCAGAGGTAGAGGCTGCGCAAAGACGGATTATATTGAGTGATTCTCAAGCCACTACTGATGTCATGGAAGAATATAAACACAGAGGCGCCGTTTACCCATCAAGTGGGTTAAACACCGAAAAAGGAGACAATACCCAGCGTAGCGAATCTTTTCATCTATGGCATTTCACTGGATACCAGGTAACTGAAGTATTCCAAGCAACACTTGAGTCGTTGCAACTGTAAGACAGGGGCACGAAAATGACAAAAAAAAAACGCACGTCCCGCTTTCGCGTATAGCCAAGTCAACCTGCTGCTGTGAAAGTTTTCGCGGCGACTTAGCTTGAGTACCTGGTTTGATCAAGGGTCGACCCGATCTGAATTATTGTTGATCGTCGCTTACATTAAACTGCTTACGGAGTCAAACCTTGCGAATAATAAAAATTGCGTAGCTTAATTGCATCGACTGCGATTAGGTACAGCCCGTACACGGCACTTTTTTGTGAGAGAGACACCGCGTTGTGGAGTGCGCAGTGCCAATGCTGATGCGAACCCGAAGATGCTCACACCTCTACCTCGAGTACCCACGGCACGATGCTGCGATGCGAAGACTGAGGTGTAGTAGTATACGGATGAAGGGTCGTCGTACATTCATCATAAACAATAATAAACAAATAAAAAACAAGGCCTTTGACTAAAAATTGTTATGTAAAATCGCTTGTCGCTAGAAAATTCTTGAAAAGGAAAGCAAGATAATAGCTTTATCTGGAGTCATTGTGAACAATTCCACTGCTATAGCAGATTAACATGTAGGACGCATATTTGTTGTACGTTTCATCAGCAGTTATGAACGGCAACATACAATACAGTTCCTTTTGTCCACTCAACTGCGAAATTCAATGTTCCAGAAATCTTCTTAGCACTTTCATTCTTTTGCATAACTTCCAGTGTATGTTCATGCTCCTAGACTGTATTCAATGTTTATTTCTTTCGAGTGGGGTGTGTGGCAGGAAGGGGGAATATTTGTCTTTTGCTCTTTTTTTTCTGTCACGAGGAGTAACCGGTGCCAAAAAGTGTGAACTTTTTATTTAAATTCCTTTAACAAGACAAAATAGAACAAAGTTGAAGACAAGACCTTCAACGAGAAAACGTCCGCCACGTGCGAATGTGATAGGGGACGGGGAGCAGCCTTTGATGTAGCGCAGGCGTTTTTTTCTTTTCTTTTCGAACCAAAGAAGAAGCACGATAGAGGGGTCGAGGCTGATAGTGTGATGAAGGACGGAGATAAAAATCATGCTGCCTCCGGTATTTTTTTCTTTTTTTAAGGTATTCTTTTTTTTCTTAAAACGGTACGTCCCTTTCGTCACTTAACGTCTATCGCAGTCATCGACAGCCTGTTCAGTCAATCTCCATGCTCGGAGCAGCCTTTGCTAATTCGTTCCACTGACACTTGAAGGACGTGGTATTTGTTAGATTTCGCACACTTTAAAGAGAGGCTGGAAAAAAATTTACAGAGCAGTTATCCTAGCATGGCTGTAATAATAAGATGCTTCTGAACAAGCACTACAACTTTTGGACTGAAGATTTCTTGCTAGAGTTACTATTCAATGAGTAACGTAAGCAATCTTTGTGAAGTACTCAGCTTGGTGGATTGGAAAACATATTATGACAGGATCCATATGGCTCAGAACAATACTGCGCCTGTTCGACAAGCGTAGCGCCTATGCTTTCTTTCTTTAAATGCTTGGCCCAAATTAGATGAAACAACCTGTATATTTCGCTATTTTCAAACTGTCCCAATGGACATGTTTTTTCGGGAATACTGCCGCACCATTCTCATATTAGTAGCCCAGCAATTTGACACTTCATTTCTTCAATTTAATTTGCTTTGCTTGAAATGGAGTAGAAAGTGTCGTCTTCAGTAATAAAGTGTGGTCGGAGGAAGATTACATGTAATTGTCTGAAGTGCATTCTTTAGTGTGCATGTAGAACTTTTGAGAAGCATTTATTTCACATCTATCGACTCCAAGGCTGCTTTGACAAATATACTCACCGCACTCGTAAAGCTCCCACATTTTAGCCTTTTTATCACCCCATCAAATTATCACATGCAGCGCATCTCGTTAGGAATATTGTTGCTTGAAAGCACGGTAGCGAAGCTATTTACAGGGTGTATTTACAAGGCTATCATGCACTGGCCAACATGGAAGCCAACCAACATCCATCGAAGAACGTCGTCGTCATCAGTTCTTATTTTGTTATAGCGCAAGCTTGACACGGAAAACAGAAGGCACATCTGACACACACACAGAAACAAGAAGTGTGTATAGCTTCTTGCCTAGCACCAGTGCTAAGTAATCTGTTTTTAACCAAACTTGACAAAGACCTGTCACAGCGCCTTCACGGATCTAAGGTTGTAAAAGTTTTTAGATATGTTGACGACTTTTTAGTTCTAATTGACTGTTCATCCGCTTGTTTTACTAATGAATGTGCTCCTGTTTTTACCACTATTCGTGACTGTCTAAATCCACCAGAAGTGACCTTTGAAATGCCATGTGACGGGAGGATTAGATTCCTTGACATCAAGTTTGTGCTCACCCATAACGAAACCTGCTGGTGTTACGAACCTAGGGCAAGTAAGCCACCTTTACCATTTCATTCCGCGCCTACAAAGCTTGTGAAGTGGGGAATCGCGAAGATGTGTTTCAGCGAAGCACTGAAAAAATCATGCCAACACCTAATGCACGATAGCTTCGAACGGCAAGCCTCGCGTTTAAGCTGCGCTGGTTACCCGAGCCACGTGCTTGTGTCAGTCGCAGAAGGACTGCTTAAGAAGGCGCAGCAAAGCAGTTCGGAGCAGGTGCTCGTGTCGAGCACTGACATGAACAAAAGAAACGTTGCCGTCATCCCCTACATACACGAGTTCTCCCATAGAATAAAGAATATTGCTGGAAGGAGCGGCATCAACGTTGTGTTTTCGGCACCTAATAAATTGGTCAGCCTCTGTAAAAACACAAGGCAAGAAAGAACCCCACGTAGTACATGCGAAAAAGAACATAAAAACAAATTCGTTGATTGCATCGCCGGTGTGGTATATCGTATTCCTCTCGGGTGTGGACGATCCTACATCAGTCAAACAGGCAGATGCATAAATTACAGGCTACGAGAACACAGTAACAAAGTTAACAACGTGGCCGCTGACGGCTTCCTTGCCATCTATTGCCAGAGATGCAAGTGCAAACCAAGATTTAAAGAAACAGTCATCATGAGTAGAAGCAGGAGTGAAATGACGCGCTTGATAATAGAAGCCGCAGACACATATCAACATTCGGCGACGCTTGCGTCAGTAAACGTTCCATTTCATTATCTTCAAAAGAGCTGAATTATCTTTGTTCGCGTTGAACGTGTACATGTCTGTGAATATGTGAGTCAAGAAACTGCTTACGTATGGTTCCCAGTTTATATTTTTTTGTTTATTTTTCCAAAAGTGTTACACGTGCTGTGGATTGTACCAACAATCCTCTAGTGCTATCCTTATCGTCGTCATCAGATCAGCAATGGCCGCTTATGGGTACGTCCCACTAAATCCAAGGGTCAACATAATCGTCTTCAAGTGGCACAATAGCATGACCCCCGGCAGCAGAAGCGCCGGCCCGGCGCTACTAAAGGACCCACATCAGAGGAAGGGTGGTAATGCTTGAGTTTTGAAACGTGGACGACGTCGCTGGACAACGGAACGAAAGATGTAGTTGGACTAACGGACACAATATAATAAAGTGAAATTTGCGTGCAATCTCTCAGCCTCGGTGCCAGGCATACTCGCGGGCTTACTCGATTAGCTATCTTTTCCTCCTCGGTAGCTAAGCCGCCTAATACACCGAAAAAAGAAATTGTGGTTTCGTGTTCAACTATATTCGACGTCGCGGGTATTCGCAAAGGCCCGCGACATCGTGTTTAGCAGAGCAACGCCAAAGCCACTGGACTACCGCGGCTGGTGCCTAAACCTTCGCATGCGGAGGTCTAGAGGTCTGCATGGTAATGGTGCCACTAGCCAGCCGCGTTTTGAAAAAACGTAAAATGCAAGACCGCCCTCCATGCGCATCTCGACGCGCATTAAGAAACGCGAGAAAGTAAAAATCACACCGTTGATTTTTACTTGATTCCCCCCTTGATTCAGAACAACAGGCCTACACTAAACATGCAATAATACAAACCCGTCGACGCATGTGAGCATCAGCTTTTCGAAGCGTCTAAAGAAACCTCACGGGTTATTTTTTTTTCTTTTCTGCACGCAGATGCTGAAAAATGCGCTGCGCATTCCAGGGAACCATGTGATTTTTCGGGTTGGCCTCTGCGTTCCTTCAACATGTTCCAAGGACGACATTGAACGAATGGTAAAATACAGTGAGTATGCAAGCAGAATTTCTTGGTTGTTCGAATGCAGAAAGCATTTAAACGTTTATGTGGAGACACTCTTTGAACTTCGCATGGGTGCAGTCAGGTACTTGCTAGACATTTCTTAAACAGACAGAACCGACGATATTGTACAGTGCTAGCGCTTAGAATCGCGTGTTACGTTCTGCCCAATTTATCCTTAGCGCAGGTGAAGGTAATTCACACCTAATGCGTGTTCCTACTGCATCGCGAACGGCCTACAGCAACGATTATATTCAGAGAGACAGCCGTGATAAAGAAACGAATGGATGCTAACCCAAGAATGCTAACCCAAGTAGGCAACCCTGTTCGAGGGCAGCATGTTGCAGACATTGAATAAATTTTGGAGGACGCTTGAGCTTCGCCTTTAAGAGTGGTACGCGGTAGCATTCAAACATCCCTGGCTGCTTGTCACGCTTCCCGGCAACGGCAGCTTTCCCTTTGTTTCTCCACCTCCGCACCCCGCTGCCACAGATGGGCGGAGGCGATCGCCACGTGGATGGTGTTGTTGTTGCAAGGAACCGAACCGTGCGCTCCGCTCTATGAATGGTAGAAACGCTGGAAAAGCTGTCTGAGTTTCCGTCATGGGTTTCCTACGCTCTCATTTCTGTAAGCTGTACGTAACTCCTACTTTACGACTTCTCTGATGCATTGTATTTTGAGAAATTTAATTAGTTCAGTAATGTGTATATGCGCCGCGCGGATGGCCTGCGTGGTTCGGAATGCGTGGTTGGGAATGATTTTTCGCTCACAAGACAGCCTGTGCCGGCGCCGGACGCCGACACCGAATATTTTTTGCGACACCGGGCCTTAACGCAATCGAGTTAATATGGAAAAGCAGAGGTAAAAAAAACAAAGTAAAAGAATCAAGTACGTGCTGCGTTCACACAACAATCTTAAATGCTGTTCTGCAGCCTTACATACGGAGAACTGCCTTTAACGTTGTTGTAACAACATAAATAATTTAATTTGAATCCAAATCCATGCAGTATTGTCCGAAACGTAGAATTCAGTAACAATGTTGCAGACAAGACGACAACGACTGAGAGGAGACGGTACAGTTAAGCGACTGTTATTTCGTGGTTTTAAGGAGATAATGTATCTGTGTCGCCATCAGGGCTTGCATATTATCATTCCGCCTTGATTTTACCCCTTCGGCGATGTCTTGCATAGGTATCTTAGTTGCGGGGCATCTCGTTAAAGGACTGTGGGAGTTCTTGGCGCTGTTGCCGAGTTCTTGGCGCGGTTGCTATTTTTTTACGTAGAAAGTTGAAGAGAGCGTGTTTATTTTGTTTTTTTATTTCACGCCACCTAATTATTGCTTTCTTGTATTTGGCAGCCGTGAAACACATGGACATGAAAGCCGAGGTGACGGAGTGTTTGCAGAAAGAGAAAAAGCCGCTATCTGTTATCCAGATTACTGTCATGTGAGTAGTCACCAGCCGGCCAACGAAAGCTTTGTTCTCATTTTCTTGATAGGACAATAATTTGATATAAACTCATGCACAACTCATGAAGTGCGACTGCAATTAGTGCGCCTGTTTTCAGCGTGGAAACAGCCTTAATTGCGTGAAAATATTTGGGTTGGTGGTTCAGACAAGCTTCATTTCAACTTACGATAGGCCCATCACGATCAGTGCAAGAATGGATACAGTACTCTTTTTGCTGGAAGACGGGAAAAAATTGACTAGCCATCCTGACCCTGCGAAAGTGAATGTCCAGCGAAGCTGTTGAAAACCACCACTACAAACGTTGAGGGGGGCATAGAATGATTTATTGCTTTAAAGTAATGGTAGCAATGGTAATTTAGAGTAATTAGAGTAATGGTAATCCTGACAGCACACCGCCGCTTGTCGTATTGCCGTTCTTTTTTCCCTTTGCCATTCCCTGTATTCACGCTGCTCCTCGGTAGCCCTAACTATGCGTTGCCTACCCATAGCGGTGCACGCTGCAACAACAATGAAATCAGTTGCTAGGCTGTTTCGTTTATATACAAAAGGCTAGGGACGTCACTTCCACGTTGCAAGCTGCCGTCGCCGCGGCAGCTTCCGCAACCGTAATCTTTACCGGGACACAGTATGTGGAGGGCGCTACGTGCTTTGCATTGTTATCATAAGGCATTATCATAAGGCATTATCATCAATTATGTGGTTTGGATGCTTGTTTTGTGCTTGTTCTTTATTGAAACGTATGCTGTTCTGTACATTATATGCGTGATTACAAAGAATGTAGGCACTGTTCACTTCGCATTGCTGAGTGCTTGGAGCCTCTGCCTTACGGGGGTACGAGTCACTCCTGTTGGCCTGCACTGCCGCCGGCATCGGTCCATTTTTTGCTAACGGACGCAAAAAATGCCGACGACCGAGAGGCTAACGGCTTCGCTGTAAAATTTATGAATAGCTCGAAGGTAGTTCCGGCTATATAAACAGCGTGAAAACGTTCCTGAAGAAAATGCAACGGATGGAATACAGTTCATGAAATTACCAATGGCAGCGCAGTAGACAGCAATTTCAAGAATGTTGTTGCAGTAAGAGATGATCGACGGTAAAAGGGAGTGCACGCTGTCTTAAAAAAAAAAAAGCTAAGATGCCAACGGCCGACTTGCTTGACTGTTGGCGAAATGTCTCGCTGCATTTTTGTTCTTAGAGAGGGCTTTGAAGGGTCACAGAAAACGTGAACCTTACACTAGAAATAATTCTCCGCTGCGAAGGTGGTTGCAGGTTTGACTCAGTGATCAGACGAGTGCATTGAAAGCGCTCACAGTTTAACTATTGTGAGCCATCTACGCGATTTACTTCTTAAGAAAGACAGTATATTTTTGTATTTTTGAGAACCGCGTTACAAAAAAGAGTATGGGCTTTACGTGCCAAAACCACGATTAAATTATGAAGCAAAGCGTATTTTAGGGACTCAAGATTAATTTTCAACTGTGGGAGTTATTTAACGTGCACCTAAACACACGAGTGTTTTTACATTTCGCCCCCATCAAAATGCGGCCGCCGCGTACGGGAATCGAACCCACCAGCTAGTGCGTAGCAGGACAACGCCATAGCCGCTAAGCCAACGCGGCGGGTTGTTGACAACTGCGCGAGACATGAGGTTCCCACGTAAGGTTACATGTAAGACTGAGTGCCAAGTGCACTACCTGATCATATTTGCCTTTTTCTGTGTTTGCGAGCGTATGTGTAAAATTTAATGACTCTCTGTCCTATAAAAAAGGTGATCCATTTGATTTTTCTTATATCTTGCTCCGTCCATCGAGTCAGGAACAGATCGATTACAGTGAACTATGAAGTATCTGATTATCTAATGTATTACTTCGGCAACCTGAAAAGCACTGAATAATGGAATGTACTTATTTGTGTTTAGCATGCATAGCCAATATATTTAGCGGTGGCCTGCAGGCCAGGCATGAGACGACTAAATAGCGCCATTTAAAACGCAGGCCACTCAAGGTAGAGAGCGTGCCATGAGAACTGAAATTAATATAGCCAGAAATTAGGATGAGATCACCACAGCGCTTAAGCATGAAGCATAAGGAGAACCGCGAGGCGCCTGAATTTTCGTTAGAACCATATGAAGTCGGCAGACAATGATACCGACGAAAGTATACGGGAATTCAAAATAATACTTAAATTGGCGTCAAAATTCAGTCTTAATAAATAAAAAAAAATTCTGGCTCTCCCATAATCGAGAGTAGATGTAAGCATGAAATGGCAACCGGTGAAGCAGATTCCTTGGAGATCATACCAGCCACAGTCTTAAAATGAGTTAGTGAATGTTCGCAACGGCGCACCCCACCACAGCTCACCGTGCTACGCCATACAGTGCGCTGGTCCATATGGACGCTGCCTGGCTAGAAGAAGAAACCCGGCTAAAGGCTACACGGCAGGTAGCGAAAGAGGCCAGAGAGAGCACACTGCCCAGCTAGAAGAGGAATTAATTGAATTCTGGGGTTTTACGTGCCGAAATCACGATTTGATTATGACGCACGCTGTAGGAGGGGACTCCGGATTAATTTTGGCCACCAGGGGATGTTTAACGTTCCCACAATGCGCGGGACACGGGCGATTGTGCATTTAGCCTCCATCGAAATGCGGCCCCCGCGGCCGGGATTTGATCCCGCGACCTCGTGCTTAGCAGCGCAACACCATAATCGCTAAGCCACCGCGGCGGGTAGAAGCACCTGAAGGAAGGCGCCTAGCAGCGTGGCGCCATCTCTCGAGGCGACGCAAAATCCGCGTCGCGGGACTGGCGGAGCGCTGGCCCCAAAAGATGACAATAAAGTGTATGGTGCCCTGTATCTGCCTTTTGAACGTCGCTACTGGAAATGACAAGTAAAACTTCAGGGTACTATAGAAATTACAGCATTAAGGATATTGTGAACAAACATTAGGAAGAACTCGGAAGCACTATTTTTTTTTACTTGTTGGGGCAGTAACTAGCGTATGTAATTCGATTCTGTAGAAAGGGTTGGGGGCAGAGACCGCATTTTCTTAAGTTTTTACTGGTTGCAACGATGATCTCGTTTTGTTCTCGCAACTTGCCCTCTCAAGTGAAGGATTTTCATTGGCAATACTAGTGGGGCATTCTACCTACAAGATACAGGCTTGAACGATGGCATATGGTAGCGAATGGTAACTGCATGCATTGCACACAAACGGAGACCGACGCGCATGTGGTAAAAAAGTGCGTTGTAGCACGCACCTTCTGGAAGCTAGTTGCAAGGATGTTCGGAATATCCATCGTGCGGCCACCACAGCGCCGAAATCGGTTTGCGAGTTTCGTCTACTACAGCGCTAGCTGCGTTTTGTGGTGCTTCCGCAACATTGCAGAACGATCTCGGCAGTAAAATATGGCAATGTACCCCAGAATGCGAAAACTACGGGTGATAGTATGGGATCATCTTGAAGAACAGTTGGTCAGAGAGTTTCTTCGCCGCTGCTTTACGCGGTACCTAACCGTCTCCCGAGGCAGTCTTTCTACAGGCAGAATTATGCTCAAATTCTGTTTGCCTAAGTTGAGATTATTTATTTGTATGTGCCCCGGGTGTCTCATTAATTCAAAGTTGACAATAAGGCTTTGGCGTGGGCGTTGTAATGATGTTTCTTGTTGTTGTTGTTGTTGTGTGTGGCAAAGCCAGTGTCAAGCAGACAACACATTTTATTTCATTTTCTATCAAGTACGATGTATTACATGCGCTTTACGTTCATACCATAGTTGTAAGCGTGCCTACAGGGGAATAAATTTCCTTGTTAACTTGCCCATTGAACGGCTCTGGCTTTTGGTTCAAGGTTGTCGACAAGGAAGCTAAAAGCATTTCATGTTTAAAAAGAAAAAGACGAGTGAAATAAAGAACAGCTCTGCCGCCGGTCGGAATCGAACCCGCATACTCCTCAAGGAGCGCGCGGTACTGAACTAGAGCGCGACGGCTGTCTATACGTCCACTTTCTTGGTATTTTCTTAATGTCTTTGTAACCAAGCCCTACGGTAAGTTTAGCCAGCCCCACTTGCGGCGATGGCGGTGGTTGTGGAACAACCGGCAAACCGCATGCTTCCCGCAGTACATCTTAGGAGCAGAAAACGTACCTTCCTCGTATGCTATATACCTCGTACCTATCTTTATGCACCTCGTATGCATATCTGCCTAGCTGGACCTACCTCTTATGCTCATTGTGACGGAGGTGTGATGGGGCGCTAAGAAGCAGACAGGCAGAGAGGGAATAAATAAACAGTTTATTGGGTCCAGTTGTCGGCCTCTAAAATAAGATACAGTTCGGCGGCGGTGATAGCACACAAATGCGGTTGGCGGTCCTCGAATCGGCCGTTTGCGTCTGGCGGCTTTTATGCTTGCCTCCCGATGCGGTCGCGGCGGCGAGGTAAATTGTAGAACGTCCCACAGTCGTCAGCTAGCGCGCCTGCAAACTTGTAAACGTCGGGCCTGTCTTTCCCGAAATGTTATAGAATAATGCCTGATATGATATCGCGAGCACGTCCTCGCTTGGCACCAGAAGTGCGATAAGTTAACAAAGCCGAGTAGCGAGAGTGAATTGAACTCGCGTGGTAATGTTCTATTACCCTTGCATGCAATGTTCAAGATTGCCATAGTCGAGACGTTTCTCTGTTCGTATCACTGGAACCGAACAACCTACTAGGGTGGCCAGAGGTAGCCAAACGCCCCAAACGGCCAGAGGTAGCCAAAGTCGTCGGCTTGCATTTATGCCTATCGCAAAGTGCAGTTTCGAAGGTCATTGATGCATGTTTCAAATCACCATTAAATTGTACAGCATTCTTCGTGCCGCACGGACTGAACAGGGGGAATAATGATATTGATATCTTTTCCGCAGAACTTTACTTGCCGCTTTCCTGTCGCTGACGATCATAGGCACCGTTACGGACATCACACTCAAGGAGCGACGTCATCCCAAGGCACCGGCTTCTGAGAAACATGGTGAAGATTTCATTACCTTGCCTGTGCATGTAGAAATTTTCGCGAAGGAATGTAGATGGTTTTGATTGCACCTGGAGCACTTATTATTGCAGTTGTGCAGTAGGCAATCAAAAATGAAGATCGCTGCATGTTGAAATGTTTCGGAAGTTAGCCATGAGACATCGCACAAAAACGGCACTTTACGAAAAAAAGCATCAAAGTCATCGGAAGATGTTAACTTACGTCGTGAGGCTCTTGCATTTTAAATGCGTAGCATTTCTAGTGTCTGTCTGTCTGTCTGTCTGTCTGTCTGTCTGTCTGTCTGTCTGTCTGTCTGTCTGTCTGTCTGTCTGTCTGTCTGTCTGTCTGTCTGTCTGTCTGTCTGTCTGTCTGTCTGTCTGTCTGTCTGTCTGTCTGTCTGTCTGTCTGTCTGTCTGTCTGTCTGTCTGTCTGTCTGTCTGTCTGTCTGTCTGTCTGTCTGTCTGTCTGTCTGTCTGTCTGTCTGTCTGTCTGTCTGTCTGTCTGTCTGTCTGTCTGTCTGTCTGTCTGTCTGTCTGTCTGTCTGTCTGTCTGTCTGTCTGTCTGTCTGTCTGTCTGTCTGTCTGTCTGTCTGTCTGTCTGTCTGTCTGTCTGTCTGTCTGTCTGTCTGTCTGTCTGTCTGTCTGTCTGTCT
The DNA here is from genome assembly GCF_038994185.2 of Dermacentor albipictus. Classification (NCBI taxonomy): domain Eukaryota; kingdom Metazoa; phylum Arthropoda; class Arachnida; order Ixodida; family Ixodidae; genus Dermacentor; species Dermacentor albipictus. Next base: position 74,567,590 of record NC_091821.1, read on the forward strand.
GTCTGTCTGTCTGTCTGTCTGTCTGTCTGTCTGTCTGTCTGTCTGTCTGTCTGTCTGTCTGTCTGTCTGTCTGTCTGTCTGTCTGTCTGTCTGTCTGTCTGTCTGTCTGTCTGTCTGTCTGTCTGTCTGTCTGTCTGTCTGTCTGTCTGTCTGTCTGTCTGTCTGTCTGTCTGTCTGTCTGTCTGTCTGTCTGTCTGTCTGTCTGTCTGTCTGTCTGTCTGTCTGTCTGTCTGTCTGTCTGTCTGTCTGTCTGTCTGTCTGTCTGTCTGTCTGTCTGTCTGTCTGTCTGTCTGTCTGTCTGTCTGTCTGTCTGTCTGTCTGTCTGTCTGTCTGTCTGTCTGTCTGTCTGTCTGTCTGTCCGTCCGTCCGTCCGTCCGTCCGTCCGTCCGTCCGTCCGTCCGTCCGTCCGTCCGTCCGTCCGTCCGTCCGTCCGTCCGTCCGTCCGTCCACCTGCCTACGTCTTGGTGCTCTCATGGTCATTTCTGTAACTTGGTAGGTACCAAAATTCTCATAGTAAGACAAGAGTGTATGACGAACATAAATGGTAGCTCATGCCATGACTATCATGACGTGTGTAATGTAGTTCATGAAACCATCATCTAGGTCTTGGTGTTGTCATGGTCGTTTCGTTAACTTGGTATGTACCAAAATTGGCATAGTATGACAAGAGTGTATAACAAACATAAACGATCGGTCATGACATGAATATAGTGACATGCGTGTCATGTAGGTCATGAAACATCCGCCTATGTCTTGGTGCTCTCATGGTCGTTTAGTCAACTTGGTAGGCTTACCGTGCACTGCTTCGCATAACATCGATTCCCACAGGGTGTGGGATCTGCCGGCTTTTCAGTCGCCAGAATATTTTCTCCTTTTGTCTTATATAAAGCATGGTACTCTTCAAGCCACAGCCTGTTTCAATAATTAAAAAAACGAGCTGTTAGTTGCCATAAATAAGGTTTTAATCAGCTCGGAGATGTGCTGAAAGTATTATAGTATAGCGTGCATGGGAACTGTGACTTGCGTTTGTTTGTTGTTCACATACCTTTGTTAATTCCACACGGCTAATTACTCTCTCGTTGTTTAAGTGTTTACCCGTTTCCTTTTTTTTCTTGCCGCCATGTATTAATTTTCACAAGCTGTAACATGTACATTTTATTACAATATTCCCCTTAAGGAAATGAAGGAGCCAGGGTAATACTGTTTCCAAATTCTCTATGCGGACCCGCGGTAACTCATTTATCTTACTTTATCGGCATTCACTTATGCCACATTGTCAATTACTCACTATGTGTGGTTGATGGGACACTATTGGCTTAGGGTGAAAAACATATTGCATCTCTGGGAAGAGGAATATATTAACGTATATTATACGGTATGCGTTCTTGCAGCACCAATTTCCCGCATCGTTACTTCTCGACTGAACAGCCTCTTGACGGGAAATTTAAATCATTTTCAGTGCGTGCGTGCGTGCGTGTGCGTGCGTGTGTGTTTGTTTGTTTGTGTTTGTGCGTGTGTGTGTGCGTGCGTGCGTGTGTGCGTGTGCGTGTGTGTGTTTGTGTGTGTTTGTGTGTGTGTGTGCGCGCGGGTGTGTGTCCCCTCTAATCGGGTAATCGGGTATCGGGTAATTTCTAAAAATTACCCGATACAGGGCAGCGCCTGGCCATATTTCGAGTGTCCTGTGTCGTCACTGCAGGCAGGTCCCTGGAGGCACTGCTCTGCTTCTCGGCGTACAGCAACGCGCGCAAGCTTTTTGCGCCGGAGGACAAGCCGGACAGCCTGCGGGCGCTCCACGGCATACGCTTCTTGTCCATGACGTGGATCATCTTCGGTCACAGCTACTTCTTCATCGAGCACGTGCAGCCCTTCCGTAAGCGCATCCACACTGAGTTTCATCATTCGACCACTGGCGGTTGTTGGTAGCAGTGTGACAAACTAAGCGGGCTCTTTGGCAATGAAGAGCTGCTGCCGGCATTCGTTGAGTTAAACACAGAGCCTCCGCAGCTGGCTGGGGAAGCTGGCATCCTTGTTTCGCTTCAAGTGGAACAGCTCGAGGTACACTCGAACGAGCAACCTCTTTGGGTGTTGCCCACTGTCCGTCTCTTGTTGGCTTAAGCCTTATATATCGAGGAGTGACGCTGCGTTCAGCAAAACGACCCTTTCTTGCACAAAATGGGCCTACAACGGTTTGGCCTTGGCCTGTGCATAAGGACACCTGCCGTACTGGTATTGTGAATTCACCTTGCTAGGCGGCTCAGCGGCTAGAAAATTTTGCTGATGAGCACGATGCATTGAAATATGCACTGTCTTTGCAAGGGCAGTTGCAAGTTTCATAAACTTTCTTAGAAGCGTAGTTTCGCTTTATATTCACATCATATATATGCCAAAATATTCTTGATCTAACATGTCTGGACTTTTCATCTGACGCACGCCGTGCAGGAGTCCGCCACTGATTCCACAGAGGCAGCTATATTGTCTACGCAGAAATTAGGATATAAGGAAAATATACTTAAGTCAGTTGCATAAGCTAAGCATCAAGATACGTGACTCCGTGAGCCAGGATCATTAAGCCGGTGGCGTGTAGTGTAATTTATCAACTAAAAGATGATGTCGAGGGCGACGTGGCGAGCAGAATTCTTTGTCATGATGATAAAATTATTTGCGGGTCTTCAATGCTCATGCTATGTGGTTCATTGCACTGTAAATTTGCTTTATGGGCGTGAAGCCTCGGAAAGCCCAACCGCACTATGTGTTCGAATGCAAATGCACATGATCTAAAGTTTAAAATATAAACGACACACGTGCTACTGGTGGCATATTATAAGAAAGCACTACTTCTCGTATACTATTTAAACTGTACAAAGTGCCATAATGTAGGTAGATAAATATTCACAAGCAGAGACGCTTGCTCAGGCTACTGCTGCTACTTCGTCTTCTTTTATTTTCGTTATCAAAAGGTACAGTGCGTACGAGCGATTAAAAGATATACAAGTGTTCATGCTGGGGAGACAACATTCTTCCTCAAAAAAAAGAAGAAAAAAAAGAATATTAGGCGGTTGAAATACCGAAATGAGCGTGTTTAGTTTGCGTGAATATGAAGTGAATGCAAATTTATTACATCAGGTCATTAACGTCGGTTTTCCGCAGGCGGGCTCTTCAACGGCCACGAGATGTACTCGGAAAATTTTTTCTTCTCCGGAATCATCAACTTCACGTTGGCCGTGGACTCATTCTTCTTCATTAGGTAGGAGCAAAATTGTGCGCCTTTTCCTTTGACCACATGGCAGTCCAAAACTCTACCAGTCGAACGTCAGGGACCCTTGCAAGAAAATAGTGCAATGAAATCGCGCATCTCCTCAATAAAGGAGAAGGAAAATGTCAGCAGAAAACAATACTGATAACTTGCCTCCGGGGGAGAAAACGCTGGCGACAAGTCGTTTCCTTCATTTTGCAGAACGCTAAAAGAATAGCAAGTGCTTCCAGAGCGTTGCAAAAGTTAGTCAAATTACATTAGTCAAATTGAAATAGCGTCCTTCGTTTCTTTGTGAGATCCAATATTTCCCCCTTTTTGCACCCCGAACAAAATTGATAAAAATCGGGTAACACCTGATTTTCCTCCAAAGTTCGCCCTTTCGCAAAGAGTAATAATAAGTGCACGTGTTACAAAATAACGAACGTTGCCCACCTTTCGCGAGAAAGTAGTCATGAATATAGCATATTGTTAATATCATTATTATACAAATATGACATATGCCTCGCTTTCACCTAACAAGCGAAAACTGGCGTATATAAAAATATATGCTCAGCGCATGCAGGCCCCAATTGAACAAAAGCATGTTGCTATTAAATGGTCATATTTACAAAAAAACGACGACGGCGAATTGCGTCGCATTTCCCGCACGTCCAATACGTGTAAATGGCTGTAATGCACTGAGAATCGAATTAACCAAGCGCTGACGTTGCTGTGCATTGCGAATGGTAGCTGCGCTATTAAAAGGATGTTTACCCAAATACGTACGTTATGTTCAAAATTTGGCTGACTCGTCTAGTTGGTATTCCACAAACGTTGTTGCAACAACGTTTACTGGGAACGAGTAGAACAGGGCGACACTAAACAGGGACTAAATGCCGAACAAGTCCTCCCTCCCTCTAGGATGGGCGAAAAAATGCTTCCAATGCACGTGACGATGAACGTCAAGAAGTACAAATGTTTGTAATATAATAAAAAGCACCCCACCTCCTATACGAAGCATGTCCGTGGGAACTACTTTTTGTACCTTTCTTCTTTGCTGAAAGATATGAACAAAATGAAGACGGGATCGCCAGATCCTTTCTTCTTTGTTGTTTTTGTTTGTTTGGTTTCTTTTAAATCTGTTAACAATGCTTACCAACGAGGATGTGCGGAGATGAGTTCGTCACATGATTTGCAAGCAGCTCTATCTTCCATTACATGTCCTTGTGAGTGAACGTTTGTGTTAAAGGGATACTATTGATATTTAGTGCTAATGGTTGCTAATAAAAATCACGAACTTTGGGCTGTCGAACAACGAAACCCCCGATATCTCACAGTTTTTCTACCAGAGAAAAAAAAAAGAATACCAATTTCCTCCCGATTTTTACTTTCAATAATGCCACCCTATGTTTACCTCAAATTTCAAAAAAATATAAAATCAGAAAATGAAGGACATTAAATATAAAGGTCAACTTTCTTATCTTCGAGGCCTTCTGTTGCACTTAGACAAAAAGCAAATACGGTATTCATGAAATTCTCTCCATCTTGCGAGTGTCCGCAGAGTTCGGTTTGTTACGTAGAAAGTGTGAATCAAAGTGTTTTGCAATATTCCAAATCTTGACAGCGGGCACGCTGAGAACAGCAATCGTAACTACAGTATTATTCCCTGCATATTTGAGGTAAGAAGGACTTTAGGGGTGTTTCGAACATGTTAACGCCCGCTTAAGAAACAATGCCTTAACCGACATTAGTGGCGCGAAAACTACATTGACATTAAGTGACGGTGGTCACTTGTTCGCCAGAACAGAACTGCCACCGCAAAACTGTGGAATATGTGACCGCGCGTGCACTTCAGTAACAGAGTGTCTCAGTCCGCCTTTTTAGACATGCAAGACTGCGTTTTCTTTCGTGCAGCTGTTAGTATTGTACATCTTGCTTGCAATGATCCACAAAAAGTCGTTGCTGGGTCAACAGTTTACTAAAATACGCTCACCAAAGCTGGCTCCCCCACAACAGCTGTATTTATGAAAATGAGCGTGCTTCACGGATGCTTCTCGCTTTACCGGTGGTTTCCTCTTTGTGCATTAGAAGTATTTCCGCGTGTGAAATCCAAAACCATACCCACAGGTCTTGTCTGCTCAAACATAAGGTACCATGGTGGTATTCGTTGTAGGAGATAAGTAGGTGTGTGCACATTTTCGAAATTTTGAGTACAAATGGAATAGTTTTTGGTATTTTATTCATACTCGATTCGTATACGATTTGAGAAGGCGCTAGTCGAAATTGTCGAATGTGTGTTTCATTCGAATATATAAAAGAAAGAAACACTTATGGGAGTCAAAAAGGAGAGGGAAGGATGGATGTGAGGACTGTTTCGATTTATTCTTGTGTAAGAAAATAGGGGTAGCTCCGAAAGGGCACCAGCTTCTGGGCGAATGGAGGGAGCAGATTACTTTTCCTAGATTATTTTCGATTATTAAGAATACAATGTCTCACTTTTAGGCAGCCTAGACTTGAATTTGTTGTCTAGATTTCGGCAAAGTAATATATTATTTGACCATTCGCACTTTGTTTTCGTACCTTTAAAACAATGTGCGGTGTTGTAGTATCACATTTTTCTCCTTAAACAAACTCAACATTCTACGCGCATCTGGTGAAATGCTGTTCCTTTTATTTTTCTTCATTATTGTCATTGCCACAGTGCACTAGATAACTGTTAGCCGTTGTTTCTTCTTTACAAGCTACGCCAACTTTGTGTTCATTTGGACGTCCATTTGCGTACATTTAAGTGTGCCTGCAAATGAGAAACGTAAACAATGTCAATAAATATATTTCTTTACCTTGAGGGCTCCATGAAAGCTTTATGTTTCTCTTTGTTTAAAAATAAAATATTCGATTCAGTTCGAAAATATCTCTAGTCAAACCTCTAGAGATAAGCTGTTCGTGCTCACAAGTTCCTGTATTTTTCCTCTCTCTCAATCAGTTTAAGCCAGAATTTCAACCTCCTTGAATTAAAATGCGTCAACTTTTTCAAAAAAGATCGACAATTGGGCTGAATCTTTTGCGGACAGAAGCAAATAGGACAAGGACGTAGGTGAACGCTTTCCTTGTGGTTTGATGGACACATACAAAATGGGTATACCCTAAATCAACCATGGCGTAACAACTGGGATTAAACCTGTGCCTTTAGGAGAACCGCAACTTGCTTCAATGTGATCAGTTACCTGCATGCGACAAGGCGATTTATTTCAGGTATCATATCGAGTGGAGACACACGCCACATGCTAAATGCAGATAATGGTTGCAACATCCAGTATAATTGTAAGTTTAGTACCAAGTGGGTGTGGCTATAGTGTTGGAAGAGGGCGCACCTAACCTAACGTAAAGGCTATGCAAAGTGAAGTCCGGAAGTATTTTACCACGCAAGATGTTTTGCTCAATACCTATGGGCAAGTTATCGAGTCCTATGCTTTTATTTTTAAACTAAAGTAATATAGAAATAATAGCGCTTTAGTCGTTGACAAAGATTCTTAATTACAAAGCTGAAAGTGCTGTGTCTCTTGATCAGCAGATATGTAGTTGTTATTGATTATTTTCCCACTCACGCCATTAACTGTCTGTCACATATTCCAGCGGTTTGCTCGTCGTTTACACCAACTGGAAAGAGCTCACGGAGTCCAATGGCCGCCTCAATGTAATCAGATTCCTGTTCAACAAGTATTGGAGGTAAGAACAATCTTTACTGTTTCTTTTAATTGCGCGATTTACCGGTTGAGCATTATTTTGCATTTCAGCATTATTTCCCCGTAGCCACTCTTTCCCGTAATATATCATATATATCATACAGTTTCGTTCGTGTTAGTGTCATTGCAAGAAAACGTCGGAAAATAATGTTTGTGTACTAACCTGCCTTTAATACATTTTAATAATAGTAAATATATTTAATTCATGCAAACAAGAGAACGAATTGAATGATTGAGGAAATGTTAAAGGATTTTGGAAGAGGTGGCTCTTTGGGCTATGGGAAGGTATACATGATATGGGAAGGGTATATGGGAAGGAATAGAAGTGGAAGAAAGCTTCGCTTTAAAATTGTCTACCTCATCACTGCGCGAAATTATGCATTTACTCCATGTCACAATACGCTAACTTGAATGGTCATAATGCTGACGCGACGTATAACTGTTGCGTATAGCGTACAACTCGATGCATCTAAAAAGTGCAATCCTCACATAAGCTAAACACGTTCTGCCGAAAAAAAAAGCTTGCTTCAAGTTGAAATATTTTTGAGTTTTACAGTTTAACAACACCTACCTGGTATCAAATATCTGTGCTCATGCCCATGCCTTCTCAGGCATGGCCGAAACCGTTGCATGCGTTCGCTTCAAAGCTGTCTACCTGACATCGTTCTAATCAAGTACTCACATCCGTTAACATGGCCAACCTGTCCTTACCTGCCATTTTTACAAGTGCATACGAACCTTTCACCTTTCCCGAGGCACAAGCCTCTCATAAACAACATTAGCAAGGAGTGCTCCACGCACTGTCGTGACGTACCACAAGAAGTCGCCTGTCATTATAGTCGGTTAAGCTTTCTCATCAGTGGCCAAGTTTTCGGTTGTCATAATTTGCCGTGAATAGGCATCCACGCAGTCGATAAATTTTGACTCGGCAATTACACATGTTCATGGTAGTGCCATTGCTCAAACCAGGCGAGAACTCGATGAGTTTGTCTTTTCGGCCGACAAGCTTGGCCAGTTGTGCCATAATAATATAAAAAAATAGTCAATGTCAGAGTTTTGCGTTCGCAAAACAAGAATTACCTGTAGCCAGGAAGTATAGCCGGCATCAGAACGGGACGAGACACTAAGGGCTGTATTTTGTATTTAGTCACTGCTGTATATAGATCCAAGGAGCATGAGTCAACATCGCAACCGCTATATTTCTTGATGTCAAACGAATATTATGATGCTATGAGACACGTCCACGTTTTAAAATACCTTAGCCTTCCGGAATTTAAGGGAAATATGGTGATTTTTGATTCATAAACAACAGGCGTATCTTTGTGCTCACTAATGTTGGTCCTACATCACAACATGTTGTCAAGTAAGGAGCACCATAAGGTAGTGTATCAAGTCCAAGATTTTTCAAAGCTGACATGACACAGCTTTAGGACCACCGTAGATCGAACAATAGGCGTTCAGTACACACAGACACTGTTGGCATATGGCACCTGGCCCATCATTTTTGGATATACAAGAACCTTCCAGGAAGGAATGGGTAGTGTTAATTATTTCTTACGAAACGGAGAATGACACTTTTTCTGGCAAAGACGGCCCTAGTGCCATGTAATTTAAATTAAGGAGACGGTACAATTTTCAGAATATTCTTAAACCCATTCAACTAGTGTAGTCTTATAGAAACCGCCGGATCAATTGAATCCTCTCCCATTATTTGCGGATTTAATGGCAAGGCAGGGGCTCCCATGAGACGAGGAAGATGGTACCAAGGTTACAGCCGCACCATTTCATAGCAGGTATAATTCTGCACGCCTGACCAGGCAATATGACTGCTACAGATCTGTTGTTTCATGGTTGCTGTGCTGGACTGGAGACTGATATGGTGTCGCCACGTTCGGTCATTACAACTAAAAGTGAACCAGGCTATTGGTATCGTCCGCAGTGGCGCGCAAACTATTTCTCGAGTTGGAGGGCAGACAGCAAACGATCTTCTCTCTCTTCATATATATATATATATATATATATATATATATATATATATATATATATATATATATATATATATATATATATATATATATATATATATATATATATATATATATGAGCCGGTCTACTCGAAGCGGCAGACACTACTTACACAAAAAATGAAAATGCAAAAATGAGAATTCACTAAATAACTGAAAGGTAATTATCTTATTACCGATATTGCAATTTACAAATTCTAGCAGTGGACTTCGCAAGGCGGATCCACTTGGAACGAATTCTCAGGACGACACCAGTTTCGAGATATAAATTCCCGAACTTAGCGCAGAAATGCATTGGCGTTCCAGTTACTTGAGTGCTTCAGTGGATGAAAATACGTTTGTTTCATAAATTAACTGGAACGCCAATGTATTTATCTGCACAGTTCGAGTATTATATATATATATATATATATATATATATATATATATATATATATATATATATATATATATATATATATATATATATATATATATATATATATACAGTGAAGTAGACGCGCGTATGAAGCGGTTTATTGACGTTTCGGCCGGGGTCCGGCCTTCATCAGATGAAGTTCTGATGAAGGCCGGACCCCGGCCGAAACGTCAATAAACCGCTTCATACGCGCGTCTACTTCACTGTGAATATTTACCCGGACCCAGAACTGCTTTTTTTCTGGTATATATATATATATATATATATATATATATATATATATATATATATATATATATATATATATATATATATATATATATATATATATATATATATTACAGTAAGTTAGAGAGCCTGGAAATGCGTCTGTCAGTTATACTTATAATTAATAGACGTAGACATATTTGTCAATTACACGTGCTGGACTATGGGGGCCCGTAGAAGTATTTGAATTTGCATTTATTTGTTGCAACTAAGTAATATCTCAAGATGGTACAGTCACAAAAGGCAATGAGTGCCCCACAGTGTTCGCGGGTCCCTCCCAGCAGCGGCAGAACAGTGCACATAAAAAATGCGCATTTGCTACAAACAATTTCAATAATTAACCAAAAAATGTACTTCATGTTCAAATCTACAGAATAAGTGTATCGTTAGTTCACGTAATAGTATTGTCGAGGTTATACGTAATGATGTACAATCAACATAAATTACTTGCAATATTCACAAGAAAAAAAAAGGCAGCGGATGTATGCAACCTTGGGAGAATTACAACCCGATTTCCAGTGAAGCTGTTGCTTTCGAAAAATTGCAACAAATTTTTTTTCTATTGAATACATCGCATACATTCAAAAGTTGCCCGTATATATATGACTTCTGTTTGAAACCTTGCCCACAAGCAATGTTTTGGAGCACTTCATGCTGCTAATTTCTAAAAAGCCAGTAATTCATCAGCACATATGATAATTCGCCATAACATTTACCCTAATGTCTTTCCTTCTGTTCCTCCCCCCCCCCCCCATCTCAATTTCCGCTAGATTTGATATCGGTTGAGTTCACAGTTTTCCTAGGGCAGCGGGATTAATTCTATTTGCAAAACATATTCATAAAACTCCGGATCGCTTGCATGCGTAATTTACTGCAAATGCCATAATTAGTCCCCTGTCTTTGAAGTTTACCTACATATTGCCTATAATGCGCCCTTAATTTTCGTCGATTATGAACAAGATGTATTGTTTAGTTCGCCGAGTAGATCGCTGAAACCAAGTGGGAATGTGTGACGGACGTGAATGGACGGGAATGTGATGTGGGACGCCTGAAGATAGGGAAATAAATTTCCTATTTCTTCTTATCAGTAATTATTTGCAATGGTTCTAACTGGACCAGGAACGTAAAAATTTTGGCGCAAATTGCAGTTAGTATGTCCCCCGCCCACTTTCCACAAAATATAGACCTTTTGTAAAGTACAGCTATGACGGGACACTGAGTCGCATAGCTGATAGCAGCCGTATCACACGCTCTAACACTTGAATAACAATTTATTTCACAAAGGCTGTGTCTGATCCAGCCATACTTCGCACAGAGAGTTTCCATAGCGTACCACCATTTTTCGCTAAATTTAGACTTGGCGGCTTTTGTAGTTCTGCCAGGGCAGCGGGCTCAGTTATCTCCCGCTCGTTAGGCACGCTCACAACACTAGAATGCTTGCATACGTAATTTATTGCGAAAGGCCATGTATTTTGAACTTCACCTACACTTGACCCGTTAACTTCTCCTTACAGTCACCAAACAAAACGAATCTGTCTCATTTATTCCAGTGAGGGTACCAGGTGAAACTAATATATCACGCATGAAAAGTAGAAAAAAAAAGATGAGGGTTCAATAATTACTCCTAACACTTATAAATGAGCCAGCAATGTCAACACTGAAAATACTGCCTATTCCTTCAAAGTATAAAATATATGAAATGCAGAATTCTCTTGGGACATTGGGGAACCTAGCTAATAGCAGCAGCGTGATACTTTCGAGCGCTTGCTTACGATTTTATAACGCTGTATTTGATCAACACACATTTGCCATCGCACAAAGACTTCGCGTGTTGTTCCCTTATGTTCGCAAAATTATATCTCAGCTGTAGTTGTAATTATGTCAGTGCGGCCGTCCAAGTTTTTCACCGCTCGTAAAACGTACTAATAACGCTATGGACCACTGGAAAATGCGCATTCAATCTACCCATTTGGAACATTGCCTACACAATGGATATACCATGCCCTAAATTTCCCCCATGTATAAACAAGATACCTTGTTTAGTTCACCGTGGATACCGGAAAAACAAACTACGAACCTCGTATGATGCACAAAAACACAAGCAAAAATGGGGATTTAGTCATTATCCGCAACACTTCCATTTAAAGCAGGAAAGTAAGTTTCGTAACGCATTGGGCTTAAAATTCTCTATTTTCACGCAATGTCAACCGTCTCTTGTGCCGTTGTTTTAGGAGTCTGGGAAACATTTAGATTAGCCGCAGTATGACACTCTGGAACGCTTCAATGAGCGGCTTTCTGCAAAGGCTGCAATAGACCTACACAGAATAAACATATATCGCTAGTCGTTCAGAAAAATTGCTTCGTACTTCGAATAAAGACAAACACCGTGCTCCACATATTTTACCGAGGATACCGAAGGAAAACAACTAAATGCCATGTATAACGCATAAGAATTGGGAGAAAACGACTATCAGTGACAGTTTTCAGAGCACATAGGCAACCTACACAGTGGGAATTTTCGGTAAGCGTCACCAAAAACTGGGCCTCGTTTTTCGAAATACAGAATATCTGCTGTGTTTTTCTCCTGCTGGGAAGCAAGTAATAGTTTAGCTCTTATGCAAAATCAGCCTGAAAATGAAATCGTCAATGTCAGAAGTGCCACATTCCCTTAGAAAAAGTTCGTCACTGTTCTATTGGTATTTAAATGGGTCTGCACGTTCGACCAAGGTCACTTTCAGTAGAATATCTACGATGAGCCGTGATTGCACGATGAAAGTGGACACCCGTAAGCGGTTTGATTAGATTGTTGGTGGTGTTATTATACTAAGACTGCAACGCTACCTAAGCTATCTCTAGACAGAGATTAAATAGTTCTAGCATTTGATAAACGGATGATTTCATGCCCCATGGCACCCCAGTCATTGGGCACGGCTGATTGTAATATTTTCTCCGTACCTCCCCCTCGCCCACAGGTTAAATGTACCAAGCTGATTGTGTTTCCGAATACGAAAATAGCGGTCCCAAAAACCTGGGCATGATGAAAGTTGCGCAAGCTGACATTTGTTAGGGCGGTAACTGCCCAGCGTCAGGCATACTCCGCAAGGCGAGCGTGTATGGCGAATCCCGCGCGTCGTCCGCTACAGGGCATCCTGAGAAGGCGCAAAAGACAATCCTCGCCGTCCAAGCAGGGGATGCGCAGTAAAAAAAAGCATTACCTATGCGCTCACTCTATTAAGAAAGATGATTTAGCTTCAACTGTAGCTTTATTGGACTTTCCAGCGTGCAGCCGAAAGTGTCCGCTTTCAAAAGTGCGTGTGTGGGGGGGGAGCAAATTATATACTTGGCCCCCTCCCCATATTTGAAACTGGGGAGGGGGCAAGGGCACCCCTTGCCCTCCCGGTAGATACACCTATGACCGTCCGCTACCTTTTCGGGCCTAATTGGGACGGTTCTATGGTGTCTTTGTTGACCTGATACGTCGTTTAGTTTCGGGCTATTGTGTGTTACTCGATACCCCTGCTTCATGACCATTCATGCTCCACTGAAGAGAGGTTCCACCTACTCGTGGCACGGAGCCTACGAATCTGCTTGAGGATACCATGATTTACATCGAGCGACGTTGTGTACGCAGGATATCACCGACCACCTTTAGCAGTGCTAAAAACAAGGGAAACCTCCTGACATTTCTTTAAATTTTTGATGCAGCATGATAATCACCGTATTTCTGGCGAGTTGTTGCGAAGAACTGGCACTCACCTTCAGGAATTCTTAAGTTTAGCGCAACAGTACCGGTGTAAAAACAATGTGCATTATCAAAGTCACTTTGGCCACTGCGGTGACGGACTTTTATTTTTGACATAGACGGCTTGCACAAGGAAGCTTAAATACAACCTGTTGTAACTGTCCACCTGGTTCTCTATCACTCATACACAAGATTCAGCATAAAAATCCAAATATACATACGGATGACTCCGTTGCTGAAAGAATTAATCAAATGCTCGTAGACCGCTGTCCGCTGTACGCTAAACCATTTGGAATTGAATTCTATGCGGTTTGCTGAAGGAGAGAAGTGGGATTCTGCAGCATCGCACATTGTTTTGAAGCTATGCAAACATGGTGAAACTGGTCAAATAAAAAAAATCGAAGCAAACTGGTATACGAGCTGCCTAAGAGCGAGTGTTTCTTATTGAATGACTGGAAATTCTTGAGTCGAAGTTATCCTCCCCGTGCATTTGGTCATGAACTTGTGGTGCCCCTGCGCAACACCCGCAGCTGTCCTGCAGGAGAATCGTCCGAAACAGCTTTAACATCAATCGTTTTCGTCTCACTAGAGACTCCAATAAGCGTTTTCTTTCTTTCTTTCTTTCTTTCTTTCTTTCTTTCTTTCTTTCTTTCTTTCTTTCTTTCTTTCTTTCTTTCTTTCTTTCTTTTTTGATAGAAGCGAATACTCGACCACTTCGGATAGTAAATTCTCGAATCCAACACGAATTGAATAGCAGGAAGTACACGATCCGTATTCGAAATTTTTAATAATCTTGCACCCGTAATTATTTGTTTATCGTTTCCTGTAGAACAGATAGAATTGAAGTAGCCGAGGCACTCTCTCTAGCTGAAACTTTCAGAGGAAGTGCTTTGTGACAGAGCAGAACAGACACGTGCTTCCCGCGCGTGTCTGCAGCCAGTAATGAAATGCGACTATTGCATTACCGCATGTCAGCAAGCGCAGAAGCGTCATTCTGAAGAATGGCCACTGTATTGAATCGATTCTAAATATAGCCTCGCGTGGAGTGGACAGCGGGCGAGGAACATTTGGTAAAATCGCGCGTGGTGCTCGCAGGATGATGCCGCCTCTTCTTCTCTCCCTTGGCCTGCTGTTCCTGATGCCCGTACTGGGAGACGGACCTTTCTGGAACGACATCATGGGCACCGAGATAAGACTCTGCGAGCAGTCCTGGTGGTCAAATCTTCTCCTCGTCAACAACTTCTGGGAGTCCAAGAAGATGGTCAGTGTTTCGCTCAGAAGCGAAAGCAAATGCGGACATATGAGGACAAATGAGGACAAATGAGGACACAAATGAGGACACGTGTTCATACAGAAATTTTTGCTCTAGAACTGTTTGCAAAAGCGGGTGCCAGTCAATACATACATACATTCGATGTATATGTATATATGTATGGTCATACATTGGAGATGTTATTAGCGATAGCACAGGCCATTAGCAAACAGCTCTTAAGGGCGAAAAGTTTATTCAATTCAGCGGCTGGCAACACGTTGAAGCAAGAAGTTTTATTTCGGAATCTGTTCGCATTTTTATCAATATTTCCACTTAATATGTGTATGTTTGATCGTAGCTGTGCATACTGGTGCGCATTATTTAAACCTGGAAAGCAAACCGTATACCTGTATAACCGCCTGAAAACAGAATAGAGTTTTTTTTTTCAGTATACTTTCAGTGACTTTATTTTGACTAAGATGCGCACAAAAAAACTGTAAAGCCGTAAAATACTTCCAAGAAATATTTCATCAGGCAGTGGCTATATTTAAATTTTTTGTCCATTTATTTCTGAATATATGATCTTTTTCTTCATTCACATGTGTTATTACTGGATGTAGGTTAAAAAGAAACGTTAGAACACAATATGTGTAACTGAAAATATTTTTGTTTTGTGCATTATGAGCCCATCAAAACGGTTACCTGCAGCTGTAACACTAAAAACTATGTCCCCTTGATGGTTAGATTGGCTGCAGTTATCTTACTACTGTTTTCTATAGTCGCATAACTGTTTTACCTTTTTCTTATTTCGGGATATTGTATTGGAGTGTAAACTCGTAGAACAGAAAGACATATGAGTAATGGTGGGCATCATTGCAAACTTAAAGCGAGAGACCATATTCTATGGATCGTGATTTTCGATGTACTCCCGACAGTCATGATTTTCGGGGTATGGGATCAGAGGGCAAAAAAAAAAATTTTTTTTTTTGATGTCAATGCGCCTTTCCTACAATTGAGAACAATTTCATTATTTAGTTGCTTGCGCGACCGCCAAATTGTGCGCAGAATACTTTGGCTATGTTTCGAATTCACTAGGAAATTTATTTTTTTAGCGACTTCCGTGCTTCAAAAAAAAAAAAAGTTACCCAGTTGGCCGCATCATCAGCGCATGAGGTAAATTTAAGGCCAAAAGGAAGATTTGCTACAGGCTATTGTAACTACGGAAGATAAGTCCATTATTATTAACTACAGCTTTATTTCTGCCTATAGCAATTGCTGCGTTTGCGCGGGTAGTTTGCACTTTTTCTTGGGATCGAAGTTATTGCAATTATGAAAAGCTGTTATTGACTGCACTGAGTAAATTCACAATTTAGGATGGTGGAAGTGTTTTTATTTTTTGACGCCTTCTCTGCGGAGGGTAAGCCTCAAATATGGAAGTGTTTTCCGATGGACTATGTGAAGACAATCCATTAAATTAATGTCCGCGATTGAATGAAGGCATGTTTCGTTTGAAGGAAAACGTGTAAAAGCGTTTTTTTTGAAGAGCGCGTGTAAATGCGCTTTGTTCGCCCTCTTTTTTCTCCCCCGTCACTGCGCTGTTCCTCTCGTGCGAATACCTACCAACCAACCCAAATAAGCGCTCTCTTGCATGTTTTCTTGATCGCGTTTATGTGTTCTTTTTTTAGTACAACCTCACTGTGCGCGGCATGTCAGGCT
The DNA here is from genome assembly GCF_038994185.2 of Dermacentor albipictus. Lineage (NCBI taxonomy): Eukaryota > Metazoa > Arthropoda > Arachnida > Ixodida > Ixodidae > Dermacentor > Dermacentor albipictus. The sequence continues at coordinate 74,583,984 of NC_091821.1, forward strand.
TCATCACGCAAGAAATATGCCTAAGAATATACAGAGAATATGTCTCGGTGGTGCATGACCCGCCGTGCTCAACTGAGACGTAACCTGTTCATGTTCTTAGGCATTCTTTAGACTCAATATTAGTGAGATTTAACGACCAGATATCATTTCAGGTTTCGCTGGTACAGCTGGCACCAGAGACGGCATCTTGCAGGCTTAAGGTTGACAGCATCTGGTTTAGGTGGCCTAAGATATATATATATATATATATATATTATTATTATTATTATTATTATTATTATTATTATTATTATTATTATTATTATTATTATTATAAACGCGTTTATTAGTCACCGTCATTTGGGAACGACCGTTAAAGCATGGCGCGAGCGGACAAAGCGCTGGAAAGGACTACCCACTATATCGTTTCCCCAATACTTCTCTACAATTACCCCCGGGAACGAAAAGGGAGCCACCTGGCGACGTAACAGCTTGGCACTGTGAGTAGGTCATAGTAGGTCTTGAGGCGGTCGATGTTGACAATGTCTCGTCCACGGCGGCACATGTCCGAATACGGTTCAATGGGCTTGATCACGTAGTTGACCGGAGATGTGCGTTCGACGACGCGGTAGGGGCTTTCATGATTGGACAGTAGTTTCGACGAGAGACCAGGTGCAGTGGAAGGGAGCGAGAGCCACATAAGCGCTTTGGGGAGGAACGTGGGCGCAGAAGTGGTGTTACCGTGAACGCGCTCCTGGCGCTCTTGGTCATTTGAAGTAAAGGCCCGCGCGAGGTCGTGACACTGTTCGGCATGTCTGGCTGTAGCAGAAATAGGCGCGCACTCAGATGTATTCGGCTTGTGCGGAAGGATTGTGTCGATTGTGTGCGACGAGTGCCGGCCGCACAATAAGAAAAATGGTGTGGTCGGATGCTACGTATAGTGCGAGCATGTCGCCAAGCGTACAGTTAAAGCGTTCTCTGAGGCCATTGGTCTGCGGATGGTAAGCAGTAGTTGTGAGGGGCACAACGTGGCACTCTTTGGGGATTGCTTCGACGACTTCCGACAAGAAGACACATGCGGTATCGCTGAGCGACTCACTGTGGTGGACCATGACGCAGTATGAATCGGCAAAGCAGGAAAGGGGCAACATCGCGTGCTGTAGCCGCTGGGAGAGCGACAGTTTCGGCGTATCGCGTGAGGTGGTCAACAGCCACGATGGTCCAGCGGTTACCAGCAGATGTCAGTGGAAGTGGCCCATACAAATCGATGCCGACGCGCCGGAACGGCCGGGTAGGGCAAGGTAATGGTTGCAGACTGGCTGGCTAGAGACGCGGCGAAGATTTCCGGCGCTGGCAAGCGGGGCACGAGCGAACAAACTTCTGAACGTATCTGTACAGTCGCGTTCATAAATTTGGAGACCATGCGAGCCCGTGGCCGTGTAGAGTCACTGGAAAAAAATTTCAGAGTACCGCAAAGGTCGGGATTTGACTGGCAGCACTGAGCGGCCACCGCCATATACCTTCCAGGCCGACCGTGTCGCGGGAAGGCCGCCATGTTGGAAGAGATTGATATTCGGGGACACATCGGGTTGAGTGTTTACTGTAGTACAAATACTTTGTGCCCACCTATAATGGTTGCTAAGAACGAAAATAAAATGTTATTTTGTGCAAAGTAATGCAGCCGGTGGTTGTTTTGCACGCCGATCGTGTTTACTGCTGGAACTGTGCTACGATTGTGGGCAACAGCTTAGCGCTGCTATCTGGAGCTTATACACGCGTTTTTTTTCCTTCCGTGGAGCGAGCTACGAGGGAAACATTTCATCACTTCGAGCCGGAATGCGGCAAGCATATGCTTTTGGGCATGAACATCGTGGACCACCGTCGGCTTCTATTGAATGTTTCCAAGCAGGATGAAACTAACACCTGACGGTGTCACAGGCACGTGCGTTCATTGTATAATTTCACAAGCTAAATCGGATACATTTAATTTGGCTTGTAAAGAGATACCGCGCATTCTCCATTCTGCCGGGCGACTTCGTCCGCCGTATACGCACGACACACTGCGACTGCCGTGTGCGCACCGGTGTTTGGCCGTGATCGTAAGACGATCTGTGCACAGCAGGCGTAAAAACCAACTTCGATGACCATTTCGCGCACTAAATCTTGTGGAAGGCCAATATGAGCCATTTGCGTAATAACAGCAACGTATATGTACTTCTGTACACTGATAATGAGCGAGAGTTTGCTACATGGCGATTTACGAACGCCGCTGTCTAGTGCGTTCCATGAGCGGCTACTCTTCTCAACTTATTTATGACTGTTTTCTTAGAATGCCAAGATTTGCTGCCTGTGTAAAAAAAAAAAAAAGCAGGATTGCCCGTTGGTGACGCAGCATTTTTTTTTCCAAGTTACATAGGCGATGTATAAAATTATTGTGCTTTTAGAGCGGTTTATGTAACATGCATAATGACAGAGTGAAACTAAAGCTACTGGGTGTTCTGTTGCTTTGTATTTCTTGTTATGCATCAAGCACAACATTATTTGGGTATGCACCGTAGCATTTTAACATAAAACATAATAGGTATGTTGACTTCAGTTCATTGCATGTGCTCGGCTTACAAGCGCAAAATTTGAAGCATGTGTTGTGAATATCACCTGGCCGTTAGTTTCAAGCTCGAAATGCGTATGTATAAATGAGCAAAAGATAAGTGGAAAAAATGAAGTATCATGGGCCTCGTATTGACCATGTTTTCATTGACTGCGATCGTCACGATCTGTGAAAAACAAGTGTCATATGGGTCGAGTGACTCGAGGCGAGAGCGCGCTCACGTGCGCGGAGAAATCATGCGAGTACCTGGTGTACGTGAGGACGCGGAATTCTCGCGCGACAAGTGTGCTTTCGCGTGCCACGAGCACGGAATGACCGCGTGTGTTGACCAGCAAACGCGTACACTTGTACCTGCGTCAAGCGTGCAAGACGCGAACGATCCCTGCAATGAACTCCTATTTTCGTAGCATCGCTAACACCGCGTGCACTTCGCTTAAATATCTTCTAAAACAGTGCCGAAAAGCACAAGCAAAGTGTACTTATACCTCGCACACGCGGGTTTTTGTTGTAGGCTTGAAGTGATCCCGGTAAATCCTGTGTAACCACGCAGCTGCGTCCGAAGGCGCAGCAGCCAGGCAGGATTTCCTTGCAGTCAAATGCGAGCGCGACAATCGGAACACACACACACACGCGCGCGCGCGCACACACACACACACACACACACACACACACACACACACACACACACACACACACACACACACACACACACACACACACACACACACGCACACGCACACACACACACACACAAAAAAAACGTAGGGAATCTGCGCTGCCTGCGCTCTCAGCCGGCCCGCCCGGCGCTTGGAAGGTATATGGCACTCCAGAGGTCACATGGTACAGTTGGGCCAATGAACGCGTCGGCGGCGCGGGGAAAACGAATGCGGTACTCTGAAATTTTTTCCAGTGACTCTAGGAGAAGAAGACGACGACGCTCGAGCCATTGCTGCCGGTGCTAGTTTTCCGTAGTTTTTGGGCTTTTTGACCCGTTCAACCCTACTGGACCACCAAAATTTTGGCTGGGATCGACGCCGGAAGTGAAGAGGACCACGAGGACCCCAAATTCAAACCGGTGGGTCCAATATTCTGGATTTTATCGGCATTTGAATTTGCCATGTGGCCGACCGGGTAGTAAGCCTAACAAAACCCAGAGCAATAGCGGGAATCCGCGGCCTCCCCGGCCTCGGCCCGAGGTAGAGAAGACCCGGAGCGATGTCCCAAGCAAGCAATCCCATCTACGACCGACCCTCAGTGACAGGCCCGACAAGAGTTTCAGCCGAATCGCAAGAAAACATGGAGGAAGACCTCCAAGACACCACCGAGGCGGCTCCCGAGCAGCAGCTAGTCCGCGGTGGACCCGCGGCGGCAGGCAGCCACCAAGCCCTAGACAGCAGCACCCCATCGACACAAAGCTCAGAAGTAAGCAACAATGGCGGAACCGACACAGATTGGGAAATCGCCATGTCAAAAAGGCAGAAACGACGCCAACGCAGCGATAACAAGCAGCAAGTTTTGGCGGGAACGTCGGGGAATGAAAATTCCCCAGGCGCGGCGAAGGTCACACATGGTGCGTCAACTGCGCCGGAGAAGAAGAGAGAAGGAGGAGGAGCGCCGAGGAGGAGACTGCCGCCGCTCCCCAGAGACGACCTTAAGATAGTCCTTCGGCCGAGGGGACTAGCTGTTAAAAGCCTGCAGACGCACCAGGTGGCGCAAGCGGTGGTTGCTGCCACCAAGCAAGGATGTAAGGCGGAAGACCTCATCATCCGACTGCGCAACGGATCAAATATCATCATCAGCAGCACCGACAACGAAGAGGCGGCCCAGACGATCAGGCGCATCACGCAGCTGAGCTTCGGGGGCAAGAACTACGCCGTCAACGCCCACGTGGCGGCGCCGGAAGGCACGTTGCGCGGGGTCATCCACGGCGTGGACCAGGGGACCTCGCCGGAAGAACTCAAGACCAACCTCAGAGTCCGCACGCAAGGCGTGAAGGTCCTTGCAGCCAGAATGCTTGGGAGATCCAGCACGGCCGTCATCACCTTCGACGGACCCATCCTCCCGAAGCAGGTGCTGTACTACGGTGGGGAGATGTGGTGCTACCCGTATCGGCCAACGAGGCAGGTGTGCTACGCCTGCGGCCAACAGGGGCACCGAATGGACGTCTGCCCGAACCCGGAAACCAGGACCTGCAGGCAATGCGGCTGCCAAAACCCGGAGGAGGTGCACCAGTGCACGCCCAAGTGCCTGCTATGCGGCGGCGACCACGCGGTGGGTACGAGAGACTGCAAACAACGCCTCAAGTCAGCGAGCGAGCTGCGATGGGGCACCCAGCAGCAGCTACGGCGCAGCAGAAGCCGAAGCCGAGGAAGAAGACCACGATGGTTCCGGGACGAGAGCCAGGGCCCGGGCCGGAGCGGATCGCGGAGCCGCAGCCGCGGCAGGAGCCGAAGCCGAAGCCGAAGCCGAAGCCGAGGGTCCGTCCGGGACGAGTCATACCCACCCCTGGGCAACACCGACAAGAAGCAGCTGCAGCAGAAACAGCAGCAAAAGAAGAGCGGCGAAGGAGTTAAGGTGAGCTGGGGAGACGGCCCTCCCAAATCGCTTTTTGCACCGCACTCGAACAACACACAAACAACAGAAGACAGACAACTAATTGAAGAAATCAAAAGTCTCAGGCGCGAACTCGAGCAAAGTCGCGAGGAATCGAGACAATTAAAGAAACAGCTAAACGACTTAATCAGGGAAAAACAAGAAATGAGGGCAGGTTACACATCGACCAGCACACCTTCTCCGCCACCCCAGACCATGGAGCTGGCACAACAAAACAACGAGAAGAGGAACCCCATTGACGACCTCCGAAGTCTCATAATGAATCTACAGAGCCAGATGCAAAGTCAAATGCAACAGATGCAGAGCGAAATACAGCAAACACAACAAAAGTTTGCCCTGCAAGAGCAGAGTTTCCGAAATTACGTAAAGAATCAGAATACGCAAAGAACCACCAACGACGCCAGAGACAGACTATACAACGAACGTAGGTTCGGCGCAGAAACCCCCAACGCAACCAACAATAATCAGACATGGCAGAACGGAAACAACAACACTTAGAAATCTGGCAATTGAACTGCAGGGGGTACAAGCGCAAGCAGGGCCTCCTACAGCAATTCATATACACCAGAGGAACCCCACCAGATGTAATCATGTTGCAAGAAACAAACAGCACCCCAACGCTCAGGGGCTACACATGTCAAGAGAGCGGCCGCACCGCGACCCTCATAAGCAAACAAATAGTAGCCATAGCACACAGAGAGATAGAGGATACCCAAATAGAGCACGTAATCACGGAGATAATTCCCAAAAAGAAAAGAAAAGCCAAGAGCACCTACATCGTAAATCGATATAGCCCACCCCGACAAACAAAGGGGAACTTTATTAGGCTCTTTGCGGAGGCGAAAAAGTTAGCGGGGCAGAATACTCTAATCATTGCGGGCGACTTTAACGCCAAGAGTCCGAGATGGGGCTATACTAACGAGGACAAAAAGGGGCGCGGCATCTGCACGGCGGCAGAGAACGTAGGGTGCGAGCTGCTAACCGACGAGAACCAACCGACCAGGCAAGGGAATAGCGTCAGTCCAGACACGAGCCCCGATCTAACCTTTATCAGGGGCGCCAAACAAGCGGAATGGGAAAACCTGCTCGAGAACCTTGGGAGCGACCATCACATAATAAGGATCAGCACGGTGGCGGACAACGTCCGGAGGAAGATTGGCACGGCTCGGCTGACGGACTGGGACGCCTTTAGAGCGCACTGCAAGCAGATCGAAGGCAGCATCGTTTCGGCGGAAGAGTGGAGCCAACAACTCAGGCGAATCCAAGACCTATACACGAAGGAAGTAGACAGGACGGAACAGACGCCGGAGGTGGACAAGCGGCTCCTCAGGCTATGGGAGGCGAGACGCGGGCTCACCAAGAGGTGGAAGCGCCAGAAACTCAACAGAAAGCTAAAAAAGAAAATTGCGGACATCACCAAGAAAACGGAGGAGTACGCGACGCAGCTGGCCAGACAGGGGTGGCAGCAATTTAGCAATTCGCTAAACGGCACCCTCAGTACGGCCAGAACGTGGCAGATCCTCAAGGCCCTCATGGACCCGAGCAAAAACAAATCCGAAGGCAGCAAGTCGATACAGAGGCTAGTCCACCAGTACGAAGGCACAGACGAGCAACTCCTTGAGGAAGTCCGGGTCAAATGCTACGGCAAAGAGCAGGTCGAGAGCTACAAGGAAGAATACCGCGGCGAAGAAAACCCTACTACGGACCGACCCATCATGAGAGAAGAGGTCGTCGAGGCGATAAGATCGGCCACCAAGAACACGGCGGCGGGGGCGGACAAAATCCGGAACTCGCTAATCAGAAATGTCGGCGACGAGGCCATCGACCAACTGACGGCCTACCTCAACAAGCTCTGGCAAGAAGGAAGAGTTCCGGCGGAGTGGAAACACGCCGTCGTTGTAATGATTCAGAAGCCAGGGAAGAAACTCCAAATAGAAAATCTCAGGCCGATATCCCTAACGTCGTGCCTGGGCAAGCTGTACGACAAAGTGATCACGAAGAGAATCCAGTCGCACTTGGAAAACGAGCGATGGTACCCGGACAGCATGTACGGTTTCAGAGCCAACCTCTCAACGCAAGACGTGCTGCTCCAACTCAAGGAGGAAGTGCTCGAGACGATGCCGAAAACGGGCGAAAATGTCGTCATGGCCCTCGACATAAAGGGGGCCTTCGACAACGTGAGCCACGCGGCCATCATGGAGGGCATCAACAACACCAACTGCGGGAAGAGAGTGCACGATTACGTCAGGGACTTCCTGAGCAACAGAACGGCGACGGTGGGGCTGGGCGAGCTGAGAAGCAACGTCTTCCCCACGCCGTGCAAGGGCACACCCCAAGGATCTGTCATATCGCCCGTCCTCTTCAACGTGGCAATGATTGGCCTGGCAAGAAAACTTAAGGAGATCCGAGGCATCCAGCACGCGATATACGCCGACGACGTCACAATCTGGGTCACCCAAGGATCCCTCGGAGAGAAGCAAGAAAAACTGCAGGAAGCGGCGACCTGCGTGGAAAACTACACCAGAGAAAGGGGACTGCGATGCTCCACGGAGAAGTCGGAGCTCCTCAGGGTCGGCAAGCACCCAACGCAAGCGACACTGGAGGTGACCCTCGAGGGACACAACATCCCGGAGAAGAACATGATTAGGATCCTGGGCATGTGGCTACAAGGCAGCCGGAAGTGCAGCCACACCATTAGCCTGCTGAGCAAGGCGGCGGAACAGGTGGGCCGCATGATCAATAGGGTGTCGCAAAAGAGATTCGGAATGAAAGAAGAAGACACTCTGAAGCTAGTCAACAGCCTAATTGTCAGCCGAGTCACGTACTCCCTGCCGTACCACGTGACGACCAAGGCAGAAAGAGAGCAAGCAGACACCATCCTTAGGAAGGCGTACAAGACGGCTCTGTGTCTACCGAGAAACACGTCGAACGAGAAGTTGATCCAGCTGGGTATCAGCAACACCTTCAGCGAGCTCGCCGAGGCTCTGCTGGGTACGCAAACCGCGAGACTCAGAGGCAACCCTACGGGACGAGCGCTCCTGAGGAGGTTGGGTCAGGATACGAGCGGACTGGCAGACAGATACGCGGACGTACCGGACCACCTCAGAAAAACAATTAATGTGGGACCACTGCCAAAAAATATGGATCCCAACTTACACGAAAACAGGCGAAAAGCTAGGGCCGAATATGTTGAGAGAACGCTAGCCCAGCTAGACAATACAGTATACACGGACGCCGCCGTATATCCACACGGAAGAGAACGCGTAGCCGCAACGGTAGTGGTTAATAGGGAAGGAAACCCCATCACGTATGCCACAGCAAAGGTCGCTGGCACAGCGGAGGCCGAGGAGATTGCCGCAGCGCTGGCGGTAGCGGAAGGTTATAGAACAGGCCGATCTCTCAACATACTGACGGACTCAAAAGAGGTGTGCAGAAACTACACGAGAGGCAGAATCAGCAAAACTGCCCTCAGAATACTCAGCGGAGCCACCTCCGCCGAGAAGGAAAAGCCCCGACACAAACTAATCTGGATCCCGGGTCACGTAGGCATAGTGGGGAACGAAAGGGCAGACAGCCTAGCTCGAGGTGAAGCGTTCCGAGCTGGGTGGCCGAATGCCCCGGAGACCCACCTACAGGCTTGCGAGGGGGGATACGCAGAGACCCTGAACTTACATAGAGGAACTAGAATTAGATATCCGCCACCACACAAAGACCTCTCAAAGGAGGAAGCGACCAGCTGGCGCAGACTACAGACAAACTCCTTCCCCAACTTACACGTGCTCAATAAGATGTTTCCGACACAATACAGGGCCACCTGCCCTTGGTGCGGTGCCAAACCTACACTTTACCACATCACCTGGGAGTGCGAACGCAACAAAGCATTCCACAAACACGAACACCCGAGTGCGGAGCAATGGGAGAGTCGGCTCACCAGCAGCGAGCTCACGGCCCAAAGGGCCCTAGTGCAGCACGCGAGCGATGCAGTGCGACTCAGTGGAGCCCTGGAATAGGGGCCCACCCTTGCTGAAGAGAAGTCTCCAGTCGCCAGCGCCAAGAAGATGAAGACGACGGAGACCTCATAACCGCGAAACTCTCGAAAGACTCAAAAGTTTTCCCTCCCTCCCCTCCCAGTGACTCTAGTGGCCGTGTGCATGCGCGCGCCGTCTGGCGGCTCGGTGCCTGCTGTCAAGAGTATAACAGTGCGCGTGCGTGTCCATACTACCTCGCTGGCCTGCGTGCTCGCTCACTGCTCACCGGCGCGCGTGCCGATTATCGTAATTTGCGTTCTTTGCCGCCAGGGGCGTTATCGGAGATCCTTGTTCGTTTCGCGTTCTGTCCAACTGCTGCAACGTCACAAAGTGGCAGTATGTAAAATTTCTGACAAGGGAGCGAGAGAGCTGCCAATCGGCAAGCAGTGAACTCCCCCTCGTACGACAAACGACCGGGGAGATTTTCGTTGTTTTTGGTGGCGTCAAAATGACGACAGGCTCTTGTCCATCATTTCGATTACGAGCATGTAATCTGCTAGGAGCAGAATGCGACTAGAGATGTGAAGTTCGAGCAGTAATCCACTCTGTACAAGACCGGTTTCGCATAGTACGAATGGTTCACCGCCTGCTGATTGGCTGCACTCTCACTCCCATTCTCACAAATTTTGCGTACCGCCACTTTGTCACGTTGCAGCAACTGAACAGAGTGCGTCGAGATCGTCGAAAACAGCGCCGAGATCGGACCAAGGGGATTGAAGATGCCCGCGCCGCTGCTTCGCGAACAACATTACTGGCGGCGGCCGCAAATTCCTGTGAACAGCGCGCTCGCGGGTGCGCAGCGAGCGAGCGAGCAGGCCAGCGAGATAGGATGGACGCGCATGCGCCCTGCGACACTCTCGACAGCAGGCACCGAGCCGCCAGACGGCGCGCGAATGCACACGGCCACGGGCTCGCACGGTCTCCAAATTTATGAACGCAACTGTACATCCCGCGCCAGTAGTACCGCTGTCGAATGCGCTGGTAAGTTTTGAATACTCCCGAGTGTGCACACTGGGGGTCAGAGTGAAACCACGCGCATATTTCAGAACGCAGACTTCGGGATACTATCAGCAACCACTGGCGGCCATCGGCGGTGTAATTGCGTCGAGGGAGTAGATCGTCGCGAATGGCGCAATCGTGGGCTCGACGACGTAACGCGCGAGTCGTTGGTTGTGCCGATGGCTCAAAGAGCTAATCTGTCATCGAGATGATCCAGTGGTCCTTGCGCTGTTCGGAAGCGATGATGCGAAGGTCGATGGCAGAAACGGGGTAAGCTGGAAGGAACAGTGTATATATATGCATATATATATGTAGACTTGTACGTAACGAATTACTTACATGATATTGACTACTTGTCATCCATTACATTTTTCCCTAATATTGTAATATAACGATTACTCTGCTTGCTCGGTAACGCTACTATAGTTTAATTACTTTTTTTCAGTAACCAATAACATGTAACCAGTTACCTTACTGATAAGACGAGCTGTAGCTTGTCTCATCAATAATGTCACGGTAAGAGCTTTGAGAACCTTCATTCGGCGGCAACTACCGTAGATCGCCCGAGTTCGTTACTCGCAGCAGGCTCGCGCATGTTCAGACTGGCAAACCCAGGCGCTCAGCATTTATGTCATCTTAACGCACCACCAAACGCTGGCCGACGAATTCAGCCGCTGCTGGTATGAGTCGAATACCGATGACCATTTAGGACGTGAATGCTAAAAAACCAAGTACGGTCGATTTTTTCCAATATTTCACTGGCCCAACCAGGAGCGTCTTCTCGAAGTATCAGCAACAATGAAATGCTGCGCTTCATAAAGGACCCAGAGGCGGAGTAACCTTATACGCTATAGCTAGATCCATACAGTTGCAAGACCGCATTACACCCTGTACGCTCATCGAGCGGGTTTTCAGTGTGGCTGCTGATGTCTTCACAACTAGAACGAGGGAAGGTGATCGGCCATATGTTTGGCAAGCAATAATTAGTGTAGATAAGCAATGTGTTAAGGGTTGCAGAGAACGCGCTGAAAGTACCAGGCAGGTTGGTTTTGTTTAGTACAGTGAATGTTTGTGTAATGCTGAGAAAAGTGTGAAAAAAAAAAGCTGCGTAAAACTAATCGATTACTTTTTGTCTATAACCTGTACAAAAATTCACTGACTGTGTTTAGAGTGTCAAGCATTTTTGCAATTTTCTCTTCCATAACGTTGTCTGTCTATTTTCGTTCTGCAGTGTCTCGTCGCCACGTGGTACCTGGCGTGCAACTTCCAGTTTTTCATCATCTCTATTTTCATCCTAATACCATTATACAAGTAAGTACAGCAGCGCTGACTGCATTCGTAAGCAGTCCATTCGTTGGAAGATGCTGAGGTTGCGGCGGAATATAAATCAAAATTGAAGCTTACAATTTGATAGTTACTGGCTACGAAACCCTCTTCCACGTATGATTGGGTTAAGATCCATTTAACCTAGCCGGCCATGCTCAAAGAATAATAAAAAAAGAAATTTGGTTTGAGTTTTACAGTGATAGTGATGCTGAGGCCATGGTTCAATATCATAATCTGTAACCAATAACGATATAACTGATATCATCCACAGGTGTAAAAGAAACAAAAATCTCGCCCACGCCAGAATTCGATTTCTAGTTCACCGGGTGCCAGCCGAGTATACAGCACAGACGCCACGCCAGCTGCATTTTTCAGTATAAATTAAAGTAAAATACTCCTCTCGCTCTTTGTCGTCTTTACAACCCCTATATCCCCACCCCTACGCACGGTAGCAAGCCTGAAACTCGCCTCTGGTTAACCTCCCTGTCTTTCCTCTCTCTTTCTCTCTCTATCTCTCTCTCTCTCTTAAGTAAAATAAGGAGTTTCTTTAGACCATCTGATGGTACCGGCTGCTTATTTTCTTCTATCAGTAATAAAAAGACAATAATGTGAAATAAGTAGAAACGACGCAGGTCCAGAATATGAACCCCGAAGAGTGTTAAAACTAAACGTCTTGGTGTACGTAGTCCGAGGTATTCAGGAGAATATACGTAGATATAATATGCGAAAACATGCTGCACTGTGCAATTGTACCCGAGAGAGAGAAATGTAGATAAAAGAGATGAAAGGCAGATAGTTTGACCAAAGTAAATGCCTGGTTGGTTACTCTCCACTGGAGAAAGGGCAGCCGCGGCCCAGTGGATAGAACGCCCGGCTCGGCTACGGGAAGTCCCTAGTTCGATCCCCACCGCCGGACTTTCATCGGCTTATAAGACGGGTACAAGCAGCTCCCCGGCTAGGCTTTTCCGGTGTGCATTGCATGGGAGTGGTTTGTTGAGATCGCTATGCCACCTCATTAAGAACAAACGTTTTTTTTTTCTCTCTCTCTCTTGCTGTGCATGAACCGAGACAAACAAAACACCAAGACTCTTAAAAAAGAAAATTCTGGCTTTCCCATGTTGACAACTTCCCAACAGGTGTCCTTCCAAGCGGCTGGAACTCCCATAGTTACCGAGCACCAGGCCGGAAGCGCACGTCTGCCTATTTTACTGTCGGCTATCCGGCGGCGACACTCGTCTGCCACCCACTGCAGCGGCGGGTGCTAGACTATTTCACCAAAGCTGTTGTGGGGACAAGGGGTGCCCAGAGACCCTCGCAAATCTCTATAGGGCCCCCTTTCCTGGTGCGTTCTTCCCGATTAGAAAAAAAAAAACGGTGGATTTCCGGTCGCACCGGGAATCGAACACAGTACCTCCCCCGCATATGAGGTGGATGCTGTTACCATTTCACCACTGCTGCACAAGCACACGCACACACGCTGTCGCAGAGCTTTTTCGCCAAGTGCTTAGTACGTTGTGTACACACACATCAGTGCAGCGCCTAGTACAAGTTGAGTATTCCCGTGTTGCCAATAAAATATAAACACGTCCTCCGGCTTCCGCTGTGCTGCTTTTAACGAGCACGGACCTAGAAGTTTGGCTAATGACAAAGATAGATATGGATCGTTTGCGTTGCTTGAAGTGCTGGAGACACCGCCTTCGTGTAGCGTCTCTGAGGCGCTAGGGAAAAGGATTGCAGCAGTTTCAACTTGCTGCGTCAAACAGCACGTAAAACGACGTTGCCAGTATCATGGGCGTCCTGGTGTGCCGAATGAGGAAGACATTAACTGAAAACTGGACGTTGTCGGTGCACTTGATTTCATGCTATGCGTCGCCTGCACGAGCGCTAACCGCATCTCTCCTTGTCTTATGATTCTGATACCCCTCCCCCCGCCCACCGCCCCCAATGACAGAAGCACCCTCCATGAAGGCAAGCAAATGTGATTAACTCACAGTGAGAGGCAAGCGTTCGGACCATGATGGCTGCAGCTACGCACATATCACTGTGAATGTACGGAGTACTTGCGCAGGGCTGGAATAACTTATTCTTGAGTTGTGACTTCGCACGCGGCCGTCAGTCCTTTCACTACAACGATGGCGGATGGCCTCATCAGGCGCATATTTAATAGGCGTCTCAAACCACGTCTCCGCATTAAAGCTGCCCGACGCCATTGGCAAAGCATTGTCAGCATTGTAGTTTCGAACACCTCACTTGCTTAAATGATAGGCTACTCACAGTTCGGAATTCGGGTTGAAATTCATCAGAATTGTGGAATAAATATGGCTCGCATCAACACTTGGTGCACCTTTCTGCATCAATTTATTATGCCCAGCGTGGTTTGTGCTGTATAAATAATGCGCATCAGTGGTTCTAAATGCGCCACAGTGGTAAGTAATTATATACATCATCAATCCATAGCTGTCCCACATTTATTTATACGAGCCGTATTTATTGGCCATCAGTGAAGTTTTGTTTACGAATTGTTACACCATTTCCTTAGTATTGTGCGCTTGTGTGCACTTAACCAGATGGCTTATTAATAAATGCGGCAATGTGAATTAGGTGGTAGGAGTCCGCTACATAAGAAATGCGATTTGCAGGTTACAATGGTCATTTTCTTGTTAAGATATTGCTGTGCTACGCATTACAGAAGCTACGCATAATGATTTTGAAACGTACTGAATAAAAATTTGATGGGCCGAATAATTTTATTTTTATAGGAAATATTGCAATCGATGCATACCGCTTTGAAGTCGATTGCGAAGGCGGTACATTATTCTCACTCGAATGCTATGGTAAAAAAAACTGAATCTGGGATTTTACATGCCAAAACCGCGATTTGATTATGAGGCACGCCGTAGTGAGGGACTCCGGATTAACTTTGATCACCTGGATTTCTTTAACCTGCACCCAATGCATGGTACACGGGTGTTTTTGCATTCGACCCCCATAGAAATGCGGCCGCCGCGGCCGGGATTCGATTCGATCCCGCGCTCTCGGGCCGAGTAGCGCAGTGCCATAGCGACGACGGTGGACGCTAACGTGTCGAACTGGGATTTATTCGAATCTGAATATTTATGAATGGTTCTTTGAGGGAAAAAGAATCTCTTTTTAGAAAATTACCTTGGGCAAACACGCCACCATTATTTGTTTTGCAGTTGGATCGTATCATTGTCAACGCAGGCCAAGAAACCATTGCTGCGCGTAAAGAGCGATCCCTTGCACTTGTTTCACGCTATATGTGACTTTTCTAGTTGGCCCATCGTGGGGCTGAGTGCAACTTTCTTGCTGCTGCTGGCCGGGAGCATCGTATCCGGCGTGATCACGTTCATGGCCGATCTTCCGCCGGGGCTCATATTCTACCCGGACCTCGAGTACGTATTCCTCAGCCGCACGTCTGGCACGCGGTTTCGAATAAGTGTTTGTTCGTAGTTTTTTTTTTGCTTAATTTATTGTTTTCTGTGTGCCGCTTCTTTAAAGCAGCTTTTGTCACTTTTATTTGTTCCTGGGTTGTCGGAAATGGTTTAAAATAAGGAGTGGGTGGGGAGTGCACGGGGAGTAGTTGAAGCAGAATAGTTAATTCGCTGCACTGTCCTGATGTAAACTCTGCCGGGTAGATCATTCCGTATTATGTTATACGATATGAATATGTTCCACGGGTGATAAACGAATACGGTGCGCGAGGAATAGATATATAGCGAATATAAATATTCGTGATTTAGCTACTTTATTTGTGACGTCAGGTGGTAGATTTTTTTCTCTCTCTTCCTTTTATTAATCACGGGCATTTTCCGCTGTTGTAAGTGGACAAACGATGACGATGGTTCTCTGAAACCATCATCGAAGGACTTTCCCTACGGCTCCTTTGACAATGTGTTGCATTGAAGAAAATACAGAAATCAGATGATGCTAATGAAATCAGCAAAATCAAATCAGTCTTATGATGCGCACTGTCCTTCCCTCCCCATGTACTTTAGTGAGTGGGAGCCCGCGTTGCGCAGCACCTACGATACGTGCTACTACTATCCTATGCATGAGGAAGGGGATGAGTGGTCGTTGAAGAGAGGGAGGGCAATGAATAATTGAGAGAGGAAATTAGAGAGAGACAACTAACTGCGAGCACATTCAGAATTGCACACATATCACGGGGCCGAAGACTCGCGTTATGCTTCACTGATGGCACTCAAGGCACACCTCATCTGTCCTGCGTATTTCTTACAACGATTATCGGCACTGTTGGCTGGACGGACTTATCAGTGGCCGCGGTCTGCTCAGAAATAATTCCTTGCTTCATGTTTGACACTTTTGTAGCACTGTGTCTAACCTGGTGACCTACGTGTACCACAAGCCTTACAACCATATTGGCCCCTACTGTGTCGGCGTATTTCTGGGATACGTCATTGTGAGACACCGAGACATCAAACTCAAGCCGGTAAGCGAAACTAAATGAATGTCGCTTGTTCCAAAAAAAAAATTAGTAGAGCACGGCAATCTTGGCGTTTCTATAGGATTTATCGAGCTTGTCTGTTTTCGTGTACAGCAAGCGTGCTGGCGTAAAAAAATGTGTGTTGAAATTAACGTCTTAGAAGGAAATTTTTCCACGCGAAGCTCGTGGAAAACCGATATATTCAAGTCCAAAATCAAACGTTGCTTTTCAGCCTTTCGAAGCGGCTGCCCCTGCAACTTTCGACAGATTAGGGCGAGCTTGACGGCTACCGTTGATAGACGCTGCACTAGAAGGGATGGCCTACAAACGCAAATTTTTTTGCTTGGAATAAATACTAGTTATAAGCACTACTCTTGTCATTGGTATAACCTCCACATAAGCTTTTTGCAATTAAATACCTTCATACTGATGTAAGGTACTCACTGATTAGCCGTTCTTTTGACGTTAAATGAGCAGATATGAGAACAAAAAGCTAAACATGAGGTGTGGAGAATTACCTCGGTGTTTTAGTTGAATTAACCATTATATTATTTTACCGTGGCTAAAACGCTACTTAGCCCCAACCTGAACCACGCCATGTACGCGAATCCTGGTCTGACAATCGTCGGCTTCCATCGCGTTGGATCACATACTTTCGGCTATACTTTCTATCGTGCCCAGTCTATTCCTGGGCATTCATGGATCTTTATGGCATGGCTATAGTCCAAAGTTCCCTCTTTCCTGCTTTCGTGTCATCATTTATGGGGCTGTTAGCAGAACTAATGACTGTGTGAGTAATAAAGACAACGCGCATCTGTACTTTCTCAGCAGACTGTGGTGGACACGAAGACGTAACGAAAAGGTGTTCATTTACACCTTGAAGAACGAAAAAATTTTCTCTATCGATCAAATGTAGTTACACCATACACAATGGAGTAGTAGGGGCCCTATAACCAAAAACTATACCAATATGTTTTTATTCCAATCTCTTGACGTCAAATTTGCGTAAACGCCAACGCAAGCACCGTGCGGTCATCCGCCAGTGTTGTCTGAACAGACCAATCAAACGCTGTCCTCGTTCATAGGAGGTCACTTCTGTTTGCTTCAAAAACGAATAACATTACCTACTCACAGCGGCTTGTCTAATCGTATTGGCTGACAAGAGTCAAGGAGCACGCTCAAGTGGAGAGGGACTCGATAGGGCCGAGCTACTGCAATGAAAGTCGATAACCGGAAGGAGAAGGTAGTGCCAGCGTCTGCGATTGGTCCGCTTTCCCTTACTTAGCTTGCGGTGGCTGATCTAAAATCGCGGCGGCATGCAACGGAACCTTAAAGGGACACTAAAGTGAAAAATTATTTGTTCTTATCAGTAAATTACCGTTCTACAACACTAAAAACACCACTCTTACAACGATAAGACGTTTGGTAGGCCAGGAGAAGCGCAAGAACGAAATACGGGTGGCGACGCCTACTTAAGTTCCCGCACCTAGGGGCTGTGACATCTTGGATTTTGAAGGCGTCTTCTAGGGCCTACTAATTATATATAGCGGTACAGCTTGACTACGTTGTGTTCTAAAGGAACCAAATATTAAACATGGGAAGTTTCGGGAACCTTTACTCAGCCAACGCGGCCCTAATGAGAAAACATACTTTGTAATCCCTGACGTCACGCTGACGTACCGGCGCTGGGGTTTTGGCACGAAATTCAAATACTGATACTTGGACCTTCATTTTATCATGTAATAATCAAACTGTTTTTTTGAAATGACTGCCTGCAGAGTTCTCAAACAATGCTTTATTAGTCTAAACTGATTTAGTGTTTCGCTTTAGTATCGCTTTAAGAATGACGCTGAAACGGATCCTCAGCAAAGAAGAGTTGGCAGAATGAGGTCGTAAACGTTCCGAAAGTGCTAGAAAACGTTACACGTCCATGCAAGAAGTTTTATTATACGCAGATAAACCCATGCTGTCCGGCATGTGCGAGTAGCCAGCGCCTGAGCGATCGGCGGCAGCCATCTTTTATTCCTTTCGGAACGGGGCAGCCTGCGGCTATTCAGAATAAAATTCAGTTTTGTTCGGCATAATAATGCATCTTTAATGCGTACACGTCACTCTGACGGGGTGAGTTTTTGTGGTTTTGTGACGTCGCGTGACAGGCAGGGGAAGTGGGTGCAGCCCGAAAACCTTTGACCGATAGCCGGTGGCTAATGGCGAAAACGCGTCTTATCAGAAATAACTTCTTTTTCTTTTTTGGATCAAATGATGCATAACCAGTTTGTACACGTCATATCAGATGGGGAGCTATCGCGGTTTTCGTGACGTCGCGTGACAGACAGGTCAAGTGGGGGTGGTCCAAAAAAGCTTTTGGCCAATCGAGGAGGGCTGATTACAGAATTGGAATAGAAAAGTTTGGAATAGTTTTACGTTATAGCGCCCTAGTTTAGGTTTCTTGCACAGCGTGCGTTTTTTCTCATCTCTTCCTGTTGTCCTGGGGCGCACAGCTCACGCAGGTGATCGGATGGTGCACGTCATTCTCGGTCGGCGTGGCCGTGCTGTGGGCAGCTTACCGCTGGAACGCCGAGCTGCCCAGCCCTCCGGTAGCCGCGCTGTACGCCGCCACGCATCGCGTCGCCTGGTGCATCGCGCTCGCCTGGCTCACCTTCGCCTGCGTCGCGGGACACGGAGGTGGACTATAGTGGTCATACGTATAGTTCTCGATGAGCTTGCCTTTCCTTCCCTTCTCACAGGATGTTCTCCAAAGCCCACGGATGTCTTTTATCGTAGTTTCGCTGTATATAGTAGTCTTACGAAAACAGGCAAAACTGTTCGCCGATGCCAAGAAACTGCTTGTTTCGCTATAAAGCGAACGTGACTTCGCAGGTTGATTGCGGCGTCGGTCTGGTTACGTAGTCGCAGCAACTTCAAATTGAAGAGCCTTAACTTCGTTGTGAACAGATAAACAGACTTCACAAGCATCCCGTTCGAAACGAGGCAGCGACTGGTGGCACCAAGATAGTTCTTTCTTCATTGTACGTCTAGTTAACCGCTTAGGATCCGAGGTTCGTGGTAAAAATAATCCAATGTACAGGTATTGCTATACCCATTAAGAGTAATGGGGCGTAAGATTTGAGGTGCGCCACGCGATGGCGGAGCGAAATATCTAGAAAGTCTGTGTACACTTCTGGCCAGAGTCGGGCCCGCAGTGACACAGCATTACGTGAATGCGTAATAATAGACTAACACAGGGCATGCATTGACTTTTTCGAAACTTCTAAAATATAGCTCTACACACACACATTGCAGACCCTTGCGGCCCTATTTCGGTGGGTGCGAAAGACAAAAATTTTCGTGCACTTCGACTTAGGTGCGCGTTAAAGCATTCCAGGTGATGATAACTTGGAGCGCTCCACTCATAACCCAATGTGCAGTTTTGGAACGTTAAACATGAGAATTAAATTTAATTCTTCGAGCAAACTTGTTGGTCACGGAAGCAACATTTTCCAACATGACAGCGGCCCTATGTCCGGAGCACATATTTCGTTGCTCAGTTCTCTCTCTCTCTTTCTTTCTTTCTTATCTTTCGATTAGTTTTTTTTTTTTAAGGAACAACACTAGGCAACGCTTACTTTAAAATAGAAGACATTGAATATTTTCTACTCGAAATATAGGAGCACAACACTATTCCTTGCTCTGCCTCTTCTGTGCAGAAAAGGCTGTGCGCAGTACCTAAGCGCTGTTTATTTAACAATGTCTTCGGCAGAACGGTTGACCGCTAGCGGAAGAACGAAGTGTATACTAGTTTAGGAGGAAGCTTTAGCTCGAGTACTCCTATCTAAATACATGTAAAAAGAGAATTCGTTTTTCTCGGCAACCACTGCACCAAATTTGACGAGGTTTGTTGCATTTAAAAGAAAAGCTTAAAATCTAGTGACTGTTTCGAATTTTCGATTTATGTCGTCAATCCCTTAATAAAAATTGACAAATATCAAAAATTTTCAAAAAACGATACTATCCAGTTTACAACTCTGTAACTCAGCAAAAAAAAACAGATAATTCAATTCTCTGAATTTCATCTAATAGTGCATCTAAAGCGGACAAAATTGACATGTTACACATGAATCTCAAAACATTTACTAATATGCAAATACCGCTTTTGTAGAACCATTGTAAACAACCTAAAAAATTCACGTAAGATGTAAAATGACATATCGGATTTGTCCGCTTCCGGTGAAATAAGGGATGCCGTTTACAGAACCGCGATATCGGTTCTTGATGCAGAGCTATGAATTTGTAAACTTCGTGCTTCTATTTTTTAAAACTTTTGTATTTTTGAAAATTTTTGTAACAAAATTCAGGACCTAAATCGAAAATCCGCTTCCAACAGTCACTAGAATTTAAATTTCTGTTTCAAATGCAATAAATTTCATTAAAACTGGTCCAGGGTTTATCTCAGAAAGACGTTTTTGCGTTTTACATGCATTTAAATAGGCCGCGTGGGAGTTGGGCCCGAACTAAAGCTTTCTCTTAAGGATAGATCTGAAGCAGCGTAGAGTTACGACGGCTCCGTTCAAACAATGTAGCTCTCTAAATCCGTGCACACATTTGACGTACGGTCTTGCGTGCATCGAGAAAAGAATGAGGCGGATTTCATATCGGTCATGTGCCTCGTGCTTGCAAAACTGTTGACCTCTGTGTTTGGCGGAAAGATCACAGTAGCTGGGGATCCATAAAATATGTTGGTTCACTTTTGCGTGCACTAAGGTACGCATGGTAGACATTACTGAAGGGGTTGAAAGTAGTGCACTAAGGCACGCTTGTATTTGTTCATAGCTGATGGGCGTTCTTTTCTCATTTATGACCTGTGTTCGTGTCCAAAAATAATTTCACTACATTATTTTTTGTCGGATTTCTTAACGTTGTTTCGTTTAGTCTCTGCTCGTCCGTTGAGGTGTCCACCAGTGTGCGAGACAGTTACCGCGGTTTTCCTCTTTTTATAGCCACTTCGACTCTCCGTTGAACACATCAGCCAGACGAGGCAACCGAGACTGATCTGGGCCGCTATTTTGTAGCGATGCCTTATGCCTTATTCTATGCTATTCTTATCATCCACCACACACGGCCGTCCGATCCCGCTGATAATGTAGGCAGACCGTCGCTCTGACCACTGGCCAAGCGCGAACAGCGTGACAAAGCACAGAATCTGAAAAGGCATCGCTACAAAATACCAGCCCTGTCTGGCCTCGCGACACGTCTAGCCGGTGTGTTTCATCCAGATGTGAGGAAGGGAAACAGTGCTGGCTTTCCTATAGATCATGTGGTGGATTTAAAAAAAGAGAAAAAAAAACCAGAAAGAACTTAATTGGCACAACCGTCATACGAATTTTTCATTTGTCAAGGGACAGCCTCGTCTTGCTGTGTCGCACTGTGAGAACATCACGCGCTTAAGGCCTAAAGTGATTTACCGTGAGAATGCCTGTGTATACAGGGTTACGAAAAGCCGGGGGCGAGCGTCGGGCGTCACTCAAGAGTGAAAGTTTACAGGAAGCGCAGGCTCCTGCTGGAACTACGGAGAATGCTGAACGCCATTTTTTATTATTTTTTTTCTTCGTCTGCGCGAGCTTGTGCCCATTTGCACGAATAAAACGACTTCGCGGGTCGTTAACCCGAAGCTGAGCACTTCGAAACGCCTCTATCGCGAATAATGACGTCACACGAATAATGACGTCCTCGGCGCGAGACTCGAAATTGCAATACTTCGAACGACGGTCGCCGCGCAGTCGTTTTGCGTCCCTAATTACTTCAGGTTATTTGCCTTTTAACCTGCCAGCGAAGCGCCTTACGTCAATGGCGTTTTTTTTTTTTTTCATGGCGAGGCACCGTTGCGCCATGTATTCACGAAAGGTAATTGACACGCACGCTTGCCCCATAAATAAATAGGGGCCCATAATTGCCGCCCTTCATTGAGAAGCGCGAAGTGTCTTATTGATAGTGAAAAGGACCCCACTTGGCCACTATTTATCGCACTAAAAAGGGGAAGCTTTCCTAAACATCTAAGAAGGATAATAGAGCCGGCTCGCCAAAGTATATGTGCAGTGACGAAGTGGAGCCCTTCTGATTACTTTATCGATCGATAAACTTTGGCTCTTAAACGCTAGCCTTAAAGTAAGGCTACAACATCGCCTGAGCACCGTTTAATAAAAAAAAAGTACGCGGGAGTTCTCGCACGGCAGGCTCTGTGGGGGTGGGTGGCGAACTCGTGGCCAGAACCCCGTTTAACTACCGCGAAGGATGTGTTGACGACAACTGAAAGCATGCGTACAGAAAGTGCGGCACGCTGTCTACACACACATGGTTAAAACAGCAACGTTTACTCAGTGCTACAGCATTCTGCCAGTCCTCTGTGCTCCGCAATACTAGGAACACAGGTATCTTCAATATATATATATATATATATATATATATATATATATATATATATATATATATATATATATACACACACATGTGTGTGTGTGTGTGTGTGTGTGTGTTCAGGAAAACCTTGTAAGTCAACTTAAGCAATAATATAAACGTTAGAAAACTGGCTCAGGAAGAACAATATGAAGCTAAGCAATAAACAGATTTCATAAAAGATAAAACACATTGGTAGATAGTTCGTTATATGACAAAGGAAATCGTTATCAAAAAAAAAGTGGAGCTTTGGCCAGCCTTTCTGATGCATCTTATCCCTGTTTATAACATTTATACTCCAGTGTGCTACTCCATTAGTCAGCCCCATTCTTGATGTTCGACCATATTGAATGAGTTCACTCAATGGCAGCAGCTGGATTATGTTGTCGGAAGAGCCCTGTTACGTGGGCATTGCGTGAACTGAAAGTAATAATTTTAAGTACCTGATTTTGAATGTACTGCAGTGAAGTAATATCAGAATGACACATTAAACTCCAGGTTTCTGTACAGTAGTTGGAGTAGTATTTAAAAAAAGAATTAGCTTCACCTTTAACGCGAAGTAGTGACGCAATAGCTGGCGAAATAGAATGCTCAATAAGCCTTACACTTTCTCGCTCAGTGTTTTGTTCGCGTGAACATTCGCAGGTGCGTGCGAGCAATCTCCTTTCAAGAAGTGAAAGTGTGAGTCGTATTGGTTTGTGGAACTTGTGCCTCCCGGTGTGAAACGGAAAGACTCGGTTTTTCTTCCTCATCTTACCTATAGGGGAGGCCAACTGATCTCCACTAAAGCGACCATTTGGCTTCCTACTGCTGGATTCGTTCGGCTTGTCTCAAAACTATTACTTGGGCGGCCCCATTAAAAAACATCGGGCTATCATTGAAGAAAACAGGGCGACGTCAGTGCTAGAGAGAGAGAGAGAGAGAAATAACGTTTCATAGTCCCAAAAAAACCAAGGCTCCACTCCGGGCCCCCTGGCCCAGCATCTTTGAAGTGCTGCACGAGAAGCGCCTACCATAGTATTTCCAACTCACGTCAGCGCCGTCCAGTAAACGTGAGCAGAAACCGAGCACTAGAAGACTAATGAAGACAAATAAGACGCTCTCGATCGCCGTCATTAAACAGAAGAAAGTTTAATTTAGCCCCGACTCCGACACCGGCTAGGTGACGTGCTAGAACACGACGGCGCGGGCGCCAGCTCTATTCAGGACACCGATGTTGAGTCGGCGTTAGCTAATCATGATAGCCGCTGGCGCGATCGCACTCGATAGATTTAGTATCCGCAACTGCTGTGGCGTCGGCAGAGTGACTGAGTGGTAGAATTCTGGAGTGCCGCAATCTCTTGGTCGTAAGTTTGAATCCTCGTGGCACAACGCTAATTTTTGTTTCTTTGTAATATTCTCGCAAATAATTTTGGGGTTCTAGTAATGAGACCTGTGAACATATAAAGTACCAGGGGAGTGAGCCCATAACAGCTTTCGCTGTAAAATGGAGCCACATGTTTGGAATTAATTTGCGATGTTCAGCAGTTATCTGAGATCCCCTTCCCTCAAATAACTTGCATTACTGCGGGCACATCACGTTATTTCTGTGTTTTTCTTTTATTGAGCGCGCGTGCATGCACGCGCTAATTATGTTGGCCACTTGCATTTAGATTTTCTCCAACGACAGTCCTATTCTGAATGCGCAGTTCCATGTGTGCGTGAACGGTTCCTTATTTCACATCTGTCCTTTTTTTTTTCTCCTCATATTTTGTGCCCTTTCCTGTTCCGCCACCTCAGAGAAGCTAACTATAGACATATACTTAGATTAAGGTATACCTGTCTTTCCTTTCTTACTTACTCCTTTCTCTCTCAGATATCGCTGATGGTAAACAACTTTTTTTTTGTGGCGTAAAGGTAGTCAATCTGTGACTTTGGCAATTACCTCAAAATAGCAGACCTTAATATTACATTTCGTTATTATGGGTTCCTTCCTTTCCTTGTGTGTTGTCGTTATTCGAGCTGTGTTGTATTTAGTCCGACCAACCAACTCTCCTAAGTTTTTATAGGTGAATTTGCTTTCCCCCTCTCTCCCGTTCTCAAGCACTGTTCGACACAAGGACATCTGCTACTGCAAAAACGTCAAATGTTTATGCGCCAAAGAAAGAAAGAGGAAGGAGGAAAGACAGGGTGGTCATTAAAGGCCGAAAGTGACGATATTCGGTAGTGGCAAGCGAATGCCGACCAGTCACAACACCGATGAGCACGAAACCGTGCACGTACGTGAACCGTGAACTGGGAACATCGAAACCGTGAATAACTTACGCCAGCAAGACACATAAAATTAGCTTTTCGAAACGGAGGTGTTCTAAGCACGCTGCAGTTCTCGGCTTCTCGAAATCAACTGGACTCCTTGATTTACTCTACGATGTAGCGTTACAAGCGTCTAAGTGAGCGCACACATTGTTATTGCACATTACCTGCCGTTCACAAGGAATCTATCAATTCCTTTGTTCTCGTGCATTGAAAGCTGCTCTCTCTATGTTGGAGCATGACCAGTCTAAGCAGTTTCTGCACAGAGAAGGGGGCGATCTACCCATCACTTCTATTCTGTAGTATCTGCTTGTCAGTAAAACCGTGTCTCTCTGCACGTTAGTGTACGTGAAGCTGCTCTTAAGACGACTTATTCTCATATGTACACTTTATTTTTCCAATAGTGCTGTATGTCTGTGCGTTTTTCGAAGTTTTGTTACGAGACAAAGCTGGGACTGTATGAATGTGCTAACATCATAACATCTCTTACGTATCGGCTTATTACTTGAAAGAAATGTAGGTCCCTCTCTCTTCCTCTGATGAAAAAGAACTAGAACTACTTGCGCACTTTATTTACCCTTTTTAGCTAAGTATGCGGTAGATTTCGGCCTTATAACGTTGTCTTCTTCCTATCTTACTATGTTTGTCTTATTATTGTCAATTTTATATGAAAAGGAGTAACCGTCACCATTACAGGGTGACTAAATATCTTTTCTTTATTTTAATTTCGGTGAAAAAACAAAAAGACATAACAACGAGCTCACCAAAGTGCGCTTCTCGACCTTGTACTCGCGTCCTGCGCAGGCTTCCTGGACTCCCTGTTATCATGGCCGCCGTTCAACGCACTCGGTAACCTGGCCTTCATGGCATACCTGATGCATCCGCTGGTCATCCTGTACCACTCCAGCAGGACCAGGGACCTCATCTATTATAGTCAGTACGAGAAGGTATGCAATCTCCGACCTGCGTGAACATGTCGTTTTCAACCTGCTGTTTCAAATTGAGCCATCTCCTCAATAGAATAAATTACTTTAAAAAGCAGCTACCTATGCAAAGCATATTTGATATTCTTGTGTCCTGGAAGTTTTCATTCTTTAAATTGGTCGGGGGAGGGCGATTGCGATATCCAGCTCTGACTTCTTTGCATATCATATGATGGTGTCTGTTTTATTTATTTGTTTAGTTCTGACTTTGAGGAGATTGTGCGTGAAAAATCTTCCCGCAGGAGGGTCCATAGATTGCTGGAAATAACTGGTGGGACTGATAACTTGTCCGTCGGACGGCACGCAGTTCTACATCGCACCTTTCGCTGTGGTGGTAACAGACCCAGAAGTGATTCATTGTGTGACTGACGTCCGACATAAACACTGACCTGGAGCTCGATTGATTTGAAGAGTTTCGCCTGCCCACTTTGATAACATTGTATGCTTAATATAAGAACGCACTCCACACAACTTCACTCTATTAGCGAGGCTAGGGGTGCGAATGAAGCGCACAATAAGGCTTTTATTTACTGACGGTTCTTGAATAATTTTCATCTTTACTTTTCCATACTATCTTTTACGTCAACACTAGTTTGACGACTGCGACTTTGTTCCAATACTCGCCGTAAACGGCTACATTGGCACCTAAGCAGACAGCGGCAATCCTGAGTGTCGTTCCAGTTCTGGCAAGTCCGCAAAAAAAAACGGATGTTTGATTTCTGAACCAAACTAGCTTATCGCAAAACCTGAGGCCGCTGTGTACCATCTGCGAGTACGTGGCAATTAAATGTGTTTTACCTATGCAAGCTGAGTACATTTAGCGAGAATGAGCCGGACGGCAAGAAAATATTTAGCGTAGAAGAAACGTGACAGCGCCCACCATCGACACAAGAACATAAACTTTCAGACGCCACAAAACTCTCACTCGACAGCATGTGCGTCTCAGAGAGATAGTTGACGAAAACGGGTGCAAGACCCACAGATAAATATTTACTTTAAAATGGCAAAAAAAGCCTAAGAAATGCATTTGGTTAATTAAAGGAATTGGCACTTGATCGGGTATGTTAGTTGCAATTTGAACATTCAGTTAGCGTTTGTTCTTTCGTTGCGTAATTCCGCAGAGAACAGAGCCGACAACCACCATATACACAGAGGTATAGTATTGATGGCTAAACGTATACGCCGCCTCGATGTATGTGCTCTGTTCTGTGTGGAGCCATGTCGGGCGAGAACGTAGTTTTCGTGAAACAGAAGCCTGTGGGATACATCGAGAAAAATGCATATGTGGTAAACGACAGCTTCGCGAATGCAGGGCCGAAGTAAAAAAAGAACGATGCAGGATGCTTGGCTGTCCAAACAAGGTGACGGCTGCGCACAAGAAAACGTGTTAACTCTTTAATACATGCCTGATGTAAGCTATGTAAGCTTACATGATGTAAGCTACACACACACAGGCACACACATGCACACACACACGCACGCACGCGCGCACACACACACACACACACGCACACACACACACACACGCGCGCGCACACGCACACACACACACACACACACACACGCACACGCACGCACGCACGCACACACGCACGCACGCACACACACGAACACACGCACACACACGAACACGAACACGAACACACACACACAAAATAAAAAAATAAAACGGCGTCGAGAACATGTCCTTTGCCTAGCTTTTTCATATCGACGCGAAGTGGCGTCAAGTTGCAGAGAAGAGTTCCACATGTGTTTCATCACTTGAACTTTAAGCTACCGTATTAGACATTACCGTAGATTGTCTCCAATGCTGGCCAGAATAAAATCACACCTTGAGCAGCGCAAACGGAAGAAAATGTTGATTTTAATTGATGTTTATTTTAACCAGTGGAGTCATACTGACTTTACTGCGCGATAAAGTGCATTTTGTTGCTCTTTGTTCTTGTTTTTATTTCTTGTGGGGGAAGGGGGCGGCGGGTGGGATTGCGAACTCTGTTTGAGTGGTGTACGATGTGGCATGAATATGCCTATCCGTGTCTGACCAATGCGTGGATAGCCGTAGTTCTGCCCTTAAATGTAATCATGAAAAAAGAAAAAAACACACTGAAGAGACGCGCACACGATTTTCCACTTAGCTGGATTCTTCAGCATTGGCGAGCTGACGCATATCTTCAACACTAGGCGACGCAGGCTCACTTTAAATGTGCAGTAACACCCGGAGTCCATGCATGCCTGAGGATTTCCTTTCTAATTGTACAGAAATGAAGGACCGTCGTTTTTACTTCCGTGGTGACTCATTTGAAAGGCAAAGTGCCATGTAGTGTTTGAGGGTCAACGTCACGCTCACTGCTAGCATCTATGGAGTTATGTATGAGGATAAACAAGAAGGCTAGAGATTAGCACCCATGAATTTTACTCAGTCGAACGTGTGACCTGTCAAATTTTGCCACATTACGTACACGCAAAGGTTTTAGAAATAACTGCTGCAAAACTGAGGTGTAAGTAGGCAATGACCAAATATAGCATGTACTATAGTTACCATTGTCGGCGCGATTCTGACTGGGGCACACGTCTGCTATTGACGATTTCCTTCACGAACAGAGGAAGATGTATTCTTTTATTTGCTTTAAGCACTGTCTTTCGGGCGCTGTGAATATTTCAACATAAACCACCGCCCATGCCATCCTGCAGCAGCTTGACTACATCATATCCCCATTTCGACTTCGAGCTGCGAGTATACTGCAAGTAATAGTTAGCCATATGGAAAATCACCGCTGTGCACGTGTTTGCTGTTGCCCAGAAACAATCAATCACAAGCAATGTTGCTCTAACAATTAAGGCATTGTGTCTGCAGGGGCTAGACTTGGTTGCTTGGAAAGTTTTGGTATTTTACCGTTACACGTTGTGAATTTCAGCTCAAGCTCAGCGCTCATTGTGGCGGGATCAGCGTTTCATTGTTATCAGTGCCGCGCTCGCTTTGTATTTCCCGCATGTAGCAAATCAAGTGTCCTTGATGCTTAACTGGGGCGTCTATTTCGTGAAGCTTTGTTCTGGCTAACGTGCTTGTTTATTTTGTTTCCCTCAACTTTTCTGCACCTCCCTATAGTGGAATAAATAATCTTACCGGCAAACTGGTCTGCTTTGAGGAAGAGTCGACGAAACGTGAGCCACGTACCCGCGACGCACGACGACTTCGGCTTCGCCACCGTGTTCACGACAGTTTTCCGAGGTAGTTGTAAATTCGCTCTGTCGGGGAACGCGAGTTGTTAAAGGCGCTGAAGGAACCACAGCTCGAGGAAAAAACGTTGCGCCTTTTAGCGCACCGAAGCGTCTCGCTGCTCGGCATGGAATAAAGCAACGAACCGCGTCCGCGCATTCGGCGCGGAATTCACGCCGCTTAAGTGCCGCGCCTCGCCGCTATTCGCAAGCGAAGCCGCGGCGTTTGTCTATCGAGCCGTGCTCGCGTTTGGATATATTTGTATGCGTGTTCCGTGGTTCGATAAACATTCCCACGGTTTTGTTTTGTCCACGAGACCTGACGGGCTATCCTATTTTTTCTCCCTCTTCCTTCGCCCGCTTCATCGTCTTAGTCACGAACCGAACCTGCGCTTTGAGACGCTCTTGTGCGGCGCTGCACGAAGCTACAATCGAGCGGATGGAATCGTTAGACACGACTCTCGAATGCGAATGAACTCAGTATGTACACTATAGTATACACCCAGCTTAAAAAAGGCCAGCATGATTCCTTTATCGACGGATTTGTCGAACTTGCGAATGGAATCCGGAATCAAGTGATTGATAGTTGAACTCCGTTCAAATGGGGTACACACTAAATTCGCAGATATTTTACGCACACTTAGCGGTCTGTTTTCGGCATTTAGCTGGAATTAACTCTTTATGAGTGATTTTCAGTTAATTGCGTGCCTTTATAACTACGAACTTGCAATTCGAAATGTTTTGGCCATGAGCCGCGCCAGTACCAGAAGCATGTCCAACGGGAGCCCATCAGTTCAAATTGGATCGTGTGCAACATAAGGGGCGCTCGCCAAACCTAGCCAATTTATCTTCGTTTGGAGCGGCGATTTGTTCTTGACGCTATCAATGGTCTATTTTAGACGCACTGAGTAACACGCACTACTCTAAATCCACTAGTATACACATACTGTTGATGATCCGGGAAAACCATTTCGTATCGGCTTTGGACCGCCTTTACCGCGCCCCGTGTTAAAATTAAAATTAAATTCCGGAATTTTACGTGCCAAAACTACGATACGATGATGAGGCACGCCGTAGTGGGGGGCTCCGGATTGATTTCGACCACCTAGGGATCATTATAAATTGCCCCCAGTGCCGCGCTTCGTGTGGCCAGCAGTCCTGCTGACGTGCGCTGCGTCAGGAATAGCTGGCTGAGTAAGTGCTCAATGTACCTCTGCTTCTGTTGGTGACAGGAGTGAACGACTAAACGTGAACGGGCCGAGCGAGAGTCTTGTCTCCGCATATAGACCGGCACTTGTCGCGGGCCTCGTAGCATCGTCTCTCGGCCACTTTCAATTTTCCGGCCCGCATGCTTTGCGCAGGTGTACGCCTTCTGCGGCCACTTCCTCGTCACGCTGGTGCTGTCGACGTTCTTCTACGTGGTCGTCGAGATGCCGTTCACCCGGCTGGGAGCGATGCTGCTCCGGACGGCCGTCTTCCGCAAACCGTCGCGGCGCTCGGGCGCTGCCGGCGGCGGCGGCACCGAGAGCGGCGCGGGGGTGCGCAGGCGGCCGGCCTCGACCATCGTGGCCGACATCACTCGCGGCATGGCGCCGCTGGCCTTCATCAAGGCCAGGGCCCACGGCACCGCGAGGCGCAGCGGTTCCGCGCAGGCCGCCGAGCTCAGCGCCGACGGCGGAAGGCCCACCAACGGCCGCTTCCGCAAGACCGGAGACTCGAGCCACCTATGATGAGCACGACGGGGGCCGAGGCACGACGCGCCCTCGTTGTGGCACGACGAACGATCGGCGGTACATCCGGTGGCGCCCTTCTCCGTGGAGGAGTGCGGAACGCGGAGAATGTCGTGTGGTTTGCGGGCCGGATTGCGAAAATGGGGGACATTGGTAAAGCTTTGGCCGTCACGCTCCTACACGTAGCTGACGCGAGAGTCTGCCCTTACGCCGAGTTCAACTCTCAAATTGCTTAAACCATTGGGCTGGTTGTTTTCTGAATGGTAAAAAACAAAAACGAAATGCTCAATTTCCGGGGAAGGGAAGGGGAAATTGACTGCAAATGGAATTAGATGTGAATTCAGTTTCGTGGTAGCGGTGTCTTCGGGATGCAAATGAATGCTAAGTGGTGGCTCATTCTCTACGAGAAATACATCGTGGCAGTTTATCCTTGTCTGTACAGTGATATTTTATTGAAAGTGAAACTGGACACTCCTTCCTATGCAAGGGTATGTGAAATCCAGGTTCTGTCGTATTCATGAAGCTGTTCGTGAGCTTGTTACTAACCGTCATGGCCGTTTCACTGGTAGAAGAGACCGCGAACTAGGGGCGCTATAATGTAAAACTATTCCAAACTTTTCTATTCCAATTCTGCTATCAGCCCTCCACGATTGGTCAAAAACTTTTTTCGACCACCCCCCATTTCACCTGTCTGTCACGCGACGTTACAAAAACCGCAATACCTCCCCATCTGATATGATGTGTGCACACTGATTATGCATGATTTGACAGAAAAAAGAAAAACAGTTATTTCTGATTCGACCCCTTTTCGCCATTAGCCCTCGGCTATTGGTAAAATGTTTTCGGGCTGCATCCACTTCACCTGCCTGTCACGCGACGTCACAAAACCGCACGAACTCACCGCGTCAAAGTGACGTGTACGCGATAAAGACGCATTAATATGCCGAACAAAACTGAATTTTTTTCGGAATAGCCGCAGGCTGCCCCGTTCCGAAAGGAATAAAAGATAGCTGCTGCCGATCGCTGAGACGCTGGCTACTCGCACCTGCCGGAGAGCATGGGTGTATTTGCGTATGATAAAACTTCTTGCGTGACCGTGTAACGTTTTTAAGCACTTTCGACACGTTTACTACCTCATTCTGCCAACTCTTCTTTGCTGAGGGTCAATTTTAGCGTCATTCTTAAGCTTCCGTTGCATGCCGCCGCGATTTTCGACCAGCCACCACAAGCTAAGTAAGGGAAAGCCGACCAATCGCAGACGCCGGCACCACCCTCTTCATCCGGTTATCGGTTTTCAGTGCACTGGCTCTGCCCTAGTGAATCCTTCTCCACTTGAGCGTTCTCCCCACCTCTTGTCAGCCAATTAGATACAACAAGCCGCTCAGTGTAGGCAATGTTATTCGTTTTTCAAGCAAACAAAAGGGACCTCCTATGAACGAGGAGAGCGTTTGATTGGTCTGTTCAGACAACCCTATGGGTGACCACCAGGTGCTTGCGTCGGTGGTTACGCAAATTTGACGTCACGAAATTGGAATAGAAACATATTGGAATAGTTTTACGTTATAGGGCCCAGGTTTTGGTTATGGAGCTCGCCAATGACAAACATTTGTTTACGAAATCAATGCTTTGTGAAGCCGGCGCCACGTAGTCTAAAAAGCTTCGAGAGTCCATGTAGTTTCTATTTTCACTCACACGAATGGTTTAAAGGATCGCATAGAGCGCAGTATTCTTTGTGATCGGCGCCTTAAGCGGCTGATATAGTTGCTCGGCACATGTGAGGGTATACTTGGCTGAGTTAAATTGGGGGTTTCGTCCTATATTCGTTGGTTTCTCGACAGGGTCAAACTGGTCTTCAAACCTCTTGCTGTGGAAGTCTAACTGACCATCTTTTACACAAGCCGTCTTCTGTCGCATATTTCTTCATTCACGATTACAGCCTTTAGAGTGCTTTAGTCCAATTTTACATAAAACATGCGAACTTCATAACACTTCTATAAGTCCGCTGGTGCGGCACGCGTCGTTCCGCCTTGTGACCAGTGCTTTGCGGGTTACTTGCCGCCGATTGCACATACCTTCTGTCTTTAGTGGAAGAAGAGGTGTTACACATTTGTAGTCACCCCTTAGGGCAGCCGTTGTGCGGTCGCCATTTCATCCTAACTTAGCCGAAAGCGGTGCGTGCAGTCAAAAAGCCCCTTGAGGGATTTCAGGGGCTTAATATCACACCGAACATCGCTGTGAGAGATGTTCTGTGCTAGTGTCTTTGGCACTGATTACTACACAGGGTCTGTACGTTATTGACGAATTCGATGAATTCCTATCGTTATCATTTATCTCTGACGAAGTTCTCTTTATTTAGTTCATTGTGTGTTTATCTGGCGTCGTTGCTAGACTGGAACAGTGTGCATGCGGATAATCTCCGATCTTTAGTCTAATGTGTGCCACTTTTACAACGTTGCCGGAGCAATAACATTTCTAGTTAACAACTTTACTAAGCATTATAGATATTTGTGTATAAGATAGCTGCTTCAGTAATAGGCAGGCGCAAAACAAAAAGAAAGCTATATCCGCACAATCATAAGGATGATAAACGTGTGCGCTTCATTAATACAGTAATTAAATATTTCACACCTGTGTAGTGCGTGGTAAAAATGGATTTGACCCTATATTATATAATGCTAGCCATACATGGATACAAGTTTTGAGCTTTTGCAGAATGATGGTGCCGCAGTATTTCCTTTTAGTTCTTTTTTTTTAAATGGGAAGATTTATGTTTGTTTTATGTTTGTGATCTTTCTGTGAATAAATGTTTTGTTCTTTAGCATTGACTCATGTCTTTCTATTTTGCAGTCCCCAGTGGGGATGTGAATTGTGAAATGCGTGAAATGGGTGAAATCTGAATTGGCTTCTGAGTGCAAGTGATGCTGCCAGTGCGTAACAATACCACAGAATTATATTTCAGCCTAGATTTCAGCAACGGTACTATACATTACTGAACGCAGAACGATCAGTGTTGATATGGATTAAGCGCTTCGGGCGTCGTCCTTAAATAGGGCCTGGAGCGCTTTTCGGTGAATAAAAAAAAAACGTAACGGTTCATCTGGCTGTAGCTTTGCTAAACTGTGCGTGGGGTCCATGCAAGTAGTACCAGTGAACCATGTTTTACACCCGGTCAGTCTGACGCCGTAAACGCAACTCCAGAATCATGATTGTTTAGCAGATGAGCTTAAGTTCAACATGCCGCACAGGCACGTTGTAGCCGTTTCAGATTTGTTTCACTTATTCACATGGAAGTGGGGACACGCGGGCGTCAGCTCAAGGACGTAATCACTCCCCCTCGCTAATTCATCTGCAAAGAAAAAAAATATCCACGTGGCTGTTGCTGACTGCCGCAACAGGCACGCTGATTTCATGAGCGACGCGATGTGAGAGCATAGGGAAACTTGTAACTGTGAACAAGATTTTCGGGGAAATAATGGTTCACACCTGTAATTTATAGCCGCCAACGTTTGAGCACAAGGAGAAACGGGGTGTCAATGAAAGCCTTCTGTATCAGACCAGAGATATTAAGCGACAACACTGCGCAATTGTTGGGTTTTTCCATGCATCAAGTAGTATAGCATACTCGTACCTTAAGAAACTTGACTGGTTGTGAGTATAGTCACTTGTGATAAAGCGAATTTCGAGAAGGCCTGCCTGCCTCACCCGTAAGCATATACCCGCTCAAAGCTCGAGAGCGAGCACACTGTTCCTCCAAATTTCCCAACGTCACGCGCAGTGCACTTGGATTGCAAATCCCTGCTACGTTTGCCTTTGATGCGCGCGATGTGCAGGCTCTCTCAACGAGTTCATTTATAGACCGCGCTATACGAGGAGACAGATCGAGAGAGAGATGACGATAGGAGACACCCAGAGGTTACCCGGAGATATCCATCGTTGGCTATACCCTGACCTGGGGAAAGGAAGAACATGTATAGAAAAAATGAGAAAAGTTCAACTTCTCTCAGATAGCGCCAATCAGTATCACCTCAATATTGCCTGGTGTACCTGGCACTTTGTACACCACCGACGAGTGCAACGTGCGACTCGTGTATAGCACGGAGGGCTTTCAGAGTGCCGTTACACGCCTACTCTGGCCAAGGTGAATGACCGCGTAAGACAAAAAGGATCAGTGGCGATGTAGGAGAGACGATATGCGACGGATGCGACATGCGCGTGCATGCAGAATTACACATTTCCTTTTACTTTTTGTTGTAGTGGTTTGTAGTTGTCTTGCTATGGGGGCAGTATGTAGGCTTCGGTGGTTATACTGACGCGCGCCTGGTCGACTTCTCAGCCTATACTACCGCTAACCCTCCTCCTCCTCCTCCTCCTCCTTTACAAGTCGAGGAATGGTACACATTCTTGAGCTAGCACGTAGCTATCATTTGCGATTCTTCCTCAAAGCGCAGGCATGGCGACAATAAACTCATTGAGCAACTGATAGGGGTGCTCAATGAATACCCGGCAGCAAATGGCTGTACAACAATGGACGTAGTGCACAAGCCATCGCTTGTTCCTGTATCTATAGTTCTGCAGTCTGAAGGGATCGCTCTAAATACAGTAGAATAATCTCGGTAAACGGAATTGCCAGTTAGATGAAGCAGCCGGATTGGTTGGCTTTGTATTCGAACAACGTAAAAAAAAAAAGAATTTCATCATGTATATTTTCATCGCAAGTAAAATCTTCGCAACTCTCTATAAACGGAACTACAAAATCAACATCTAAAGGATTTAATTAAAGCCATTCTCGCTGGAGGCGCTACATGTGCCGCGCAGTCACAGTTGCCCTTTATGCATCAAAGAGTGACGCAGTCACGGGTGAGAGTAATTGGCTGCTGTTACAAATTGCTCTCCCCCAGCTTTAAACAGCGCTAATTCCTATTTCTATATTTGCGCCAATGCAGGCTGCGATGAAATGAGGGAACTGCCAGAAAATTGTTGTTGCGAGAAAAAAAAAACACTACCGACCTCTGTTCAAGTTGATTGAGGATGCAGATTCAATGCGTACATTAACCGCGCTTTCGTCTATTTTGGGGACAGCATGACGATGGTTGAACCACAGACTGACCAGATTGCATGCAGGCACATGTGCGTGCAGCAATGCGTTTGGCAAACTTCTTTTCTTGTTATATTATTTTTATTGCCACTTGGAGAATCTTCAATTTTCTTCTGGCGAGTCTGATTAATTTGACTTTTAGGTGGTTCCTGCTTAGTGCAAATTATTGGTTGGCGACTATCCCGACTCCAGAGTAAGGTTATCCGCTAAGCACCTTCGCTTTCTTTTCTTCTTCTTTTTTTTTTTTTTAGCTAGCGGCTACATTCACTTACTAATACTCAGCGTTACTCACAACAGTATTAAGCAGGTGTACGACATAATGTCCTGTGCCTCTGCACATATTTCTCGGTAAATAGTACTCCCGTTTATCGGAACATATCTATCCGGTCTCTTGAGGTTCCGTTTAACAAAATTCTACCATAGAAGCGTCTTGGGCTTAAGTGGGCGTATACATATAGGTGTCTTCCGTGGGATGAGGTGAAAATTAAAAACACGCAACTAACTGGTAAAATTACCGTTCTCAATATTTGTCTGTCCGGAAAATTATTTCTGGCTCTCTATCTTGTTTCCTTTTTTTCGTTATATATCGCCTCCGTGTCAGCAGCGCCGACCGGCAACACGGGGAGCCGCGGCAGGTCACAACACCTCGACGCGAATTTCGACCACCAGCCGCGAGCTCTGTGCCCGCGGCTAATTTTGCGCGCCATCTAGACTTTAAGGCGTTGACTTTTCAGCGCGGCCAACGACCTCGCAGTCGGTTGCTGTTTTCACTCGACGCACAATCGACGCGTTTCTCTTGTTGCGCTGGAATGGCACGCAGCTTATCTCACTGGGGCGCGGGAGCGCCGTGCGATTCTTGCTCGCGCCAAGACCATATCGCTCCGGGACGCCGAGCGGGTTCTGCATTATACTGCGCTGCTCCAGTACACGTCCTGCATGCGCCGAAGCAACTCTGAGAGAAAACGACCCTTTTGTGTACGCTGCGTTCCTCCGATTGGAAACAAGGACAGTCAGCGTGATCGGTAAGAGGAGAACAAAGCAAAAAAAAAAATCCAAGTCAGCCACCGCTTGTACTCGGCCACATGGCGGCCCCTTTGTGCGCCGAAAGGAGACATCAAGGAAGTGAACAGTCATACGAAAGAGTAGAGTGGCCCACAAAGCGAAGTGAAAATTCGACGGTTTAACAGTGGATTAAAACATATATGCGACGACTAATGTCAGACGACGTCACTCTCCAAGGGTGGAGTTTGTCGGCACAGGTCACGGCTGAGATAAAAGAAACAGGCAGCACTAAAGTTTCCTTCGTGCTGCCTATTTCCTCACATATACATTCACACACCATGCAGCATCGAGAAAGACTAAGGAATAGGAAGCACGCAAATATACCATATTTTTCTTACATCTTTCTTTGTATGCGACTCGCCAGTCACGATACAACGACCACGCTCTGAGTGTAACTAAAAATCCCGAAAATAATAAAAAAAAGTATCAGAACTTTAACTGAGATGCATAACATCATTTCCTCGCCAGTTTCACGTAATTCATGTTGCCTACGAACAATATTGAGCCTCGCATTCTTTCGGCTGCTGGTATTTCTGAGGGGGAAAGAGAGAGAGAGAGATGGTCGCAGGAATATAGAACGAGGATAAGCAGCGGTTCGTCGCAGTGGCCAATCCTTCTAACTCGACTGTGGCTAGGAGTTGCCTTCACCGAAGCATATTCACTGCTTATCGAAATAGTCACGTGCTATATGAGATCACCGCGGCTGCGGAGGAAGCATATACCACCTATAGTATATTACTGTTCCCCGCTTGCACAAAACACTCCTTCTCCTGCGCATTAGGAAGACTTGACGAACCAATGCTGTTCGTTCAGAAGACTTTATCACTGGAAAGCAGTACACCTCTCGAGGGCCAATGACGCACTCGAGGTGGTTTATGGCGTCTTACCATCCAGTTCTTACCATCCTATGGTCGCTGCACTGCACCTTGCCGAGCACGTCCACATCTTGTAAGGTGCCAGAGTTGGCGCAGAGTATAACGTCTATTTCCTTTCTAATCTCGCCATTCGGGCTCCTCCACGTCCACTTTCGGCTATCCCGCTTGCGGAAGAAGGTATTCATTATCCGCATATTATTCCGTTCTTCAAGTTCTACTAATAACTCTCCCCTGCTATTACTAGAACATACGCCATATTGCCCCACTGACTTGTCTCCAGCCTGTTTCTTGCCTACCCTGGCATTGAAGTCGCCCATCAGTATAGTGTATTTTGTTTTGACTTTACCCATCGCCGATTCCACGCCTTCATAGAAGCTTTCGACATCCTGGTTATCATGACTGGATGTAGGGGCGTAGACCTGTACGACTTTCTATTTGTATCTCTTAAGTTTCACGACAAGACCTGCCACCCTTTCGTTAATGCTATGGAATTCCTGTATGTTACCGGCGATATCCTTATTAATCAGGAATCCGACTCCTAGTTCTCGACTCTCCGCTATGCCCCGGTAGCACAGGACGTGCTCGCTTTTTAGCACTGTATATGCTTCTTTTGTCGTCCTAATCTCACTGAGCCCTATTATATCCCATTTACTGCCCACTAATTCCTGCAATAGCACTGCTAGACTCGCCTCACTATATAACGTTCTTGAGTTAAATGTTGCTAGGTTCAGATTCCAATGGCGGCCTGTCCGGGCCAAGAGATTCTTAGCACCCTCTGCTGCCTCACAGGTCTGACCGCCGCCGTGGTCAGTTGCTTCGCAGCTGCTGGGGACTGAAGGCCGGAGTTTGATTGTTGTATTCGTATAGGAGGTTGTGGCCAAGTACTGCACTAGGGTGGCCAATCCTGCTCTGGTGAGGGAGTGCGTTACCCGGTTCTGGTCACCGGGATCAGGCCGGACTCCCGGGCTATTTATGGAATTTTATCAACACGCGGATTTTTTTTTTAATCCGGTGAAAAATTGCGCGGCACCGGGATTCGAACCATGGTCCTCTTGCACGCAATGCGGATGCTCTACCTCTACGCCACCGCTGCAGTGGTGTGCATGGTGTG
Source organism: Dermacentor albipictus (assembly GCF_038994185.2). Taxonomy (NCBI): domain Eukaryota; kingdom Metazoa; phylum Arthropoda; class Arachnida; order Ixodida; family Ixodidae; genus Dermacentor; species Dermacentor albipictus. The sequence goes on from NC_091821.1 coordinate 74,622,816, forward strand.
CATGCAAATTAAGCCATCAGTACTTTATGGAACACACCAAGCTTGAAGCACACACGTCTACACCGACTGGACCCATCTCGTCGACTTCTACCTCCATCTGGACTCTCGACTAGAGACAGCAGTACTTTGCCGACTGTGGCTTGGTGTCGTGTACACAAGATCTTTCGCCTTCCGAGTCGGTATGGACGAGAGTGCGCCTTGCAGTCACTGAGGCGGTGAGGAGACTATAGAACATGTACTTTCCCACTGGCCTCGATACAGCGCGCACCGGCTGTCACTAGCGACCGCGGTAACGACAGGCCACTTTCAGAACAGTCAGTCTTGGAATGCCGACATGAACTGTCGTCGCACCGAACGTCGGTCAATGCTTTGTTGACCATTTTACGTGGCAGTAGCCTATTAGAAAGACTATAATGATCCCATTCCGTCCCTTTTCATTATTTTTCAGGCTCTTCTTTCCGTCTTTACTTTCCCTTCCCATAGCGCAGAGTAGCAAACCGGAGGTTTTAACTCTGGTTAACCTCCCTGCCTTTCTTTCATTGGCATATATATATATGTATATATATATATATATATATATATATATATATATATATATATATATATATATATATATATATATATATATATATATATATATATATATATATATATTTATATATTTATATATATATATACATATATATATATATTCGTCTTTACGGGACAATACCACTGCAACTATTTCCCTCTTCAGTAATTCTATTGAACATGGGGAGCATTTTGTACTGATACTCGAAGGAGCTTATCCTTAACTCCAAATAGAAATTCACAAATGGACAAATCCTTTACTCCCATGCAGGCATATTTACCGGTTACGTATGCACTCATAAAAAAAGTTTGCACCCTTTGGGGCTTGCCCCACAACACTAATCACTGTCTACCTTGCTTCTGTTTCATTTCTTGAAAATCTGCGCTCGCGACTTTCCTGTCGAGAATGCTCTGTCATGCTCATTACGCGCATGCCGTTCATGACTTGTAAGTACTGGGCTCGCAGCGTTACAGAAAGGAAATGTGGACAAGACAGATGACGCTTATCGTTTCAGGACGAGAGAAGCCCCACAGGGTGCAAGCTTTAATAGTGCAGAATACTTCGTGCCTATTGCACGCGCGGAAGAGTTATAACGGAATCTCTTTTAGGAATGTATATCTGGGAAACCACCTACTTGCCGCTGAAAATACATCTTTCTTGTGCACCCTAATAAAGGACCTAAGTGTCCTTAAATAAAGTTAAATATTCACTGCCCCTCTTCGTAGGGGTCTTGACGGACATAAAAGGTGACTTAGGGACAATTCACACATTTTTTTTATTACCATATAAATATTTGCGAATGTACGCTATTTCCCAAAGAAGTCTTTTTTTAGCCTTATGAATATATGCCTTGCTATCACGTGTGAAGCCCCATTACGCTTTCACACGATACGCTTGACATCATGCTTAGACATGGTCCCATTGATGAGTCAGTTACTGCAGATACTCATTCACCAGTGCAATGGTTCTACGGCGATCTGAACAGCCCAAAAGACTATTCGCTGCGTAGCCGCCGAGTGGTCACCAGATGCCTTCGTTCTGATTAGCTCCTGACCTACACGCAAAGAGAACGCCGGGCGAGGGTGCTGATATGGCCATCGCTGGGCGGGCACATGACCAATTCCTGTTTTTTCACAACGCAAATAGAAAAAAGGCTGCAGCTCATCAAGTAATAACAGATAAAGGCAAATGCCGCTGAGTACATGCGTGCAATCAGCGAGCGCGTCCTCTCGGGTTAATCGTGTGGACAACCCGCTGCATGGAGTATAGTAGCGTCGTGACCACCTGCATGCAACAAGTGCGAGATTCTGGTCCCGCTACTGAAAACCAGGTCTCCGCGGGAAGGGGAAGGAAAACGAACTGCTTTGCAGAGGGAACACGCGGCGGCATTTCGCCCCTCGATTCTGGCGAGATATCGGGACATTCAGCGGGTGTGCGGATGCTTGCTCGCGCAGCGTCACCCTGACCCCGCAACTTCTCGGATGCGTCAGGTGTGAGAGTAAACACGGTGAGGAGCTAGAAGCTCGTGACAGATAAACTACCGGCCTTGATGTGATGGACAGCGCGGCAACTTGCAATCAAGGCGCAGGAAAGAAAGAAAGAAGAAACGCGCTCTCTGGCGCCGAAAATATGCGCTTGGTGTATAGTGAGGCCGCAGCCGCCATCGATCGCGATTACAGGAGGTCGAACTGTAGTTGTTCCCCTTGTCCTGCCTGCGGTGTATTCCTACGGATGCAGGCCGAGGGCGAGAGAACACCAGCGCTTTTAAGGTCAAGGTGGGTGCATCTCACTGCCGCGGCTACTTCTTGTGACGATCTTGTACTCGGGTCATGCCATGCGACTTTGCCGACCTATATATATATATATATATATATATATATATGTATATATATATATGTATATATATATATATATATATATATATATATATATATATATATATATATATATATATATATATATATATATATATATATATATATTGAAACAATGTGTAACTTGATCCCTGGGTGTTTGCAATAGCACTCTTGATGAGGGCCAGACCCGGACCGCAACGTCGACATAAAATGTTTTTGTTTTTTTTTCTGTGCGTGGGCCTGCTGTTCTTTCAATATATATCAATAATCTTGGGATCCATTTCACGCGCTACAACAAAACGATCGCTGTCATTTGAATGCTTGTGAATTAATAGGGCAAAAATATATCCATCAAAAATAACGCTGTACGTAGGGACCCAACGGGATTTCCCATGGCGAATGATGATGTGAAACCAATTGTGGCATATATTAATTTATTTAAAGCAGAAAGCTGGGCTAGTTGGTGGTTATTCGTATAAAGGGACATTTGCACTACCGCGTAAAAATAAAAGAGGGACACGGACAGGGGCATGAAAAAGACACACCGAACGCTAGTCTAGTGGTTGGTGTGTCTTTTTCATGTTCCTATCCGTGTCCTTTTTTACGTGCTAGTGCAATGTCCCCTTATGCACACATATTAAGCCTGCGCTCTCCTAATGTCAACGTAGCTTTAAGTGGCCCTGACGTCGCTTAAATGAGCCATTATGAAGAACATTTGTTGAAGTAGCGTTCGTCGCACTGTAGTGCCACTTTTTAAAAGTTTTTTTTCGGCAATCGTATATCTTTAATGCTTGCTGACTACTGATTGCACTGTTACCTGTCAGCTCTGCCAATCACTAGTTAAAATGAGACGAACAAATATTAGTCCCGCTTCCATGCAAGAAGCATGGTACAGATTACGCACAGGTGGCTCGATTTAGTCTGCCAGAGGCGAAAAGAAGAAAATTGAAACCACTCTGGCGCACTTTGAAAATAAGATATCGTCCATAGTTTGGTCAGAAAAAGTGGCGCAAAGCACGTTTTGGAAAGCGCATTGCACACAAGATTTAACCGAAGTACTCTACGGTACAACTCGACCCATCTCAGCAGATACGACTGCCATCTGAAGTTTATTTGGTTGTTCCCGCCGTCTCCTCTAAGCAGCTTGTCCCGGCCGGCTGCAGCAATTAAGACCTTCTGCTTAAGACCTTACTGTAGCACCCTTAGGAGCTGTTCAATCTTGTTTTTATGGACTTCGACAATATAGGTCCCATAAAGTAATTTGCGGCAGCGCAAACCAGTGAATGAAGACATCAGTCTCCTAATGTTTGCTTTTCTATGCAGTTTCAGTTCTTCTCGCTATCTTCTGCATGCTGCCATTGCGCCGGCCCACACCACTGAAAACACCCTTATCGATCATGCATTGAACCAAGCACGCTTTAGACAACGCGCTTGAAACAGCTTCAGTGGCACGCGCCGTCCTCTCTTGTCAGAACACACCGTGCCCAAGACCCACTGTCCTCGCCTCAGGAAGGGAAACATTCTCCCACCACACAATCAGAGGAAAACCATCAACATTCCACGGAATCGGGCCTCGTTTGGCCGGCTTCGATAACGTCCGCGGCTCGACGCAAGAATGCATCGCCGCAACACGTCGCGTCCGTTGCGCCATGACGCAGTGAGAAGAAGCTCCAGGGGCGGACCGACGGGCACCAAGCGCGTACACACATTTAATGCAATTCGCGCCGGCGGCGGCAGAGAGGTCTGCCTCGGGGGGCAGTCGAGAGGGGCGGACCGCGTGTGACCCTGTTTCTCCGCCGAAAAAACGTCGAACTCAGCCTGTTGGACCACTGCAGCCGCAGCAACTCGGGGGGTGCTCGCGGCATCCGGCCTGCAGAAGCGCAGGAGATTCGAGAAGCACGGGGCGAGTTTCTGGCAGGGAAGAGGGGGGCAGTTGAGCGGCGTTTCTAGCGCGTCGTTTCCTCGTTAGCCTAGTAAAAAAAGGCCAGACAGGCTGTTGCTCTTCTTTCCCGCGGGTCGGGCTGATTCGGAGCGATCGCCGGGGTCCCTGGGCTGCGTGCGTGCGTGCGTGCAGCATCCTCCTCCGGGCGCCACGCGATTTCTGGCCGTCGTCTGGCTTCTCCAGGGCGCGTCGCACCGAAAGATGGCCGCCGATTACACAAGCAGCGCGCGCGTGGGTTGCCTTGAGAGAGAGAGAATCTACGCTCGAGGGGAGAAGAGGCAAGATCCGCTGGCGCGAAGTGGTGCATCGCCGGCGGAGTCGACCGGTTCGCTCCTCGGGTGCCGTTTCACACCGGCGGCCGTGCGCCGTCTTGGCCGTGAATGCGCTCCGCGCTGAACGAGTCCAAGTTCAAGGGACCCAGATTAGACGGCTGCGAGGGCAAGCGGTCCTTCCGTTAGCGCGGGCGGTGCGGCCGAGTAAACATGCGGCCTGTTCCGCCGGGCCTTCACTTGCAATCGTTGCATAGGAAAAGCAAACTGCGCGTGCGCGTGAAGCGACGTCGAGCGCTTTTCATCGTACTGTTATCGTCGTGACAGGCGAGGTGTGCGAGAAGAAAAGAAAGGTTCTGATGCGTCATGCATTGTTGGAAGCAATTTTACGACGACGTACACTGTTTGAGGACTGTTTGTCTTGTACTTTACTTCTGGCGGGAAAAGCGCTGATGTTTATGCAGTGTTTGAAACCGAGAATCATGTTGATGATTTCCCTTCTCTTACTGTATGTAGACTAGGCAAGTGCTCGCTGAAAAACTGAAGTGACTGGCCGCCATATTTCGAATTACACATCCAGCAATCGAGTATTAAAGAACTGGATTCTGAACTACATCTCAATACCGTTCCTACTCCAAGTAGCTGCACGCATACTTAAAAAGGAAGTTTTCCGCCTATGTGGATTTTCCAGTCTGCGAACCAAACGACCATATAGGAGCTCAGCCGCTTCGTGCCCTATAGCCACAGCAGTGGGCTGTGCGTTTTGCACTTATGCGGCTGTGCTCTTCGAGAAGTTTCACTGCTGTCGAATCCCGCCCTGCTTCCTGCTTCGATCCAATCGTAGACGATGTAATACCCGTTAATGCCAATCCGGGAACACAGGATCGCAAGACTAGACAAAACAGCGGGATTCAGCAGCGCCGGCAGTGGAACGACTGGTATAGGATTAAAGGCTTTATCTCGAAAGTTTGGAAGTAGCAAGTTTCCGGCTCCCCCATTTCATTTAGAGGGCAGAAAAATATTCATCCATATTTGCCTATACGAATATACACGGTGGTTTAGTTTTTTAAAAGGTCGCGGGATCAAATTCCGGCCGCGGCGCGGCCGCGTTTCGACGGAGGCGAAATGCAAAAACACCCGTGTCCCATGCAATGGGGGCACGTTAAAGATAGTTGGATATTCCGCATATTCCGGAATAGAAGCACGAAGACTACAAATTCATAGCTCTGCATCAAGAACAGATATCGGGATTCTGTGAACGGCACCCATTAGATCAATGAAAGCGGACAAATTCGATATATTTAACATCTTACGTGAATTTGTTGCGTTTCTACAGGGGTTCTGCAAAAGCTGCATTTTCATATTACAAATTTTCTTGATATTCATGTGTAACACATCAAGTTTGTCCGCTTTAGACGATCTATTAGATGCAATTCACAGAATTGCATTATCATTTTGCGTTGCTGAGTTACAGCGTTGTAAACTTGATAGTTTCGTTTTTTGAAAAGTTTCAACTTTTGCCAATTTCTAATTAAAACTTTATGACCTAAAACGAAAATTCAAAACCAACAGTCAATAGATTTTAAGTTTTTTTTTTATATGGAACAAACCTAATCAAATTTGGCGCAGTGGTTGCCGAGAAAAACGAATTCTCCTTTTACATGCATTTAGATAGGAGCACCCCAGCTAAAGCTTCCTCTTAAGGTTGTCCGTTATTGTCGCCTACGACATCCACTCACTCGCCCTCGTCATATGCAGCACGAACTCTCGATCAAAGCTCGGGTTGGTCGGTCAACGGAGACGATCATATAGTGTCTGCGTGCGTGCGCGTATATGTGCATGCGTGCGTGTGCGCGCCTTAGTGCGTGTTAGTGCGTGTGTTAGTGCATGTTGCATGCGCGCGCGATCGTGCGTGTCTGCGTGCGTGCGTTAGTGCGCGCCTACGTGTGAGTTCATGTGTGTGCGTGCGTATGTCAGTGCGTGCGCGCGTGCATGCGTGTGTATGCGCAACCATGTGTGCGTGCGTGTGCGCGTTCATTTGGGAGCGTGCGTGCGTTTGTGTGTGTGTGTGTGTGTGTGTGTGTGTGTGTGTGTGTGTGTGTGTGTGTGTGTGCATTCCTGTGTGTGCGTGTGTTAGTGCATGCGTGTGTATGCGCGTGCGCCTGCATTTGTGTGCGTGCACATGCGCATGTGCGCCTACATGCGTGTGCGTACGTGTGTCCGTGCGTGCGCGTGCACGTGTGCGTGTGTTAGTGTGTGCGTACATGCGTGTGTGTGTGTTAGTGCGCGCACGCGTGCTTGTGTGTACATGCGTATGTGTGTTAGTGAGTGCGCGTGCGCGTGCGTGCGCGCGCATGTGTGTCTGTGTGTGTGTTGTGAGACAAAAGAGAGAACAGTTTTCGTATGGCTTTCCTTAAGCATCTCCATCAGGCTGAACCTGCGCACTTGCCGCTAGACGGAAGCCGAATGAGCGAACTGCGAGATCAACCTGTTCACAGCAGCATCTCAATTAAATTCACTTTCCCAGGATATTCCTGGAGCCTCGTTACAGTGGGTTCGACTACAACATCCCAATATAGGGATCTATCTCCATCTATACCAGTGCGCGTGCGTGCGCTCGCACTGATGGCCTTGTGCAATAGGAGCAGTTAAAAGAAATCGTCGAGCAAGAGAAGGAACACAAGTCGCAACTCAGCAGTAAGGAAGCGCACTAAAATGCAGTGAGAGAAAATGATACAATTATCTGCATCATACAAGTGTACCTATTATGTTTATTCAAGATATTTTCTGGAGACCTGGGCGTTCCGCGAAGATACACCTAAGTAACAAAATGTCCTGAAAAAGATAATTAGGATTGGCAGACGGCGCGAACTGAATGGCCACGTGGAAGCAGGGAGGTTGAGCCATACGATAAAAGAGCGAGAAGGAACACTTATGGTAGATGTTAGCCGTCGAGGATGGCGCTCCAAATTCCTTAAAGGGAATGGGATGAAGTTGTGTAAACTGTTTTCTTTTTCTTTGAATGGGGGGTTCTAATCATACATAATACTAATCTGCATAAACAGCTGCGCTCTTGGCGCGATGAAGGACCTTCTTTTATCGTTCGCCTGCTCCGCTTATGCTTTCAACCGACAGGCGTGTGTTAGTTCTCGAGCGCAACGGAAACGGAAAAGCCACGTTTCTGGCTGAATATGCACGCCGCTCTGGGTTCACTACGGTGCGTAGCGTCTTTCACGCGGGAGTTGCAAGAGCAAGAGAAACGGGGACGAGAGTCAATTTGTTTTATCACGCACGTGCGTTTGCGGGCACAAGATTACAAAAAAAAGAAAGTCCGTTTTACGTGACGTTCCAGTTTGCTGGGTCTTAGCACACCTGTGTCTCTACTTCCCGCTCAGTGAGCTACCTACGCTAACGGATACGTGACTGAGTTGAATGGCGTAAACTTACCCACACCTGGAGCTAAGCTACACTTTTCTTTTTCTAGTCGGGGTAACCAGATGATCTTGGGTCGATGCTCGAGAGCCCTTTTAGCAATGCGTTTCAAGAATGCACGTGTGTACAAGGCTGCAGAAGTCGGCTGCAAAAGTCGGCTATATATAGTGACGTGCGTGTACCATCGAAGGCAAGGAACAGGTATTTGTACGAAAGAAAAAGATTTTTGCTAGAAACAGTTACCTGAAAATTGAAGACGTCATCACCCGTATCCATCAACGGTTACTTACAAAAAAAAATCTACAAATTTTTAGGGCTCATCAGGTTTAACCTTTTGTGTGGCCCTTATGCTGGTTCTTTCAAGAAGGCGCTCACTTCCATTATCCAACTGCTCAAATGCATCCTTGACTATCTATACGTTCGATATCGCAGTTCCACAGAGCGCTATTTCTAGATTTCTAGGCCACAACCTTGCTATGATGCGCAAGCAATACCAAGCTGCTTAGTATGTAAAGCGTACTATTCCTAGATTTACTGACATGTCGCGGGCTTTTCCCATGGGCATCAACTGCCTTTACAACTGCTATTGGCCAGAGTTAGCCAGTATATACCATGCAGGAGATAGATAGATAGATAGATAGATAGATAGATAGATAGATAGATAGATAGATAGATAGATAGATAGATAGATAGATAGATAGATAGATAGATAGATAGATAGATAGATAGATAGATAGATAGATAGATATATAGATAGATAGATAGATAGATAGATAGATAGATAGATAGATAGATAGATAGATAGATAGATAGATAGATAGATAGATAGATAGATAGATAGATAGATAGATAGATAGATAGATAGACAGACAGACAGATAGATAGATAGATAGGTAGATAGATAGATAGATAGATAGATAGATAGATAGATAGATAGATAGATAGATAGATAGATAGATAGATAGATAGATAGATAGATAGATAGATAGATAGATAGATAGATAGATAGATAGATAGATAGATAGATAGATAGATAGATAGATAGATAGATAGATAGATAGATAGATAGATAGAGTTGCGAAAAGCGGGCAGGTGGACCGGAATACAAACATCCAGGTGGCCACCCTGCATTGTAGAAAGGTTAAAGGGAGACTGAAAGATGAAAAGAGAAAGACTACACAGAGAGAGAGAGAGAGAGAGAGAGAAAACACGTACACCCGCACAAACATAAATATGAACTCGGGAGTATCAAAGTCGTTCAACTTGGTCGCTTGAACGTAGGAACTTCACTAGCACATTCGTCGCTTTCTTATGGGGGGACCGTACATTAGGCGGCATTACAAACTCGTCGGCTCAGAAAGTGGCTGGTGATCGAGTTGCGCCAACACTGTCACGAGCGAATGTCTATAAACACTGTAGTGAGTACAATGACACAGGAGATGTTCGATGGTTTCCTCACTTCTGCAGTCTTTACAGGCAGCACTGTAAGCCAGTCCGATGCGGCAAGCAAAATGTATACCGTTCAAGCAAGGCAAAGTGTTTCACTGGAAGGTGGAGACTTGAAGGGATCAACAATGGGAGATCAAGGAATGTCTTCGGCCGGAGCTAACGGGGTTTCGGCAAGGTGGCCTGTTTTCGTCAGAGCAACAACCAGCCTTTGTCGTTCGTGTCGAAAATTTGGCTCGCGCGCCTTTGTTCATCCGCTGTTAATGCCGTGGAACCACTGGCAGACTTCGTGTTCACATTTTTCTACCAGCTGGATCCGATCTCACCATCTGGCTTGTCCTCCAGATTGGAGATTACAGATAGCGCTCTGCAGTGTTGTCGCTGCTGACCACATCTATCGGCTTGACAAATGCACTCAGAATTTAGTATGTTTTATTCAGCCTCATCAAATTCGCGTTTGTGCATTCGTGAGGGTGTTTCACGTTACCTCTTTCTTGTTCTACGAGTCGTATTCTCGCCACAATCATAATTAAATCGATGGTTTTGTGTTGCAGCGACGTACTTCCACTGTGACGCAATCACTTCATCAAAGTCTTGTTTTTGTGAACTTTAGTCTAGTATTTATGACCATGGCATCGATAGGTTCAGAACTTGTTTTAATGTTGATTGCCAGTGAATACATAACTAACCAATGGTTTACATTTTGAGATTCTATGGTGGTTTTGTTAATCTGTAAACAGCCCGGCGCCAAAAATTTGAATGTTTTGAGCTGGTACTTTTCAAAATTAGGAAAATGCACTATTGTGCTGTTGACACGACATCCTATTCGTTTGGCTGTGAAGCATGCTTGAGAGTAAAGAGTGCAAATAATGCATTGCGGTCTGCCCACCAAAAAGCTGCATGCGCGTTCATGTACGGGTTTACAATCGGAACGCTCGCGTCTCCTACTGCAAGCCGGCCTCCGCTACAGTGTGACAACCAGCTATGACCGCTGGATACATGACAACAGATTCCACAAAACACTGCTTCAGTTCATACACAACACAGGCCTCACAGCACACATACAATACACATATACGCTCCAAGAATTATGCCCTAAGGGCAAGCCTTTATCGCAAAAAAAAAAAATGCCCCTATCAAGAACGGGTGCTACGCGATGGTTTTCACTGACTTGCTCAACAAACAGCATTGCAACTGCGAAGCTAAGACAAATTTTCCAATACTCCATTGGCGCTCATTCAACACTCGCTGCGACCTCAGATATCGCCCGGACGCTTAAGCTGCGAAGCCTGGATACTGTGTCGCCTTTGACTGGGCGTGGCTTTCACTGATGCGTATTCACTCCTTATCCGAGCTGCTGACAGTGCTACACATAGTACCAGTGGTAGCGACGGAGCTACGGGGCACGCTATTAGTGAGTGGCTTTTCTTCAGGCGCCCAAAGGCTCTCTTCCTGCTAGCCTAGACCGGTTAGGCAATCGACCATCCACTGACCGAAATGTTTTGTGACAATGATCTGAGGCCTCAGTTCTGCATGAAAAGGCTATAGCGCTGCTGCCTTTCATAACAACATGGGAACTGAGCGTCCACATTTAAATCTTGGGCAAATGCTTCCGTGTGTCGGTACTATTAAACGTAATTCTAATTTAGCTTCGCCTTTATTCTTCTCGCTTTCACTTCTCATAGTATAGGGTAGAAAACCTGGTTAAAGTTCCCTGACGTCACTTCTCTCTTTCTTTCTCTAGTGTGCTTGTAATACGAACACACACAAGCACGCATACGCGCACGCTCATGGTAGTAAACTAAGGATGGAAGGCCTACCAGACCCACGTCGATGCACCTGGTTCTGTATAGGTATACCTACAGTTCGTCGCGTAGGAACGCAAATGTTTTCGGAAGACAGCGGTTGTTCGAATGTGACACAAGGCGGTCGTTGACTCACACCTGGGTATTTATTTACATTTCGGCCCCTTTCTTTCAGCGGGCCGACATGGCGTCCCGCCGTGGCTATACATGGCCACTGAACACACGTTGCCGTGGGTCTTCTCGTGCGGTGATTCGGGGCCGACCGTTACGCGTTGCACACCCTCCTCATTTTCCCGCAGGGGTTGCGAGGTCGCTATTGCGCCGCGCAACCCTCCCTCGACCCCCCAAGCACGAGCCAGCGTTGGCACAAGCACAAACCAAACCTCAGCACCGACGCCTCCACCCTGTTTTTCTTCTCTTTTTTTTTCGTTTTTTTCCCTCCAGCCTGTGGCCTCTCTTCTCTAAAACACTTGCACGGCTGGGACAATAGCACCGAGAAATTTCGCGGCCCAAGTGCGTGCAGCAGCGACAAGGAGTGAATGGCGACGCCGTGCGGAGTGGCCATCAGGCCGCCGCATGTTTCACAAGGTTGGAGGGCAGAGGTTTTTATTTGTTGTCTTCTTTCTCCTTAGTTCGTCTGCGCTGTAAGCGGGACAGTCACGTGAAAGCATGACCGTTAAAGTGAAACGCCAACGAGGCTGCAACTCACGAGGAAAGGAGCATTGAGACTTGAGAGCAGACGTGTACATTAAGACGATGTTGTTAAAGGAAGAGAGAGAGAGAGAAAGCTGAGACTCTGTTTCACTGCAACCAAAGCTTGGTCAGTTGAAGGAGATATTATGACTGTGAAGAAAGGAAAAACAGGTAAAAGCAGATGGCGAAATAAACATAAATAGGGGGTTTCCCAAAAAACGTTCTCCGTACGCCTTGGTTTACATCAATTGAAACGCAAAATTTCTGTTCGCGAAGGGAAACAAAGATGCGTAAGATATAAATGTCAGTAAAAGAACTCTATTAGGCGCGGGTTGAATGTCATGCCAGACCATAAATGATGAAAGAAATAAGGACGAATGAATGACGTAGTGGAAGAACATTTGTAAGGAAGCTATGGAATTCGTAGTAAAATATTTAGCGCGCACAATTGACAGGGACACAGTGAAGGGGGATACACGAGCGCTTGAATTCGTACCGACTCGCCCAACTATCAGTTCTCCTGAAGTTGTGCAAGCCTCTCACAAAGGTCGTCTTGTAATCTTCCTCATCATTCCGGCCTGCATAATGGAATGTATCTAAGAAAGGACCTATCTAGACACCAAAGGTATTGGTAAGCTTCAAGCGTTAAGGCGTATATGACAGCCTTTGAGCATACTAGCATTACCCGCATATTGTCCTGGCGGAAGAAGCACTGTCCGAACTCATAGGCCATCGACGGTGCAATGACGGTTGCCGCGCAAATTACATGCCTGCTACCCGTATTTATAGATTTGCTGTCTCTGCCCATGTAGCCTTGGTCGTCTTCGTCATACGAACTGTGTGATGTATTCCACATCCAATAAGATGGTGACCGCGAGAAATTTCTTTAAAAATGTCTCCACTCTGTCAGCCAAGCGATGGCTTCATAAATCATGAGGCTCCGGGTTCGAGATCCAGATGGAAGCGATGAAGGTACCTTTTTCTCATTTATCATGTTTTACGGACGGATATATCAGGAAAATACTGGGATGGGTAGACGCACAGACCGACAAACCCGGTCATGGCTTTATGGGTTTGAAACCCTAACCCTCAACATGGGAGATGAAGGCTCAGTGTGTTTTTGACACATGATAACGTGGCGCAGACTTTGATGGTAAACTCACGTATTATTTCGGGACCCTTCAGCCTGGGAGCTGTATTTGCTTTTTTTTTTTCGTTTCAACGCTATTCATTCTGAGCTGCTGAATTCAAGCTTTCCTGTTGTGCTTTAGAAAGACTTCTCGGGCAATAAGTACCCCAGTTCTAGCGTGCGTGAGTTCGTGCACTAGAGCAAACGGGTTGCTAACTGCTTCGTGGGAGTGAGTTGTCTTCCAATAGATAGCTCTATTTTTTTTAGAATTATTGTACTTAATTATAAAATGAGTTCACTGACTGTGGGTACAAAGTAAACGTACTCAATTTTTGAGTTAAATAGCTGTGGAAAAGGGAGAGAAATATTAGACACACAGTCACAACTACGCGAAGGAGTTACCTGCACTCCGTTGCTTTTACAGTGTGGAGATCGGCAAGTCGAACTGTCCAGGCAACTCTAGCTTTCTGCTAGAGGTCATCGTAACTGTCACCTTGATTTATAATCTAGCATTGTCATGGGAGGTTGCTGAGATGCGTGCGTCTCGAAGTCTATACAATGTTTCGGGTTATATCGAGTCATTTGCTACTACGCCTCGCCGCTACTTTGCATACCCGATAGTTCTCAGCAGTAGTCAGCTCGATAGCCCTTGGGAGAAGGCCTGAACTTCTCAATCAAATTGTTATGGTACACTAACCTTTGCCGCATTAAATGCTCTTTCGTCGACGCGCTGTACTGATGGAATGGCAGTAAATGTAGCCGGCGATAAAGAAGCAGGCGTTTCACCAGTGAACAATAAATGGCTCAAGTGGAGTCGTCGTTGTTGCCATAACAAGAACGCGTGATTCTTTTCCCTCTCTCTCTCTAATTCCACGCGTTAAGATGCACCGGGAAAAGTTTCGAGCGGCGCGGCCGGACCACTTCTAAGCTTTCAGTGTGAAGCAATATCTTCTTGCTTTTCTTTTTGCATAGACCGAGAAGGGAAAGCAGAGTCGACCGTACAGAACCTATGCAGGGTCGCAACCATCGCACCCGTCTCCGTAGATTCCACGCCATAGCGCGCTACAGCGGACGAAATACAGGAAAGGGAGACTGACGAAACATAAAGTCACGCTCGTACCAGACGACGGCGGCCCCGTATCCCAAAAACGACTGCAACCGGCCAGCACACACGCGCGCGCGCTCATACTCCCGGTATCCAGTGACTCGCGCCCGTCTGACCACAGGGAGGAAAGTCGCATCACGAGCCGTATAAGAACCTTCATCTAAAACACCATTAGATGAAGATCATCTCTGAGCAGCACAGCTCCGTGCCTGGCCTCGTGCAGCGAAAAAATGCCGACGGAACGAAGCGAAATAGAATACAGAACCAGAGAGCGAGCAGGCGCCGTGATGCAGTGCCAGAGACCAGCAACAGGGAGATGAACAAAAGTTAACAGAGAGAGAGAAAAAAAAACTTAGGGGCACGAAAAAGGAGGAACCTTCTCGCATCTTGTTCGGCTCGGAGAAGGAAAAGGAACACTTTTCGAACCAGCGCGGCGGTCGGGATAGCGGGGCGAGAGAGCGCGGTGAGCAACACAGAGAAAGTACCTGCGCGCGGAGTGCGCGCGGCGAACCAGGTCAATAATTGGGGCCACGCAGCCCAGATGCAGCGGCTCCTCTGCGCCCTGCCAGAGGCAGCTCCGGACGACCGCGGAGCGCTTCGAGATCGCCCTCGCCAGCTCGGCAGCTACAGCGCTTAGCGAAGTTCTTCGGCCAGGTGGTCCCTATACGTGGTGCCATGGAGCGGCGCGTCATCGGCTGCGCGGTCCTTGTCCTCTTCTTCCTGTGCATCGCTGTCTGTCACGGCGGCCATGCTCAGGGCCCGTTTCAGGGCCTCCAAGACGCGATGACCAACACCTCGTGGGAAGATCAAGTCAACAAGTCCAAGGTCAACATCGACGCTGTCGCCAACGAGATCTTCCCCTACGTTGTGGAAGGCTCGTCGGAACTCGACGTCTCGGTTGACTGCATGACGGCGTTGCTCAAGACCTTCAAGGCCTTCCGAGACCTCAGGGGATGGGCCGTTAGACGTGAGTAGTTTCCGCCGTGTGCACGTGCTCTTGCGCTCAGTACGCAGCTGTTGAGAAGGAACTAACCGCTGCTGTACTTGCGCATGTCATCTATCGAATTTAGTGCCTGCCGTTTGTAAATGTCATTTTATTTCCTTGCACCTTACAGCGGAAAACTGCCATGTCTCCGGGTTCCTATCGCGCTTCGTAAAACAACAAAGAGTGGCGGGGTATAACAACATACGTAGTTTGAACATTTTGCAAAATTTGAGATGCTGTTTAGCGGAACGCGAACATGCGCGCGCGTCAGTTTTGATCAGTGCTTTCGCTGGGCATATTAGCAGTCTCATGAAAGCATTGATGTTTGCTGAAATGCATGCGCTGATCGCTTTTGTCCAACCGGGGTTTTAAACAGTTAGTACGCTTCTTTTTGAAACGGCCTGAGGTTACCTCACATGTTCCGATGGTTTCATCCCCCTCAAAGCGATGTCATGTCGTTCATGCTCAGATGTGCCTGACGACGTATGAATGCTCTTGGATACTGGAAGTAAGCAACATAGACCAGTGCTCTTTATTAATAACTATTTGGCTATATTGTAAAGTACTGTAAAAAGTAATATTGTAGAGCATTGCTATACACAAAGCTCAGACTGTGTCCGAGCAGTGTCGTTAAGTACAGTTGTTCGCAGTGAGATGTTGGCATATATGACCACGCCAGCACATTTAGCATTCACTAAAACAGATTTTTAGTAAACACCACTTAGGTGTGCTTGTAAGTTCAGCTCAGGCTTCGGTATCAGGCGACAGTTCACAGGTCGGCTGGTCACTGTAGGCACCTTCTGAGCACCGCACTATTTCCACAAAACTGCTGGCTGTTTTTCTTGCTTGTGTTTATAAGTGCACATAAAAGCTTCGTAAGAAACTGTTTCATTGCACATGTCGTGTTACATTGGACTAGATGTTCCTCAGGTTAAAAACAAAATAAATAGTGGTGGCAGTGAAAACTTGCTCAACTGCACTTACCAGCCTTTGGCACAGTGCTTCGTGCTCTGCACGTGACATGCACAACTCTCTTGCACTCCTTCAACAATTTAAATTTGTTCTGAAAAGCCTTTGTGCTTGATTAATTAGCTGATTTCTCCCCCCATCCAGCCTCTTTTCTTTCTTTCTTTCTTTCTTTCTTTCTTGAAATTATGCATGGTACACTACAGGAATCTTTTGGATGGTATGAGGTAGCAGCATGCGGCTGGAGGACATATAATTGGCGTAATATCATCGGATGTGTAATTTTAGAAAGGCAATAAAAATTGAGAAGGAATTAACCCAGAATAGAACATATAGACATAGATGTACAGTGCTCACGGAATGAAACGCGTCAATTTAGGGCTAAGTAATGCGCATACTTTCGTTTCAAGCGGCTGCAGTTCGTGTCACATCGACGTAATTCTGGCGCGTACACTTACATCGGAGTCCTCGTCACCTTTGGTGACCAAATTCTTAGCGACATGACATGGTGCTCTCGCGTACTTTGCACGTATGTAGGGTTCTACTAAATGCTCCGTGTCCTATTTCATTCTGTGAGCAGTGTACGTAGGTGCAGCCATTTGAAAGATGACAAGAAAATTTGTTCCGGTGGAACTACTGTAGCATTGATACCAGCAGCCTTCCACAAGGCACGGTATAGTATTTGTTTTGAACCTAATGCGTTTCCTCATTCATTAATATGTCTTAAATATTGACTTTCGGCCCATAATTATGTCATAAATTTGTAAATTGTCATAAAATACATCAAATATATTTATTTTCACCTCGTTAGCTATCGCGAAGTCTAATTTATTTACTGCGTTGAAGAGAAAGCGTCAGTAGGCGACAGCGATTTGCTTGTTCGGACTCTGCCGTTAAACACGCTAAGAAAGAGCTTCCCTACATTTGACCTTTTTCTTCAGTCCCATAGAAGCGATAGGGAGTCACTGATCATGGTGAACTCCTCATTCGTCAATCGTCGCTCCAGCGTGAGACCGCAAGTCAAAACCTCCCACACTGCTACCGATCGGTATAACATTTATATGTCAGCGCAAGCTGTAATCGGTGTTCTTTACTTGTTTCCTTTTCTTTTCTCTCGTCTTTCATACCATTTTTTTTCTTTTTCCACTACAGGGCAGCCAAGTGGAGATATACCCTGGTTAAGCTACCTACTTTCCTCTCTTTCTCTCTATCTCTCTCACTATAGCCGGCAACTAGCAATAATTTACATTATGTAATTCCTATGGCAACCTAGTGGTGCGCGTCAGGGCTTGTCTTAAAGCCTTATGCTAAAACAAATAGGGAGAGAAGAAGAGCTGGCGCTAACGTCTGTGCAAGCCACCCGCCCGGCATGGCAGTTTAAGAGGAAGCTTTAGCTTGGGCCCAACTCCGACGCGGCCTATTCAAATACATGTAAAACGCAAAAACGTTCTTCTGAGATAACCCCTGAACCGATTTTAATGAAATCTGTTGCATTTCAATTTAGGGCCTCAATAGTGTTAAAAAGATCTTTAAATATTCGACCATTTGAAAAAAATAGAAGCACAACGTTTACAAATTCATAGCTCTGCATCGAAAACAGATATCGCGGTTCTGTAAATGGCATCCGTAAGGTCATTCAACGCGGACAAACTCGATTTGTCATTTTACATCTTACGTGATTTGTTAAGTTGGTTGCAAGGGTTCTGCAAAAGCTGAATTTCCATATTACTAATTGTTTTTTTATATTCATGTGTAACATATCAATTTTGTCTGCTTTAGATGTACTATTTGATGCAATTCACAGAATTGTATTATCCTTTTTTGTTGTTGAGTTACAGAGTTGTAAACTTGATAGTCTCGTTTTTTGCACATTTTTTTATTTTTCGCCGATTTTTAATAAACAATTTTTGACTTAACTCAGGAATTCGAAACCGACAGTCACTAGAGTTTAAGTTTTTCTTTTATATGCAACAAACCTCGTCAAATTCGGTGCAGTGGTTGCCCCAAAAACCTAATTATCCCTTTACATGTATTCAGATAGGAGCACTCGAGCTAAAGCTTCCTCTTAAATCGACCAAGGAAGGATGCACAATATGATGATTGGTGTCAAACTTCGTCCTCCTGTCTTCTAACGTCTTTGTTGACCGCACTGCTCTTCTTGAAGTTAGTTTGTCATCGCAAATTCGTTTTATAGCAATGATGAGCCCCACGAAGACACCCGATGCTACCATTCGACTATTTTTGAGACATATGGCATACGAAAGTAGTGATCGGAAATAATACCAATAATTTTCCCATAGTGAGTGTTACTGTTCAAATATCGTCTAAATTTTGCTACGCACAAGTCTCGATGTGCCTCGCTATATTTATTTAATCCAAACACGAAGCACTGAGCTTTCCTAAAGAAATGTTGCCAGGGCAGCGCCCAACACGATTAAACCACAGTGAACAATAAAGAAGACGCAGTGTGCATTTCCTGCAAAGCCGAGACAAATAATGATAAAAATTTGTCGCTACCCGTGATTCTCCGAGTGGTGGAACGAGCAACGACAGGTTTTGCTCTAGTAATATTAGGACGAAACTCCATGGTCGATGATATTCACTTGTTGTGCAGCGCACAAAAACTCGGTCAGACAAGAGATACAGCATTGCATACCATTTCACAAAGCTTCTCTGGCCGCATTCACAAAGCTTTTCGTACGTAAGGGATGCATCCATTGGCCGGCCGCCTTCACCAATAATATGTTCAGCTTCACGATTGGCTGGAATTTGCTCTTGCGAACAATTCTAGCGTAAGAGCTTTTTGTGAATATGGGCCTTCGTTCGTAAGTGCCTTTTTATGATTGGCTGGCACCCTTAACTAATGATATGTCGAACATCTGGATTGGCTGGTATTTGCTCTCACGAATACGAGCTGATTCGTTGCAATGCGTTTCGGAGCACTGCTGCCGTGAAGTACAAGTTGGTAGTGGCGTGGTATATTTTAATGTTCTCTTATCAAAGTTGGGCAAATAAACCTCCACAAAGATGGTAACAGAATTCTAAAAAAATGGATATTACCTTCTGAATGATAATCCTCAGCACTGCCAATTGAACGTAGGGACCAAATACTAAATTTTGTAAGGCACTTGAGTCATCGCAATGAGAGACACAAATGGTCACAATGTAATATGCAAGCAGCGATGGTCATTCATCCTTTGGAAGGCGGGCCGGGGGAGGGGGGTCCGGTCTGAATTTTTTATCACCGTATAGGCTCTTCGCAGTGCGATGGTCCGCTGCTTCAAGGCTACTGAAATTGTGTCAGCACCGCACACCCGTATGATCTCATTGAATACAGTCGTGCTGGCTTTAGTTGCAATCACTGTGGACAAATATGTAGTAAAATAGTTCGTGGCTACAAGTCTTCTCCTTCGAGTAAATTGACGTATAGGAGCCCTACCATGCATCGCACTTAATATTCACTAATATCATAAAACAACTTAAAAGAATTGCTATAAATATGAGAACTAGAGCAAGGCGTTTCTCTGGCAGGAAGTTGCATTTCTTCCCTAAATTCCTTTGACGCGTGTGTGAATTTTTTTTCTTTTTATCTCGAACTTGAGTGAACGATTCATACGCACGAGGAACCAGCACGTTTTGTACACCAGTCGCTGTCGAAGGCTTCAATGCAAACATGACCAGTTGTCGTACTTCGAAGGTAATATTTCCCGCACTTATGCTCGGTATTTCTGATAGTGTTGTCTGGTTCAATATATAAGAACGTATAGTACTCGAAGTCATCGAGTTTTTAACAAAAAGTACAAAAAAAGAATACTAGAATAACGCGTCTCTGCACTGTAAGTCAGATTTGGGTTTATGGTTTTGAAAGCCTTACCTAGTTTGGAGAGTCACGTTTATACAAGGCCGCCGTCGCAAAAGTATTTCAGCTGAGCCTTTGCGCCCTTATTTCCTCGGGCACTGATTTCTTTTATGCGCCTAACAACACAAAGCCAAAAGCAAACCACGTTGTTACTGAACGGTTTATCATGTCGACACTGAGACCACGTCGGGAAATTTACCCTCCTCAACCTGACAGTGAGAGAAACAAAGCAAAGACAAGGAAACGCATTGAGATCGTACTACACGTGAGTCCAGTTTGCTACCCTACGATATGGAAATGAGTTAAGTGAGTTAAATTAGTTAAAAGCGGCCTCAATCGTGACAGCTGCATAAAGGCACCAGAGTACACTTCTGCAAGGCGCGATCACCTACTTAAGATTAAAGGGTATAGATGTAGAACAGAGCTTTTAAGGATGTCTTTTTTTGCTAAGACGGTCAGTGAATGGAACAGGTTGCCTCGTGATGTTGTATCACTATATTCAAGTGATGCCTTCACTTCAGTCATGTGATTTGCATTATCTTTCTGTACTTTGAGCTTGCGTCACCAGAACCGCTTTGTTTCGCTTCGCGCATGTACGATTATGCTCTGCCTATCTGTTTTTTTTTTTTTGAGTCAGTGATTTGCCCTGAAGTGTAAATTTTCTCTTCATGTGTTCCATATTAGCTGCTATTATTTGTCATTGATATATGTAACCCCCCCTCCCCTTTAATTCCAAACTGGCGCTGTGGGTACTGTGACAAATACTAAAGAAACTGATGAGAAGAGAGAAAGAAAGGTCGGCAGAGATGACGCTAACTGCGCGTACACCCAGAGGTGAACCTCGAATCTAGAGTACAAACAACGCGTGAGGGAGCTTCACGAAAATGATTTTCAAAAAAGTTGCAAGGGGATTCAACCTCCAGGTGAAGTCGATGCATGGAAGTGAATTTGGCCTGTGTGAGTTGGGACTGAAAATCCGGAGTAGTGACTGCGTACGGCGCTCTATTTCGTCACCCCTCGCCTGAGGGGAGTAAGAGGAGCGTCGGACTGCGAGAATATTTTGACTGCGTTACCTTCTGGATCTGTCCACTATCTTCGACATCAGTCCACGAATAAATCTATATATTCAGATACCCGATTCGGAAAAATGGAGATAACTTGCTAAGAAAGGCATTGTCTTTAAAAACTGAAGCCGTGCTTGAAGGGCAAAACTCAAGTGACCCAACACATGCGACAAGTGCAAGAGGCTCCCCGTGACAACGTATAAGCACTGTATCGGCGCCTAGCACTTCACGCCGTAGAAGGTGGACGAGGAACGCTTGCATGACTCTCTGAACTGCCACGAAACAGAGAGGCGCACCTCGACGCAATCGCATGCCGCCGCTTAGGCGCTTACCGCACGCTAGCACCGCGAGGAGGCCGCCATACAGGTGCCAGGATCACTTGCTGACCTGTTCGGTTGGTCACGTGAGCCCACAAAAATTACGCAAGAAGAAGCTCAACAAGATGGTCCAACCGATACGTCTTGTGTGTGCGTGTGTGCGTTCGTTCATGAGATGAGTGTGTTTGTGCGTGCGTGTGTGTTTATACTGTAATAAAAAATATACTCGTGGCAAGCAGGGGAGTAAGATGTAGGACACTCGTAGCTTTTAAGGAATAAACAGAAAGAAGAACTCCTAAGGCGCGTCCACCTGCGCGTGCCTTGTCTGCGTTGCTATAAGCTCTCGCGGGGACCCCGTAATCACAAGGCGATGTCGGGAGCGGAGGCCACCTCGTATGCATGGGGCGTCTCCATTACGATCCTGTTTCCCGTAGCGGCCGACTAGAGGTCGTTGCCAGGGCAAAAGAGGAACAGGCTATTCTTTACACTGGACAGGCGTTTTTTGCTTGCTTGATTGCTTGCTTGCATGCTTGTTTGTTTGTTTGTTTGTTCGCTCGCTTGCTGGTTTGTTTGTTTGTTTGTTTGTTTGTTTGTTTGTTTGTTTGTTTGTTTGTTTGTTTGTTTGTTTGTTTGTTTGTTTGTTTGTTTGTTTGTTTGTTTGTTTGTTTGTAACTTCTAAGGGCGGTTCTTTAGTGGTGTTATCCTGTGGGTGTATTCCGCGCAACTCTTTCTACATACGTCGTTGCACAAATGTTTTCATATACATATTACACACGTTTTCTTTCCTACATATGTTTATCTAATTAATATGCCGGTAACTTCAGGTTGTTTCTTTTTATTTGTTTTTTTTTCCTATAAAGCTGTTTTTGTGTGCCGCGGTTTTCCACTAACAAGTCGCAGAGTGAAGAGCAATGCTCAAAATATCTACCAAACGTTATTTCCGTACCTTGATTGGCGCGTTGCCGGTCGCAACATGAACGCTAGGCGACTGCTCGTCCTGTACCAATCTACGGATGTCCGTCGTCAGTATATACACCCAATAGACAGAAAATGCATTGTGTAATGGACAAGCTAACTTCTTAATGTCGCTGCGATATGTAACACCAGCCAGCCACGAAGCACTCACCTAAGAGTCTGTCCTCAAATCATTTGATTGACCTGCTTACAGTTTCGCCGCTAGCAAATACCGCATTTGCGATAGGTGAAGAAAGCCTGGTATTAACTTCTGACGGCTTCTATGACAAACGTGTGCTTACGATACGCCCACATAATTTACCCAACGTGAGTTGACATAAGATATGCTAATTTGTGTAAAAGTTCTAATATGTGCTATCTTTGTCAGATAAAAAAAAGTGCTAACGAATCATTGCGACTCATAGT
Organism: Dermacentor albipictus; assembly: GCF_038994185.2. Classification (NCBI taxonomy): domain Eukaryota; kingdom Metazoa; phylum Arthropoda; class Arachnida; order Ixodida; family Ixodidae; genus Dermacentor; species Dermacentor albipictus. The sequence continues at coordinate 74,645,635 of NC_091821.1, forward strand.
CCCAGCAGACACGGGAGTTTGCCTTTTTATGACGAGCACAAATAAACACTTGCCTAGAAAGAGAGCTGCGTTGGCTGGCAACTATAGATGCATTCCTTTTCACCCGCTACTAGACATCTGGAAAAAAGAAGAAAAGCGCAGCGTAAGCGTGACTGGTGTTCTCTATGGAAGGCTAAGCTTTAGAGCATTTTTACTTAACGTTTCTGATTCTGCGCCCGTCCGTATTTACCAAGCAGTGAGCCTCGAAAGAACCGATGCCAATAAATCATGACGGCAACTTTTCGCCAGTGACGGAAAGTTTCAATATAGAGCAGAAAGCCGTGTAAATTCAGCCTCCGAACACCTTTTCCAGAGTCACGCGACGCTACTGCGCAAACTAAACACACGGTGCTCGGCACGAGAGCCGCGTTCGGAGAGGAGAACGGTTCGTCGCACGCTTTTTCGGGACACTAATTTCATTTGTGTTTAAAACCTGTTTCTTCGACCTATCGATTAAGTCTTTCGTTTGTTTACGCCAACGCGCAGTTCTTTTCATGTTTATATATTTTGCCTTTCTTTGAACTTCAAGAAGGACAATGCCATCGCTTTTGGAATGTCGAAAGCAATCATAGCCCTCGGGTGGCCAAGTCGCGCATTGCGTCTTGGATAAGTCCGCTTGCACTGGCTGCCGCTTTCATAAATGGCTCGCGTCGAAAACTGGGTTAACTGCGACACGGTCTGCTGCCCGGTTGTAATGCCCTCGGGCACCAGGCTAGAGACAGCCTCTCGCGTTTCGCCCATTTGCCTCTCCTGACAGTGAACGCTATTCGTTTACGATAAATTTAGTTGCCGCGTTGCAACAAATGACAAACAGCTCAGGAAAGACGCGCACGGCGACCAACGGCGGACTATGCGGCTGGAATGTCGAAGACACCCGCGCTGGCATATGGTACTCGGTTCACTGACTCGCACTTCAACCTTATTTTTTTTCGCGCACCAGACGCCGAGCATCACTACTCCGTGTTATTCCCGTCCCCTCTTTCAACATCCTGCCATTTTTTTTGTGTCACTTCTGATATCTCGTTGTTGTTGTTCTTATGCTTAAGGGTCTGTACTAGACGCACACGTTGTAACTACAACACGTGAAAGCTATCGGTGTAGGCTAAGGTTGCTTCTTTATCTACAATAGCGACTTGCGTATTTATTCTAGAACTCAAGCGTCGTTTCTAGCTGTCCACTGATTCGTTACGGATCGCGGAAAAATCGGTTTTCGCGGTGTCACTTGCATAACAGTGAATTCAGCATCAGTATTTTATTGATTCATCACGAAGATATGAAAAACTTCTGTGCGAAATATAACACAAATGCCAGTGCCTGACCGTTCTGTAGATTGGCTGGCTGAATTCATCTGCATGCGTATGGCAGCTGCACGTGCCAACGGTTTCGCGTTTCTTCAAGACAACGCAGAATTGAAAAGAGAACCATGGTAGGTCACATTATCTATTATGTACTTGCTTGGGCTACATAAGTATTTTTGTCTCACTAATTGTGTGCGTACCTGAGCGCCTGTGTTTCATGCGTGTGCGCAGGCACGCATTCATGTACTCAAATAACCATTGACGCAAACGTATTGTACTTCAAGGTTCTCACTACGTTCTCTCTAGAGCTCAGGTATTAGGGCGTGTTTAATGTTCTACGAGTGGCAAAAGCAGTATGCGATCATTGAGAGGACCCAGGTCAGTGTGCCTCTTCTTGCTCAGTGAATTAGTTTTCGGTCATTGAGATACCCCGCCACCACGTTCAAGACAAATTCACTGAGGTCAATATGAGGTGCTGCCTTGGCATTATTTCTTGAAAGAACTGCTCAACTGTGACACGAAATCTTGTTAGACAAGCAATTTATTACTCAAAACCTTTCGTCTTCTTTTTCTTCTTCTTCTTCTTCTTCTTCTTCTTATTATTATTATTATTATTATTATTATTATTATTATTATTATTATTATTATTATTATTATTATTATTATTATTATTATTATTGCTTAGGAAAGGGTAGTTTATCTGAACAAAAAAAACTAACTTTAAGCATCCCATCTTTTATCTACTAAAACACACGTGTCGTGTGATGGCACATCAGTGATCTTGCAGTAATTTGGTCTTTTGTAATCATTTTCTTTTGGTATACACAATTGTAAGATGGCGGAACCTAGAACTGACACCTGAAGATGAACACCCTAGTGTGACATTCAACAGAATAAAGGCCACAGGAATAATATTAACAGCCATTAAAAAAGGAAAGCACAAAGTCTTAGAAAGGCTCATCAGAAAGACTCATTAAGTAAGGTTTCATAAATAATTTTTTGGACACAGACGTTTACCAAAGGGGCCACGTTGTGTCACCATTCATTTTGGAAGGTAGTGGAGTAACTTTTATCATTTTATAATATATTCGGTGAGACGTACCTATGACCTGTGAGATCACAGGCTGCTCGTGATGTAACATCAAGGCAGCGTCGCTAGCCGTAGCTTATTTTACGACGTTTTCAGTCATATATCCAAGCCTCCATCCTTGGTAAATGTCACCTGGTGCAACATACGCCAACTTAAGTCTATTTTTAACCCAATGTTTTCTTTAGTGTCCCTCTAAGGAGTGTTCACACTTACTCGTCCGAGAGGAAGCGGGGGTCATTTACGCGTTGCCTTCCGGCGAATCTACCCGCCAACCTCACCGTTCAGCAAGGTCACGCACCACCGACGGAAAGAGGCAGCACAGAACGCTTGGCTCGGCTAATCCTTATTAATGGCATAATATTTAACACGCTTAAGGACGCTGGTTTGTCCTGGGCTTGATGGCTACCGCCCTTATCCTTAAGGCTGTACAAATTTTATTGCATACACGACAGCGAGCTCGAACTACAGCTCTCATGAGACAAGGCGTAGTTGAAAACTGCGTAATAATTGGGACAACCTGGTGCGCACCAAAATGCCTGACACGAGAGAGTGAGAGCGATAGTTATTAATATTTATTTCACGCAGTTTTCGTCTTGTCAGTCGCAGCTATCGTCAGGTTTAATTGCCACAAATTTCCTGTAAAAAATAAATAATCATCATCAAAGAGCGTGCCAAAATGCATGCCTCAACGACTCATCATTTTAGTTGCACAGGATGTTGTCGCTCTAGGCAAAAGCTATGCGTTTGACACAAAAAAATCCCTACTGATGAAACAAAAATATTTTGTTCTTGGCTCTTTAGTGGATTGCCTCACGCTGTTTCAGTTCTCAGCGCCCATTCCGATTACGACAGTAAAAGGGTCATTAACAAACAAAAATAAAGAGGGAATAGATTAGATAGATAGATAGATAGATAGATAGATAGATAGATAGATAGATAGATAGATAGATAGATAGATAGATAGATAGATAGATAGATAGATAGATAGATAGATAGATAGATAGATAGATAGATAGATAGATAGATAGATAGATAGATAGATAGATAGATAGATAGATAGATAGATAGATAGATAGATAGATAGATAGATAGATAGATAGATAGATAGATAGATAGATAGATAGATAGATAGATAGATAGATAGATAGATAGATAGATAGATAGATAGATAGATAGATAGATAGATAGATAGATAGATAGATAGATAGATAGATAGATAGATAGTGAGAGAGAGAGAGAGAGGGGGACTTTAACAAAAATCTTGAGATGCTAACCTGGCTGTTCGCCAGGCATTCTACTCCGGGTACTGGGTGATAGCTACGGCATACACCGTGATCACATGTGCTTGCAAGCACGCACATACCTCATAGTGTTATTTACAAAGTTTCGTTGGGCCTAGTAGACCTTAGAAACGCCAGCTTCGCTTTCGTAGCACTAAATGTAAATAATAAAATACAACAAAACAGCACAGCTCGCGCTCTTCTGAAACTGTTATTCGTAAACCAGTATATTTTCCGTCGAGCTGTTTTCATACAGCTGCCTTAGAAAACAAGGACCCCTTGAAAACACGAGCGCAAAACAAGCCCAGCAATCGACTTCAGTCATCCCCTTCTAAATCGTGAGACGTCTTTTCTGAATTTGACGCAGACACTTCCTACAATTCAACTTTGATTGTAATGGTACAACCATGCCGACGGCGCACTGCAGCAGAGGTGCCACTAGGAAAGCAGCCCGGATGAAACGGCAAGCGGTGCGCGGGATCTGCGCGGCCCGATTCGATAGTTTCCTTACGTTTAGTTTAGGCGCGCACTATCGTTGCGAGTTTTTTTCTCGAAGCTCCGGGAGAAGAGGAAAAGGAGGTGGCGCTTGTCTCGGCGCTATACATCGTATATATAGTTTCAAAATCGTCTACACTGGGGAGAAGTTGCTTGATCGGGTCGGTGTGGTGGCTCGAGATGTTACGCTGTTCAGGTGTGTTCACGTGTCAGCGAATGACCGCCCAGGTGCGCTGTTCTCCGAGTACGCAGCTGCGAGGACGACTGCGCGCGGCTGTGGGTGCCGCCAAGGGGCACTTGTCTGCGGCGACCGCGCGTCCTGCATATCCTCCCCGAGAGGCGTTCTCAATCTGTGCGCGCTTCCTGCTTCCTTTTCCTTCAAGGATGCGCGCCCACAGCAGTCACGACATACACGTTGCCAACGCACGCGACCGCGCGCTCACGCACAGAACCACGTGCATACACAAGCCGACATCTGCGACTCAAAACATAAGCGAGCATTCAGTAGGCACGAAGGCGCGGGCACATTCCTGCTAATGCGAAAATTTTGTTTAACGTTTTCCAACGACAAGATTCCGCAAGAAATCTGCGTTGCTTGGCTAATGGTAAGAAACTGTCACGCAAAAAAAAAAAACAGAACAAAAAGAATGCGTAAATCCAACGCACATCATGGAATCTGTGGAGTGGAGCTTTTTTGTCAAGCTGCGTGCATTAGGTTCTCTACAACTAACCGCCTATGCATACAACTGTGTTTACTCTCATCCTGTAAAGCGTGCAAGCTCATGCAATTTTAATGTTGGTATGCCACACGGATCATAACTTTAATCTCCTGCCCTTGTTACGTTCATGCTCTTGGTCGCTCACAAGCTATGCCGAAAAACGCAAACACCAAACCAGGTGGATTGCGATACGTCGACGAAACGATGCTACGAGGGCGAAGGCCGTGTATGATGCTTGTCGAGGGAAGAATAGCGATGACACTTGTATGCACACAAAGGTACGATACATATGTAACCATATTTAAGGATTTTTCACCTACTGTTCTGTAATGGCACATATCCATTCTACACCCAGTTGTACACCCAGCGACAAAAGTTCACAGACCACGGGATCTCAGAAAACGTTCAACTCCCGAGCAGCCTGTAGCAGCAGCCAGTAAAACTGTATACTACACTATTAGCATATTCTAGTCGAGACTCGAAATGCAAATACCAGAGCGCGTTGGGAGGTTGCGGAGATATTCGGCTGTTTCTCAAATCTCGTGCCCTGCAATACTTTGTTGCCGGGTGTACATACCGAATGGCGAAATAAAAGAAAATTAAGTAAATCAAATAATTCGTTCGATGCACCGCGTTGTTCTGTTAAGTGGTCAGTGCGCTTTAGAGATACCTATGAGCCGACATTATATGTTCAACTTTTATGTAGAATTATTTTTATTACGCAGAACGAAGCTGCGCTTACTGGCACTAGTTTGTCGGTCAGCATACAGGAGTTATATCAGACCGTGTGGGGATACTAGCATTCGGCGTAGATATAACCTTCGTATATTATCTACAACCACGTATGTACGCCGCGCTGCCGACCGACCCGGTGCTAGACAGTAGCAGTAGCTTCCCCGCCAAAGCCAGGAGGATAGACAGAGAAAGCGTCCCTTTAAAGAAAGTTGTAAAAGGCAGTCATTGCTTGGCTTATACTTCAGCTGCTGGGCGTTATTTAGTAATTTCACTTTGCTGCGTGGCACTTATTGTGTTCCGTAAGTCTTATGCGTATTTCGTGAAGATGACGGTGACAAAGCCTGAAATTGTGGACGATATTGAACGGAGCATGCGAAAAACAGTAGGCAAAGAGAGGAAATGGGCAAATTAATGCACCATAGTGATGTCGCAGACTTTGTCAAGGTAAGACGTTCCAACTGCATGTACGCCTCCAATACTTAAGGTAGTCGTCAATTGTCGATCGCTGGTACTCACACAGTATATGTAAACAAGGGCGCTATAACGTAAAACTATTCCAAACTTTTCTATTCCAATTCTGCTATCAGCCCTCCACGATTGGTCAAAAACTTTTTTCGACCACCCCCACTTCACCGGTCTGTCACGCGACGTCACGAAAGCCGCGATAGCTCCCCATCTGATATGACATGTACGCACTGATTATGCATGATTTCACAGAAAAAAGAAAAACTGTTATTTCTGATTCGACCCGTTTTCGCCATTAGCCCTCGGCTATTGGTAAAAAGTTTTCGGGCTGCACCCACTTCACCTGCCTGTCACCCGACGTCACAAAACCGCACGAACTCACCGCGTAAAAGTGACGTATACGCGATAAAGATGCATTAATATGCCGAACAAAACTGAATTTTCTTCGAAATAGCCGCAGGCTGCCCCGTTCCGAAAGGAATAGAAGATGGCTGCCGCCGATCGCTCAGACGCTGGCTACTCGCACCTGCCGGAGAGCAGGGGTGTATTTGCGTATAATAAAACTTCTTGCGTGGTCGTGTAACGTTTTCGAGCACTTTCGGCACGTTTACCCCCTCATTCTGCCAACTCTTCTTTGCTGAGGGTCCGTTTTAGCGTCATTCTGGAGCTTCCGTTCCATGCCGCCGCGGTTTTCGACCGGCCACCGCAAGCTAAGGGAAGGGCGACCAATCGTAGACGCCGGCACCACCTTCTTCATCTGGTTGTCGACTTTCAGTGCAGTGGCTCGGCGCCATCGAATTCCTCTCCACTTGAGCACTCTCCTCGCCTCTTGTCAGCCAATTAGATACGACAAGCCGCTCAGTGTAGGCAATTTTATTAGTTTTTCAAGCAAACAAAAGTGACCGCCTATGAATGAGGAGAGCATTTGATTGGTCTGTTCACACAACCCTACGGGTGACCGCCCGGTCCTTGCGTTGGTGGTTACGTAAATTTGACGTCAGGAGATTGGAATAGAAACATATTGGAATAGTTTTACGTTATAGGGTATTATGCTATCGATTACAGCTGAGTTATGGCGTAAAGACCTGCATATAATTTTTTTTTTTACTTTACGTAGGCGTGTCTGCCTAACCTATTTATTCCAGCCACTTTTTAAATGTTTCTTTTCTGATGAAGCTGAACGCATGTTGCCCAGTTACGTTTATTTTATTTTCCCTTAAACTGAATTGAGACAGTGAACCTCATTCTGTAGACGCGCATTACGTGGTTCAGTGCCGCTGAATATGCCGCATGCAAGGATGCCGCAAAGGAGCTTTTGGCGGCGTGATTCATTGCAGCTCAGCCACGACACCCTCGCCTTAGACTGAATCAGCGATGCGGTCCGCCGTGTGAATCCATCATTAAGACTGGATCATATTGCATGTAACACCTGTTCCAAAAATATTATGGTCTATACTGTGGTCATAGCCTGACTGAGCACTTTGGCTCATGAACCTGAAACAAAAATCTGGGGTAGTAAGTGCGACAGCCACAATATGATTAGGAGGCGCGCCGTAGTGGGGGACTCCGGAATTATTGTGACCACCGGGGGTTCTTCTTTAGCGCGCGCCTAAATCTAAGTACCTGAGTCCGTTTTGCATTTCATCCCCATCGGACTCATGAAGTTACTTTGTTTGTAGGCGCTGACCTAATTTTAGCATATATTATCATCTAGAGTTGCTGCGGTGTCTGAAATATTAGAAATGACAGCTGCCATCGACTTCAACAAAAGAACGTGACCTCCTGAGTGCGCAGGTCTAAATCCTTGTGAGCAACGCATTTTCTCACTGGCACAATAGCGGTTGGCCACGTGGGTACTTTGTTAAGTGTACACTTACGGGGAAACGATGGAAACGAAAGCTGTCTCAAGTCAAGGTTGTCATCAATTAACATTTGTAAGGTCACTGACATTTGCTAGATAATGAGAGTGAATAATCGGTATCACTTCATAATGCTAAGTTGTCGTCGAGTTAGTAACCGCTGTTGTTGAAATAACAGTTGTTTTCGTTGCTTTAATTTCTTTCATTCTCTTTTTTTTTTTAGATGTGCTTGACGGATCATATACTGTGTTGTAAGCTCCGCTGCGCAGAGTCCTTCTTTATGAGAGAGGGCGTCAACCATTTGGAAAAAGAAAACGTAATGCGAGGGGAAAAAAATGCAACAAGAGAGGGCGCCACTGAGCAGAATAGCTGACTGAAGGCGTGTCGGTTGTGAGCGCAGTTGCGAACTGGGCTTACGACCAGAATGGAATCGAGTATTCGTGTCATGCGCCCAGAAGAGCAACTAATGGCAGCGCACACACTCACTTCACCGGGAAAGTTGTATATCCGCGTAATAAACGCCGCATCTCAAGAAGTCAATCGCTAGCTAGTACACTCAGAAAAAGACATTGCGGGGACATGTGTGCGTCGGAAGTGACCTAATCTACAGAAACGCCTTACCACAGGGTTCTTTAAACATATTTCATTCCCCTTTCCTCTTTCCTCAGTGCAGGGTAGCCTACTGGGCTCAGCTTGGTTAACCTCCCCGCCTTTCCATTATGAAATCTGTCTCGCTTTTTTGTCTTTACGGTTCAAAGGACCCAGAAAGCTTGCATATGGGGAGTCAATTACGGGATATGATCGTCAGGAGATAGAGCTATAGTAGTTATAATTATGGTGTGCTTGGAATTAAACAACCAATATTTGCGTAATCACAGGCAAACACTAGGCAGCTTTCTATGCACAGTCACGAGCATATCGCCGCTTAGCAATGGGTGAAGACCTGTTATAAAACAAGTGATTACTTTACTACCAATGCATTCGAAGAAATTAACCTATGTAACTTCACCAGGATGCACTTCAGTAGTACTACGACTGAAGACTCAGAGTGCACTCAAAAGTGTGTGCGTGCGGGTGTGTCGGAGAGAGAGATAGTGAGTGTGTTTCTGTGTGTGCTTATTGCACAACTCAATAAATGTGCATGCGACACACCTTGTGCATGAAATATAAAGTCTCTTTACGCACTCTTCTAAAACAGTGCGGGTGGATACCGAGAGAGTGACCACTCGGGAATACAAAAACAAAATCTCACTGTGGATAAGCTTACGCGTGAGCGCGGCAGCGCTGTGACGCTGCTAAGCAAGCCCAAGGGGAATAGTGGTAGAGAAATTGATTGCCTTAACCAAAGGTGAGACCATAGGTGGGCGTTATTTCGACAAACGCAAGTGAAAAGTCCCCGCTACAAACTGTGGAGCATCAATGTGAAATCAATGGATGCAAAGTATCGGGACAGTCTACGGGGCTTTGTTCGAATGCCACATTCGCAGGGACTGACTGGCTGTCCCGGTTTCATTTCGGGGTCAGAAGAGCTTTAAGCGAAGGCCAGAGGCCACAGACTCTGCGAACGATTGAAGTTACGCTCGCTGCCTCCGAGCTTGGCGCTTGCATCACGTGCCGTCAGCGAGAGAGAGGTACAACTTTCTTTGTGCCTTTGTAGGAGTGCTGCCGGACATTGTGCTGGTTGCAAGACAATAGAACTTGTTTGTAAAGAACAGCTCAAACTTTTTGTTTTCACTTGTCTGCGAATGCTCCCCTATTGCAAAAACCAGCGTCTTCCAGCGTGAAACCAGCGCGCTTTTTGGCGCTGGGTCGCACTGGGTACGCTGGCACTCTCTGGGACTCACTGGGACACCAGTGAGAACGCTGGATAAGAGCTGGGTCACACTGGAAGAGACGCTGGTTCCACTGCCATGACGCTGGGGCGCACTGGTTTGTGCTGTACAGGCGCTGGTTCTCGCTGCAGTTCGCTGGTTCGCACTGGAAACTGCGCTGGTTGTGTTTGTGCCGCGCTGGTTCCATACGCATGGACGAGCGCTGCTGAATATTTAATACTTAATTTATACAATTTTATCGCTTGATACTAGTCTCTTGTCCTAAATAACGCTATATCTTGGGGTTATAAAACCCTATTTCGTGTCCCAGCTTGGAATAAAGGTGCGTGAGCTGCCCATGTTTATTCATGCGCACTTGAAACTGAAAATCACTTTCGCTTTTTTTATTTTCCCTTTGGACTTGGCGGATAGCTAAATTCTTGAACGAAACCACGTAAACGCAGAGGACGCCGCGTTTTTAAGTAGTTCGCACGTAACGTATGACTGGGAATTGTCGCAGTGTTGTGGAGTGGACATGAAATGCAGAAGTCGTTCAGACGCGTGACGGACCCCGAGTTCGAAGCTTATCGCTGAATGATATTATCGCACCGATAACAAAGCTGAAGTGATTCGTGCGCTTCCACTTTCCCTATTGTACTGAAAAAAGTTTTGAGGCTAAAATACGCACTTCTTAGCTTTCGCCAGCTACCCGCGCCGAGATCGGTCCCCACCGAAGCTTAGGCCTAGCGTATCAGCCGAGTCCGTCCTCACGCTATCGGCGCGTCTAGGCTCAGGTATCAAGAAATATAACAAGGATAAATCACTCTATATTTAGGCTTTCGCATCGGTGTTCTTAAATAAACAATTTTTTCATGTGTACAGTGTCAGCACAAGAAGCGATGACCGCTGACGTGACGCGTCATAAACACAGGTATATGCGCTATCGCCGAAGGCTCCCAGCACTAGCCTGCACTTCTCTGACGAAGATATATGACTAGACAGGTGTGTTGACTGAAAGGAATCACTGAACTAAGGAAACGTTGCACATCCTTTGCGTGAAGAACCAGAAACGGCTATCGAAATCGGCAGAAACAGCCCATACACCGTCCCGGGTCGGCGGTTCATTTAGGACTTTTTTCGAAGTTAAAATAGTGATCGCAAGTGAAAATCGATGTTCTGGCACTTCCAAGCATACTGCTGAATACGGACAGCAACCTTTTCTTTCTGGTACAGGCGTGAGTTTTAGTTGCTGGGCGATAGCGCATCAACCATGCCTGTCCAAGACGTAGCTTTGCGAAAGAAACTGCTTCTCGGCTTTGATATGGTAAATTACGCTCGTGTTTCCGTCTGCTGGCGTGGCGTAGTGGTAAGGTGTCGGGCTTCGGATCTGTAGGTCGGACGGTCGAATCCTGGTCGTAGCATTTTTATTGTTGCGTTTTTTTTTCTTTTTTTATTGCACCAAAAGGCTCCTTGTTGCTTTCTGTATTCAAAAAAATATATACGGCGTCCAGGAACCACATATTTAACGCGCTAGAGCTGTTTTTCGCGCGAGTAACCAGTGCCTCCCAGCACGCTGCGCGTTCCCAGCGCCCCAGCATCCAGCGCGCTGCACTGGGCCCATAATCAGGCGCACTGGGTCCCAGTGGCACTGGGTTTTGCAATAGGGTCCGTGTCATAGATGCCCTCTTTTTATTCGTTTATTATGTCCCGCAGACCTGAGGAAATATATTTACATGTCAGTGTATAACAGTCATCCGTCATCACCAGATAACTGAAATTAGAGATGGTGGAAGCGTAGTCATTTAGAACGATAACAGTGCCCTCTGACGGGAAAAAGGAGAGAGACGTTTGTCTTCTTTTCTTATCCCGTTAGTTCCTCCTGTTTTCGTTCTAAATGGCTATTTTTCCAACTATTCCTGCAGCAAATTCTCTTGGAAATATAATCTCACAAAATTTGCAGCGTATGGACGGCATGACAAACGTATAGTGATTGAACGTTTATATCGTCGTGCTTCTTTTGTTTTGTCTTTTACAGCTGCACGTCGCTAGCACTGAAAACCTAATAAATAAAGCTTGCAGCACCTTTATGCTAAGATGCAATAGTACATAACCTGAAATGGAGTAGAACCTGTCCACTGGTAACGCGCGATAAAGTTCACGACAACGCGCTTAGTCGTCAACGGCTCTGTGTGCTTGCATTCTTGGACTGAGACTACGCCGAACGTGTGAAGAGCATTGAGGTGCAATGCGCTTTTGTGAACGCGTATAGGATCAAAGAAAAGACCAAAAATCACCTGTGTGGCTGCCCCATATATGAAGATGAGAGAAGTTCAATTCGGACAGCTTTGGGGCACTTAGACGACAGGCTTCTCTCAGAGGGGATGTGTCTGCTGTGTGTCTGCTGGGATGCGTCTGCTGTGTCAAGGCCACAAAGGTGCTGGGCCGTTTCTTGTAATGCACCAGCCTGTATGACCGCCTGTGACTGACTCAGCGATGAACGCTTGCGTGTGTAACAACGCAAACTGTGAACTTATTTCTTCTCTCTCCTCTTCCACAACCCTTTCCCCCTTCTCCAGGGCAGAGTACCCTACTAGGCTCAGCCTGGTTAACCTCCCTGCCTTTCCCTTATGACTTCTCTCTCTATGTGAACGCGGCTGGGAAGATGAAAACGCGTAGGCAGAATTGCCTCGCCTGGTAATCTGGAAGTGACAACCCTACGTGTGCTAAGTGTCCGGCACCTGTGTCTACCGCGGAATTTGAATTCTGGGGTTTTACGTGCCAAAACCACGATTTTGATTTTGAACCACGCCGTAGGGGGGAACTCCGGATTAAGTTTGACCACCAGGGAATCTTTAACGCGCCCTCAATGCACGGGACGCGGGCGTTTTTGCGTTTCGTTCCCATGGCAGTGCGGCCGCCACGGCCGGGGTTTGATCCCGCGATATGGTGCTTAGCAACGCAACACCATAGCCGCTAAGCCTCTGCGGCGGCTGTTCCTAGGACAGTAGTCAGGTCTTGTAGCCATGTCCTGCTGCTAAGGCCATTAGGCACAATATGCTTAGGGTGCCAATACTAAAGCCGAATGTCTCAGATGACTTTGCCTGTTGGATAACGGACAAGTGCGCTAATTCATTGTTGCAATACCATCGCTTGCTACTTTCTTTTTGCTGGTAAATATGCCTTGCGGCAAGTCTACCGAATAATAATATATAAAAAAGAAACACTGCAGCCTCATCGACAAGACGCGTGGACCGCAAGTTGGCTGCAGACCCAGCTGCATGAACGTATTAGAGATGCAAGAAGAGGGCAACGAGCAGGCAGAACGATTCAAGGGTTTCGCAATCGATCTGGGGTCAGGTGTCTAGCGGGTAATGGATCGAGAAAGAAAGGCCATTCCGCACCATCGCCCCACTATTGTCATTGTGACGATGATAGCGCGCGCACGCCACGAATCTATGGCAAACTATCGTCGACTGACATCGAGAGTGCTCTATTGTATGCAAGCAATGGCATTTTCCGTTGTCGATGCCAATTCAGGGAAAAATTCAAGAACCTTGGTGGTCAGAAGCGACTCGTGTTAGCCTCTGTAGTCCATACCGCTATTTCAGCTTCGCTACTGATAGTAACATGTGAAGACACACCGAATGATACGCGACAAGCGGTGGAGAGTTAACAGATCGCAACCCATTCACTCGACGGAGGTTCTCCCCAGCCTCGCGCAAGGTTGAGAACGCAAACGGTTATAGCTACTTGAAGCACGCGTGCGATACAAAAGCGCACGTTTCTCTCGACAGCTCTTTTATGGGCATGTAAACGTACAATACGCTTACAAATGTATAATTTATCGTATTCTGTGCCCCGATGCCATAGTTTTGCAGACTCGCATATATTACATGGAGATATCTTGCATTTCGGTGTTGTGCTTCTGCGATCGGTCAAAAAATTTTCAAGCCACCATCCACTTTGCCCATCTCTCACGCGGCGCCTCAAAACCGTGAAAACTCACCACCTCAAAGTGACGTGTGCGCGTTAAAGACGCATTAATATGCCGAACAAAACTGAGATTAATCTTCTGAATAGCCGGAGACTGCTCCGTTCAGAAAGGAATAGAAGATGGCTGCCCGCCACTCGCTGTGGCACTGGCTACTGGGAGCTGCCGGGGAACACGAATTGATTTGCGTGTAATAAAAAAATTTTGCGTGGCAGTATAACGTTATGGACACCTATCAGCACGCATACGATATTGCTCTGCCAACTTTACTTTGCTGAGGGTCCGTTTTAGCGGCATTTCTAAAGTTCGGTTGCACGCCGCCACGATTTTCGACCAGCCACTGCAAGCTAAGTAAGGGGAAGTGGAACAATCGCAGACGCCGGCACCACCCTCCTCATCCGGTCATCTACATTCACTGTGCTTGCTTGACCCCATAGAAACTCTCTCTACTTGAGCGTGCTACTCGCCTCTTCTCAGCCAATTAGATAAGAAAGAGTGCTCAATGCAGGCAATTTTATTCTCTTTGAAAGCAAAAGAAAGTAACTTCCTACAAACGAGAAGCGCGCTTGATTGGACTTTTCAAACAACGCTGCGGGATACCACATTATGTTTGCGTCAGTGGTTACATAAATTTGACTTGAGAAGATTGAAATAAAAACAAATTGGAATAGTTTTGTGTTATAGGGCTCCAGGTCTCGTTGTTATTGTTAGAACTAAAAGTACATTGTTGGGCTTGCCGGGCGCATCAATAATAGTAAACAGGCCACATCGATGAGTGGATGTTTACATCGGTTGTCGAAGATAACGAAGGTGTTCATGTTTTCTTTTGACATACTATCGAAAAGAATTGCTCTAAGCACCAAGGGCTGCTAAGCACGAAGGTCGCGGGATCAAATCCCGGCCACGGCCGCCGTATGTCTTTGGGGGCGAAATGCGAAAACACCCATGTGCTTAGATTTAGGTGCACATTAAACAAGCCCAGGTGGCCCAAATTAATCTTGAGCCCCTCACTGTGGCATGCCTCATAATCAGGTAATGTTTTTTTTATATATATTGTAAACTTTGGCGTTTCTTTCTTGTTACTGTACGAAGCCATAAATGTCTGTTCATGCTGCTACCTTCCTCGACGGGTGCAATATTTATCTATATATCTACTGTTTGTCTGTCTATCTGTTTGTTCTAAATCTTTCTGAAATGATTACATGGCGGCTTCATTCAATATCATCTACACCTTTCAATATATATATACAATATATATATATATATATATATATATATATATATGTGTGTGTGTGTGTGTGTGTGTGTGTGTGTGTGTGTGTGTGTGTGTGTGTGTGTGTGTGTGTGTGTGTGTGTGTGTGTGTGTGTGTGTGTGTGTGTGAAAGAAAGGGGGACAGGCAGATGGGTCGCCTAGAACGGCAAATCTGGTTTACTAGCCTACACTGGGGAGATGGGGCGGTAGAAAGATAAGAACTAGAAAGAGAGAGAGAGAGAGAGCCCACATGTATGATAGGCTTTTTGTGAATGTGTTTAACTGAACAGTAAGCTCTGATAGGCCGTATGATTGTAGCTAAGCTCCCTGCTGATACCAGACTACACGAAGTGTTTTCACACCGAAGCTTTCACATTCATGCGGAATTCATCCCGCCGCTGACAACTAACGCATTTACTAACATAACCAATTATTCTTTTGAAAGCCGACATACTTAGCAGTTTTCATCCTGGAAAGCCAAGTGTCGACACGGCTACAAGATTTGAAGCCAAAAGAAACAAGGAAGACTGTAGCAGAATAACACATTTCCTTTCTTTTCTTTAGTACTGTACTTGTCAAATCGCCATGAACAGAGCATTCTTCCGTATAGTCAAGAAGCCACATGTTTAACGAGGTATTGATCAAGATGGTATAGCGAAGTCCTGTAGCTATGCCACTCTTACACTTGAATGGTGGGGAAACGATCACTCAAACAACGTGACAGCTGCCATACCCTGTGTACATATACAGCTTTGCTCAAGCTCTGTGCTGGAGCAGCGCGCACGTTGGGCAGGAAACCAGGGTGCAGCCAGGGAGGGGTGCCCATCATAAGGCGCGTGGCAGTACAGCTTGCCAGCAATAACCAACACAGGCAAAACGAATCTACGCACGATACAAAGTGTTTAGGTTCAAGCGCTCCGGATCTGCCTAGGCGTGCCTCAGTGTGCATCAACAATGGCGACTATAGCAATCGCTAGAGATCACTTTGTCAAGACCTACATTGAAATTGAAGCGCTGAGGACCCATACAAGGCATCTTGCCAGGACTCCTCGTCACCACCTAGCCTCTCTATCAGCGGACCGACCGCGCACCTCTTTCAGCCAAACGATAACCGCGCATGGTGAATCATTGTCAGCTTGTTTCACTCCTGCTGCAAGACCTTCAATTCCTCCATGGTGCTTCGCTCAGCGAAAAATCAAACTGATAATACCTCGCATCACAAAAAAAGCCGATCTATCATCACCAGCACTTAAACAGCTCACGCTACTACTTTTGTACAAGAACTATCGTAACTCTACGCATATCTACACGAATGGATCTGTCCTCCCAACAATTCCGCTGCGGCAATCGTGATACCAGCGAAAGTTACAACCATCAAATTTAAGACGACTCACGCGACATCATCGAAGGCAGCAGAGCTCGCAGTGAGCCTTACCGTCCTTCATTACATCGGTGATGAACCGCCACACAAGTGGACGATCTTCTGCGATTCAAAGGCGGCACTGCACTCTCTACAGTCACCTTTACGACGCGGACTTCACGAACAACTAGTGTTTCAGATCACAGAGACGATGCACCATATAACTGATCCAGGCCATGAAATAACTTTCCATTGGCTTCCAAGTCACTGCGGGATTATCGGCAATGAACGGGCCGATCAAGCTGCCCGTTCAGCCCATACTGAGGACCACCGCGTGCCAATAGCACTTTCTAAAACTGACGCAGCACGGAAGCTCCGCCTGCTAGCTCGCTGCACCACGTCGTAATAGAATGCACCACATTTCAGTGATTCCCGACTATACTTCCTTCATCTCACATTAGGCCTTCGCGTCCCATCAAAGCTTCGCCGTGGAAACGCCATGCTTTTGTATCGACTGTGGTTGGGCGTTCCTTTTACCAAAGCCTATGCGTTCCGCACAGGGATGGCCGACACCGCAACCTGTGACCACTGCGGCCATGAAGAATCGACTGGCTATATTTTGTGCGCACGCCCGCAGCACTGTCCACAGAGGGAATCCCTTCGCCACAAACTCAACCAGCTGGATGACCGACCACGATCGGGAGAAGGAATTTTACACCATCGACGGGACCTAACATCGCAGAAGGAGGCCGTGCAAGCGCTACTGCGCTTCTTGCGATCTACCGACATTTGTGAACGTCTCTAACGGGAACGCCCTTTGTGTGTCTCTGTGTGTGAAATTTCTTTAACCCTTTCCTATCTGTGCTCTTTCTAACCCCTATCTACCAACCCCAGTGTAGGGTAGCAAACCGGAGACTAATATCTGGTTAACCTCCCTGCCTTCCCTCTTCATCTCTCTCTCTCTCTCCCTCCACACCCCCCACCCTTAATTTATCTGTACTGGGATACCTGACTAAAACGATGTGCGACAACATCCGCCTAGCCCCCGTCACCCCCTTCTGGCGCGAAAAAAATTTCTGGCTACGCCACTGGCCGTCACCGTGCAGTGCGAACTCGCGACCGGGAATGTTTGTGGCGCTCCACAGCGGAGAACATTTTGCGCGCGTTTTCTGCCGACCACTTAGCGTGCGTCGTCGATCGAGCCACAACGCGGAACGAGACGCTCGAGGAAGGTTCGGCTCGAACGAGGAGATCCTGGCGGCGACCGGTTTGGAAACGAAGCCAGCGCAGTGCGAGCCAAATGTGGGCTACGGGATTTTCTGAAAGAGAGATCCCCAACAAAAATAGAAATGAAAACTAAAATGTACCACGCAAGCGAGATAAACCCGAACCAACTTTGTTTGCCTAACAAATGGGTGAAAACTGAAGCGCATGCGCGGTGGTATCTTCGCTAGACGGTGCGTATGTGTCGAGGAAGGGGGAAGCGTTCCTTCCTTATTTGGAGGTCCAGATGGCATTGCACAAACAGGACCAAATAAACTGCGACAGCAGGTGGACACCGGCTTTCTTTCTGCTTATTCATACACTAGATGATCGTATTTAAGATTTGTGTAATTTTAAAGAATCACCTGCTGCAGATAGCTTGATTCTTGTCCTTGAGGCGGAGTATTCGAAGAAGCGGTCATTACTAGCGCGAGAAATCGAAACACGTGTTCAAGTAATTGACGAAAAATTCCTCATTAACTTCTTTATTACATTACGGTACAAACTGAAATTTACGAATTGGGAGTACTGTGATACTGACTTCTTTGCGTACCTCAGAGAAAGCGGAGAGTGAGAGAGCCTGAGGCCCCTTATGCGTTCAAAGGGAGA
The DNA here is from genome assembly GCF_038994185.2 of Dermacentor albipictus. NCBI lineage: Eukaryota > Metazoa > Arthropoda > Arachnida > Ixodida > Ixodidae > Dermacentor > Dermacentor albipictus. The sequence goes on from NC_091821.1 coordinate 74,663,901, forward strand.
GGTGCCTGGGACAAACGCGAGGCGCCACGCCTTGACAGCCGATGCAGCGCCAGGGCATACGCCACAACAGCTCCACCACGCTGCCCACTATACAGCTGAACGGTCGTGCGTGTTAAGTGCCGAGCACACTTTTTTAAAGTGAATAAGTTTTCTTTGGCTCTTTCGCCCATTTTCATGGTCGGCGGTCTGCCAATGCACAGGGCAGACCACCCCTTGGGCGTATTTCCAGTCGTCATTCTGTAAATTCCTTCCATGTGGGTACGCCTTGCAAACTCACCGGTTACAATTGGTAAATTGGAATATGTGCCACAAATTAATTAATTTAGAAACTAGTTAATTGATTTTTGTTAATTAGTTGAATATGCGTTTCTATTTATCTCGCAAGCAATATGCGCCTCTCTGAATAATCCAGCCCAAGGACTAGAATTACGTTATCCGCAACAGGCTACATTTAGAAATTCCATAAAAGTTCAAAATTATCACCCTGTATTTTACTACCAGGAGAAATCAGAAATGAAGCAGGTGTTATATAAAGTGCGGTGTCTAATACCACAATTTTATGTCATAAACGGGAGGTGATGATGATAAAAAATGTTTTATTTCCTATACACGGGTACGACCTTCCATCTTGGTATTTACCATCTGGGGAGGAAGGGTAAGGAAAAGGGGCCGGGGTTCTTTTGAAGGGTTGTGGTTAAAAGTACATGAACAACCATGTTTCTTGGGGGGAGTCAAAGATGCGTTTTCGGTGCTCTGGTTGCCCGCTTGGCCTTATCCACTGCTGCAAATTTGCCAGCCGTAGAATTTTGGTAGTAGCTTCTGGATAATTTTACGTCCCTGCCTTGTAGGCCGTGGGCAATTACACACTAGGTGAAAGGTGTGTGCGTGTGCTCCGCTGCTGCATCTTAAACAGTCGTCCGTAATACTGAGCTGCACTGCAGCTTCTCTTATGGAAGGGGGCTAACCTCAACCGCCGTGCCAGTTCTCACTCTGCGCAGGCTGACTTTGGCCGCTCGTCCATATCCTTGCAGCATAGGGTCAGGCCCTTCCGGCAGCAGGTTTTCAAACGCAGTTTTGGGTTGTGCTTTGACAATTTCAGCTGTATTCATGGTCGCACTGTTATTCTTCATGTGACGCTATTCCTGTACTGTTTTCGCGGGGCCTTGTGTGGGACTTGTACGGGGGTGTTCACTAGCTTCTCCCTCGCGGCCTCGTGAGCCCGCTGATTTCCTGGAAGCTCATGGTACGGTTGGAAATCCAGTGTAAAGTGAGTATATGTTCGCATGCTTGCAACTCACGCGTCAGTCGCCTAATCTTTTTTACTCTATGTCCTGCGACACCCTCACGAGCTGACGACCTCCTTTCAGTCTGTGCACATATTCGTGTCGGGTGCTCTGCCACAACGAATGAGCGCAACGAGTGAGCGTTGCTTTGCTCGCTCGTAACTCTGCCTTTCTTGTAGCAGGTCGCCTATTAAGGACCTCTGTCTTTGTTGCATCATCCTCGCCGCAGTGCCAGGCTATACCGACCATTTCGTCGATTACTGCTGAGCTCATATAGATGTGTCTGATATCTTGGTGCCAGGGCGTAGCCAGAGGGGGCGGGGGGAGGGGGGGGGCTTATTGGCTTCAGCCCCCCTCCCTCCAAAATTTTTTCGGCCTGTCATGCACCGTCGACCAAAACAACTCCCGGCGTTGGAAATTATTCTAGATTTTGTCTAGAATGTCTTTCTCGCGCTCGAAAAGACATTTCGGTGCAAACATTGCGAACTCGGGCTTCATTTCGTGGCAGTTTCCATGCACCTGGAGTCACATAACGCAAGGAGACCCATCCGAGTGAGCGAAAAGTTTCAAAGGCATTTTGATGGCGCGCGGGCTCGTCGCAGACTCGTCAACGCCACAGAATTTACGGAGCGCATGGGTTTCAATTCCGAAACTTTATGTGTATAAAGTTCTCGTAAACTTTTGATGCGAAAGGTGCACTGACATTTACAAGGTCGTGCTTTACATTTTCAATTCCGGAACTTTCTGGGTTTAGAGAGAGAAGAAAGGAGAAAGGCAGGGACGTTAACCAGCTGGGAAGATCCGGTTTGCTACCCTACGCTGGGGAGAGAGGGGAGGGGTAGATAAAGTGATAGCAAAGTAGCGATAAAGAAAGAAAGGAGTATAGACAGAATCACAGTCGGTCACTGTCACCGCATACCGTCACCGCACAGCACAGTAGCACTTGCAGCACTATGAACATCTGTTCAGGCTGCAGCCACTTGTCCAATTCTGTTGCCCATAAAAATTGCAACAATGCCCTCGTCTCTCTCCGCTGGGATGGCTTGTGATGTTCGCATTCTAGAATAAGCTCTTCTGTTAGAGGTTTTTAGTCAAAGCGCGCTATCGCGATTGCGAGCGATCGTCTCTGTAAATTGTAGAGAGGAAAGTAACAGAGAAGGTGTTGAAGAGTCTCCTGGCTACCACAGTCATCACACGAGGCGTCGTCGGGCAATCCGATTCGGTATGCAAAAGACTTAGTGAAGGCCACCCCTACCCATATTCGACAAAGCAGGGTAGCTTCGCGACAGCAGAGTCCATCTGGAATGCAAAAGCATAGATACGAGTCTAAGTTGTTTTGAAAACTTCCTACGTTCCACAAGGAGAATTTAATTTTCTTATAAACATTTAACGCCAAAAGTGCATTCTATTCTAAAGTCGTACATTGGACCATACAACGAGTCAAGCCAAATCAACACATTATCAGACAAGTTGAAAAAGCAGGCAGCGAGGACCGATGAGAAGAAGTGTTGTGGTGGTTAATTTGTTCCATCGAGTCACAGAAAAAATATTAAAATTTTTTGCACGTGCATCAACGTACCCATGTCTAAACACTAAAACCAGGATATGTAAGTACGTTCTTACTTATTTTTCTACTTTGACTTTTATTCGCGAGGACACTTTGAGCCTCTTCACTTTTCTTGTTCTCGCTACCTGTGGGCTGCCAGAGCCAGCCAGAGCGCATGCGTTTTTCTCGTGCTGCCCCGACCACCGCGCGGCCCACTTCCATGCGCGTTCGTTCTTCTCTGGCCGAGGGGATTTTGGCGTGGCAGAATTTTGGACGCTTTGTGGCTGGCAGAGGAGAAAAAGAAGCAATGGTTGCTCGCCGTCATCACTGTGGGGATTCTACGGATTGCAACGCGTTCGCTCGAGGGCATCACCTGCAGTTCGATGTTCGTGAAATCTCTCCGGAAAGTCTTTTGTCTCGCCAGATGTAGGATACCGAGCAATATGCATGTGGTTCTCAGAGGCCCAGGCTTCTCCCGTTTTTTTTTTTTCGATATTCCTTCGATAGCCACATAAGGTGCCCAAAGTATTCATTCGATTGTGGCCAACATGCTTTCCTTTGCGTTTTATTTTTTTTTCAGTCCGGTGCCCCCGCCCCCCAAAACAATAAAAGACGTTGTTGTGGCGCAGCGAATTGTCGCATGGTGAAAGTTCGATTTTTTTACGTACGTCTTCTTTTGCGGAAAGTAATTGGCCACGGAACTCTTCAGTTGCCGGATACATGTATTGTAGAATTGCTTTCGCAAGCATATGGATACTGTATGTATATATATATATATATATATATATATATATATATATATATATATATATATATATATATATATATATATATATATATATAACCCACAATGAGTGATTGTTGAGAATCAGTATCGTTAGTGAGGTTAAGTGCTTGCAAGTAATTGAATTTAGTTGAAACCCGTTCCCCAGCGTCAATCGGATTTCTGCAAGCAGCGTAAAATCGATGACAAAGGGGGGAGGAATAGTATCAAATAATGCTTTGTTTGCGGGATCTTGACAAGCTTGTATGCCGGCAAATATGAAGTTTCCAGACTGCACCAAATCACCGCTAAAGTTTCACGATCCGCGAGGTCGCGGGGGGCAACTCGCACGTGAGTTTCTGAATAGTGACTTCATTATTATGTCCTTTCCTTATTTCAATTTGAAGAGAAAGCTGCGCTAGATGTTCCAAGGAATTGACGGCGTGTTCAGTTATCTTTTAGATGGGGAATAGTTGCTTTCTCAAAACAAATAGCAGAAATACAAAAGTGGCAGATTTCTCAAGTCCCCTGTCACAACCGCATGCGGCTGTTTCTAAAGGGCACGTCTATAGTCCCCGGCTGTAGAGCTAATTTCTCAGATTGCGAACAAGCTCAGTGCCATCTGAGTCACAACCTCCGGTTTCTTGCGCAGTGATGGATGCATCGGGCAAGCTACCCGAGGGCCTTCTGGAAGGGCGTATGGCGTCCATCGGCTCCTACGACGAATGTCTCGACCTGATCGCCGAGTACAAGACGCAGGAGCTGTACCGTGGCAAGTACTGCACCGTGTTCCTCTCATCGGGCCACAATGTACAGGAGATGTTCAACAACGAGACTGACGCCTCGGCGCACCTGTCGACTCTGCTCAGGCACCCTAAGGCAAGTACGGTCACCGTGGAACCGCAAGCTCGATCGCAAGTGGCTGCAGGGCCCGTATATAAAAAAGATGCCTTACACTATAACTTTGAACAAACGCCAAGCAATCGTGATGTAGGTCATATAATTCGCGAAGGTGGCCGGACAATGACAAACGAAGTTTACGAACGAAAAGCTTCGCGAATTCGGCTCTCGGCGCGTGCGCGGACCACGCCTCGATTTAAAAAGTTGACATGTCTGAGAACTGTTCGATACAGCCAATAATGACAGAAAACGAGAGGTGCCGGAGCCGGCGGTCTTTGACAAACACATCTCGCAACAAAATGCTTTGTGAATTTGGCCCGCAATTCCCAACTCTTCTTTTTCCTCTTTTTTTTTTACCAAAGAAGGATTCTTGAGGATGGATGCCGGCCAGTCATAATAGTGTGAACTAGATGAGAGCGAAGGCGCCAACCATTAAAACATTCCTTACAAACTAAATATTTTCGTGGCTTTAGGATCTGTGCCAAATTTACGAGACTTTTTTTTTTCATTTGGGGGGACTCTTTTTCATTGGCTAGCCAGGTTCACTTCCTGATCGGCAGGCACTGTCCCGAATGGACGCCTAACAGAGCACATGCATTTTAAGAAACAGTCCATGCCTTGCGCGTTGACCCTCTTTTCACAAGCTGCTTCATTTGTGCTCCCACAGCGGATGACTCGGATCGTGTACCGCGTCTCTCCGGAGAGCCGCAAGTTTCGGCTGGGTGTCTGCGTGCCCTCTGTTTGCACTCTCGACGACGTGCAAAATGTGGTCGCTCACAGTAAGTACCACCCTCACGTGCAGGTTTGTCTTGGCGTCCTATTTCTACTGGTGATCAATGTGAAGGTGAATATGTATGAGAGTGAATGGTCACACACGCAAACCTACAGTTTTGTGTAAACAGACGTTTGGTCCTTATTTTTATCGAAACAAAAATAAAAGAAAGAGATTAAGTCTGTTATAGTGGTTACGGCTACTCTTTTTCATGTATTAGTAATATTAATAAGAACAAATATTGCAAAATAAGAAATAATGCCACATGTTCGGAAAATCTAGGGCGGAGTTAGATAGGGCAAATGAAGTCCACATATAGTCCTAGACACACTGGAATATACAAAGATAAAAGGCGAGAACGCGTGCACGAGACTATTGTGCGGTACAAGATGAACAGGCGTACAGATGAACAAAGTACATCGATCATACACACAGAGACACAACAGTAAAAATTGGGTTACACCACACAAGCCGCACAAATATGAGCATGATGCACATATTAAACAACAAGCATGCGTAAATACAAATGATGAAGGTGGATTGTCCTTACATAACATCACCCGATGCGGCCGCTAGTACACGTTTATTATTCCAGTTTCTTTAATGACACGTGCAAGTGCATTTAGTGCTTTTCTCTGTGCTGTTTTCGATGGCCATGGATCGAGCAATTTTACGAGTGTGAAAGGCTGGGTGGGGATCAGTTACGAGTAGTGCTTTTTTCCAATTGTCGTTTATGTGTATCCTGCCTTGGGTAATCGATGAGTAGATGAGAAGCGCCCTCGTCGTCAGACCAGGCTCGTTTCAAGACGCGCTTTGGCTCTGCTTCTCGTAATGTTTACGTGAAGTGCAAAGTAATAAAAAGTCCAAGGACTCCTAAATACTTCTTATGAGTTGTGAATGCGAAAGCATTAATGCCTTGTAGAACGCCGCTGAGCGGTCTTACGGGTTATGAACTCCTCGCGGGCAAGCGACCGCGTTGAGATGCTCGGCCAACGTCTCCTGTCTAGCGCAAGGCCGATGCACTTCGATCCGGGAGATTATGCTACCTTGCCCGACTGCCATAGAACCTAATTGGGACGCTCCCGAGTAAGCCGCGGCGATTTTGATGTCACCGCCTTCGTCACGCCAGGCTTGGCAATGGAAATTTCGGTCCAAGTAGCATGATGTCATAAAGCGGACTGCACAGGCCTGCTATCCAAGAGGCGGTGGTTTACCCCAGTTAGTAAGACACTCGGCTTCTGAGCGGGGGATGGTAGGTTCGGGACTCACTACCGCCAATGTTTTTCCTTTGGAATTTATCCTTTTTGTGCATTAATTTCTTTATAGCGATTACCGAGGCGAAGTTAGAACGCAGGCGAGAACTTGCGCAGACAAGAAACGCGCGGAAACACAGGCTTCCAAGAGCGAGAGTGAGGTTGACGTGGCGTCGCGGCGATTCCCTCTCCCTTCATGCAATACCAGATGTTGCATCAGGTGAGCAGCAGGTGAACAACAGGTGTTCCGTTCTGCCCGTTATGCTCCGTCCTGGCGCTCACGTGACGTGGGGTCGCAGCCAATGGGACGTTAGGTGCCGTTTCTCTGCGACAGACGCCAGATTTATGGCTATTTATGGTTGATGCTTTCGCATCAAAGGAAGTGTCGTTCATGGTTGTAACGGTGCTGTTCGCTCCGGTATCCCGGCGCGCAGCACTCAGTTTGCACGCATTGCTAGCTTCCCTGAGGAAACGCTTGCGCTGGTGAGCACGTGGCTTTCCCAACAAAGTCTCGGGAACGCAGTCAAGCAGTGCAAGTAGTGATTCCCGGGTTACCTAAGATAAATTCCGGGCATGCAAGTCATGTAGCGTATCAGAATCTGTCAATGCCCGCCGGTGGACCATACTTCGAAAGGCAGACACCGGTGACATTTGGCGTCTACAAACCCTTTTGCAAAGCACAATTGGCAATAGTTGGCCTTTGCGTCGTGACGTTAGTATATATCACGTGATGTGCTGGCTTGTAATTTATCTAGGTATTTGTGGGTGCTGTGCATAACCGCTTCATGGAAAGAAGTAGAGGGCCTGTCTCTAAGCTGAGGTAAAGACTAAGCATAATAAGATATGCAATCGGTGTGGTCAGCAGTGGATGAAACGCAATAGACTTAGCTCGTGTTCTTAGCTGCATTCTTCGCTACGGAGCAGTGCAACGACCTCTGTTGATAACAAAAAAAAAAAGAAAGAAGGCGGGAATAGCAAAACACGCGTATTATGACAACCTTTCACTTTAAATTATCCTTGAATCAAAAAATCGCCCTGAGTATGCATCGTACCCGTGCACTTAAACAATCACGCTAGGACATGCTAGCACGCTATTTGTTTATCTATGCTGTTTACAGGCTTAGAGCTAAGGTAATGTGTACAGCTCTCGCTGTCGCTCTCGTCATTTGGCACTCATTATGTATTCTACCACTCTATAGTACACTCATTTCGAGAACCTTCCGTGATCGACAAACTTACAGCGCGTTTATCAGTATCGTAAAGCTTCAGGTTCTATGAATGGCTCTACTGGATAACCTGAACCTGCAACGTTTCGCTGATGAATGCACACTGCGATGCAAATTACCGCTTGCGGTTTGGGGAATGTTGCTAAGCTGAGTGGACGCTCTATAGCGTTGAAGTAACCCTGAATACGAGCTAAGAACATTCTATGTTTAAAAATGCTGGTGAATGAGTCAGCGATCTAACACAATTTCTGCCCTTTTGTTTATCCTCGCAGCATCTTCGAAGTCGATTGGTGCGAAGACACAAGTTAGTCGCTGTGTAGTCAAAGAAGACGTGTCGATTAGCGGACTGCAGGTCTTCCTCATGTAAGTTGCCCGAACCACTGCACCTGCATGTCTTAGTTCGAGATGTCAGCACTTGTCAAATGCATATCATTCGTGCTCAAGAAGAAGAAAAAAACGTATCAGACTTAAATTACGTAAATCTACACTGCATTTACTGACAGTCTGATGTAGTCGTAACAAATTTACTTTATGGGTTACGTAAGTACTAGATTGAGAGCCATGATGCTTTCTCTTTCTTTGTTTTTAAAGATTCTACGAAATATTGTTCGTGCATGCAAACAGCCAGGCCTGTTTGTTGAGTGACTGTTTGACGGCTGTATCTTTCTTTTTTTTTCAGAATCACTCTGTGCGTGCTTGTAAGCGTCATACTTGTGGCTACTATTCTAGACATGCGGGTGGAGGACAACGCGCAGAAAGCTCTGCCTGGTGCAGGTACTGGGTACATTTATGTATTACTTTAAACACAATGGCCGGACCGTGGAGTTAGGCTGCTGAGTAGAGGCGTATACTTAAGTGTGTTCGACATTTTCTAGCAGACCGTAGCCTCATTATTGGCTCTTTGTGGTGCTTGAAGAACGTTTCTATTTTTTGTTGTAGTTTCAGGTTGATGCTTCCTTTGCATTGTTTTTTTGTTAGTGCTTAATGTTTTTGCGCGACTGAACTTGGTTCCCTTCCGGATTCAGAACGTTCACGCTTTTCCTTATATGTTATTTCTAATCATGGTATTTCTATTTTCTGGATGATAGCTTTAGTGTGCACACCTATTTGGATGCTTATCGTGTCCACATATCGTGACATTCGTAACAAGAGCATTTGCGCGTGTACAGTTTCACTCTTTTTGTTGTGCTATGGGTTACTCATTTTAATTGATTTGTGCATATTGCTGCTTTATCAGCAGTGAATTCTCACGATATATCGCTGGATACAGCGTAATCTAGTTGCCTGTGATATCATGATTACAATAAAATATACATAAAAACAGCTGTCTATGGCAAAATTTGGGTTGAACTTAGGAATGCTTTCTGATTTTCAGCGCTAGCTTGTAGGGCGAATCGACGAAGCAGAAATTTTGTCATCCTTTAGAGACAGTTCGTCGTAAAATCAGGACCAAGATTGTGTCATAAGTCTTGCTCATTTGGACCCACGAAAACTTACTAAATGCAGACCAGAGCGAATCGCACTATGAGTCAGCGAATGCATCCGTCGATAAAGAATAGCCGGTACATACAAAAATAAAAACGAGCAACAATGTAGGCTATACCAAAAATATGACGGAGCGTTTTTTTTTTTTAGATAGTCATCTTGCGACTTGCTTAAGCGCACTCTTGTTTTGAGTGAGCAGAATTTCACTGTTGAATCATTCGAAGCAGACTCATCGGAAACTCTGTGGTTTTTCTATTCTCGCCAGACTCTCATTTCTATGCGCTTTTCTGACTACCGCTGCACAGGTTGCCTGACCAACTGTCTGCTGTCGTTCTCATTCGCTCGCAACCTGCGCCGTCTCACGGACCCCGTGGAGCCTCCGGAGTTGGGTGCAGCACAGGGTGTGCAGGCGATTAGCATGGCTTGGCTCATATGTGGACACACCTACTTCCTCACTGAGAACACGCACATGTTCAGTAAGCGAGCTGTTCGTTTCTTTCCTTTGTACACGTGTCCTTGTTTGTGCTTTTGTTTTCGTTTGTTTTTTATGTCTCATTCTTGAGAAACACATGGAGCGCTATAACGTAAAGCTATTCGAAACTTTTCTATTCTAATTCTTCAATCAGTCCTGCATGATTGGTCAAATCATTTTCGACTACCCCCACTTCGCCTGTCTCACGCGACTTCACGAAAACCACGAAAACGCCCCATATGATAGGATGTGTGCACACTGATTATGCGTGATTAGACCGAACGAAAGAAAAATAATTATTTCTGATTCAACGCCTTTTTCGCCATAATACTCTGCCTTCGCTCAAACGTTTTCGGGCTGCGAGCCCTTCGCCTCTGTCACGTGACGACACAAAACCGCGAAAACTCAGCGAGTCCAAGTGACATGCACGCGTTAAATACGCATTCATATGCCGAACAAAACTTAATTTTTTTTCTGAATAGCCGGAGACTGTCCTGTTCTGAAAGGAATAAAAGATGCCTGCCCATCGATTGCTCTGGCACTAGCTACTCGGAGCTGCCGGGGAGCATGGATTTATTTGCGCATAATCAACATTTTTCCGTGGCAGTATAATGTCATCGAGTCCTTTCGGCACACATACGACATCAATTTACCAACTCTTCTTTGCCGAGGATCCGTTCAGGCAACATTTTTAACGTTCCGTTGCACGCCGCCGCGATTTTCGACCAGCCACCGCAAGCTAAGCAAGCGGAAGCGGACCAATCGCAGACGCGGACACCACTCTCCTCATTCGGTTATCTACTTTCACTGTGCTGGCTCGGCCCCATCGAAACTCTCTCCACTTGAGCGTACTAGTCGCCTCTTACCAACCAATTAGATAAGAAAAACTGCTCAATGCAGGCCATGTTATTCGCTTTGAAAGCAAAAGAAAGCGACATCCTATAAACGAGAAGCGTGTTTGATTGGGCTTTTCAAACAACGCTACGGGTTACCGCCCGATGCTGCCGTCGGTGGTTACGTAAATTTGACGTCAGGAGATTGAAATAAAAACAGATTGGAATAGTTTTACCTTACAGGGACCATGGACAGGACCATCGGCATTTTATATGCTTAACCGCTGGCTAGTTGTCCATGCCATTGTGAATTCGGCTATTCGGGGATGAATTCAGAAACATTTTTTCTCCGTAAGTGCCGTATGCTATTGGCCAGCCGTCTTCAATAATACGTCCAAAGTCATGATTGGCTGACAACTGCTGTTACGAACAATGCTTAAGTGCTCCTTTGTGAATGTGGACCCTGGCAGTGAATTCACAAAGCTTTTCGTTCGTAAATGGTCCTCGCCATTGGCTGGCCGCGTTCACCGATAATGTGTTCTGCATCCTGATTGGCTGACATGTGCTTCTACGAACAGTTCTAGCAAAAAAGGGTTATTTTTCTGTGGGAATACGGAGGGCCCTGAGGCCAAATTCACAAAGCTTTTCGTTCGTAAGTGCTGTTTTTCATTGGCTGATCGCCTTCGCTAATAATATGTCCTACATCACTATTGACTGGAATTAGCGTTTTTAGTCTAAGAACATTTTGTGAACACGGACCCTGATTTTCAAGCTATCTTTACAGTCTATGACGAGCACTGCAAAGGGGCCCAACTCGCTGGTTCTGTTTCGTTCAGGTGGATTGCTGAGGGCCTACGACAACATCTCAAGTGACATCTTCTTCTCGCCTTTTGTGAACTACACCCTGGCTGCCAACACCTTCTTCCTTGCCACGTGCGTAAGACAAAATATCACTTCTGATCGATGCCAGTGGGCAGCGTTTTATCAAGTATAACTTATTGCATGGGGGGCGGGGCAATCAGCGCTGTCTGTGGCCTGAAGGCATTTTTACCTGTCAGGAGGCTGAGAAACCTTGTCTTCGTTCACTGTGCCATTCATCTCCAGTAAATGAGTGTCGGGTGGAGATTGAGTTCTGTTCTGTTGCTAAATAATTCGATGCCAGGAAAGCGGAACTTTTTCTGCGCGTGCCATTACAGCATTTCTTGGGACAGATTACTCAGGCATAACAGATACGGGTAGCACTTCCACATTTGTTAAGGTTACCAGAAGTTTAAAATTTGTCTTTGGGAGAAGCTCAGCGCCGCCACCTGGACTGGATTGTATGAATAAGCTTCAGCAGCAGAAATTACGGCCACGCGATGCAATAAACTAAGTTAATACTATTTCCCGAAGTAATCTTGAACCATTTTATTAAAGCTCATGTTGCGATTGCCTAATTGCAGCTTCCAGTCATCGCAGGAATCTCAAACCGAAACCACTAGCTCGAGATATCCGTTTATCACTCACTTTGTGATTGAATGCACCGCCGTTCTGCTTATTATTTTCCCGAAAAACTTTTCTTGCGCATTGCGATAGAAAACAACCTAGAATTCTATTATGCGTTTTAGGGTGCTTTTCGGAGACTGATTTATCAGGCTTCCTTCTAGAGGAACAAGCCTTAAAAATGTCGTGGTTGAATTTGGAAATTTTAACGTGCATCGTTAAGTAAATAATTAGGGTTAATTAATAAAACACTGTTAACCAGGTTATTGTATACCTTGAGTTGTGCCGCATCCTCTTGTTTGGGTAATTTTGATAAAATTTGTTCATGAACATAAAATAAATAAATAAATAAATAAATAAACGCCAGGTATACAATATCCGAGGGCGATGTTGTTGACAAATACTACATAATTCTGGTAAAATCACGTTTTGTGCAAGTGCATCATCTGGACGTTGCACACCACACCAATGTACGACGACTGCCTTCATACGGAACTCCTGTTGCAGACGATGGATGCCGCAATAATCGGCCTCAATGCGCTCCGCGCCGTTTCATATCGCGAGAGAAGTACGTGAGATCCTGCTTTTTTGCGTACAACGCTATCTTCTGCATCGGACGTCTGGAAATATGGTCGCATTATGGAGCTTATAAAAGCCGACCCATAAATCTCCTCTCGACTTTTGGTGGCCAGTCGCCTTGGCCTAGAAACGCGTGGCGTTTGTTGGGGTTCTAGCCTGCTGCAGATCTTGCGGTGGACATTTTGCTTGTATTACATATATAGTACCCGTTGCTTATGGGCTGTTTGTTATAAAGGTACTTTGCTTGCAGGATGGCAATATCGCAAGGGTGGGGGGGGGCGAGACATGGTTGCATCAATTTGTGGAAGTGTTAAGGAAAATTTTGGAAAGCGTCCCACATCTGCGAGCTAGCACAGGAAACAACGCAACATGAATATTATTCTGCAGTTTGAAGGTAAAAACTTGGCCCGCATTCACAAAGCACTTCCTACGCTGCAACGGTTCGTACATCGTAGAGCCGGCCAATCATGACAGCGAACATATTATCAGTGAAGGCGGTGAAGATTTCGTACGAATAAAACGCTTAGTCAATTCAATCCTTGGTCTTTTTATTCGCCTAGATTCATTTAACACAACCAAGCGTCCTGAATAAAACGCGGATAGATGCAACGAAATGCGGACACTGTACTTACCGTCTCGCATAATTCCGTAATTTCTCATCGATTAGTAATCAGTTGCTGAAAGTTCATTGAGCGATGTTATTAACATTGAAGTGTAAATCAAGCCACCTACTCGTGAACGCTGATAGGCAAAGAGGTGCGCCGCGTCTTTCCCGTAGTGATTCCCTATGCGTCCGCCTGTTTCGCCTGCAGGACGGAACGCTTTTGGTGCCACCCAATGATGACAGCGAAAGTTTCCGACCCATTAAAAGCAGCGCTTACAAAACAAAACAGAACAAACAAACAAGCAAGCAAACAAACAAAAGCTTTCCGGATGCGGTCTCTGTGGTCATATGAGCGTGAAGGAAAAAACCAGTCAAAAAACACAAAGGACAAGAGGAGAGGTTCACACCACAACGACCGGACTATCAACTGAGCTTTATTAGAATCGGTGTAGGCCCAGCAAGGCCAGCAGAGCGATTCACATTCGAGGTTATGTTTCATCATGGCGCGTCATATCCTATGTCATATCCAGAATGTAGCGCAGCGGCCAACTATGACAAGGGACCAGAATTAGAAACGTGCGGAAATGATTGCTACACTACGTTGGCCCTGTTAACCAAAGATATATGTCGGCGTGAGTAGGCGTTGCCACATTAGTATGTGTGGAATAAAAGTAGAGGGAACAGAACGGCCAATAGTGAACCGTTCAAAAATGGCAGGCGTTCGAGGTATTTTTCGCGGACGCCAGAGAAATGGCGGCATCACAGATTGCCGTCCTTTCTTTCTTTCTGTCTCTCCTTTTGCATATCATTCCGCAGACATAATGCATCTGTTTGCGGGATTCGGTGTACGCGAAACATCTCACCTACGCACTTGTCATGTGATGCTTTCGGCACTCACTCAAGGTACTGGTTGGCTGTTGCTACATAGCGTCGACCTCGTATGTTGGTAACCGACGCCGATCACTGTGGTTGAGCGATTGCCGAAAGAATTGACGTATTACAAGTCTGCGCTAAAACAGTATTCTTTAATATATGACGAGTAAAGAGCCATTATTATTCATTTATGCACTCGTGTGTTCTTTTGCTTCGCTTTGTTTTCTCAGTAATAGCCACACGTACGCAATGACGCGTCACGGCGCGTATACGCGCCAATGCGTCTAATGGCGGCGGCACTCGATATTAGGCGCGCATTGAGGTAGAGGAAAACCGGCCGACCTGTGTGGCCTTGCAAAAACACAAGCGCCAGTCCCAGCGACGTAAAGTTCCAAACAACTAGGTGGCAGCACCCGACGTGCTCCTTGTAGCCTCCTAACGTTTTCCCGGCAGGCAGTGTTCATGGGGAACTTTTCCAATGCGCTCCTGCAGGCCACCTCCCTGCATCCTCCAACCTCACTGAGAAACAGCCTTTGCGCATGTGACAGCGGCGTTGAACGCGCGACCACTCACAATTAACACTTTCGAATTAATACTTATGAATTTGGAAAAGTACTTTCAACAGTTAATAGGCGGTATCCCGTGGACGTCGGGAAACCTTTCTTCAAGCAGAAATGCTACACCGTTTTCTTACAGCAACGATACTAAAATAATGTTCACCTCTGCATTTCTCATTTCTATTTCTCTGGTTGGTTTCATGATAGCGGCCCTCTTTCGTACTTGTTTCGTAACGAACTTCGTGCCGTTGTGATTGACGGTGACAGCGGGTCATAAAACTTTGCTCAAATGTTACATTATTACCGTGCAGCTTCAAAGCAGAGGGGTCATAGTAAAAGCAGATAACCTTTTTTTTTTCTCATACTGTCTTTTTATTCAGGTTCTTGCCATTTCTTAAAAGTTATACTCCGCGCTTAACTTTTTTCTTACCTTTTTCTTTCCGTCACTCCCATGCATTTGCATGTTTGTGTCTGCTTCCGTATCGCCTGTGCGTACACAGCAGTCGAGACAATAGTCGATTCTACAAAGCTGTCTGGTACGTGCTGTCAAAGAGAAATTTAATTTACTTGATCTCATCTGTTTGCAGCGGCCTATTTTTGGCCTACAAGTGCGAGCTGTACTCTTACAAGTCGGTCTTCAGCATTCTCCTGCAGAAATACTTCCGGTAAGTGCGCGCAAGGCTATTTTGTGCATTCACGGCTGCATGCTATCCTTTTCACGGTTGGTGAGACGCTCATCTGTGTCAGTCGCTCGCATGGGTTGATTGCCCTAGCTGGAACCAGGTTTATGATTTTTTTTTCAGACGATAGTTTATTTGCTAGCATGAATTATGTAATTTACAACTGCTACTGTAACACTGAGTACTTGATTCTGGTGCCCTTATCCCAAACAATTTGGAACAGCCGATTCTAAATGGAGAAGAAACTACCGCGGAAACGCACTCCTTGTTTTCTAAAGCGGACTAGTAGCGCTGCCTGAGAAGCAGCGAGGGTAACACAGACACCGATGCATGGCCTCCGAGACGGCTGGCGTGACGCTGCTCTCTATGCCGCCGGCCAGGATGTGGAAGGTGTGTTCAGGCGGCGTATTCAACATGTCTGATGGTAACAGCTGTACAGAATGTTCCAGCTTTCCATATGCAATCATGCTATCGGAAAATTAAAAGTTAATAAAGAGGTAGCGAAGCTTTTTTAACGAGTCGCAGTAAACCGCGGATTGGCTCCTAGAAGAGGGACTCTAAACATGCGTGTGATTTCCCGTTTTTGTGCAGGTCAATTTTGCGTAGAGAGGTTAAATTTCATTGACACTATGAATCAGTCAGAGTAGCTTGTTTCCTGCGTCATTGTTTCATGAAGGATAAATCATATACAAATATCAAATGGGAAATTTAAGCTGCATCTCCTGCATCACCGGAGTACAACTAAAATACAGTGAAATATATGACTTACTGAATCTGAAATGCGAGGACATAGTGAATGAAATTGAATTGAAATTGTGAATGTGAATTTCGAGATAAATGAGAGACAGGAAGGAAGGATAAGAAATACGTATATGATAGTAGCATGACCATGAAAAAAAAAAACGAACATTCAGAAGGCACAATTTTTTATAGTATTCAGTATACATTTCAGGTACATCATGAACGTTTGGGGGCAGATATATTAATACATAGGTTGCATATTGCCTGAACTTTGATCCTAAAAGTTCTGTTCTGTTCTGTTCTGTTCTGTTCTGACACGTATGAACTGTTGCGGAGAGATTGAGGTGAAGAGTGTCTCGGCTACTCCTTTTCTCTGTATTGTGCTGCAAAATAAGTAAATAAATAAAGAAATAAACGATAATGCTAAGAGAAATAAATAAATCAGAATTGAATGAAACAAATAAAGATAACAACATCGTAATGGAGCATGTTGATAGCTTTTCAGCCTTCCTTACGCTCTTGAGTTTCTTCGTATATGTTTCGCAAGTTCGCAAAACACAAGGCTGGTCGTGCTTTCGTTCCCTTGGTGGGGAACGAATATTACATGGTGCACAAGAAGAAGCACGAGAACAACCTCGCTCGATTTCTTTGTGAGCTCGCCGCATTTTCTAGGGACAATTGATTTTATCTTGCACAGACTTGATCTTGTGT
Source organism: Dermacentor albipictus (assembly GCF_038994185.2). Taxonomy (NCBI): domain Eukaryota; kingdom Metazoa; phylum Arthropoda; class Arachnida; order Ixodida; family Ixodidae; genus Dermacentor; species Dermacentor albipictus. The sequence continues at coordinate 74,680,661 of NC_091821.1, forward strand.
ACGCTCTCCTTTTCCATTGCATGTCAAAACTATACATTTCAGAACCCCAACTAACAAAGGAAGAAAAAGAGAGGGTAACAGGTGCACGTTGTTCTGCGCAATCTGTACAACGTCTGCACGAAGTTGTTCTTTGTTACATGCGTTACAAGGAACATCTAAAGCTCAACTGTACCGCTGATTTGAGGTGCTATAGGAGGAAGGGCCGAGAACTCTGCTCAACCTTAAGAGTTGGCCCCAGACAGAGTCGAGTGGCTTTCTTTTTTCTGCAACATAGCAAACGTTCGCAGTCACAATGCGATAAAGAGGGGTTTATTTAGGGCATTTGCCTGACTGAACCACTTGCGGCGCTGCTATTGACCAATGAGTCCATAAAAAAATTGCTTGCGTCTGTCGCAGCTCTCTCTCGTATTTTTATCGCGCATACAACGAAAAGAATCGTGATGCGCAAGTTTCGAACACCTGCGCCCTTACAGCGACAAAAAAGGTTTGGGTGAAGGGTTTGAGGGCTAATTTTATGCAATCCATAAAGTGGAATACTTTTTTTTCATCTTCTCATCCTTTTAATCCGCTCAGAAATGTTTGGAGGTTATTAGGATACCCACCTGGTCGACCGTGAAAACTTCTTGTTTTCATAAAGGAGTGCCTGCCTTAGTGAGACAGACAGGAAGCATCTGGTCGAATTTAGGCTTGTCAAGTGGGCGCAAAGCTCTAGTCATACGAATATTTCATCCAACGACTCCATTACGGCTAATCTTTGTGAGATGTCCAAAGTGCCCGATTTACTGGAAATCAAGCATTGTAAATAAGAGGTTTTGTCTGAAGTCACACTCTTGAAAATTTTGCTCTAGGAGTTAATCAGATCACGCAACCAGAAAGCGCAGTATCGGAAAACGACAGCATGAACACTTCTGTAGAAATTTAAAGCAAATGACAACGACATCTCATGAAGCCTTTCCTTGACAGAACAAAACCAAAAGCCAATCGACACTCGATGAGGTCTTAACAAAATTATCTACAGGGTGTTCAGAATTGTGCTTTATGGTTTTCTTAAAATTAGGCACTGGGAGGCTAAAGTTAAATAATTAAAGTTAAATAATTAACTTTTTGTTGACTGCAGTAAGTGGGCATGTTTGTATTGAAAAGTTAGAGGCAGTCATGTTTCAGTATCAGTCGGAAGAACTCTTCTAGCGTGTCTATGCTCCGAGGTATCCGACTCCAAATTTTAATCGTCGTTCGCATGATTACGCATGCAAGAGAGTTACGATCAGCGCAAGGCTCCTCCCTGATGTGACGCGGTGTTGCATGCGGCGTTTAGTCTAACAACAGGGAGGAGGCTTAGGCAAAGATATAACAGTCTCCCTTCCCCTCTCGGCTGGCGAAATAACAAATAGGAGATCCCCGAACCGCTTTCGTAACACGCGACCGCGCAGCCTGCAACGAGGGCGTCACATCAGGCAGCAGCTTTGCGCCGATCCTCCCTATCTTGCATGCGTAATCATGCGAACGACAATTAGAAATCGGAGTTGGATATCTCGGAGCACAGACACGCTAGCAGAATTCTTACAACTGATACTGTGTAGAAACACAACTGCCTCTAATTTTTGAATACAACCATACCCAGTTACTGCAGTCAACAAAAAGTTAATTATTCAGTTTTAGGTTATTGGGCTGCTGACAGCGATAATTATCATCTCACTTTGTCCCCCTAGCCGCATAAATTATTTGTATGGGTGGTCTTCGCATGCCTCCCAGTGCTTAATTTTTTGAGAATCATGAAGCTTAATTTTAAACACCCGGTATATTAGCGGCACTACTTTGTCAGTAACAGACAACAGCCACTGTAGTTGTTTATTATAGTTACTCAGCTACGCTTTTGTGCCACCGCCGATGACAGCGAAATTAAAGCTATATGATAGCACGTTTGTTTCCACGACGAGTGTCAGACTTACGGTGCAGTTATTAAATAACGCTGCACTGATATGCCAATCTTTCACCTCACATGCACCTCGGAACTTCATGAAATGAAGTGACAATTTCGTTCTTAAGGCCAGCCCAAAAATCCTTCAAGAAATGAGGCGGGGTGTCTGATTCAAGTATTCAAGTCATATGGATGTTTATTTGCAACATCAACACTGCTTTCCAAGCCAGCTTTTGCTGAATCTCATAGAATGAGAACATAACTGCAACTGTCCTTGCTGCTGTTTTTCATCCGCAACGGCCGGATCGTATGTACAGTGACAATGGATGTTGGGCTTGTGGCTCAGAGGTTGCCCACTGGACGAACATTATAGATTCGTGGCAGACGCTGTTGACCCTGTTGGGCATTATCGAACAGAACAGAATACGGTATGTATATATAAATATATATATATATATATATATATATATATATATATATATATATATAAAGATGCACCACCCATTTTGCGTTTCATGGCAAGCTATTTAATAAGAAAGTAGCGAACTTTGGAGCTATTGCACACCGATTCACAGAGATATTACTCAAAACTTTTGACTGGAAGGAATGTGTATACTAAACAAATGATAACGAATGTTTCACACAATTTACGTGCTTCATTTCACTGGTATTGTGACACTGTTATTTCCTCTTGCCATTTTTTTTTTATCGATGAAGTGCAAATACGAAAATATCAAGTTTTCTTTTCTCCCTAAAATGTCTTCCTACTTTCCGAGCCCGACCATGTGCACTCAGTCGCTATTATGTCGACTTGCACCTGGGAACAAGCCAACGTCAATGTTTTCGTATGTAAGCAAAGTTTCGTTGAAATGGCTGGAGGCACCGTGGTGAAATTTTGCCAGTGGGAAAAAAGGGTATCAAGTGATTTAATTGTAAAATAGTGTTTGCTAATGACTTGCGGGGGCATGTCGGGGCACAGCATGACGCCGCCGTTCCTGGCCGTGCTGAGCGTCCTCCTGCTGCTGCCGCTGACCAACGACGGGCCCTTCTGGCAGGACTATGCTGGTACTGAGATCGAACGTTGCTCGGCGGTGTGGTGGACCAACCTGTTCTATATTAGCAACTTCTGGAACGCAGAAAGCATGGTGAGTGACAACTTCTCATAGGCCAGGGAAGCAAAAGATGCCGGGCACCATTTGCAATGTTGCATGAGCCCTTCTAGAGGTTCTTAAATGCCGCTGGGCAATTCAAATCGGCGAAGGGCCACTTAACGAAAGATGAGTGAATGCCCCGACTGGCATCTCGGTTAGTCACCCTTCGCCGGCGTTGCTACCCAACACTGTTTCTCTTACGCATCTTTTACACAGCATTATGTAATATCGCTTTTTGCGAGTTCATTTGATACTAGTTTGTCACTGGAAATATGGCTTTCCCAGGATATAAAGATGAGCTGTGACATGAGCGTTTCGACATAAGGCCTTAGTTTGTTTGTTTGTCTTTTTCCAAAGTGTCCCGCACATGAATGGGGACTAGTCTTAACTGACTTTGGCGTATTGTCGACTTGCAATATAGGCTAAGTCGAAGCTCACTTTGATGTGAACGCAATTATTGTGGAAGTAGGGGTGAGTAGGCATTCCGGGACATGCGTCAAGACTTTGCCCGAAAACTACGCTGATGCGTCTGTAGCATAGCAGTAGCGTCAAAAACGTCCTTGTTGACGGGATGGCCTGAACAGAGGGTAGAGTAATCCTAGTCCTATAATGCCGAGATTTCCCGGTTCATATTACTGAATACAGGACGCTTGCGCGTTTTTTCGATCGCGTCAAGTTAACACAGCATTACCCAACAGAATTACTAAATTGGTGAAAAGGTATGCGCGGTTCGTGATGCCTGGCATCTGACCGTGTGCTTTGGAATCCGACACGACCTTTTCAGACCGACGACAACAAAAAAAGCAACCGAAAAAGCAACCCACACTGCCCAAGCGTATGTCACGTTGAGTAGCCAGAGGCGTGCCTCCGACTAAACAACACTAGTTGTCATGTCCGCTAACATAAACGACGTGGAGACAACGCCACATATCTACAATTTCAATAAATACCGTGGTACGTTATGTAAAGTGGAAGTGGCATCGCCTCCTGAATCCACAAGCTCTGTCGGCTGCGCACATGAAGTGTTTGTGACTCGCCGGTGCCCAAGCTCTGAATTAACACATTAATGAAAACTGCTGTAGCGTAAGCGCTGGCCAGTCAGGAAGCGTTTATAATCCCTGATACACTGTGTCTCAAATTTATTAAAACTCTGTGGACATTTACCAACAGTCTACAGAGTTTTCATTAAACGTTCTACGCTATAAATAAATCGTAGATTACTCGTGATTACTGCATACACTATGTGCACTTATTAGGAATCCTAAGAGTAGCACCACTTTCAGCATACTTGTCCTAAAGATCTCCGAAAAGAAGCTTTCGTGTTCATGTAATTTTGTCCTGCAGTGAAACAGGAAGGAGGAAAGTGTGGAACGCCACTCCATTTCACACCAAATTTTCTAGCGAATATCTCGAAACTGGTGCTAGTCTGTTGATGCATCTCAAGTGGTGATGCACTGAGCAGGTACAAGCAGGTACCGTAACTGCAGCATGTTCTCTGAGTAAGTGATTAAAAGTCATGTATTCGGTATTAGTTGAGTTGAATGGATAATCACTAACTGTTTCCGATTACCATAGGTCCGAATAATACGCGATTCCAATCAAATAAACTCTTTCGCTCTACTACTCTGATTTTTATTTGCTTGCAAGTTTTCTCTGAAGTGCCTGGTGTTAGGCTATAGGGAAGATCTATGACGAGTCAAAATAGTGCGTAAGATGCCTGAAGAGGTCTTATAAACTGCATACATTACGTTAACAAAGTGCGTGTAAAGTGTTCTCTCTCTCTCTCTCTCTTCCTTTTTTTTTTTCAATTTCAAGTGTTAGTTTTCCCGCAATAGCCCTAGTCTCTACAATGCTGGACGGCCTGGTTCGCATGCACCTTCCATTCGCATAGTTATATTGGCTTTACTATATTTCAATGACTGCATACTGACTTGAGCGCCATTCTAATGGCGTATTCATAGGGGCTTTTTCATAGCCGAAAAGATGAGCCTGTTGGCAAAGCCACTTACTGTATGTAAAGCTAATTGTGTTTGTAATGAATTAAGTTGCGAAAACTGTCGGGGATGAACGTTTCACCCAAGTGGCGCGAAACTTTTCAAGCCGGAAGCTGTCAGACATCAAGTTGAACGACTGACATTCAAAACGCCTTAAGCAATTAAACATTCCTCCACGCTCGTATAAAGCAAACAATGGTCTAGAGGTATAACAGAGCGTGGATGACCGCATGCAGTCTGCGCGACCCTCTGTGCTCAAAGTCGGGAGTGCCGTAATAGCTATCTCAGCTGACTTCAGATTCACAATAGAGGAACTCAAATTCTAAAATGATTCCTATGGTAATGATCCAACATTGAGAAAGAACATTTTCGGATCCTTGGCAGTTCGATGTCACAGAAAGGACAGCCGATGGCCGGGACCGTTTCTGAAGTCCTCCCGCTCCGCCACGACGCTCCTTTCCGGTGCATTCGGTTGCCTTCCACTACCCTTCAAAAGCATTCGGGTAATCTCTGACAATTGCGTGATTGCATTCGATACTCCTGAGATACTTCAGACAATCGTTAGGCTCGCAGAATATTGCGCCACACATGTATCTTTGCTTCATTTGCCACCTCTTCAATGCGCTGATATTTGTCGCCCCATTTTGCTCCTACGGCACACTGCGATCACTGTCAGTATTCTGCTTACGGCGCGTGCTTTCTACCACGGCGCGCGTAATACGCAAGAGTGTCTCTTGCGTATGGCTGACGCCAGGCTGACGCCAGGCTAAGAACCAAAAGGATCCAAGTTCGATCCCGACTGATATGGTTTTATTAATCATTTTTTTATAACAACTCTTGCAATTTCTATCATAACCTTCTGCATTACACATACACAGAAATACATCCTGTATACGTATGTAGGAAGGCTGTCGCCTCTAAAGTGAGAGGAATTACATAAGCTACTTTCTCCTCACGTAACATCTTAACGTGGAGAAGCCAGCTTTACCGATGCGGTCTTAATGGGTGCAAACATATGAAATCGTGTCTGGACTCGTATGCAGCGGCTATAAACCTACGAAACGTTCCAAAGAGAGCGTTTAGTTTTAACCCGGCGTGGTGGCTCAGTGGCTATGGCGCCACGCTATTCTGCACGAAGTCGTAGGTTGGATTCCAAGCAGCGGCCACATTCCGCTAGAAGTGGAATGTAAACAAACACTTGTGTATATAACTAAAGAACTACGTACGGTCGAAATGAATACAGCCACCCTATTGCGGAGTCTCTCGTAGCTAAAGCGTTACCTTGGGATGTAAACCTTCATGACATCTATGAATTTATTCATGATAACGGGCCTAATACAAGTTTTCTTTGATGCGCTACAATGAGCTCTCTGATCATTTGCAATTAAAATGCCGACTGAATTACAGCAACAATCATTTTATGCATGACAACATAAAACACGCTGTGTTCATTTTAACACTGCATAGGGTCTGATTTGTGCGGTGTACTTAATTTTTTTAATGTTTGTTACATGCAACATGTATTAGGTATGTTATTAGTCAACAATACTTAAAATAAATGCAAGACGTCTGTTTCTAATTCGATATTCCATGAAACCTCGTTAAGACGTTCCTATTTGCTGCGTTTTCTCGGCATCTTACACTCTGAAATGCTGGTCTTAGTTAGTTCACTTACCCTTCATGCGTATTAGCTTCCCGATTGTTACTCTTCCGTTCCCACATGTTTTCTCCAAAAACTGGGAAAGTGCACTACTAACGATGCGATAAATTCACTCCCTGCATAGTGGAACACTGCTTCTAGTGTGACTATTCAGCAGTGCTTGTTAAAGTAGGGGTTTCAATGCTTGGAGGCTTTTTGGCTCTTGCAAAAGCAAATTGGCCCTCCAAACATTGACATCAGTTTTGCAATTCTACCAGAAACTCGTTGCAAGTGCAACGCTGACGGAAATTCCGAGGATGTGCAATGCACCGTCAAAGTTGATGAATCTGCCGATGTGGTGCAGGAACCTTGAGGATGCTGTGGCATGAACAGAAGGCAATGTCACTAATCGTGAATATGTGTTTCTAAAAGATGGTTTTGAGACATCGGAACACTGATCGTGTCGGACATTGTCACTGATCTCTAAACTGTTCACGACATCGAAAAAGAAAAGAGCAGTTAGGGTGAACGAAGGCACAAGCAGTCTATCTACACCAATGCACGTTCATGGACGCTGGCTGGCACGTTCATGGCTGGACGTTCAATGGACGTTCAAGGCTGTCGCGGCCTTTGATACCTTGAGCGGTTACATCGATATACGTGGTCGCGCGGAAGTTGAAAGAGGGATGGGAGTTCTTGAAAAGAGGCTGCTATTGTGAAAATTTTGACCCGAGTGGCAGATGGAGCTCAGAAGCTTCATTAAGTTTGATTCACGGCTACGACTGCTAAAGAAGCCTGTTTAACGATTCATTGTGACCGCCACGCAGTAACATCAAGCTTTGTTTAGCAGGTTTGCAATTGTTTGTTTGCGTTTTGTTCAATTTCAAATAGTGTTTTGTGTGAGAGCCACTTCTTGCCCCATTTGTAGTGCTGCCACAAACAATATTGGATGTTGCGTTCATGCTAAAGATTAGCACGCTGTGTAGGACATACGCTGAAAATTGTTTCCTGTTTTAGTCATCTTCCCATCAATATCAGACGCCCAACAAGCGCATCAAGAATGAAGAATGCAATGCCCACCTGAAGCCGATCAAGTGTGCTGAAAAAAGCCTACCCTGATTCTAATGGGTTGGTTCGAAACATGACTTCGGTTTTGACTGTAGAGTGTGGCGAGGTCGAAAGTATTCGAGCACATTAAAAGTTTAGTGATCTATGTGTGCTTGCAAAATTAAAAAAAGAACAATGTCTTTCATGACTTATGCCCTTTACCTATCTTTCTTTCATCTAAAACATATTTTCTATTTCAGTGCCTGTTCGTGACATGGTACCCAGCTACGGTTATTCAATTTACCATCATAGGGCTCATCTTTCTTATTGTCATAAAAAGGTAACGTCAGTTTTGTTCAGACTTATCGACCAGCTCTGATATTTTGCAATCCTTTCTGTACATCATTCTTTGCATGACTTCATAATGAAGTCTCGAATTATAGTATGCTCGAATTTGCATGCCACATAGTTTGGGCCATAGCTTTGGTCTTTGTTTTCTTGTCGACCAAATATTTATCCCATATTAAGAACGCGCGAACCATATTTTTAATAATATGGGGGCGTTGTGCATAGTTCTTTCATTTCGTGATCCTTGGCGCGAAGCTTTGAATAAATTATGAGCGTATATTGTCGGCCTTAGATGGACTTAGGGCTTCCGAGTTCGTGTACAGCATTTACTATATGTTATTTTATTGTCTGAAGCCAATCATCGAAAAAAAAAGCAACTGAATTTATAAAGGGGACAGGGTTCCCAGCGCTAGGCACGAGATTGCAGAAAAATACCAATTTCATAATGACTTGAAGACCGACATCGGCGTGTTAGTTTCAGATCTAAGATATGAAAGCAAGTTTGCTTTGGTAATTCACCTGCTGCCGTTTTCATTGTTGTGCAGGCTTGCATGGGTGGCCGTGCACGCTAGCATGCTTGCGTGTGTGTGCACAGGATTTACATAAATTTGGTCTGAAGCAACGCCATGAACAAGGAACAACGTTGTCACCTAACAGAAATACATAGGGGCCAAGAAGGGGGAGGGGGAAGAGTCATTCATCTTTGTTAATGCGCTCGTTAACGTTTTGATTGATATTAAGAAGTTATAACTTCAATTGGGTCATGTATGCGTGAGAAAAATGTTTTTTTCAACCCCACAATTTCTCGCAGAAACGCTAAGGTTGGCTATTCGAGCGTTCTCGGCTTTGCTCTCGCCGGGTGCGTGGTAACTGGGGCCATCACATTTGCCAAGGATTTGCCTCCAGGAAACATCTTCGAGCCGAATTACAGGTACACAGCCTGATGCTGCATGATCCAAGTGTCTTCGCTTGCAATACACCGTTGAAGCCTGGTAACAGAAGCCATTCCGTTATTGTATGGTTAAAAGCGCATTTTTATTAGAAATATTGCACTTATTAACTGATGTGGACTGTTTTTGTTCAAGTAGGACAGAGTTAGAAGGCATCCAGGAGACAGAAAATTATTTAAGATGTAACATTTGAGGGGGCATGTATATTGACTAAATTTACACATTATCGCCACAAGTATCTAAGTTAGTGTCTATAATTTTGCGGCACAAAGTGTTGTGTACACTATCCCAAGTACGCTTCCCCAAGCCCCCATTTACTCATTTGGTCACAACTCATTGCCAAGTTCCCGGAAAACCTGTGTTCCTTGTAGCAGGAAAGCATATACCTTTGGGGAAGCAAATCGGTGGTCATGGGCGAGGTCTGGCGGCCAAATTTTTTGCATTAAAAACGCTGATTCAAGTGCTTTGTTTTTCTGGCACGGTTATCACGAAGCTTTCTGCGGAGAAAGATTGTTCTTTTATTCGTTCTCTAATCTTCAGAAAACATGATCGTGTGGCGCTAATCTATTTTTATATGCAGGATAACATCTTCAATAAATCCAGCCAGCATGCTTCCCCCTTCGTTTTTTATGAAAGATACATGCAGACCAGGCATAACACTTCATCGCAACCGTTATATTGTGCGTTACGGTTAGACGCTGACTAAAGCACAAATAATAGCAAAAAGCCGGTGGCGCTTGTATGCGACACGCGTGTTATGCTACACAGTTCACTGCTCCAACTGGCATTTTCACAGGCTACCGGGTAATACATGGATGAGACAGAGGTAAGCGCGGTACTCGGGTTTGAACGCACACACATCATTTTATGCTGAGTTGAGAAGATTTATCTAGCCCTTCGTCAAAAAATGTTGAATATTGTTTGCGCAGCAGCCTATTACTTGTCTGGTATAGAGTTGTTTGGCGTGCGGGGATTATTTACTTGCATGTTTGTCATTGGTGTTAATTGCATGAGGCGATTCGCTATCTTAGATTACTTTCTTGCGGCACTATATATGCTATTAGATTCAAGCCACCAGTAACATAACCTGCTTGAAACTGACACCCGACGCAGTACAAAACCCTCACCCCATACTTTCGTTAGTGAATTCCGCTATTTTGCTTGTCTGATGTAACTACGCTCGTTATGTAATTTTAAGGCCTATCATTAACTCACGAGTGGGATCACAGTTGTTTCTATAGTGTACGCGTATGTCCGCATCTTTGTTGCATGTATACGTGCGCGCGAGCTTCCGCATATAAGAGCGACTAGGAGTTTCTTTCACAAACGCCTGCTCACTCCTAATTGAAATGGTGGACAGTGCCAATTGCAGCTCATATGGTGTTGGAGAAACTATCAAACACCTCCTGTGCGACTGCCCAGCATACGAAGATGAGAGTATTGCCCTTCGGACAGCTTTGGGGAGCTTCGATGACAGGCCTTTCACAGAAGATCTTAGCGCCGTCGCCTCGTGCGGCTGCGTTTCTTGAAATTCGCCAGCCTTTCTGAACGCTTGTGATTGACTCAGCGATGAACACTTGATTGTATGTGCACCCGTGCAAAGTGTGAACTTCACTCTTCCTTGTCGTCTTTCAACCCCCTTTCCCTAGTGCAGGGTAGCTCCTACCTGGCTCAACCAGGCCACTCTCCCTGCCTTTCCCTTATGACTCCTCTCTCTCTCTGTCTCTTCACGCTTTGCATGCACTCTTGCTATGAAGGTAATTTGCTGGTGGTAGCATCACTTCGCACTGCGAGTGCAACGAAGTGCCTTCACTATGTCAATGTTCGTCCGCTTTCAGGGAAGTCGAGCGCCTGTCTACGTGGATATACCACAAACCGTACACGCACCTGGGCTCGTTTTGCGTTGGCCTTGGCCTGGGCTGTCTCCTTAGTCACTTCGACAAAAATCGGCTTTCCAAGGTACGCGCCAACCACTTCTTACCTGTTACTTTGTTCCGCTACACAGTTGTATGTTTCAATACCCTGAGCGCAGCCAGCGCTCGCGGTGTCTCTGTGTACTTGTGTCCCGTTCAGTTGCAATGCTAACATCCTCCACCGTTGTAGCAGCCGATCAGACAGCAATAGTTACAATTATGGGCCCGAATTCACATAAAATATCTCACACTAAAACGGTTCGTAAGTGCAGCTGCCAGATGATCGCGTTGCTACCGGCCAGTGGTAAAAAGCACGTACGAACGAAAAGCTGTGTGTATACAGGCCTTGAGTATTAAGAGAAGGGTTTACCTCCTGAGTTGCTATCAAAATAAACGGGGGAAGAGAAATTGTTTTCCTAGGGATCCACTGCGTCATGCAGATTTGATGAGATGACATTCGTGCTCGACTAGTTGTCTCATGGTAGTCCAAAAATAGCATGCAATTAAAAAGGACTGCACAAGAAATACCACACTTTCGCTAATTACCGTATTAAAGGTGTGAAAGTGAACAATGATCAAGTCGAAGACAATGAAAGACGGATTATGTACAACAATTTTTGTCAGTCACTGTTGCAGTATCTTTGTGAAACGGGCCTGCATGCTTATAGTTAAATCCATTATGAAGCTATTCCGCGTGGCAACTCAACTGAAAGTGTTAGGCTGCTGAGCACGAGGTCGCGGGATCGAATCCCGGCCACGGCGGCCGCATTTCGATGGGGGCGAAATACGAAAACACCCGTGTACTTAGATTTAGGTGCACGTTAAAGAACCCCAGGTGGTCAAAATTTCCGGAGTCCTCCACTACGGCGTGCCTCATAATCAGAAAGTGGTTTTGGCACGTAAAACCCCATAATTTAATTTTTTAACTCAACTGAAAAACAAAAATACGACAATACAAGGGCGCGCATGCAAATGAGATTATTCATGGAACACATGCTCACTAATAGATTCAGTTAAGTTTGCGTGCATAAATAAGGAAAGGGGTGGGAGCGCATTTGACGGAGTCATTTCGTGCGCAAACGTTCCGTGAGTAAACTCAGTTTCGAGCGAGCGCCTGCATTGTCCTCTTTCTTTTGCTGCCCTATTTAGTTGCGCGCTATTCTTAGGTGATTTTGATGAGGTTTGTTGCATCTAAAGAAAAAATCTGAAATCCACCCATAGCAGATTTTTTTTAGGTGGTCCATCCTATTAGTACAAAAATTGCTAAGAGTGAAAATAAAAAGACAACGAAAAAACTGAGGCATCAAGTTTACAACTCCGTAACTCAGCAAAAAAAGAAGAAGAAGAAGAAGAGAGAGAGAGAATGACAATACCGTAATTCTGTACGCTGCACCTTGCGATATCTAGCGGACAGTATTGGAGTATGCTCAGATCTGAATCGAACCAATTATTTGTGAGTATGACTTTTTCAAACGCGACACATTCAGTGTAACGATTTCTTATAAGCTCCAGACATACATCTTATTTGTCCCGTTTACACGATCTAACGGGTGTGCCGCTTACAAAATTTCGATCGCTGCTTTTCGCGCAGTGTACGACATTCTAGGCTTTGAGCTTTAATTTTCTTTAGTAATTTGCTGATTCATGCCAATTTTTCTAAATAAGGTTGTGGTTTTGCTTCAAAATTTTGCTTCATGCAATCCGTAGAACCTAACTTGCGCCTATTACACACGGCAAATTTCTTAAAATAGGTTTGCCGTTGCGTATTCAGAGCAATTGAACGTTTCGCTTGTGTTGTAATTGAAAAATCAAAGTTGGCCCCGTAGCTTGCCCACCCACCGTGGTGGCGTAGTGGCTTTGGCGTTGCGCTGCTACGCACCAGACCAGGAGATCACATCCAGGCTGCAGCGACCGCATTCCGATGGAGGCGAAATTCATAAGCTCTGGACTGAGTGCACGTTAAACAACACCAGGTGGTCAAAATTTATCCGGAGCCCAATACTACAACGTGCCCCCATAATGATGTCGTAGTTTTGACCCGTAAAACCCCCGAATTTAATCTACAATTTAGCTAAAGATTTTTCTTAACTAGTAGCACATTAGTGAAATGTCGCACGCAATACATTAGAAAATAATCTGCCCTTCCTAGGCAAATCTTGGGCGCCATTGACATTTCTAGAGTAGTCCAATCCTGGTGTGACCCACTCTAGCGGGACAAATTTCCGTCTGCGGCAACCGCATTCGCGATGCGCTAGTAATGCGCAGCCACTCATGTGCCGACATTCGGCCCACGTTAAAGAACCTCAAGTGGTCTAAATTATTTCGGAGTTCTCCCCATTTCCCATTTGCGTCTCTGGGATGTCAAATCTCATGAATGAATAACAAGGCATACCTGATCTGTCGACACGTATCCTGGGTCGTTTTAACAAAGCCGTTCATATGCCAGAGGAGTTAGTAAGAAGAGGCGACGGTCACTTGTGATAGCGAGCATATAATTAACGAAGGCGCTTGGCCCCAATGGCAAATTACTTTTTTCAAAATGAAAAGCTTTCCAAGTTGAACCTCCGACTCTCTTTTATCTGACAGCGTTCGAAGTGCTGTACCGATTTCGTGACAGAGTGTGCAGCGTACCAAATTGGACATTTATCTTTAAAAACAAGTAACAAGCAAGTGGAAAGGGAAGCCTTTCTAACGCTCGTCTTGTTACACGCTCTTATAAGGGCTCGCGATAATGCTGTGTCATCAGCAGGAAGCCCTTTGGGTGCTGGTCATGCCGCAGCACTTAATCGGATAAAGAGTGCAACGTCCCCGTCTGAGTCCGGCCTTCCTTTCTCCGGAGCCGCGCTGCTCAGCGCAGACAGTGCCATCGGAGAATGCGCTTCGCCACATTTTTTTTCACCGTTGCGCGTATTCGGCGAACGGGCGCCCAACTCAAGCGCCCTTGAATGAGATAAGCGACAAGCAGAAGTTACAAACTTTCGCGCTCGTGCGGAGCTGCCTCAGTCGCGGTCAACGTCAGATAAAGCACGACTCAGTTAATAGAGTTCCTCGACGGGTGGGAAGCAATGGTGTGAGGAGCCACGCACCACGCGCTGCTTTACTTCAGCTCTAGTGCGTGGAAACGTTGCGCCTTGAGAAGCGAAAAAAAAATGAAACACGAAGTAAGAAGGAAATAAAACAACCCTGCTGCTGTCGTTGCAGTTGGCGTACGCCATGGGTTGGGTGGCAAGCCTGACGACGACCAGTGTGCTCTTCCACTGCGGCTTCGGCTGGAGCGTTGAGCCGGCCAGTCCAGCGGGAGCCTCGTTGTACGCGGCGTTGCACCGGACCCTATGGGCACTGGCCGTCGCCTGGGTCCTCTACGCCTGTTGCACCTTACACGCCCGTCAGTGCAGTTGATACCGTGCATTGTGGATTATTATTATTTTTTTTTACGTTGACATTGCTCGACATGCCTCGTGATTCGTTGAGTTCGTAAGATTGGTGTCCCCTCCTCGTGTGTGTAAAAGGCAGTTGAACTCCAACCAGACATGGGTGCTTTCTGTCATGGGAACTTGCCAAAATAAGAAAAAAATATTTTGCGAGCTTCACTTTAACCATACTTACTACTTCAGCCTACATATTCAAATGCAATTTGAACCGATTTCTTATAAAGTAAAAAGAAGAAGATTGACGCTTACGCTTTTGCTTAGTTAATGCTTAATTGGCAGCTGATTTTACGACGTAAGACTGAGCAGTCCGTAAGGGTATGTGCCAGTATGAATCCACAACCAAGGGCAATGGTAAAACTGAGGCTTTGTTCATCAACAAAAAGCCTGACTACCGCGTCCACAGTTGCACCATTCTAAACAAATTGTCTAATATTCTAATGCGCTAGCATTATGGGTGAACTTTAACCCGTTTGGAGGTGTCTAACGGGAAATATGGGCCGATCCCTGAGGCATTACAGTCTAACACAGCCCTTCACAGTGCCAGCTGTCGCGTGGGAAGAACGCGAGAAATTGGCACGTGAAGCATGCGCCAGAAGTTTCAAAGAGTCGCTCGAGGGAAGCATATGAGCGATCGTGGCCTGATGGTTAAAGCATTGGGCTGCTCTGCTGGAAGACAGCGGTTCGATCCCACCATCGATCACGCAGTCCTTTGCAGCTCTAGAGGTGGACGTCCCCCACATTAGAGGTATCTAGCAGAAAACTCGAGGTGAGCGTACGTGAGCCTGTCACAGTAAGCACGAAATCGCAAGTTTTTAAGAGATATGCGGCATAAAAATGTCACTTTAGTAATTGAGAGTGGGCAAGCTTGCGCGAGAAGCACGCGCATGCAACTGTAGGGAAAGCCCCGTCTAAGATTGCTATCGCATACTTACTAGTGCTAAGTTGCGGCCTACTTATTTTTAAATAAGTCGAACCAGCTTGCAGGCATGAATTGAGTTGATCAGCATCCCGAGGTCGCCAGCCCTTTGCGATCGGCTTTTACAAAAGCAAAGCATCTGCGCTCGCATAGGACTGAACCTCCCACGTGTAGCCTGTTTCTATTATTCCTCGTCATTTTTACATTTGTGGCTGCTTTCTTCTCGTGCGAGAAACAGATAACTGAACTAACTCCGATTAGCTTCGTTGGTTGTCCTTTGCGCTAACTTATATATAGACATGTTCCTAAGCCCGATAGCAATGGTGTGCCTGCGACCACAGGTAACTTGTCATCGTATATCAAAGCTGCTGGACAAATAGTAGTTTTTGCTCACATGGGGATATAGGCCTTCTTCTCTATGTGCTCATAAATAAGAAAAAAGATACACCTCCTTTATCGATCACATGTGTGCAACACTTCTTGCAGACTTTACGTAAGAGTTTACTTGTAAAACGGTGTCTAACTGTAATTCAAGATTGCTTTCAAATATGGTTTCTTGTAAACAGTAAGAGCGTCATTATTTGCTTTTCCCGGAACGTTGCCCTTCGCATCTGTCGTATCCAGCACATTCCAGTCTATTTTACATTTGGTGAGCACCAGGTAACGTGTCAAGGGGTACGTCTTATGAGCTCGGCGCGCTAGAAGTTTTCATAGATATTAAGATATTCTTGCATTAAAATCAATTTTTTATTTGTTATAGACCATATGTCTATACAGCAGCAAAACACGGGATGTTAACACAACTAAGGTATCTGAAACACCAGCTCAAATTATGTGTCTTTAAATCCACCAGCTTGCAAAGACATTAGGACACTTTGCATATTGGTGAGCGCCCACTGACACGTTATTCTTCTTCATCTTTATTAACTGTGGAATACTGGGAGCTTGGCCACTGAAAGACTAGTTACCCAGAAATCTTAGTTGCAAAGAGCAACAACAACAAAAAAAGGTAATCAACTTTACAAAACGCGGTCAATACATGTCTATGTTGAAATAATAAAAAAAATATTATATAGAAACTAGTCCACAGATAATGGCGGTCAAGGAAGTTTCGCATTAAGACGCACATACTATACTACTGCCCACAGAGGATCGGTCAAGTCATGGTCCACGAGAAACTGCCATAGAGCTTTAAGACACAAAGCATGTCCATGTTAGTAAGTTAAATCGGGCTTTTTTGTGCAAAAGTGACTTAGGCTATAATGAGCCATGACCATGGCATGACCAAGGTCTAAGAACGTTTCGACTCATCATTACCTTGCATCTAGTGTTTATTTCTACATCACCTTTGTCTTCATTAAACCGCCGATGCCGAAATCTCTGGGTGAGCAGTTTCTATTGCATACTTAATGCAGGCGATATGTTTGCACTTTTTGAATAAGGAATACGACTTAAAACGTTCATGTTTCGACATTACGTGACTTCGGAAAGTTATTTGCTTATGCAGTCATCTGGCCATTTTTGATGACAATCGAAGTACAATATACGTTTTAATTCAACAGATTGCCCACCGTTGAAGTGTTGCAGTGAAATTATTTGTCTACATTTTTGTGATGTTGCAAGCATCGATATCTGTGTAACCTTCAACCGTTCGCAGATACATAGGCACTTATATAACAGTTCGAATGTTTACAGGCTTGTTGAACGAGTGGCTCTCGTGGGGGCCCCTGAAGGTTGTCGGCCGGTTGAGCTACTGCATGCTCTTGGTCCACCCCCTGGTCATCGTGTCACAAAAGTCGCAGAACCGGCACATCACCTTCTTCTCGCACTTCGACATGGTGCGTAGTGGGATGACTGGCTTCACATAAGTAGTTTTGCATGTGCCTCCGTTTCTACTCATAAGCTCCAGCACGAGAGTTGGCAGAAAATTCAAGAGGCACTTGTCTACAATTTAGGGGTGTCTAGGCCAACTAGAGCTTTTATTTTATTCGCAGATGCACCTCTTCTTTGGCCACTACGCCGTCACCTTGGTGCTGTCATTCTTCGTGCACCTGGGCGTGGAGGAGCCGTTCGCTCAGTTAGGCGAGCTTCTCAGCTCGTGCGAAATCACGTGCCCGCCCAGGCTCAAGCAGCTTACGCAGAACATATACGCCGGCATGGCCACCCAGCTGCATCGCCGGGAGAGGCAGCAGCGGCAGGCTGCATCAGGCAAGAAAGAGGCACCTGAGGGCGGTAAGAAGGCCCAGCAGCCGTCACAACAGCAGCAGCAGCAGCAGCAGCTGGACAATCACCACACTGATGTCGCCATCGACGTGGACGTCGGCCGGCAGCTAGAGAACGGCACCGAAGTGGCCGTAATCAAGGAAAATGGCAAGGACACGTCCCACGTCGCGAGGGATGCTCACAGGGATTCCGTTGGCAGCCCGGAAGCTGCCGTGTGAGACAGATGGTGCACTCACGTTGGCTGCAGGAGGTGGCTGTCTTTTTTATGGACAGTGAACACGCTTGAACGGTGCTCGAAGGGGAGACTTGTGCTACTGTCAGTGACATGGCACACGCTTTGCACGGGCAATGATTTGGCGGAACTGGGCCTCTTTATCAGACTCGGTACTCGGAGAAGGGTCTCTGTCATTCTTTATTCTGAGTGTTTCATGTCGCGTGTTGCTGTGCGCTGCGCAACGGGCAAGGAATTCCGAGTTCTAGATAGATCTGATGGCGCACGATGTTTACCAAATACAGCAGCCCGAGTAATGCACTTGAGCAATAAGTGCGTGAAGCTAGAAGAACGAAGGTGAAAAGTCCTTCAAGTAGATGAAATTTCTCACAATTCAATTCCAGAATTCTGTGGTCCCCCCTTGAAGGGCGCACGGACTCCAAGCAATATAGATAGCCTCCAGCAGTTTGCTGGCGTGATCCTAGAACGTTTCCGATGCGTTTACTCTGTTTCCAACTAAATGAAATCCCCACAATGCTTCAATTCACGTGGACGTGGTGTCAGGCCATTCATGTTATTCGTCATGAATAAGGCGAGTGATTCACGTGTTCTGCCTCATCATACTTTAAAATGTAATGACCAATTGAAAGAATCAATGAGACACTTGGATGCTTTAAGAGTGTTAATTTCGTTAGTCTCTGTTCTTTGATAAGTGTAATTACCCGCGACTCGACAGGATACGGTCACCCTTGACTTGACTGTCTGTCAAAGTACCACTCATGTTGCCCGCATTCTTGTTTGCTGCTTCAAAACAAGGGAATGAACGTGGAGTTATGAAGCAAGCAGGGAATATTCATTTTGTACTTTGTGCCCTTACAAGTTTTTTCTTTCTGTTTTTTACCTTCATTTCCTTACAGCAGTCGTATTCAGGGAAGTGCACATCGCAATAATGACATGTGAATGTGGAAGTTGTGGCATGCGAGGGGTCACATTGCATCTATTCTCCATTGAAGTGTCTTCTCATGGGTTCAGTGTTAACTCCATCGAAACCTTGGTGCTATCAATTACAGCTCGTGGATAGCATCAAATCTAATTAAGGTGGCTATTCAAAAGCGCAAGGGTACATCCACCCGTAGTTGCACAGGCATCAGACTTGCTTCGGTCTGATGCCTGTTGGCTGATCGCGTTGGCTGATGATGTTTCAGCACTTCTTAGGGCTTTAACTGCGATGCATGCGATGCGCGTAAGCAACAAAAGAAACTTGTGATACATGTGAGTTTAAGGACGTATTTACTTTTCTTTGTTGTACTGTCATGTTCACGTTTTTACAACTAAAACACTTTCCGAACATACTTCAGAAAATGTACGCTACTCACATTTTTTTTTGTAACTCAACTTTTTTTATCAATGCCTGGTAACATCAATGCTGCCGTAACTTTATTTAGTGCGAAATAAGTGCGTCACATTTGGTAAGTTCTACACTTGCTTCATGTAGCAGCGTAGCCAATTGATGATGATCCCGTCATCATGCTGATGATTAGCTCTTCGTCATGATACATGCCTAACTCGAAGCCTAAACTTACTAAATGTTTCTTTCACCACTACCTTTACAAGTGTGCTGTGCGCTGAAGGCGACGGCAGGGCATCACGCTCTTGATTTGATCTGTGAGCGTCATTATCGAAGGGAAGTAGTGCCTATACTAATGATCTGTCGTCTAATCAATATTGAGGAAGTTGTTGTACGCAAGATCACACAAGCACCTTAGTACCTTAGTGGTGCCTTAGCGGTGTTCTAGCCTTTTGGCTGAAGAAGCACTGTTCAGAAAACTGGGCGACATTTATGAAGGCCAAGCCGATTTTTTCTAGAGAAATACTCGTTAAGAATCCTTAGAGCAACACTTTCGTGAAATACAATGACTGCTGAAATGCGGCTATCCTTAACTTAGCAGCACACTGAATTCGGCGACTTTAAGCATTGGGTAAAAGCGATACAAACATAGGCCGGCATAACGCAGTGATTCCATTTTTGTCGACTATATTCCACTCGTTAGCTGCAGCGCCGACTGTTCTATCCTGATAACAACCTCGTCCCCCCCCCCCCCGCCCCCTCGCCAGGTGCCAATTCATGAAATCCGAAAAGAACAGGGGTGGAACTGAATTGGTATATCAATGTCATGTTATTTTGGTTCTCAAATTTAAAAAAAAAATGTCAGTGATTTTTGAAACAATTCTCCTGGACATCATTTCCTCGAAGACTAAATATTGTTACTGCTGCCTACAAACTAAAGAGGTATTCAAAAGTTATTTGCAATAAATAAATAGAGAATAAAAATTGTTGTTAATTTGGAATTTTGCTTTTATCTATCTGAAGAGCCACCTTCCTTTCCCCCATCCTTTATCTCTTTCTCTCTTATTATTTTTTTTTGTATGGCATAGCTTAGTATCTCAACTTTTGCCGCTCCTCATCAGGGTGTCATGGTGAAGTAAACCTTAATGCCATCCATACAGTGACGCTGTTTACGTGGACTTACTTCGTTACAAGTTGTCGACTTCATGATACGCGTGTGACCTGGGAACGCTTTATTTAGCCGATTCATTTTGTGTCATCTTTCGCTTTTTTCTTCAGTGGAACTAAGCTCTTCACTTTTTTTGGAGCCTAATCAGAACCAACCGTAGCAAAACCACAAATATGTTTTTTTACATCGAAGTTGTATGATAGTGTACATAGCTTTTTATGGAGCTTATGTCTTCATCATTCTGGAAACATTCTGTAAATAAATGTTTGTCTGAAACATACTGTTCCTCACTATTGTTTCTTTGCCCTTTGGGAATGTAAACGTCGTTAATGATTCCAATTCATGCTGCCGCTACCTGCTAGTAGGCAACGCCTGGATTTACGAAGCTTTCGACAACGAATACACACACACACACACACACACACACATACATACATACATACATACATACATACATACATACATACATACATACATACATACATACATACATACATACATACATACATACATACATACATACATACATACATACATACATACATACATACATACATACATACATACATACATACATACATACATACATACATACATACATACATACATACATACATACATACATACATACATACATACATACATACATACATACATACATACATACATACATACATACATACATACATACATACATACATACATACATGTTGGCTGGCACAACATCTACGTATAGCCGGCAATCATCAATGGCCAGGACAACGGTATCAGTGAGTCACTAGGTCAAACACGCTGCTTGAATAGTTGGTGCATAGCTTAATAAAACGTGCCGCAAGCGAGACAACTACAAAATAGCGCCTGTCCGTGTTCGCGTCCCTTCTATAAGATGTTTTGTTAAGCCACGCATGGTAGATGGTCGCTTGTGAACAGCTAAGTGAAATTCTGTCTTTATAAGATATCGGTTGCTTTAGCTTTCAATAAGAGTAATGGAAATCTTGGAAAAAAAAACTTAACTATAGGGTTTTACGTGCCAAAACTACTTTCTGATTATGAGGCACGCCGTAGTGGAGGACTCCGGAAATTTCGACCACCTGGGGTTCTTTAACGTGCACCTAAATCTAAGTACACGGGTGTTTTCGCATTTCGCCCCCATCGAAATGCGGCCGCCGTGGCCGGCATTCGATCCCGCGACCTCGTGCTCAGCAGCCCAACACCATAGCCACTGAGCAACCACGGCGGGTGAAAGCTTGGTAAACAAACAAATATGCAAGGACAATGCTACATTGTCAAAGGCACTCGGAAAAAGGCCCGTCAACCTTGAAATGTTTAGCCTTCAAAGACTGGTGGGGCGACGAACCGAGAGCTCGTTGTTACAGTGTCATATTAACGGATGGTGCAAATACTCAAGTCATCCCTACACCACCAACATGAAATCGGAAAAAGTAGCATACGAGGTGATTTTACAAGTAAATCGTTCGCGATTTTATGCTCATTTCCCATGTGAAAGAGGCATATAATTGTTTCATCTAATTAGTGTCGGAAGAAAAAGATGAAAAATAAAATACGGGCTCCCCCTGGATGTCATCTAATACTACTTACGAAACGTTTAAAAGTGAAAGACCCAGGAGTCATGATTCATTGCGTCAGATATTGATATAGCATGCATAGGTTATGTACCTTTGCGCGGCTATTCGGAGCCTTCAACATATGGAACAGGGAAATAAAGTGTATACTGAACTACAGATATTTCCCAAAGTGCGACAGACTGTTGTGAAAGACAGAGTTGTAGCCATGACTGCCGTAATATACGGAGCGAGAAGACATGTTCGAATACAGCTTTCAGGCAATCTGCAACACCCTGCGCCCTAACATTGCTTACGCTCACCCTCTATTACGAGAAGTTTTGAAAATGTCGAAACGACACAGCGAGAAACAACAAGCACCGAGATGCATGCATTCCTCAGAAGACTCATTGCACGGCCTCAGCAAGGAGAGGTTAAGGTAAATATATATCCCCTACCAGGGCGAATTTTTCTGCAACTGCAAAGCTTTCATTGTGAGAAACCTGCATGGGTTCCCTTAGTAGTGCCATGCTACAAAGCGGGTGGATGTAAATTTCTCTTTCATGAACTTTCCTGCAGCTTCTGGGCTTCCGCAGAACAGATTTGCCGTAAAATTTCACGTGATAGTTCTAAGTATTTCTTTTGGATTTTTTTTCAGCCATGCTTTCAAGTTCTTTGAACAGCAATGACTTTGTTTTCTCGCGTTTTCGGTCAGGCAATCTTTAGCTGACGCTTGTCGGCCACAATGTTCAACTCAGTTTCAATACCAAGCAATTGCCTGCTGTATCAAGGCCTTCACTACCTTCTATTGCAGATAATCAACGAAACAAGCTCAAAATCCCTTTTTTATATGAATCTTTTGCGGCCGGCTTCTCAAAATTCTACATCTACAATCGAAAGTTCAGATGTGACAAGGCATAATTCATGCATATAACCTGCACAAATGGTAATAATAAGCAGATTATTTGAAACATCATGAGGGACTAATACCTCTATTAACGTACTTTCCTCGGTGCTTGGAAACAATTATAGAGTTTTGTGGAGGTAACACTTTGTCCATAACTTTCACATTTCTTCGCGCTTTGAAAGTCACATGCAAGAAGAGTTCCTGGGCAGCGCCCTCCATTGTAAGGCTTACGCTGTATTTACCAAGTCAAGCTAACACATAGCGTCATATAGTGAAACCAACTAATGGTTATTATCACTGCACTCTCGTTATTTGCGCAATTTCTAAGACAACAGCAGTGTTACTGTAGTGGTCATGGTCATATCATTAAAACATTGTGTATACATGCATTAACCATTGATGCATCATTCGAAAAGTCAAGATGTTACTGGCGACAGCCTTTAAAAGCTCGAAACTGGGTTTGCGTTGTCCTTGCTCACCGTTAGGCTTACGAGGTCTACGACAACCGTCGTCCTCATCGCTAATTTGTTGCGTCTGTTTCGGGTTTCGTATAAACTCGTGTCTGTTTTCTACCCTCAGTATCCTGCCTTCGCGCTGTTATTTCACAATCAGCCATGTATAGGCCGTTTACAGCACCATACGCATGGGCGCCACCGTCTTTAGTCACGTGACAGCGCCCGCCATTGAGCGCCTTCTGATCATCGTTTGCTCGCTCGCTTACAATGGCCACGGCGGCCGCAAGCACGACTCTTACAGCTGCTATTTTGGCCGCCGCGGTGAGCAGTAGGTCGCTAGACGACAAGAGATTGGCCAAAGCTGCAGAAGCAGTGGAAGTACGCCATTCACTTATCCGTTCTGCGTGCACCATAATATTAATACTGTGCAAGCTTGCCAGCTGAATGCGACGAATGCCGCAGCTCGGTGTTTGCTCCTACACTTTATATTGCGTTCTTCGAGGATTTCCTACGGCACTTGCCGGGCTAGTTGGTTCGGATTGTACCAGCAGATATTGTAGAACACAAGACACAGAAAGGAATGAACAGACGTGGATGCAGCTGCTCGAAAATACCACCAATGATGAGTGATTTGTGCTTAGCAGCATGCGACAAGAAAATTCAACCAGCTACGTACACGTCTGCTCGCTCCTTTCTTTGTCTGTATTCTATAATTTCTGCTGCTACAGTCCTCGAAAAATGAACCAACTAGCTCAGTTAAACAGCCTTTTGACATTTATATTGCACTCTTTACAGCCTCAGATCTCCAAGGCTGTTACGGCTTTGCGCCTGTTGTCGTCAACTACTCGTGCAGCAACTTCATTCGGGGAAAGACGTGTGTGCTCGCGCAGAAAATGCCTCTTTGCTACCAGCTCCAGCCACGGTGGTTGATTCCGACAGCGTCATTCTTGTCGTCAGCGCTGATCAGATAACTTGGGAAAGGTTTTCTGATTACTTATAGCGTACATTAAAATGTATTCGCTTACGCGGGCACAAAAACGTTTCAAGTGAGCGAGCGATCACCGGCCAGCTGTTTGATTCACAACACCGAGAAAGAACTCACGGCATCCGCCTATTATTCTACGTTTGACTTCGCTGCTGTGGAAAGTGAAGCTTCTTGGGTATGTTAGATGCACTTGCGTGGGGAGGACGTAGCGCAGACTTGCATGCCTATCGAAGTTCAACATTCGGTGATATTTTGTGCCAGCGGTGGTGGTAACGCGGTAACGCCTCGTTGTTGCTGCAGGCGGTGTTAGCCTGGCAGTCATTGCTGGCAAGTGGCTATCCGTCACTGGTGGTTGAGCTTGTTGTGCGTGCTTTGTGGAAAGGCGTGCATGATGAACGTTCATGAACACGGAGACTCCTTGCGCAGGTGAAGTGAATGAAACTCGGCACAGTCTCATCCCGCACCTTCATGTCTGTCACTGTTCTTGCAGTTCAGGACAGAGCAGGTCTTCTCTCTGCTCTTCCACATTCTAAATAAATAGCCCTCAAGGAGAGATTAAGAACCAGAATCAGAATCAGTTTTTATTCATGACAAAATGAGGATAATTACGACATATGTATATACAGAAGGAGGTCCCGTAGTTAGAAACTGAAATGGGACCTCCTGTGCATGATGACTAGAATTAATAATACATACAACAATGGCAACATGAAAAATTTTCGAATAAAGGTTTTAGGTGAACAGAAAAGCAGCATATATGTACGTATTAAACAAAAAACAAGGCTTTGACTTAGTCAACGAAAGGTGAAACTACAAAAATAGCGAAAAGAAAGAAAGTAATATATACACATATATATATATATATATATATATCTATATATATATATATATATATATATATATATATATATATATATATATAGAATTTATATATATATATATATATATATATATATATATATATATATATATATATATATATATATATATATATATATTTATATATATATATATATATATATATATATATATACACATATATATGCGGGAACGAAATCAAGAGACAAAGAAGAGGAAGCTAAAAGAAAATGCTTAAGTTCTGTACGAAATCTGTGAGCTTTGAACAATTTTGAAGGTAATGGTAATGTAATCCACAGAGATAAAGCTGAAAAGTGTAGTGATTGCTTACCATGGTTGGGGCGAACTAAGGGTAAAATGAAGTTAATATCTTCAGCAAATCTAGTATTATTAGTATTAGTAAGGGATGTCTTCGGTATGATGGTTACTGGAATATCATTGTTTAATGCCCTAAAAATAAATATGGCCAGGTTATATTTAACAAGGTCAGTCACATTCAAAATATTATGTGCATGTAACAGCCGAGTTGCGCTAATGCTACGAGGTGAAAATGTTATTAGCCGAATAGCTCGATTCTGAATGACTTGCAACGAAGTTAGGTGACTGTTATAAGTGTTTCCCCATGATTCAATGTTATAGTTAATATGAGAATGAACAAAAGCATAATAAAGCGACATGAGAGTAGAGAATGATAAATATGGTCGTGCTTTGATTAAAACGCGTATCCCGTATGCCATTTTCTTTTTAACATTAGCAATGTGAAGGTGAAATTTGAGATGGCGGTCAAATTCCACACCTAAATAGGTGCAATGATCAACTGCATTGATTAGGTGATTGTTGATTGAAATAGACTGAAGGAGCTAAGGCGATCACTGATGTGAGGCAAAAACGACAAAATTGGTCTTATTATGGTTAATCTGTAGCTTGTTAAGTTCACACTATGTGGAAATTTTCACGAGATCTTCATTGAGCTCGCGTGTTAGCGTTGATATACAATTGTTAAAGCTAAATATAGTAGTATCATCTGCGTACAGAATACACTTCGATGAGGAGAGGCAACTGGGCAGATCATTAATATAAATTAGGAAAAGTAGAGGACCTAATATGGACCCCTGTGGTACACCAATGTTAGTAGTAGCTTCTTTAGAGTAGTACCCAGAAATATTAATGACTTGTTTTCTATCTTGTAAGTACCCGCCGTGGTTGCTCAGTGGCTATGGTGTTGGGCTGCTGAGCACGAGGTCGCGGGATCGAATCCCGGCCACGGCGGCCGCATTTCGATGGGGGCGAAATGCGAAAACACCCGTGTGCTTAGATTTAGGTGCACGTTAAAGAACCCCAGGTGGTCAAAATTTCCGGAGTCCTCCACTACGGCGTGCCTCATAATCAGAAAGTGGTTTTGGCACGTAAAACCCCAAATATTATTAATTCTATCTTGTAAGTAACTGCGGATTAGAAGTAGAGGCGGACCAGTTATTCCGATGGCTTCAAGTTTAGCACAAAGAATTGTGTGATTAATTGAGTCGAAGGCCTTGGACAGGTCAACGAATATAGAGGCTGCAAATTTACCTTCATCAATTGCTTTTTGAGATAATCAGTAAGAGATATAAGTGCCAGATTATTTGAAAAGCCTGAACGAAAGCCGAACTGAAAAGGGGAAAGAATACTAAATTTGTCTAAATATTTTGTTAAACGTTTTTCGAGAAGTTTTTCAATAACTTTATTAAAAAATGGAAGAACGCAAATGGGTCAATAATTCCGTGTAAGCGTGCGATTACCTTTTTTGAAAACGGGAATGACTCGACCGCGTTTGATTTCACGTGGTAAAACACCGGTTTTAAAAATCAGGTTAATGATAGCTGAGAGGACGTTAGCGATATGTTCCGAAAAGAGATTTAATAATCGAGATTAAGGAGCTTAATGTCAAACATAATCTTCAAACACCCAGTGAAAGATCACCTAAATTTGTGGGCAGATGAAAACAGCATTCCACCATAGACCTTGCGATATCAACGACAGAGGTGTGCCTGGCCTGCTAATGTGAAGCTGACCCATGGAGCTCAGAACACCTGCCCATTTGGTTGATGTCATAAGACACTTCGAGACCCCAGACACTGCTCGGTGACAAACTCGGTGAAAAACTGACGCAAGTTTCGTGAACTGATTTCATAAGCGCCACCACATAACAGGCTGTTTAAGCTTGTGAGTGATTCTCTACAACAAGCTACGGTATGACGACGGCGGAGCACAGACAAACCAAACCATGATCTGAAGATTTTGAGGCTCCGCGCCTGCCGACGCCGCGCTTACAGGACAACGCAGAGCTATAAAAGTAGCCCCGACGTGGCCCTGTATAACCGCCTTGATGCAGACATACGCCAGCACACTAAGCGACTTCATCGCAAGAGCTGGGCAGCCCCATGTAGTTCGTAGAATTCGGCAAGTGGCTTCGGAAATGCATAGGGCATACTAAAGGCTTTACGCGCTCCTAATAATCACAGGGAACCATGATCATGAGACTGAAATTGATAGAAGAATAAAAATGGGTTGGATGGCATACGGTAGACATTGTGAGCACCTGATTGGAAGCTTACCATTATCAATGAAAAGGAAGGTGTACAATCAGAGCATTTTACCAGTGCTGACATAGGGGGCAGATGCTTGGAGACTGAAAAAGAAAATTTGAGAACAAGTTAAGGACCGCGGAAAGAGCGATGGAACCAATAATGCTAGGCATAACGTTAGGAGACAGAAAGAGAGCAGTTTGGATCCGAGAACAAACGGGTATAGACGATATTCTAGTTGACATTAAGAGAAAGAAATGGCGCTGGGCAGGTCATGTAATGCGCAGATAAGATAACCGTTGGACAAGAGTGACAGAATGAGTATCAATAGAAGGGAAGCGCAGTAGAGGACGGCAGAAGACTAGGTGGGGCGATGAAACGAGAAAATTTGCGGGTGCTTGTTGGATTCGGTTGACGCAGCACAGGGGTAATGGAGATCGCAGGGAGGCCTTCGTCCTGCAGTGGACATAAAATAGGCTACTGCTGCTGCTGCTGCTGCTGCTGCTTATGATGATGATGATGATGATTATGATGATGCCGACGACCATGATGACGATGATGATGATGATGATGACGACGACGACGACGACGATGATGATGATGGTATGATGATGATGATGATTATGATGATGATGATGATGAAAGTCTGTAGGACTCCAACGGCAGCATTGTGCATAGGGACCGGCCAGTCACGGAAAATTCTTGCAGAACCATTTGTAGAATTTTTCGCCTCTTCCAAGTCAAGTGGCATCACAAACGTCAACGTTTTATGTCCGGCAAGTCAGAGTACCGTAACTTCTTGCTGTGGTCCTGCCTGCCAGATGGACGAGGCAGACTTCTCTATTGAGTATCTGCGGTACACGCTCAGTCTCCAAGCGCCGCACTGCCCCAGGTGAAGACGGTACCATTACAGAACAGAACAATACAGAATGTTCTGTATTGTGGTTTCCTTGTGCGATGCAGATGACGGCCCTGTTTCTTCTTGTTGTTTTGATCCATGACATCAGGTATTTATTCCTGTGTCAAGAAATAAAACGCTCACTTGTTAGTGTGCCTAAGTGGTTGTCTCGTGTCTCCTTCCTTCGTCCGTTGTTTTATTTGGCGCCTTCGTTGTAATCCTATAAACGTGGTATACTGATGTAAAAGGAGCTTTGAGGCGAGTTCGATACTGCAGTCCATTTTTCTGCCACATGAGGAGATGCTTTACTTTTTGCGTCTGAACTAGTATTGCTTGTGGCGCATCCCTCTGCATGTGGCTTATTAAGCGAAAGCCTTAGATCTCTGTTTGGAGGTCGCGTTGTAAGGTATAGAAAATATCACGTCACCCAAGGAAGGCCGGAAGCGAACCAAAGCATGTCCAGCCGTGTATAAGAGATGATTACTGATTAGAAGAGTTAATTATTGATTGCTGATTGTATTAAGATGTATTAAGGTGTATAAAGGAGGAATAAGGCGTGTTAAGGTGAATTAAGGTGGATTAAGGTCGATGAAGGAGGGTGAAGGTGTATTAGGACGAAATACGTTGCAGTGCTAAACATTATTGGCTGCAGAATATTTCTTGCATTACTGCATCACGACCACAGTCATGAGTGATTGCTCAACCTTCGTTATCAAAGCGCATTGATGCAATGATTTCGGCTCGTGTTAAATCAATGGAGAAAGTGTCCGCACAGAACAACACTGCAGAAAGGTGGTTTTAAAACATTCTCTACTAAAGCGAAGATTCCAGGCCCCCGCCATGATGTCGTGAAGGCGCGAGGAGGAGGCGAGGAGGTCGCGCGGTGGCGGCAGAGTTCAAAGAGTGGCGGATATCGCCATATAGGTGCGGGGACCACCGAAACACATCCGCAAGGCACGTGCGGCCCTAAAAAGAGCCCTGGACACTGCGGCTGCCTACTTGTGCAGCATCAGCGTCACCATCTTGGCCAGGAAGCCTTGCTACTGCATCCCAGAGCATCAGCTCACCGCTCAGCTGCCCGGCTGCGCTTGGACGGCGTCCAGGTCCCATGGAGCAAGGCAGTCACCTACTTGGGCTGCGCATTGACCATCGGCTGACCTGGCTGCCGGATACCAAGGCCCTGTGCGCCCAGACGCTTCGGGTCCGCAAGGCGACCTCACAGCTCCTTGCCCGTTCACAGGGCTGTACCACCAGGTTGGCCCTGCAGCTATTTGAAGCTGCAGCCACTCCACGGCTACTGTATTCCCTCCCTCTTGTGGCGCTGCCCCCACCCCACCTGCGGAAACTGGAGCTGCAGCACCGGTCAGCAGTACGGCTCTGTCTTGGCGTTCCCCGAACCTCACAAGTGGCCGCCACTTTGGCTGAGGCAGGTGCCTGGCCCCTGCCATTACTCTGCCTCCAACAGAGGCTACGACACATTGATCGCCTACACCATGCCGCAGATTGTCAAGTACTCCTGACCCGCCTACGCTTCCGGCCAGCATCACACATGGGACGGCTGTGTGGCCCCTATAAGGAAGTCATAGGGGACACGCCTGCTAACGCTGTACAGCATCGCCCACCACATCGGCCACCAATCCCTATCTCGACGGAGCTGCCAGGTGTCTCGTAGAACCGTTCCCCAGCATGTGCCCTACAGCAGACGGCAGCCTCTCTAATCCAAGAGAGATTTGGGGACCACCTTCACATCTTCGTCGATGGATCTGTGATACCGGAGACAGGCTCATCCACAGCAGCCTGCGTTGCACCGGCCCTACAAAAGAGCAAGTTGTGCCGTCTCCCGGGACATGCAAGCTCTACCGCAGCAGAGCAAGCAGGACTCCACCTTGCTGTAGACCTACTTGTAGAGGAGCTGCCAGCGACCCCGGCAGCCATCTTCTGCGACTCCAAGGCGGCGCTGCTGTGCCTGCAGAACCCTGACAGGGCTAGCCTTGGGGTTGCGCTGCTCTCTTCAAGACTGACGACCCTTCAGGACGCAGGATTCTCACTATCCCTACATTGGCTACCGGCACACGTGGGCATCCTGGGGCAATGAAGAGGCGGACACTCTTGCAAAAAGTGCCCACTACTCAAGCGTCCCCCTCAGCACTGCTGTAACGGCCGCAGACTTCTCGAGACACAGGCTGCGCCACCACATCATCGCCTGCCACCCGGACAAACGGGTATCCCTCGGCCGGCCTCCACGGCCTCTTTCACAGCACGGCCTCCTACGAAGGGATGCCTCGTTGCTGCTCGGACTGCGATTTGGCTGCTACTGGACGGCAGCCCACCGGCACCGCCTTGGGAAAGCCCTCTTGCCAGCCTGTGCCTCTTGTGGTGAACCAGAGACTCTGGAGCACCTCCTGCTGGCCTGCCCTGCTGACCTGCAGCGCCACTGCCGACTTCTGCAAGAGTTCCACCGCCTGGGGCTCCCATGTTCACGACAGAAAGATATCCTCTTCCCCTGTCGTAACCAGCTACCAGCTTTTCTAAGTGTCGTCGAGTACCTCGACTCGTCGGGGCCCTCGGCGAGACTATAGGAAATTTCTACAAAGACGGACGGCCTAACGGCCATCCCACCACCTCGGGCTTCCTGATCCGCCACTACTTCACTTCTACTGGGCCACCTCCGATACGGTCTACCTCCAGCCTACTCCTCCAGTCGAACCCACTGGGCCCTCCCGGCCGGGCTGCTCTGATGCTGCTGGGACGACCCTCTACCTTTCTCCCTCCTACCCTCTCTTTCTTTTAATCCCATCGCCTCCACCCTGCTGGCACTGAGCCGTGCTCCCGTATGGGTTGCAGAAGATAGTGCCAGCCTTTCCTCCTTTCCCACAAGACCCACTTCTCTCTCTCTCTCTCTCTTGTACTATCAAATTATCAAGGGACTTTAAGCTCCCGTAGACACTAGCGCCACAGTTTTCTCTGGTGATTGTATGAAACTTGACCTGACTTACAGAGATTCCTCGCTTCATTCAAGGCTTCTCGTGAAAGCGCACGCTTTTATCCACTTCGCCAGTTGCTAGGCGTCTCGACAGCAGTCGTGCCTTTCACTTCTCTCTTTCTCAGTCTCTCTACAGCAGTAAATAAAAACTGCTATGTCTAGGGTCACGTCGCTATTTGGATTGTTTTTCATTTGGTGTTCGTTTTCCGGTTGGCGCCAGAAATGGGTCGCGGAATATGCACTAGGGCCAGCCAAATAAGCACTTAAAGGAAAAGTGCGGCGCAACAATTGGAACTCAAGTCTCTCCTGCTGCAATGTGCACTACGGAGACGGACGCACTAACCATGCATTGGGCTACAGCCTAAGGCTCCTCCTTGGCAAAATGTGCAAGGTTTCGGGGCACCGTACGGACCGTGAGCTAGGCGGTCTCTCTGCATGTATTTCGGGGCCACCACAGGCAATACTGTAGAGGACTAATACTGCGCGGTGCGTATCGCAAAGGACCTCTTGAAAACTGTGTCCCCTGTGAGAGCATGCAGCTGCCGCAGCAAACGAGTTCAGCGCGAGAGTAAACACCGAAATCTGCCGATTTCTTGAAGTATTAATTAGCAGAATCAAGACAAGACTACCAATAGCCGTTACAAGTAGCATCTCCATAGTAACGTCTATTCAAAAAGAAAAAAAAACGAAAAAAGAAGGAAGAGAAAGCAAGAAAGAATCACGGAAGGAAAGAAACAAAGATAGAGAAAAAACAATAAAACATTGCTATAACCTTCAAGACTTCCTCAGGAAAACTTCTATGTACATATTTTTCTCGCGGCTTCTACGGTGTGTTTTCTTGATTATGCCCTTGTGAAGACTCGGAGATGTAGTGAGACGAGGATCGAGTACATAAATTGCGAAAAAGGTAACGAAGTGGAAGGAGCAACCGAGGTTAATGTGAGAAGAAAGGTGGCGATATAGTATTGAGGGAGTTCTAAGACCGATAGGAGTGTGAAGGGATCAGTAAATGAGACTTCTAAGTAGAAGAGACTCGTCGGGCATAGCACAGGCCTGATGAAATAGAAAAGCCTTGCCGATAAAAATATTCCGGCAGTTAATCAGCAGTATTTTGTTGGTGTGCCTTGTCCATCGTACTAATTCTAACAGCGTTGGCAGCCTCAAAGTGATTGATGAACCTTTGACTAAGAAACCATTATTCTCCGGCGCTTGATCAAAATTTCTTTTAGCAATTATGCAGGCAGGGCCAGCTAACGTCAGCCAAGGTTAATAAATATGGCGGTGCACATGAGGGGCACGCGACTAAAAGCAAGTTCTTTGTCACTGCAAGAAGCAAGTCGCACCGTGTTATTGTGTTTATTTCATTTCATAACAAGCCAGGTCTAATTAATCAACTTCCCAAGTCTGCAATGATAGTGTTGCAGATTATTCTGCGGGAAATGTCCGATTCACTAGAACTTAACATTTTCCTTATTGTGCTATAATTTGTACCACGTCCTAAAGAAAGCCAATGAAATATGAAAAAAATGCATGCGCCTACCCACTTGCGCGCAGCTGTCGCAGTGATTCAAACGTGCCGCCCATTAACGAATACTACCTTTAACCTTACACAGCCCCCAAGAGGGTAGGAGTAGGAAGGCGTTGGCTGGTAAATTAACCCATCACCCTCGATTACGCCGCGAAGAGAAATGGGTGCGGCCTGATGAATCGGAAATCGTCGCTGCACTGTCACTTTATCAGCAGCCGCGTATTGTGTAGGAAGATGTGTTTTCTTACTATGCGGCACCATTGAGAGCACTGTGTCTGTGGCGTACCAACTATGCCTCAAGTGGCGGGGAGGGGGGCGGCAAACCGCCAACGACCTGCTCTCTCTCTCTCTCTCTCTCTCTCTCTCTCTCTCTCTCTATATATATATATATATATATATATATATATATATATATATATATAGCAATCTGCTATATATATATATATATATATATATATATAGCAGATTGCTATGTTACAAAATGTTTACAAAAAGTCGCAGTTCACCCGAAAGGCGAAGAATCGATTGCGATAGTAAATTGGCAGACAGCCGTATTAAGTAAGGATAGCAGTTTTATCGGCCATGCAAACTTGTAAACACACGCTTACTAGCTAAATTAACAAGCATGGTGCCCGCGCGCACAGGCAAACATGCACACATAACACTCAATGACGGCGGACACTCGCTGCCAGAACGCTGGCGTGAGGAAGCGCGGCAGCAGCAGCGAGCGAAGTGACCGTGCTCTTTATCGCTTCAACGCAAACTTAGCGGCGAGAACACAGCACACGCACAGCTACGAACCATTAGCCCACCTAGATTATGCCCCCATAGCAGATAGCTTTCGAGATAAAGCCCATGTGCGACAGCTCGCGGCTGCCGAAGTACAACGGCCTCCCCCCCCCCTCACCTCCCCACCCCCCGATTCCTTGCGCATGACGGAAGACGGCGCGCTTCCTCCCCGCTTTCCTCCCTTGCGCACGCCAGATTGAGCCGTGATCGTCGGCTTATGTTGAATTCCAATGGCGGAGTCGGAGCAAGTTTTTCTGCTCGTTTCGGAGCAAGTTTGTTCCAATGGCAGAGTGAGGGCGGGAGTAAGGTGTTCCAATGAGAGAGTCGGAGGGGATTCAGAGCGGGAGACACTCCGTGGAGCAGAAAAAGATGCTCCGCCAAAATCGGCGGAGTGGACCGGAACTCTGCGTCACGTATTTCCTTTACCACGTTTGTCTGCTGGGAGGCGCCACCGGTCACGACTCGCGAGGAAGCAAAAGCTGCTGCACGCTTGGCGAGATATCCATTCCGAACTTTTAAAGAAACAACAGGTGAACGGCGCTGAAGAGACAAGTGACCGGTGCGCCGGTGCTGGTAGCAAACAGCGGAAGGAAATGACAACACGCAAGGTATCCTGGGTAATTAGGCGATAGAAGTTCCGCTTCCGCCTTGCTCCGGCGGCGCAGGTTCTGTTCCACTCGCGGATCTGGAGGCGTTGCTCTGCGCCAGAGTCGAGTGCTCGCTCGTGGACTCCGTCGGCTGCTCCGACTCCGCCATTGGAATTCAACATCACTCTCGCACGCTTTCACTCGCACGTACGGCGACGGTGTTAACGCCCTTAGACTTTATATTGAACATCACGGCGACAGCGACGGCAAAAATGCACCTGGAGTGTCCATAATAAGTGAAAGAGCCTAGAAGTGCCTCTTTCAGTAAAATTTATATTTAAGCGACATAGACCTACTTATTAATCACACATGGTATACCGTGGGGGCCCGAAAAATTATTTGAATTTTCATTTATTTCTTGCAAGTATATAAAGTGTCAAGGTGATGCAGGGACAAAATAGGCAATGAGTGCCTCACAGAGGTCCAGGATCTCGCCCAGTAGCAGCAGTACAGCCCACATTAAAAGTGCACCTTTGCGACAATTAATTTAACAAAGAAGTGCACTTTGTGTTCAAGTCTACAGCATAAATGTATCGCTAGTTTAGGTAATATTATTATTGAGGTTATACGCAACAAAGTACAATTAACATACATTACTTGCCTTATTCACAAAGAAAAGGGACAGCATATGTTTGCGACCTTACAATTACAACCCAATTTCCGGCGAAGTTGTGTCTTTCGAACAGTTGCAATAAACGTTTGCAAGAATTTCTTGTACAGATGCTGTGTTTTAGCAACCCCATTTAACTTTGCACAGGCAGTTTCCATAGCGTACCAGCCACTTTCGCTAAATTTAGTCTTGGTGGCTTTTACAGTTCTGCCATGGCAGCGAGCTCAATTCTTCCCCGCTCGCTAGATACGCTCGTAACACTCTAGAGTGCTTGCATACGTAATTTATTGCGAAATCCCCAGTTACCCATTTATATTGTACTTCACCTACACATCACCCAATAAATTACCCGCCGTGTTTGCTCAGTCGCTATGGTGTTGGGTGCTGGGCACGAGGTCGCGGGATCGAATCCCGGCCACGGCGGCCGCATTTCGATGTGGGCGAAATGCGAAAACACCCGTGTACTTAGGCTTGGGTGCACGTTAAAGAACCCCAGGTGGTCGAAATTTCCGGAGTCCCCCACTGCATGCCTCATAATCAGAAAGTGGTTTTGGCACGTAAAACCCCATAAAACAAACAACCCATTAAATTGCCCTTTCAGTGACCAAACATAACGAAGCTGCCTCCATTAAAGTGAGGACAGCAGGCGAAACTAATATAGCACGCATAAAAAAGCAAGAAGAGGAAAGTATTGCTATTGTAACACTTATTCTAACAGTTATTGCAACACTTATAAACTAATAATCGCAGCACTTGCTATAGAGGAAACCCATACGGGTTCCTCGAAAGAAAAGCCTCGAAGTTGAAGAAGAATTCGTCCTGGTCAGGGACTGGAAACCCGGGGCCACCACCTTTCTGAGGCAGGCGCTCTAACTCTAACAAAAAGATTTCTTCAATTGCGAGGCTTTTCTTTCGAGGAACCCGTATCGGTTTCCTTTGAAGCAATTTGCTTCATTTGGGTGGATGTCTCATTTTCCCTTTATTAAAAAGAGGAAGCCGTTAACGTCGCGTTTCCTTGCACCAGTTTGTATCCTAGTGCCTGGCACATCACATGGTTGCAGGTCGTTTAAAATGACCTGTGGACAAAAGACGTACACGTTGCACAAGAACCTACCGCATTATAATGTAGAAGTGTTATAAGCTATCATTGAATAAATAATAAATATTATATTCTTTGGCGGCTTTCAATTTCTCGTTGAATGTCCTCTAAATGCCCCAGGGTGGGTAGCACGCTAAAAACCAAGAGGACTGCGGTCGCTACATGTTAGTTTGGCCACCCTAATAGAAAACCCTGCGCACCACCTATGGATATACTAACAAAGTAATTTATTATTCGGCCATTCGTACCTTGTTTGCATAACTTTAAAACAATGTGCGTTGCTGTGATACCCCATCTCTCTCCTTCGACAAACACAACACCGTAAATGCATCTCACGACATGCAGTTCCCTTGCTTCATTACTGTCATTGCACTGGTGTACCGAATAACTCAAGGTAGTTGTTTCTCACTGACAAGCTCCTCCCTTGACAGAACGTTCCGTTGCGAAAGGCGTTACATATACATGTGTACCAAATAATGTAACTAGGTCTTTTCTTTTCTCTCTCTCTCTCTGTCTCTCTCAGTCTCTCACACCAAGCGGTTTCCACGCAAACTTTATGCATGACTGTTCAGAAATGAGAAAATATTCAGTATTCGATTTGATAACCGAAGGTCGTTTTTCTAGAATATTCGTATTCAATTCGAATCGATTCGTGCATGTGCCTATTAGAACAGTCTCAATAATTATGCAATTATACAGAATAAAAAGGATAGTGTGATTTCCTCAATAAAGTGTCGAACAATGGGCTTTTAGTCGCGTCCTCCTACAGTGCACCGGCACGTTCTCTTTTTTATTAAATCTTGGCTGAAGTTATCCGACACACCGTGCTTAAGCACGACTAAAGGTAATGTAAATTCAACAAGGTGAGCGTGTCAGTCTGCAAGCTGTATCGCTTCTTTGTCGCTGAACTACGTTTCGGGCACACGCAGCTGTGGCTCAGTCGCAATGGCGTCACGATCCTGAGCACGGGGTTCATGTTTCCAAATTATGATTGTGAAAACATGAAGTGTCCCACGAATAGAAGGATTTTTTTTTTTTTACCTTGGAATGCACTCGACATGTATGTTGACAGGCAATCTGTAGCACAAGGTGCATTCCCTAGCTGGCGAAATGATACCAGTAAAAACCGTTTCACCTGGCCGTTCTCCCGCACGAAAAAGCAACGTTGCAGCCGGCCAAATAAGACAGCCTAACGGACATTCCATTAGATGGCGCTAGTTTCCCTACCGGGTGGCGCTTTCGATAAAACGATTCTTGCGGGTATTGTCGAATACTGTAAGGAGACGCTTTCAATCGCTTTTGTCTCAAAGGTATTAGCGTTAGGTAAATGTGTTAATCGCTTGTGCTATAAACGCGGCAGGAAACGACCCAGCCGATAGAGATATTAGAAATGTAACGCATGTTGGAGTGAAATTGTGTTCTACAAGGGGGGTGTCATTTTCATTTGCGTGCTTATACTTGCTTAACCCTGTGTTACACTCTACGACCTATTATTACTCTATAACCATGTCACTGAACACTGCGTTCCGGACATTATTCTGTCGGGAAGGCTGCATAGCGTCAATATCAATTGTACTGGATCGTATCGGGTACACAACGTTAGAGTGGG
Organism: Dermacentor albipictus; assembly: GCF_038994185.2. NCBI lineage: Eukaryota > Metazoa > Arthropoda > Arachnida > Ixodida > Ixodidae > Dermacentor > Dermacentor albipictus. The sequence continues at coordinate 74,718,412 of NC_091821.1, forward strand.
GGAAAAAAAAGAGTTCCAAGAATCATGATCATACTTGCGAGACGAAACTACAAATCCTGGAGCATTCTTGAGCGTGTAGTTTACCATGAAACATTCAAAGACAGCGAAGGAAAAAAAAAAGGAAAGCGCAAGGCTAACCAGGCGGTGAGGCTAACCCTGCACTGGGGAGCGGGAAGTGGGCGGGAAAGAATGAAGGAAGGGGAGGAGGAAAACAACAGTCAGCAGCAACTAGCAGCAACAAGACATGTGCGCGCACATACAACAGTGTTGACTGCGCAATCAAAGGCGGTTGCAGAACTCACAAGTCTTTAAAAAATGCCGCAGTGCTGTTCTGGCCCGCAGCGCGGATGACGGCCGAGCCTACGGTCCCAGTATATATAAAGCGGTGAAGTACTACCGTGTAAATCGGTCTGCGCGTTTGTCAAGTATGAAAGTTTCGGGAGTCATGACACGTCCAATAAAATGGTAAACACAAACTGAGCAGCTGTGAACTAGAGCTCCAAGCTGCGTCTCGGTAGCCGCCCATCCGGCCCGAAAGGAAATTTCCCAAACTGTCAGATGCACCACAGCCTCAGAGTGCCACTAGAATTGTACTATCTGTACTAGCGCTACGCTCCGTTCAGACCACAGCGCAAGTATAACGCTGTGCGCGTGATGCTGGCAGGTCTCGAGCGTCGCCGCATCGCTTCAGTCAGTTTTACAACGCCTATTTTGGGTCCTCATCGCGCTGAAACTGGGCTCCGAGGCATGCGTACTCTAGGAGAGGAGAAAGCAGGGACGCGGCTTGTTGCAGGAGAGTCGGAGGGAAGCAAATGTGCTGTTGGTGTTACTTGTTCGCCACTGCACTCTCCGGCTAGAGTGTTTGCATCGGCACTCATTCTGAAAGCGGTCGGCCAACTGCATCCCAATACCGCTAACTCCCCCACCTCTCCCTGACCAACTCGGTGCGTTCGATATGCCTCGGTAGCTCGGTAAATAATTGTTGCCGAGTGTGAATCATCGCTCCATCTGTTTCGCTGTCGAATGGGTGGTACCACGCAATAGGTGTAGTCGTACTCAGCTTGACCATTTCCGAGACGAATATTTCATGGGAAAGTAGACGAGGTTATCCCAGCTTCAGCAGTTCTTCCCGCCATCTAATATTGCTTATAGTAGTTTACAAAATGAAAAAGACGCAGTATTCGAGCGCAGTAATAAACAAGTATCTAAAAGAAAACTGTGAAGGGCGACGAGAACACATGTTCTTTTTTTATGGAATTTTTGAATACATAATAAAGTCCATTCTAATGTCTTCATGTCCTGATAGTGTGGCTCCTCTGTTTCTGCATGCTATCATATGTCACAGTTGCGCACCACACGCCATGGTGACTCTGTGACTGGGGCGTGTCGCTGCTGAGAAGGTCGCGAGTTCGGCTCCCGCATTTTAATGATGGCGAAATGCATAAATGCTCGTGTGCATTAAAGAACCGTGCCCATTAAAGAACCGCAGATGGTGGAAATTAATACACACCCCTTCATTTCGGCGTCTCTACGAGCCGTATGTCAAGCCCATGCTAGAAGAAAAGAAAAAAAAAGAATTGAGACTGGGAGGGAGCATTATGGCAGGCAGGCAGGCAACCTTCTCTAACGCCGTTCTTCCTTCCCACCGGTGCCAAATGTGCATGCTGAATATTTCGAATTAGGTCCCCCATGGTTGCCGAACGTATGAAGACATTGTTTGGTTCGTTGTAGCTTTCAGTGACGCCCTCATCGCGATCGGTCCTCGCCACCCACTCTCCGTTCTACTCCCTATACCGTAACGGTATACTATAGTTACCGCGCAGTGGGCGGCTAGGAATTACCGCTTGCGCATCCTATGTTGAGGGCCTATTTACATGACCCTTAATATTTGTTATGACAAAACTTCAAGATTGTCACGTGACGCTTCCTCCTAGTCTCTTTCCTGCTTTCATGGTTAAAGCCCATCCATCAGTCATTTTAGTGTCTCCTAAAAACTTCATAGTTTAAGCACTTTTGTCCCTATAGCCTTCATTTGAAACCGTTTCGCATCTTTGTAATGATCGCGTTGTGTGTTTTACTGTTTAAGCTTTTTTTGTGCCCCTGAACACACCCCCCTTCACCCTTCGCCTGACTGTCTGCTTTGCTTGTTCAAGTTTCTCCGAGTGTGTTCACTTAGTGTTCTTTTCTTTTTTTTTCGTTTGAGCTTCTTGTTCTTAAGCATTCGTTTCATTTGTACGTGATCTTCCTTACTGACTTGAAAACTTTTGGCTAGATGGCTATAAAATAGCCTACGTGTTCATATTACCATCCCATAATAAAATTTAGCCAAACACAAAACAGGCTCAACTGCAGAAAGGAAATCTTTTCGGGATGAAATAAGACATTCGTGTCCAGAGACAAGGTAGAAAAAGTGCGCCTCTGACCTAATAAGCGCATTGTTTTTAAGAAGTTAATAAGTGTTTTTGCTATTAACTAATGATAATTTATGAGGCTTCACGTCTTGAAGCTGCATATTGGCTAATGAGGTACAGTGTAGTGGGAAGTTCCAGATGACTTGTGGCCACTTGGGTATGTTAAACATAGAAGCACGAGGGCATGTTGTAATCTTACAGAATCTAGAAGTAGCTGCCGTGACAGGGAATCGAATGCGCATCGTCGCGCTTAGCTGCAGAACGTCACAGGTACTGAGCTAACGCGGTGATATAGCACTGTGCATTCATTATGCGCGCAGTATTTGAACGAAACACAACACTTCAGTCTTTTGCACAATCTAACAACTTCTATTCAGAAAAAAGAGGTTGTGATCACATCCCGCGAAACCTAACACGAGGCGGTGGGTCCCCATACTATATTATATTAAGGTGCAGATAGGACTCGCACAAGGAGAGTGACAGCACAGTTGCTTCTATTGCTTTCTGTTCTGTGACCTTCCCTGTATTTGAGTTCTCTGCGGCTGAAATGGGTGCAAAGTATAGACAAACAAGTGGATTTACCGGGTCTTTTTGGTAATGCAGCAAAGAACACGCAAGAACAGAAACGATACAGGGGGCATTCTGGCGTGATTCCACGATGCACTATTTAGAGGAACAATAGGCAACATTTGGCTTACCTTTATCACCATCAATATTTAGAGGCCGGATCCTAACACGACACATTGACTCGTATTAGGATTCGCACTCGAATTCTGATGATTCGTTGCACAAATAATTCCAAAATATGTTCTCCCAGAATTGCAGATACGCAAGGCCCGAAACCATTACTCTGTGTGTGCGACATCAGCCCGATCAAACAGTGGCGCGGGCTAGACGCAACTTACCATTCTACATTACAAAGTCTATATGGACTTAGGTTCACGCATTACAAAGTTTATATGGACTTGGCTTCACGCCATCTAAACAACCGATAACGAAGGGGCTATAGCACTACCGTGTGTATGACGCCAGCGGCAGCCTGTCCCCCAATCAAACGTCATGCCGACACTTTCGTTACTGACATTCGACACCATGTGCGTGGAGCTCGAACTACATGAGGCTCAGAAATGTGATAGTTAGCGTGATAGTGTGATAGTGATAGCGACATCAACCTCTCAAAGTTGCATCGGCGAAATGCACGATCCGTTGACCAGTGGACTATATTTTCCCCTTGTAGACGAAATGTATCCCAACCACTTTGGAGACAGCAGGCCAAGTAGCACTCCTTTGAGTCGTTGCTTTCTTCGAGGCCGGCGTCATGCCTCTTTCAGAAGCACCGCACCACGTACGTAGCAATTAAAGCAATGCAAGTATTGAACGCAAAAAAAAGAAAAGAAAAAGAAAATCAAATCAGGAGGAGGTGCAAGGCTCTGTGCTGTAGGGCTTCTTTTTTATTTCATCCGTGTGCTTTATTGGCTGTAGATTGTCCGTTATTTTCCTAAGAGCTTGCGACGAGAAGTGTGCACAAACGGTGACCAGGGGAACCAAGGTGCAGTACAGCTGGGCGTCGGCAGTCCCGCGCCATCGTCTTCGCACTCACGTACACATCACACGCGCACGCACATATGCACACACACACACATGGGTACCACATTTCGCGGGCGCGCTTTTGGAAACACGCGTCGCCTCTTGCTCTGTGCGGCGACAGAAAGAAAAAATAATGAACCGCGGGTACAAAGACACAGATGAAGGTGCTAGTGACAAGACAGTGGCTGCCTTACTCCCTGTAGACTGACACGGCATGATCGCCTACGTGACGCGTGCAAAATAGTGACAGCTCAGTTAAAGAGTGAAAGAGAGAAAGATTAACGATTGTTTTATTGACGTCCTGGCATTTGCAGGACTTGTATCCGGTGCTGGTTTTTTTAAAATGGTCTCTTTAAATGAGCTCGGGATGGTTACTCGACAACTAATACACATTTAACAAGCGAAACGGGCAGATGGCTTGCGAAAAAAACACTGCTGCTGTTTTCTGAGTATTTTATAGTTCATTGGACATAAAAGGCGTTGCTTTACACGACATGTAGTGGTAAACATAAGAAATGGGCATACAGTGGCCAGAAATGTTCGCTGATCGTTTTTTCCTTCAAACTTGAGATAAAATACAGTGGCGTATGAGTGACGAGTACGCATTGAGGAGAATTTGAACTTCAGGGGCACCTTTACAGGGACGTAAAATGTCACCCCGGGAAAATTTGTAACTGTAGGCCGGCGGAAGTTGCTGTACCAGAACATGAACTCCGCCTGGTCTGCGCTCACCACCTGACTGTTAGAGACATCACAATCCGGTCATTCCGTTTTTTGTCATTGACGAAAATCCCGTGGTTGAATACCACTGAATTGAGTGACAATATTGTCTCCATGCGGTCATGACTATTTTATCGCTCTGACTCCATATTCTGGCACGACAACGCATCACAATGTCTAGCACGAAATAAAGCGTAGATTGTTAGACTTCTATCACCACAAATAGCCAATACTTCCCTTTCCACGAGCTTAACGCTTGTTTCGTGTTGTACTGGCGTCATACACTACACTATGCTGTCATTAGATATCTATTAAGGAAAGTATCCGAAGAAATAACTACACCTTTCTCTAAACACATTCTTTAGAATTATGGATTTAAGGCGATGACAGCACAGGAATGATGCGCACTATGCGTTTCATATTGATTGTAATTATGTACTCATTACTTGCCAAAAAATAAAAATAAAACGCACACATGTCATAGACAATGCTAAAGCTTTAGTTCTCAACACAGTGACAAAATTGGGTATTTTAATAGCCTAAGTTTGTTCTTGATATTCGCCTAAAGTCCTACAATTCCTTGATTCTCATTTATCTCAAACATTGCAAATACGATATAACATTTCTCAAATAAGCCAAGCAGTCGAAAAACGCATGGTTATCAGACGCAACATCTCTACGTCAGTAATTGCAACAGAAAGCTATACCCTTCTTAACTTTGTGGCGATTACGTTTTTAGAACTTACGTTTGAATAAGGTAACTACACCTCGGCGTGCCTCGTTCATTCAGGCTTTTCTGGTTTAGGTCGAAATTTAAAGGAAAGCAATAGCTTATCACGGGATGCTTCTTTCTCTCACGCCAGTGTTGACTGTTTCTACCAGTAGAGGGCACCAGCATGAACATAAAACAGGCACACACACAAAAAGAAAAACAATCTGTAGATGCCTTTCGCGCACTGTGTCCGTAGGAACATCAGGCAACTGACTGGGTACTAGTGTCTGAGGTGACGTGGTCCCTGCCATATTTTCAAGCTCTGCAAACATATTATCAAGATGTTATGAAAAAACAACCATCAACTTCTAGAAGGGAGCATGACAGCACTGCTTGGAACACTATGATGACATTTGCATGATTCGGAGTAGTGCAGCAGGATAATTAGAGTGCTGCAATATTGCGTTTAATAAGATCACGACTGACTCATTGCACACAGATCTCATGGAGGCAGAATTTTTTTCTCTTCTGGTCTTGTTACATAATTTCAACAACTGACAACTGCGCTTGTGCAGAATGGTATTGGAGGCAGGAAAACAAGGAAGCAAAAACTAACCTTTCTGGCTCGAGTCACAATCATTAAAACATCTGAAACAGTAATAGTAAATTTTGATGTGGAAGGGCAAACATAAAAATAACAGTAAACAGGAGGGACTGGCTAGCTTTAAATCTACGTTTGTTTTCGTTAAGGAGAATGACTCCTTAGGTGGCCACATTTATCGTAGATCCATCGATATTGAAAGTTGAAGCAATACTGCAAATAATAATTAAAACTCGTATTGCTTTCTCGCACACAGCTTCATCAGGAATTGTATTGTCTACAGGTGAACCTACAACACTTTATTTCATACAACATGGTCTCCTCAGTTCTGCATCGCTTGGTTTTTCAAACATGAGGCCATTTGTCCTCGCTAGATATATCGTCAGACTTTCACAATCATGTATATAAATAAGGGCAGATTAGTCAAGTCTGAAATATTGCCATGGTCTCGAGGAAAAATCTGTACAGGGGTTGAGCACGTTATCACATGGAAGATGGGCAAAAAAGAAAGTAAATGTGACCTCAGTTGTTGTCCGAAGCAGGCCAACAAATGGCATGACAATGAGTTGCTCAACCTTTACCATGTTTTTTCACAGACATAGGTACAAGAGAATAACAAGACAAGCAGATTACTGGATAAAGACAGTTTCATTTTTAACATGCATCGTGCCTTGATCAAGCATATACAAAGTATTTCATCAAGATGCATTCCAAAGCTAGATGTGTATGGCAACTCACACAACAATTCCATTGCAGAATAAAGGAACTAGCTTTTAGTGACACTAGTTGCACTTGACAAAGTGTTTACCAACAACACAAAAGCATGGTGTATCTATAAGTACGTGCACATCAAAATCCACTCAAATATTACAGCCTGGGCAGAGTGTATTTATACGACGCAATGCGTCCTCTTCTGGAGTGCTTCACGTAGGCATTACTATACTTTGGTTGGTCGTATGTACAAAGGAAGGTAAGCAGTTCACGTGCCCAGTAGAGTCACAAGGGGAGGAGGGAGGGGAAAAGTCTCATGGCACAAATGGGGAAGCGGCGAGGGACTTCGTGTCAACAGACTGCCACCAAGGCGCCTGTGGCTCAGTGCAGGCACGGAGCTCAATTCCAAGCTGGCGAAGTGGTGCCTTCTTGCTTCTTCTTCGTCGAGAATCCACATCGGAAAGTTCAGCAGAGCACACTTGCCTTCAGGGAATCAGGGTATTCGGGCATTTTACAAATCCGTGTAGTAGGCAGGTTATCGAGCACGTGCATGCTGCTAAGCCCAAATATAAGCTCATCAGCCTCCGCGGGCACTCGATCTTGCCTGCATTAGCCACCTCAATTCATGGAGTCCACGGGCATGGTAACCCCCTTCCGATCGCGAGTGATGAATATCCGCAAAGATCTGGCGACACAAAAGCTTGCTTAGCGACAATGTTTCTGGCGCCGAATCTTCGTGCTTTTCCGTTCTCGGATTCGTGCCAGCGTGATTTGCGCACGGCGTCTCGTGAGAAAGTACACATTTGCGACGTCCCACAATCACGGTGAAAATGGCGCTTGCTCGCGAGAAACGCGATGTCTGCAGGGAGTCGGAGACAAACGGTCCACGAAGGAAGGGTTTCTTGGGGTACGACGGGCCTGCTTGCGCCGTGACGCGATGCCGGTGCCTGCGGCGCGCGACGGGGCGAGGCCAGGTAAGCGGGCGACCGTTCACGACTCTGGGGTGTATCCGAGGTTCTTCCTCTGGAGGAAGAGGTGGATTTCCCTAAAGTTTGGCCTCTCCGAGTCGTTGCGCTGCCAGCACTCGCGCATCAGGTCGTAGATCTCACGGGGGCAATTTGGCGGCTGTGGCAAGTGCGTCTGCAGGCCGTCGTTGTGGTAGAAATGGCTCACGTTCTCGATAACCTGCTCATCACTCAGGGAGGCGAACGGCTGCTGGCGTGCAAATGTCAGAATCTCCCACAGGGTGACGGCGAATGCCCAAACGTCGCTCTTGGTCGTGAAGGTGCCCTGCGCATAAAGAGCACGGTGCGGAATTGACTGAAATGCACGCGCATTGGAGACAACTGGTCAGAAATCATGCATCAATTGAGACTCCGCTAACGGATAATAATCCGAGTGACCAACTCAAACGTTAATAACTGCCAAACCAAAACCTCTGTAATCGTGGGGGTCTCACTAAATATCGGAATATAACACTCTTAAATAAGAATATTTCGCATAAGCGACCATAACAAGAATCTTCTACAGCATAGTACATTCAGCTTCTGAAAGTAATACAGATAGCGAGAGAGAGAGAGAGAGTTTATGCCGAAAAAAGTGGAGACGTTGGGCCCTACATAGGCATTATGCATTGGAATGGTACTCGGTATGCTATTTTTGCTAGGGGTTGAGAGCAGGATGAAAAATAAAGGACTGCCAGGGAATTAAAGCAGCGTCACTGAGAAATCTCATATGTTATAGGCAAGCGAAGTCAAAGCAGTAAAGTAGGGATCACTGATATTCAGCGCCGCATTTAGAGTGAAAAGAAAGCTTTAACAGAAGTCGTTCCGCTGCCATAATCATAGCATTTAAGAAAAATAAAACATCAGTACGCACCATGAGTACGCTTTCCCAGGCCATCCATCGGATCGGCAGCATGGCACGGCCTTCGATACGATAGTAGTCACAGGCGTACAGCTGCCGACTCATGCCGAAATCGGCTATCTTTATGGTGAACGCGTTGCCGACCAGACAGTTGCGCGTCGCCAGGTCCCGATGTACGAAGTTGAGTGACTCCAAGTACTTCATTCCTGATGCTATCTGTGTCGCCATGTAGATGAGGCTTCCGTAGCTGTAAGAAGGAAAATTTTAAAGATCTCATAAGCTTGTTAGGAGCAGCAAGTCCCCCCCATCTACGGAAATTTTAAAATTATTTGTGGGCACATGCAGCAAGCAGGACGTATTAGCCTGTCAGATATACGGACAAGAAGAGAGGCGAACGATACCAGCCGTTTCCGGTGAGACCATCATACAGGACGAAATTTTATGCCGCATTGCTTAGATGTGTCCGGCTATGCGACCAATACCGCTTGTGTCAATACCAATGAATCGCCCGAGGAAGGCACAGGAGACAAGGCGAACAAATAAAACTGCGCTTTTGTTGGAACTGCTGATCTATTTTTTGAAGCGAAGCTTTCTTTTCGAATCCTCCCGGACTGTTCCAACCCATGGCTGCTGCTGCTGTCCTACCGTATAGCTCCCAATTTAAAAAAAAAAGAATTGAATTACATGCCCGATGGTAGGGTCGAACCTCGGTCCACCAGCACAGCAACTCGATGCTCTAACGATTAGACCCCAGTCTGTATATTTCCACTAGCTCTTCGAGATGATCGCCGCGTGTGTCGCAACGAGTATGTAGCACAGGTGCGCGAGGGCACATGCTCGCGTGCCACTTTCCTCTTTGCCAATATACAGAGATGAAACGAGCACATTTATAGCGTTTGATTAACCGCTTCACATAGACTACAAGACGCGCGTTCCATCTGTATTCTTTTTTCTTTGCGCTTAATTGTTTTACCATGCCGTTAACTAATTTCTTAGATGAAGATTCGCACCTTAGACGTATATTTACCTCCACGTTATCCTGCAGTATTGAGAATCAGAGAGTAAAGGGACGTGCGCACGAATTGATTGACAATGATTGAGTGAAATATCCCATAGCTACACCTAGGCTATGACGGACGCCGTAGGATTATTGGCTGTGCAATGTTAAATACATCTGTTCTCGTCAGATCACCGAAGATAAGCAGCACTCAGTACTTGGGAAGCAGACTACCTTAGAAGGCCAAATAATGATGGCTTCACCACTGCTGCGAAATAGTTGAGACATGCGCCTCGTGCGATAACGTTGCGCTGTGCGCGGCAGAAGACGCCCTCCTACCGACACTCTTAACAATCGCTAAGCCGTAAAGAGGGTCACCATCTGCGGTTCTTTTGCTCGCACCGAAATTCCCGCACACCTGCATTTCATTCCATTGCAATCGCAGAGCAGTCGTGCACACTGCAAATTGACTTGGAATCAAATCAACGTCACTATTCGCAGCATGAAAGTGCTGTTTCTGCTGAGCCCATCTAGTATAGGTGAGGGTGACGGTATCAACGAATCAAGAGCGCCGTCGCACCTGAGCACGTTGTTGGCGATAGGTGGTGCAAACGTGTCGGGCAGGTGGTGTTGCAGGAACTGGTGCAGGTCTCCGTTTTCCATGTACTCGACCACCATGGTGAGCGGCTCGTCCCTTGTGCACACACCCAATACGTGCACGATGTTGGGGTCACGAAGCCGGGACAATATCTTCACCTCCTTCAGGAAATCGGCGCGCGCGTGCTCGGTGGCGTTCTTGCGTAGCGTCTTCACGGCGACCAGTGTCTTGGTGCCAAAACTGACCGGCACGTCCACGAGCTCGGGAATGCCCTCGGCCTCGCACAGGTGCACCTGCGTGCAAGGAGCCGTCCTTTCACATCTCGCTTACTGGCTCTCGCCACGTTTAAACGGGAGCGTCGTGCGTAGTTATTTGAGTACGCAGAAAGTTAGCACTGAACGTCGCACTAGAGCCAATCCCTCCGGGCGCCCGCAATGTGTTCTAAAGGATCCGAGGCTTCGGCTTCACGCGGGCGCTAGTGTTCTGAAAAATTATTACGAGCTATAAGCTTAGAAAAAAGTTGCGCGGCATGAGCACCGTAATTTTGAAATGAAAACTCTACCTATCGTCACTGACGACCAGCCTTTTCCTCAGTCAAATGAAAGACTCATGCTCGCTACTGGCAGTCGCAAACCCTACGCCGGTGATTGCGATATACCACTGTATGAGCTCATTACTTCCTTATATCATGCACCAGCTTTACTTTAAAAAGGCATACAACTTGAAAGATGGCTCTTGAACGATAATTTCCCAGTAATTGTTCTTTTGGTAAAACAGTTGCGCTTCCTGAAGTGAATCAGAGCGCACATCGGGCATTTTCCGCCGGAAAGCAGCCCCCGTATAAGGCTTCCCAAAGATAACTGCTGTTGCCCTGAGTAAGACAGTCCCATCTGGAGAAACGTCAACGCCATGTTCAGAAGCTACCTTTGCATCCCTTTGGTGAGAGTAGGTATAAAAGACAGCATAAAAATCCAATGATTTCTTTCGCCCTCTTGTACGTGGCATATCGTCACGTTCACGTTATGAGGCACTCCGAATCAAGTAATGTCTTGACATTAGGTTCATGCTAGTGTTTAGTTAATAGCGTCAAGAGCAGCACGCGCATCTCTGCTGCGAGATGTAGCAGATAGCAATGTCCATGATTTCAGTCCACAGTAACTGCCGGTAGAATGCGCCTCTACTCTTGTTCGATAGCTTTGCGTATTGTAAAACGTCGAATAGCTGGACCTTACATTTTGCGTACATAGCCAAACGCAAAGTCCTGCACGTAACGCTGCAGCACGAAGATAACACGTGGCATGCTGCACATTTTAATGGTTGCATGATCCCGTGCACAATCGACCCCGACCACATTATTATTCTTTAATCAAACATGCAATAAAAACTTGGACGGTTTAAAAAATTGAAGCCTTTCTTCGCAAGGCATTGATGTGAGTCGATAATTAACGCGTCTGAAGACCATGCCGCAACGCACCTCTCCGAACTGCCCCTCGCCGAGTTTCTCAATGAAGCGGATTCTGTGCCGGGGCACTTCCCGCACGGGCGGCAGTGTGGCGCCTCCCGAATTCTCCTCGGCCGATGACAGGTCCAGCGTCGGCACAGAGTAAACGGTGTTGCCGCTCACACCCTGAAAGTGACAACGTGAAGTTTTCAGCCTTCTCAAACACCTGCAATGCAGAATCTGCACGCATAATGGTTCACGCAAAGCTTTCTTCTGGCTACCCCATAGATAACATAAGAATGTCAACATTAGTACAGAGAGCTCATTTTTTGGTGGCCTACATATACCCATAAATGTAGCTTGTGAAATATTGTTACATGTATATTTAGGATAAAATCACAGCTGATATAAAGCTTGCAACAGTGGAACTTAATGAAGCGATGTGTCTTACTATGGTTGCTCTACGTAGGTAGCGACACAGCCAGCAACATTTTCTTTCCTTCTTTTTGTTTAGCACCGTTATTTGTTTCTTAACCAATATTTCAATTCCGAGCCTCTCATTCCCCCGTTGTTCAAGCGTAGCTCACAAAGCGGGCTTTTTTTTTTTTGCAGATTCGTTTGGTATATACCGCAAATATCTACCACTCTTACGCATGGCTAACTTTTCCCTCTCTTTGAATTCACTGCTGAGAATGCAAGCTTTGCCATTTTTGATCACATACCAGGCGCCAAGATGACATGATCCAACAGGTTCTACCGTTTTCGTTTATATAATGTCTTTTGGTGCTAGGCACGGACAAGGTTGATACTTCTGCCCTTTTGTTTAGATTTTGCTTGTTTATTTTTTATTCTTAAACCCATAGAGATTTGTCCCAATAGCTTGTATTATCTTAGAGTTCTATAAGTGGTCGTCCTGTGAACGAATTTATAATCCTCTTCCCTCGCAAATTAGTTTTGTCACCCTGTAAAGCGTGCATTTTTACACAAACGATCATAATGTGGCGAAGCTACGAGCGTGTGGGCAAGGGCAGCGCACAACACTTTTCTAGTGGAGGTGAGCCTGGCAATCTATAAATCGTGACTGTGTGTGTGCACATAAAGGTTACGAATTCTACGGACAAACGCGAACCTCCTAAGAAAGCGGAAGGCCAGTTAAAAGCACAACATACAAAAAATGGGGGGCAATGATGTGCATAAAGCTTACTTCAAATTACGTGAAGTCAGAAAAGTTTGCATTGTACTTAAAAGCAAACCTAAGAAATTCTGGCGAGAAATTCTAGTTACCTGTATATTGGGCAGGCTTACGACGACATCGGTGGCAGCGTAATACTGTTCAGCGGCCGGCGGGGGCGGCGGCTTCGTCTGCGGAAACGGTGACGACTTGTGCGAGCCCAGCACGGGGCTCTTGTTCATGTCGGGCACCGCGTACTCGCGGGACGTTGTTGATTCTGGAGAGAAGGAACGCGCAGAGAATGTTAAGCGAGTGCAGCCGCAAACCCATCTTTGTTACTCAAGGGCCAGCGCCACCCGTGTAGGGATGACAGAGTAGGCTTGCACAATTGGACCAGTTTTGGGCAAGGCGCCAGTGGCAAGACAAAACACGAGTTCGTTCTAGAGCTACTGTGTCTAGCTGTATCTTTATCAGAAGACCAAGTTGCCCAAAGAGCAGATATTTCTAACATACGAGGCGAGTTTCAAGTTAACACACAGCGGGCGCAAACTAAGTTGTGATCTGGCTTTCCCATTCTACCGACGGCAATAACTGCATGTCACGAGAGGGACCAGCGCAGATGTTGCACAAAGACATAGACAAGACGTAGACTAGCGCTCATTTGCAGCAGGCAAACGTTTGGTTATTAGGTGCACGGTGTACATACAATCAGGTGAAACGGAAATATCCTAAACATTTCAAGTCACAAGAAATTCACCGAAGATTGAAGGACAAGTATTCGAGCTAAAAAACCATCTATCACCACAGTCCCTTGCCAGCTCATTACAGCTTTTTGTCATGCTGGTAAAGTGGCTCTTAGAACGTCTAACTTCTAACATTAGACATAAGTGTTTCATACGTTTTATTTTTTTTATTTTCCACCTAGTTGTTACGTCAAAGAAAAAGACTGTACTGAAATACAGTGTGAATGCAGCACCAGGCAGAAAAAAATGTATCGAGGCAAGATAGTTGCATACACTTCATATTTTTTTGTTTTTTTTTTAACTGTCTAAGCTTAAACGATGCGGAAAACACGGTGATAGTGAAGTTCTCACCGTTACTGTAGGTTCCTGGGTAGATGGGCTTAAAATCTTGGGGTTCATGGTACAGCAGCTTGTCAGGATCTGGGTCCTCAAGGGCGACCTGGCCATAAAGATTCCCATTAGCTTCCCGTGCCACGTACTGGGGGGAATAGGCTAACGCAAGATCCTGCAAAAGACAGCCGGACCAAACACTCACGTCAGGTAGACCACTGGAGGGAAATCGAAGATTTACTGGCACTATTTTGTCGTCACTTATAAGCATTCGATAGACAAAAACTCAGCGAGAGTATGTGACAACGAAACTAATAAATGCGTTATTAGGGTCATGAATTGAGCATCTTTGTACGTTGTTCTTTTTTTTTTTTTCTTGTGCTGAATTCCTAAACCTACACTAGTCCACAGACTCTAAATGCCCTAAAGGCCATTTCAAAGGGTTTGCGTTGGAAGCTTTTATGAAGCATGTGTATAATGAAGCATAAAGCTACAAGGCAGATGTCTAAGGCAGTGTCAATAAATGGCTACAAGCCCAGCAGTAAAGACTCATGTTACATACCAAATTCACGCCTCCAGAAATCACCTGACATGTGGAAGTAACATTTGGGATCAAAACATTTATGAACCAGTATTGCCGATCCGCTTCGAACTATGGGCTTCACTGCGAGCGCCGCGCAACAGCCGCCACAAGCGCCACTACGTCGCTTTGCGAATGCGATATCAGGATCAGGTTGGTTGAGGGATGGCTCAATATGGGAAATTTCGGCAGCGTGGTGAACTCTGGCGTTGCAGATTGTGCCACAGAGCCTTCTACCCTATTGCGCTGCAGTGAAGTAGCGTTTCTCATATCGCGCTGTGGTGAGTTTAATCGCTAGTTCCATTTTTTTTTTTGCACGACCTTTCCGTCCCCCATAGCGCTGGCAATGCAAAGACCGGTGAAAAACACCGGCACTGGCGTTGTCGTGGCGCGTGATGGTGGTGTAGCATGTCGCGCGGACCGAAACAGTAGCAGCTGAAATCATCAAGTTTTGTTCAAACCCCGAACGCTGCGCTTAAGTAAAGTATTATACTTTTAGCAACACTTTTAAACTGCGTGAGGAAGACAGCACGGGAACAGAAACATAGACGCGCGCACAAAGCATGTGTGCATCTGCGCTTCGTGTGTGCGCCTATAGTTTCTGTTTACGTCCTGCCTTCCTCGCGCAGGTTAAAAATGTTGCTGAATCTATACGCCGACTAGTCCAACAACCGCCTCCCTCGCCCCATGCCGTACTTCTGTATTATACTTTATCTTGCCAACGCATTCGAAGCAGACTACAGCGGGATCTGGCGCTTAGCGCGATGCTATCGGGTTTGTTCGCATTGCTCACCTTCATGTTGATGGTGACGCGGCTGTCGAGTGGCTTGAGGATGGCGTGTGGAGTGCTGTGCTTCCGGCGCCTGTTGCGCGCCACGATGATGAATATGACCAGCACCAGGAGCAGGATGACGGCGGCCAGCACACCGATGACCAGTCCCACGTACTGCTTGGACATGGGGTCCTCGCTCATGGCTGTGCTCACGATTGGGGGCGCCGCGGGGGCCTCCTCCTCGCTGAAGTTGCCCACGGCGGGTACTGTGAGAGCGACGAGGCATGATGAGATTTCGCAAGTCCTCTGCTTCCATGATCAACCCACCCACCCGACCTACGAGAAAGCTCGTGCTCGTCGTTAGCAAACATTTGCAAGGTTAGTTTTGCCGCAAAGCAGGTCGCGCGAATGCGTCTGACAGGCGCTAAATGTTAATCGTTGGTTCACACTAACTGTTAATCATAGCTGGCTCAAAACCATGCTGGAACTTTCCCTATGATATTTTTTTTCATTATGCGAAAGGTAACGGTTTTCTATCGTGACAAGCAAAGGGCTCACTTCAAAAGGGGTGCAGCTTTAACGGTCACGTGGCCTAACCACCAGGCTTCGCTCTGCTCGATCAAAGCAAGTTGATGGCCGGGTGATGAACGCGCTTTTATAAGTACCTGAAGAGCTTAAATCCTGCATCGTGGGCATACGGAGAACGCGCGCGTATCGTATGTTTGCTCTTTGCTGGATTCGGTTGCTGAAGCCCGTTTCTACGCCTCACACGCCATGCTTGAATCAGGTTAGAAAGCAGCACCCCAATTTTTGTCGCTGCACAGCGCGTGCTTGGATTAATTTTCATTCCCGTAGCCACAGACGCAGTTCCTAAAGAAAAGTCAACGCGTAGGTACGTCGAGTGGACTAGGAGCCCACGATGCTCTTATAGGAATCGATATTCTTGGAGACGACGCTGTGTGCGTCAGGTCTGCGGCTAGTTATTGGACGCGCGGAGCGAGTGCACAGCCTTGGTCTTTCTCGGCAACGATTTTCATTGACGAGAAAGAGAAAGGGAGGAAGTTAACCAGGACAGAGTCCTGCTGGCTACCCTGGAATGAGGGAAGGGGGAGACGGTCGAAGAAGGGGGAGCTGTCGTTCTTCTCTGACAAGGAGAGGAAAGACAGGAGGAAAGCAGGGATGTTAAGCAGAAAAGCGTCCGGCTGGCTAGGGCTCACAGCACCATATATAGCTTAAAATAAAGCAAACTACTGCCGTGGCATTCGCGGAGTAAACATTTTTGACGTCAGATATGATACGATACATGGCAGTAAACTCAGAATATGTGTAAAGAACCTTGGGTAAAAAGCTATAACAGGAAATAAGGAGTCATGCAGATTGTGAAGACGAGTTAACGACACAGATCTGTGGTACCGCGCGGGCTGCGAAACATTGTAGTAACGAAAACCAGCTTGTGACGTTTTTTTTTTTTTTTTACGTAGCTACGTTTAATATAGGTATGCTGAACTAATGGAAGCTGCTTTGCAAGAGTACTTAGTACTGCTTAGAATTGCGAGTCACTGTCACGCGAGAATATATTATGCCCTTTTTCTCGTCCTATGGCGTATCTTTGTGACGCCGCAGAAACAGATGAATAGCTTCACTTAGGGAATAGCGAATAGAATACCCGCCCGACTCGCACCATTTAACTTCCTCTTCAGGCGCTCTGTAGTTGTGAAGGTAGCACTTGAACTTTAATTATAAAAAAAATCATCATCGAAGAAAAAAATTTGGCGACATGGCTAGGAAGTCATTGACGTAAGAAAGACAAAAAAAAGTCTGTGTATCCTAGCAGTCTTTTCCTTGTATACTCTGTTTCTGTGTGGAGTTTTGCGCGCCACTAGAAACCGATGGGGAGAGAGTGTGAAGCGACGAACTAAAAATTAAAGAAAAAGAAATAACGTCGTGACGCGACATGCGGATGCGCCGAAATTTTTGCCCAGAGTTTACGCCGAGGCGCCAGAGATGCCGTCGCAACGCTCGATTACTCATGGCGCCCTCTCGGTTCCTTGCAGATCGACAGCAGCTTTTCGCAAATCGCTGAGCCGAAGCCTGAGCTAGGGTTGATGGCACTGCGCGCTCAGAGGAATCGCGGAGGAAAACTTCGATTAAACTCTTCCGCTTGCACCGATCGGCGTGCGAGGCGAAAAGTTACAAAAGCATCCATCTGGCGTTCCGGGGTAAGAGTGTTTTTTTTTTTTTTCGAATCGATAGAGAAGAGCTTGGCTTTCGAGCGTACCCGTTCGAACAACATGCTTGCTCCCCACACTGAAGCTCGTTTTCTTGTGTAAGTTTTACGTCTGCTAACGGAAAGTTTTTAGCATCGCAATGTGCAACGTGTAAAACAAGCTTAAACAATGGAAAACGTGGTTAAGGGAGAGAACAAACAATCTGGTAAGCTTTTTTTTTTTTTAAGGATGTTAAGCAAAGTAACAGTGAGAAACTCAGCATGTAGATATACACCGCAAATACATAATATCGTTTATTTGCGTCTCTTTCCAACCGCCAGTGTTATGTTCACTCCTTGGTGTTTATTTTTTTTTTCTACATACTTCGAATGACTGGTGTCTGCATTCCAGGTCGAAGACAGCTTTTTCAGCAAGTTTTACTTTGATCGATCTTGCTTGAAATTTCACAAAATGGCGATCAACAAGGACATCAGCGGTTCGTACAAAATTTAACAAAATGAACAGAACCTGGCGCTTCAGTTACAATTTGAGCTATTTTCAGGGGTAGTAAAAACGATGCGAATACGCGAGTGTATCTAGTTAACTATCTATTCGCAAATGAGAAAGGGAAGCCTGGATGGTAGTCATCACATAAATCACAAGAAAGCCGTGTGACACCGCAACTGCCTTTGCCGTGAAGTAAGCATTTATTAGTATAATAAAGACGCGTCTCCGTAAGAAATAGCACAATCACGTGCAAGCCCTTCCGTTTCCTCCTGTGTGTCGCTTGCACTTTTCACCTTCAATTAGGCCGATCTGGGGGAACACTATAATGAAAGGCCACTGAAATATTGCAGCTTCGTCGTATGGCGCAAATGTTTATTTTTGCGATAAAATATTTCAAACTCGCGTGAGGACATTTGCAAATAAAAATTAAGACTTTTCTTCTTCAGCATTAGACATAATGTTGTACATCGCATAGCCGGAGCGTGCTCGTGTGAAGACTACAGAACGACAGAGGGGGCACTTAGGCGCCCCGTGCGCAATTAAGTGCGTTTCAAACGCAAATGGTCTTTCACGTAAGTATCTGCATATTATGACATTGCAAAAAAAATGTATTTAGTCAATGTGCATATCCACCTTTATGACGTGTGATGAGTTTCTTTTTTTAATCTGACGTATGATAACAAGGATACATGGAACGGCAAATTGACTTTTAAAAGGCTGCTAAGGGACGAACCTTCTTCGGTTAAAGACGAGAGCACATTCGTGCGTGCTTGGATGAAAACAAAGTAGGTACCCGATGACTGCACATGAATGGCCAGGTATTGCTGCACCGAACCTGACCAATCTCACACACTTGGAGAGTCAAGAGTTAAGCGAAAGAAACGGTCGTGCCAACTCTTCGTCAGCAAGAGTCATTGCAGAGGTACCTAACGAACACGTGCATCGCTAGTGCCCAAACGTTAATACTCATCGAATTGTACGGTGGTAGACAGAGCTGAGATGGCATGGCACGCACCAGAGCAGGGCTCTTTCCATCGTTCAAACAGATTGGTTGCTGAGGCGCTGTAGTATGCACCAAAAACTACCGCAGCGTGAGCACTGACACAATTTGAGCCCAGCACACAGAGCCCGCCACAAATATCTGAAGCGTGAAAGCAGCGTGTTTCTGCGTGCATTGGCAACTTCTACCGGATGCTTCTAGGTCTGTCTATTTTGCTCGCCTTTCTATTTCAGCATCCTTCACCATCACGTGCCCATTCGCGCGCTGCGAATCTTCGCGGCTCACAGTTTGTCTACTCGAGAGCCTGCGACCTTCGCCTGTTCAAAAGTCGTGCCTTTCAAGGTGTCTATGTAGTGTGCAGCCTGCTTCTGAAGCTAGCCGGCAATATCGACAAATGAGTGTGGTCAGGCAGCTTCGCCATTAAGGGCGGGAGGAAGGATTTCTTACCGGAGGTAAAGGAGACCTCGCTGAGGAGCAGCCACTTGGCGGCGAACTCAAGCTGTAGCTTGACGAAGCGACCCACGTGGTTGTGCAGCCGGATGGTGACGTTGCGTGTCTTCTCGTTGAACAGACCCGGCATCAGGTTGAAGTGCTGCGGTTCACCCAGGTAGTGCTTTCCACCCACGCTGAACGAGAGTCGCGCCGCGCGAAACGGCTGAACGTCGCGGGTGTGCATGTTGTTGCAGTGCAGGAACACGGCCGAGAAGTTTCGCACCGTGTCGAACTCGAAGACCAGCTCGAGTGGCTGAGAGTGCAGCGAGTCGTTGCGCCAGCCGACCCACTCGTACCCTGCGCAAGGCAGGAAAAGTGCATGAAAGTGGGAAGTAATTCATTCAGCAGAAAGCAGCACAAAGAGAGAGAGAAAGCAATGACAGGAAAGGCAGGGAGGTGAACAAGACGAGCGTCCAGTTTGCTACCCTACACTGGGGTAAGGGAAAGAGGAAGAGAAAAAGGAAAAGAGGGAGAGAGTGAGCATTGAGAAAGTAGCACAAATGTACAAGTTACTTTAGAAACCCATGAGCCCCCTCTCCCCCCCCGCCTTCCCCGGACTCACAGTTTCACAGCTGACAAAAAAAAAAAAAAGCCACTGGTGCCGGGATCATACCCGGCACCAGTGGCTTTCCGACTGTTCTAAAGCAATATTTAATGACCAAAGCTATTCATCGGAAATCTGCAAAGCGCAATAGACCGTGCAAGGATCAGAATAGCCCACTCCGGTCCTGTCCGGACCGTTTCCGTCTAAATGCTGCGGCGAGAAGATGGCGCTTGAAACCACCTCTGCTATTTTAGTTTACTCTGCTTCGTGGTACCGTGGGAGCAACTGGTGCTACCTCTCGCACGGGATGCCGGTCGACAGAGCCGAGGCGGAGTTGTAGCTATGCGGTACGAATCACGCGCGTAGGGCAGCTCAATAAACAGTGTGCGTCTAGACACCCCGCTGCTCTACGTGACCAAGCAGTCGCAGTGTGCGGAGCGGGGGGACAAACTCTTTCGATGAAGTGACTTCACAAGCGATCTATGGATATCCCTTACTTGTAGTCTCTTTGTCGTATATATGTATATAGTTACTTTCTTTATTCTATCCTTTTTGCTATCCTCTCTTCATGTCATTTTACCTGCCTACGCCCCACTGCTGACCATCAGCCGAGTGGGCTAGACAGCTGCGATGCTGTCAACAGCAAGTTACTTTTCTTTCTTTTTCTGTCGTTACTTTATTTATTTAAATAATTAACGAATTACACTTGCCACAGCTCGTAACATCTGGTAAAGTAATGTCTTCAGCACATCGTCGTCTAAATAGCTACCGTACCCTTCGTTCTGAATATCAGGACCGGTTTCCGCCCGTGTATGTCAGACTTTACTGAAAACGGCGAAGCTACGCCGACTTTAATTATGGTGAACAGGTTTTTCCCCAAACTATGCAGTCGCTGAAGCCTCCACGGCATCATGACAGTTGTCATTTCTTCTTCTTTTCTTTCCTTCCATTCTTTTTTTTTTTTGCGCGCGCGCGAAAGGAAGCGCCACAAAAATTATAAACTTCCGCCAATAAATGTTTTCGGGACAAAGGGGGCTACACAGTCACTACTCGATTAATTGTGCTCACATTCATTGGCTAAACGCCGGACACATGGCCTGTCTCTGTACTGATTACAAATATGGGATGTTCCTGTTCACTCATTAAGGGACTAATTTTATGTACCTTTGCCGTATCCCGAAACATCGAGCTTGAAGTTTTCGCTGCCCGCGACGCCGTCGGTGAGCTGTCCGAGGCCGCCGTGCAAGTAGCTGTCGTCCTTGATGCCGTCGTAGGTTGCGTCGGACAGGTCGACGTCCGTGCCTCGGCGCTCACCTTGCGGTATTGAGTAGGACAGGATTCCCTCTGCAAACGTAAAACCAAGACCCAATAAACTGTAATAAGTACGGCCTTTGAACTCCGTTCCCCAGCAAAAGCATGCGTGATCGGCTTCACTTTCACGCCAGCGAAGTGACCACCAAAGATTGCCGCAGTTCCACCAATACATATGTCCTTCTAAGACACCTGTCCCCTCGAGAAATGTCTGAGGTAGTTCAATGAGCATGCTTATTTCATCCCCTGGGCATTACTTCTCCATGAGACACGCGACAACTTTTCCAGGCTCACCAATTAATCACGATAATTTGGTAATTCCTTCATTTTTTTTCCGGTGATACAACAGCGGTAGCAGGTAGCTGTTAATTAAATGAAAGAATAGTTAGCAAGACTTCATTACAGGGCTGTTTTCTTGGTAGGTTAAGGGACAGCGCACCTCTGCAACGTAGTTAGAGAGGAGGGAAAACACAGAAGTGCCGATGGCTTCACTTTATTTTTTAACCACGAAAGGCTCGCATGCCAGCGCAATGACTTGAGATAGGAATCTGCAGAGAGGCATGCTTTGCGCCCTTGCTCGCAAAGGTTCAGTGATTGTGAAAAGAAACGTAACCACTGCGCGCATGACCGAATATGGCTCCGGGACGCCTTCTTAATCTACTGTTGCATCCGCAGTTATCTTTGAAGTCAGTATACAGTTAGGCAAATTCTCGTCCACACCTCCATAGCTTTCCATAGCACCATGACTCCTAATAGGGCTGAAGTACGCAACCACAACACAGCCGCACTGATTCTCCTATCGGCTTCTTTTCTTTTTTTCTTTTCAGACAAAGGCCGCGCGTGATTTCATGTAAAATGGGAAGCAGGGGCACGGAAATGAAAGGCACGGTGTGTTATGAAGCTGATCGCATCGGGAAGCTTGAGCAGGAGCCGCTGGCATTGGGTTCTGTTCTGCGCTGCGACTCAAGGTACAATGGAGCGAGAGAGCGCGTTCCGCGTGCCCGGAGGCCGATATATGACGCGTCGTGTTATTCTTGCACCGCGTTCCACCCTCTTCACGCCAGGCTAGCCGGCGTGATATACTTGTCGGTGCCGGGGTGGTGGGCCACCATATCAGTTGGTCGGATAGATGCGCGCCATGCGAGCTTATCTCCCATCGGTCGTTGAACCCCTGCGGAAAAGGCGTTTTATTGCCGATCGACGTAAATGCCGCCACTTCTCTGGGCTGTCTGTCACCCCACACTGTATACAGTGAACCGCCGCGCTCGCAGCAACAAGGGCTTGGCGCAAAGCGGTCGCAGACGTCGCTGAGCGGCGGAAGTGGCTCCTGGCGGCAGCAGCAGCAGCAGCAGCCAACCGTTGCCCAAGGGGTTGAGAGCTTTCTTGTTTACGCTGTCACAGGGTCCCCCCCACCACCAGCGCGAGTGAGCGGGCGCCAACTATTTCAAGCGCGCGCGCCGCGGTTCATCAAGGCTGGGATGAAAGCCCACGGCAGCCGAGATTCTCACGAAGTGCGGGGACCTATGGCGAGCCTCACGTGAGCAAACACGAACCCCGGAAGCAGTCGGCGGCAGCGAGCAGTGGCGGTGACTGCGTCGGGGCCACGGCGCGACAGATCTCGGCGACGCTCGCGCGCGCGCTTTCCTGGACCAGGCCGGCCGCCGTGAGAGCGCCGGCGCCGCGCGAGCTTTTGTTGATTCGAGACAGCGCTCGCGGCGACAGCCCCCCCCAATTTCTCCGTCGTGGTCGCCGAGATGACGAGAGGAGGTTGGAAGAACGATACGCGCCCCGGCTGCAAGCTGCGAGAAGCCGGGTGAACCGTTAGCAGTGGCCAAGCGCGCAGGATCGTCGAGAATTGGAAAGCGAACGCAGTGGCGGCCGCAAAGCGTCACCTGGCGGAATTGGCCGTCGTGACAGCCGTGTGACACCTGCCGAGGAGCAAACAAAACAGCGCTGCTTTCTTTTTCTCGTTTATTTATTTATTTATTTATTTATTTATTTATTTATTTATTTATTTATTTATTTATTTATTTATTTATTTTCAAACAGAAACAACTGCTTTATGGACTTAGTGCAGCCCATGTAATTAATGTTACGTATCAACGTGCTACCTGATCATGTTTGATTTGGTCACAACACATGCATTAAATATTAAGGCAACAAATATAAGAACTCGTGACATTCGGAAGTTGAATAATATCATGACTTGTTTTGATTTCGCTAAAACCATTACCGTTAAGCTAAGACCATTACCAAGCCAAGCTTCAAACGTTACATTATTTGTGCCTTCGTGAGCCGAAACTTATAAATGTTAGAGACCATGCTATAGCGCCATCGCCTCAGCTTTCATACAGCCACGACAATCCGCGAGTTTCTCGGGCTTTAATTTAATCGCTAAACAGCGAACAAACTCCGCCGGGGTCTGGAGATGATTGTAAACACAGCCGCGCTTGCAACTTCCTTTCGACCAAATGCTCTACGATGTTGCACAGTGCATTCACAAGGGAGTAACACAGACAAAAGTTTTCGGCCAAGACACCACGTGTTGAGAATGTCAAGAAACCCGTGCGCATAATGTGCGCATGAGACAGCCGATGTAAAATATAATAAATTATAAGCGTGTATCTGATAACAAAAAAAGTACCTAACAGCAGCAGTTCCTGCATGCAAAATATACCTAAGCGTAATTTGTCTTTCTCCTGCGCGTGCCACTGAAGCCATGTGTGAAACACTCCGAGAATACCGACCTCGGTCACTAATTTAGCATGCCAGAAGAAAGGCAGATAGGTTAACGAGAAACATAGTCCGCTTTGTACGCATTGGCCCGCGCATTCTGTAAGGCGCTTCATTCTACAGGGGACTCACGGTAAGCGCCGTCGCAGCCGCGAAGCGCGGCGCCTTTCGCGCTTGAACACGCTGCGCGAGCGGCAAGTGAGCAGGGGGCTTGTTCCGTATTAGGGGGGCAAAGATTCACGAACAGAAACGACCTTTTCCTTCGCTGTGCCACGCGGAGGTCGCCGCTAATCAAGGCGCCTTTTTCGGGGCGTTCCCCGCTCCGTCGACTTAATTGCCGGACGCCGTAACATTCTTATCGAGTCATTACGCCATGCATCTCTATCGCGCGCTCATATAGGCCTAACGTCGTCGCCAAAATGAGCACGCAGCTCTAGGCAAGTGCGGCTTTTACTCTTCCTCTTTACTTTTTTTACCTCGCGCGCCTCAGCTTGCAGATTTATTACGCTTCGCACCGTTCCACGGTGGCGGGGAAGCGTACAGCGCGAGAGCGCACCACGGTGCGAGGTGTACCCGGCGCATGCAGGCAAAAACACCGCCGTGTGTGGCGCGCGCGCGTGTGGAAGGTCCCTCGTCAAGGCTTTCACGAATCGATGACTTTTGCCGTACACGCATCCTGTATAGGTGTCGTGGCAGCGTGCATGTACCGCTATTTCTTTACTTCTTTCCCGCGGTGGGTTGCATTAATGAACACCTTACTTGGGCCAGAGCGGAGCAAATTATACGAGCTCCCAGTTCATGCGGAGCTGCGGTCAATCACGCAGCAACAGACTTGCCTAGCTCTTGCTAAACGAGAAACTTCGTCGTGTTGCCTGTAAAATTATTATCTATGCTTCGCTGTTTGTGCTCCCCTACTGCTCATATTTTTCTTTTTCTTTTTTTCTGGGTGGTTGCAAGCCGAGACGGTTATGCGTATTAACGCAGGTCCGTTGATCGCCGTGCTTACATTACCACTTTCAATATGTTCAGCTACCGGTCATGTATCACTCACCCTTTTCAGAGCGATAGCTTTCGTTGGCTCTTTCCCTCACTTCGCGGTTTTTAACTATGTTTCTGTCCGGTCGTTTATATGACCTCGAGGATGACCTATATATAAAGAAATTACGTTTCGGATGGCTGATTCCGAAGCTGGTTCCCCCAGAACACACACACAAAAAAAAATTCATAGGCACAGACCCCTGATTGCTTTTCATGCTTCCCGGCAACTGGAGCTTATGTACCCGTAACGTTTACCGGGAAACGCTGGCGGCGAACCCTTTGCGCGAAGACAAGCTTTCTGATAGAAACGCGGCCTCTTGCGTGGGTCGATCTCCTGTTGTTGTTCCGCACTTTTAATATTTCGGTCCGAGAAGAACTAACATAAAAGATATGCACTGTAGGTGTTTTTTTTTTCATTACATTTGTTTGTGGGCTACCGTTCTCAAAATTCCCAGGAACGACTTTGTAAAGAATGAAAGACAAGGTATGAGCAACTTTGGTGGTAGAAGAGTGGTTGGGTATGCGTGGTTCGAAATTCTTTTTTGCCGTAGCGACGTCCGACGCTGGGCGCCTGGCACGGGTCGCCGGATTTTCTGCGACACGGAGCCTTTAGCGCCATCACGTTAAAAGCCCGATGCTCTAACCATTACGCCACGGACGCATGCCTAAAAAAGGCGGAATAAAACACGTGAACGAATTTTCCTCGTGCAAGCCAGAGCTTGGAGACGCATGACGCGTTAGGCGCGTCGGCCCCCGCAGCAACCGCTTCCTGATCTCTTAGCTGACGACGAAGACCGAAGTTAAGGGGCGCATTCGTGGCAAAAATTCGCCGCGTGTCTCATTGTACGGTGGCGCTGTGGTACGCTTATACAAGGTCAAGCACGTCGGGTAATTGAACAGCGTTTTAACGCTGAATAAATGTTGCGCTTTCTCTGCAAGGTCCACCATGGTGGCTCAAGGATGCGTTCGTCGCTGAAATCTGCGGGACCTCTTTGCCGTACAATGCTCCATTTTGCCTCGTTGGCTCGTGAAAGCTTCGGTAAACCAATTGCCACAATGCGTAGGATATGCATAATTTCTCTTTTCTTCCCTTTTTTTTTCTTTTTTACTGAAGACACCTACGTGATTGAAATAGCTATAAACGCAGATCAAACGCAGGAAGAATTTGTGTGAAATGAGCGCAATGTCCTGAAATGGTCGACAACTGGCGTTTTTCTACAGAAATAGATGAACGCGATATGATTTATTTTGCACAGTGGCTAGCCGAACCAGATGAACTACAGGAAAGCGGCCACGTGGTTTGGTTGCGAAATATCTATCGCACGTAACAGAAAACCATTGCTGCAAATCAGAGAGTTGAGAAAGCCCAATAGAATTTAAAAAAAAAAACATTTTAGTCATGGCTAACTCATGAGCGATAAGGAGTAAACACGACAAGTACACACACCGCGAGTTAACATATTTAATGGGAAAATAAACTATACAAACGTTACTGCGAACCATAGCCAAAGCGTACCAATGAAGAGGAACGAAATCGGGCGTGCCTGCGCACTTATAAGGCGCCCATGAAGAAAGAAGCCAGTGAGCGGTACCATACCGCTACACGACGTACTCGCATTCCCGCGATACGATTCCAAATTAATTTTGCTCTGTCTCTGGAGGAGACATGGAAGCCCAGAAGAAAGCGAGACCGGGTGCCGAATGCGTGGGGAATTTAATTTGAACAATCCCCCGGATTACCAACGACGACGGGGAGGGTCGAAAAAAAAAAGAAAAGGCGGGGAGGGGGGAGGGGGGTGCCCATAAGGGGGCGTTGTTCGCTGTGCGCTAATCCTGTGCTGGAGATCGGAGCTAGGCACCCTAACAAGAGCGGCATACGAGGTGTATATATTTGCCCTTCCTACAGTACTGTGCGGCCGGGAGCAGAAAGATAAAGTAGATATCTGAGCGGCGCGGTGTTTGCCGCCCAAGACGTTTTCCTTCCTGCCGAGCGAGACTGCCGCTCTCGTTACAATTGCAGTGACACCTTCAAGGTCTTCGTAACGGTGGTTGGCGTAATTGAAGAGAGAGACGAGTACCAAACGAGATTGCTAGGCTGCCGACGTGGCTTGACGGCACAGACGGCTCACTTTCACAGCTCTCGTTGCCGCAAAACAGGTACTGGCGAAAAAACTGCGTGAACATTTGTGTCCGACTTTCCAGACACACGGGGCAGCTTCAAACGACGACCTTACGGCTCAGTTGCCTCAAATTGATTATTAAATTGTTAATAGCTCAGGGCGTCAGGTTTGTGTTCGTGACGATTACAAAGCAAGCTACACACATCAATTTCTTAACCACGGAAACAACGGCGAATAATGCCGAGAGCTTTTTTTTTCCTCCATATATTTTTTTTGTGTTTAAGGACTTTTCAAAATCAAATAGTTTCTAGTTTTTGTTTTCCCGCCCATTCGGTGACACATCGTCCAATAATACAGGATTAAATTTTCCTCGAAATGCGTTCCTCGAGTGTTGCTCTCTCGGCCAGCGCGAGGTCTGGACGCAGTGAAGCGAAGTGGCGGCTGTGTACTCACGCGTCCAGGGACAGCCGTAGAGCTCGATGCGCATGCAGACCGTGCGCAGGATGCTGCTGTAGGGCACCACGCGCACCTTGGAGGCGATCACGGGCGGGTCCAGGGTGCGCCGCACCTCCGTGTACGTGTTGGTGTTGCCCTCGAAGATCTGCGAGAGAGGCGGCGCGGCCAGGAAACACTTAGTCACACTGACAGCGGCGGGTGGCTCGTAGCGCGTGACGTTTATGGCCACTCGTGGGGCTCATTATGCACCGCCAGCTTTTGCAAGTTCAATGCGACCCCCCCCCTCTCTGCCACTTGCACTCGCCCGTGTCATTGAGAGAGCGCGCCGGCGCCCATGCGCCGCTGATCAGGCGCGGAGTTTGCCGACGTGGGGTGCGAGAAACGGCCGTGAATGCGTGGGCCACGCGCGACGAGACACTACGCAACGTCGAGTGAACGAACTTGGCTTCCTTTATGAGGCTAATCCTTCAGCTAGGAAGGCACAAACTGCGAGCGTTTTGAATCACCGGTCAAATCCATCGTCCCCGTCCAGCTGCGTTACGCTCGCGCATCCTCGAGAACTGCTCGGAGCTTCCGAAAGAGGCATTTTTTTTTTTTTTGAGAAAGTGCGAACAGAGTATCGTTAGGCGTGTGTTGTAAAACAACGACAAAAAAGAAACAAGAAAAAATCATAAAGAGAAGTCCTCCTATAACGTACGTGCATCCGGGAAAGTTTTCGAAGTGCGGAGGACGAGACAGCGATTCCACCAGATAGTTTAAAAGTTCAGTCAATCTCTGCAAGCATATTCCTCATATTTATTGATCACCAAGCGTATAGCCGGGCGGAATTTTTTATTTCACGCGTCTCCCTGTCTCAAAACGTTTGCTGTCAAGTAAACGCTATACCAGATGACACTTTTTAAGTTTCACGGAATTTTTAAGTCACCTGCGGCCGATAGCAGAATTCTAGTCCTTGAGGTGGAATATTCAAAGACGGGGCCATTACTCGCACAAGAGACCGAACCACATATCCAACTAATTAAAACACTAATTAACATTTTAATTAGTGTTTGTATTGCATGTATTGAAATTTACATATTATAGCTGGTGACATTGCAAGGCGTATCCACCATTTCGGATGAATTTACAGGATCACACCACTTTCGAGATATTCATTGCCAAAGTCTGCGAAGAAATAGATGAGCGTTCCAGTTACTTTTGTGCTTTAATGCATAGAGTAGCGTTTTGTTAAAAAGTAAGTGGAACAACCGATAACTACAGACCTAGTTCGCTAACAAGTACTATATGCAAGGCCATGGAACATGTCATTCACTCCCAAATTGCCAAATACTTAGAAAGCCACGACATAATATACCAGTATCAGCACGGTTTCCGCAAGGGCTACTCTTGTGAAACACAACTTGCAGGGTTTGTTCATGACTTACACTCATCCGTTGACACTGGTTTACAAGTAGATGCAGTTTTACTTGATATCTCCAAAGCTTTCGATCACGTTCCGCACCACAGATTACTTCTCAAACTTGGATGCCTAAACATTCACCCTAACGTCCACGTATGGGTTAAAGCTTTTCTTTCCTCCAGGCTCCAGTTTACTTCCGCTAACAACTATAATTCTTCTTTTACCCACGTTACTTCCGGTGTCCCCCAGGGCAGCGTGCTAGGTCCTTTACTTTCCTTAATATATGTTAACGATCTTCCTTCTTGCGTAACGTCCTGGGTTCTACTCCTTGCCGATGATGTCGTAACTTACCGCACAATTTCCTCTGATATCGATCGCCAATGCTTGCAATCTGACCTTGATACAATTATCTTATGGTGCTCCAAATGGCTAATGTCGCTTAATATCTCTAAAACCAAGTTAATGACATTTAACGGCCGAAAGTATCGAATTGAATACACTTACTTCATTAATAACAGCACGATTGAGTCTTCCACTTCCTACAAATATCTTGGCCTTCCTTTCCAGTCTGACCTAACGTGGCATCACCATATAAATTTAACCCTGGCAGCTGCTAACCGTACTCTTGGAATAGTTAAACGAACCCTCAAGCAAGCGCCACCACTCGTACGAAAACAGGCATATATCACAATCATTCGCCCGAAAATTGAATATGCTGCGACAATTTGGGATCCCCATCAGGTATATCTAGCCTCTAACCTTGAAGCCCTGCAGAACCGTGCTGCTCGATTTATTTTTTCAGATTATTCAACATTCACCAGCGTTGCATCTTTAAAGAAACGTGCCGGTTTGCAATCCTTGAGCCTTCGTCGAAAACATTCTCGCTTATCACTATTTCATAAAATTTTCCACCACTCCTCACTTCGTGATGATTTTTTTCAGTCACCGCTGATTATCTTTCCTCGCCGCCATCACCCTAACAAAGTGAAATTCATTTTGTGTCGGTCATCAACTTTCGCTCAATCCTTCGTATCATGCACTATCATCGATTGGAACGATTTACCCTCATACATAGCCATGGAAACTGACATAGCCAAATTTAAGGAAACAAGTTGCACTACTGTGACGTGCTGCTAAAAATGTTGTGTTTTCTTAAGTGTGTTTCCCTGATATTTTTGATGCTCTGTGAGTTGTTGCTTGCTCCTGATGCTTTTATGTACGTTTCTACTCTTTTTTCTTTTTTTTTTCTGGTTTCTTGATTCAATATGATAACTACACTGCCTTGTTGAGCGGAAAAAAAATCTCTTGTAAATGTTTTTTCTTTTTATGTATGCTGTACCTGAATGTACACTTGTGTTTCTTCTTGTAGCCCCCCCCCCCTTATGTAATACCCTCCTTCGAGGGCCTTTAGGGGTATTGTAAATAAATAAATAAATAAATAAACAACAGTGCATATTTACCATCAGTTTGATGGCGCACATGTAGGAGCCCGTGCCATCCTCGAAATTCGTTCCAAGTGAATATGCCTTGCAATATCATTGGCTAGAATTCGTAAATTGCAATATCTGTCGTAAAGTGACTAATTAAAACGTTATTTCGTGAATTTTTCATTATTAGTAGATTATGCATTCGCATTTCACTTGCAAGTAATGTCAGCCTCATTGAATGATACAGATAAAGGACTAGAATCATGCTATCTGCGACAGGTGATTTTTAAAAAGTCTGTAAATCTTAAAAACAATCACCCCGTATATAGGTACATAATATTCTTTCTCATTCGGTTTCATCAATTAGTTGGGCCTTGTCACATACAGCTAAAGCGAAGAGGAAAAAAAATCCTGTTAGGGCTGACGAATGTGTTCTTTATGGCACGCTGCTCTACTTGTGTCAATGTGCATTAAACGACACGCTCCCGAGATGCCATCTATGTATGGACTACAATGTGTCAGAATAAATAACGTGAATTGTTTCAACTACGTTGAATTTTGCTCAGTTCACATAGGGTACAACACCGTGGTTGGAGGGCGTCCTTTGCCCATGGAAGAGAATTCACAGAGCCAAAGCGAGAATGTTTTGACGGTCTCAGATGCATTTTCCTCCTGTTCCTTGTTTGCTTCGCTTTTGGCGAGTGATCAATGCTCCACCACTCATAGCGAAGCGCGAACCTCTCGATTCCAGTCTGTCTTCTTTTTAGTTCTTGCTTCTTTCGGCATTGATTTGAACCTGCTGGGGGATATAAATAATGGAAAACTGTCACTAGGAATCTTGCCTTGGCGCAGCACGACATCCCCTGCACCTTCTCCTTGTTCTGCGTTGCTTGACAACACTGTACAACTTCATACACCCAGTAATGCTTTTTTTTATTGTGTGCTTCCTCGTCAGCAAAATGTCGGACGACATCGCGGGAGCACTGTTCTTTTGTTTCCCGTCGTCCTCTTACGCGCAACCCTGCTTTTAAACAAGGGGGCATAAGTTACTGCTCCGCGACAAAGGTATGAGTTTCTCTTGCTGTTTTAATGTGATTTTTCAATACAATTTATGGCAGGAAAGGAGGGAAAAAGAGCCATGCATGTATGCGTTTCTATTGCGAGTGAATAAACAAAAGGACTTACAACTACCATTGCACCAGCCGACTTTATTGATACCGACAACGCAACAGTTGCAGTCCTTTATTTCATCCGCCATAGTTCGGGCAGGTAGTGTGCATAAACTAGTTATTTTAGTTATTTTAGGAGCTCTTTGTTCTTCACGG
The DNA here is from genome assembly GCF_038994185.2 of Dermacentor albipictus. Classification (NCBI taxonomy): domain Eukaryota; kingdom Metazoa; phylum Arthropoda; class Arachnida; order Ixodida; family Ixodidae; genus Dermacentor; species Dermacentor albipictus. Next base: position 74,750,211 of record NC_091821.1, read on the forward strand.
CTTTCACGTCACCCGTCACGGAGAGGAGTGGTGGCTAAGGAGTCGCACAATCTGAGACGTACGTACCGTGGTCGGCAATTAAAGCGGTAGCTTTATTGCAGCCCTTTTCGTAAATCGGCAATTCTAAAGGCTCCCTCACTGTCCCCAATATAGTTTCACATAATCGATGCTTGGAAGTGAAAATTTCATATGCTTTTTTCTACTTGTTTTGATGTTTGTGACACTGCGCAGACGAATGTACGACGATTATATCCCAGAAACCTGAACGCGTGAATGTAAAGCGAGAAGTTTAAAACAAATTATACGTAATATCAGACAGATACTCTATGCGATATATTCAGCCGTGCATGACGCAATGTCCAGGCCGAACCGTTACTAGCACACTGAAAGCAAGTCGTCCATTTCCCGACCCTGCCCACCATATCCCTATTCTGGGAATTTGCGCTGCGAAGGCACACACGTATAGCGCTGACGTGAAGTGTGCCCGCGGGCAAGTCACTTTTGTCGCAGCCGCCTCCGCTGGTTCCGCCATTTGAAGCGAACAGAAAGCGATATCAGCGAAAGTGGTCCGCAGAGAATGCGGCTTCTTGATCGATTTGGAGCGAAGTTGCGTCTCTTCTCGGCGGTTCTGCGCTCGAAGCTTCGCGTCAACACTTGAGTGCCGAACGGACCTACGGCAGAACTTGGTCATACGAACCGCGGCAGACAACCGTGTCGTTCTTTCTGGACAGACCAATCTCATCGGAAGCGAGATTGAAACGCAAGTGTCTTTTTGTGTGTGTATGTGTGTCCTCAGACTGAAAGGCCCAGCTGGTCGGCGCACCTGAACAACTGATGCGTTCTATATCGCCCGTCTTCGCTGCAGACACCGTGCCTCGCGCCTGCGCCCGTCGTGCAAGGCAGTTCGTCCTTTCCGATCATGCTGGCATTCCGTTCGGCCAGAGAAATGAGGCCGCTGCGAACGAGGCGGCACACGGCGAGAGCTTGAACCTCCGGGTGGGGTTCAGCTGTGCGGCACTGGTCCGGTTCTCCCCAACTCCCGAGGTCCCAATTAGGTCGCTCCCCAGCGCACTTGGGCTCTTCGTCACCGCCTCAGTCCGAGGTGCCACGTTTACCGGCGTAGAAGATGCGGCCCGCTCGCGCACTCCGAAACCGGGCTATAGAGAACCTAGCAGTAAGTCAGCCGGCGTATACTTGCCCTGCCTTCAGCGAAAGTGTACGCGCCGTATTTGAGAGTGGCCCTATTGCTCCTCCTACATTTCAACGCTCTGAAGGCGTTCGCAGTCGTCACGCTCAGTCTACGGAAGCAGTACCGATACGACGGAACTACAAAATGGTTCGGAAACAGCCATGGTAGCAGGCTACGTCGACTTACACTTATGAAATACTTACGCATCCTGAAAGCATTTCTCTGGGACAAATGGTAGCACATATTGTAATGTAAATTCGGTGGAGAATCACCCATTCTCTCCTGCTGGCACCTTTCTTTAAATGCAGAATTCGTATCGTCTCTATCTTCCACTTCTTACTCAGTAAAATTTTAACCATCATGTCCCTCACGCGGCCCTTCAGCTATTAAAACTAAGTATACAGCATAGTAAGGAAGTCACAAGTGCCACGCCAACTCCGTTAGTTGCTTCTTTATAGGTATCGCATGTGTAACAACAGTTAGCGTCTTTTCGATCATCGTCTGTGCCAGACACGATAAGCGAGGACATCGGACGAACAATATTCTGGCCTTTTTCCAATTTTTTTCCGCCATACCTCATTGCACGACGCAAGTGACGTCACATTTCCACCAAGAACGCTCACCCTCTCTTTCTATCTCTCGTTGTACCCCTGATGCATCTACTCTTTTGAAGTTTTGAAGCACACAGTTCTCGCCTGCAAAAATTTTGTTACAACCCATCTAAGAGCACTGACAACGCTTGCTCACTAAAGTGACGAGACGCCAGAAAAGCAAGGACAAGCGACGGAAGTATGGCACGTAAAATGCGGCACTCGGTGGGAACTACGAGGCTACTTTGATCCCGAAGAGGCGAAGAGGTGAAACCAGTCTCGTTTTACGTCAGCGTTTGCCAAGAAAGAAAAAGAAAAGGGGGCGAGAGTCGGGAGGAGGTGGTACAAGAGAAAAAGAAGAACCGAGAGGCCGCCGCGGCATGGGAGTGAGAGCCGCGGGGATAGCCCTGGATTTAGGATTAATCGAACGCGGGGAGTGGAGGGGCCGCAGATGGAGCTATCCGCCGGGGTCATTATACAGATGCTCCGGCGCCTGCCCGCCATAAACAGCCACTGCGAACCACTTCCCTGCGGCGCTTGTCAGTGCATGCCGTGTCTGTCTATGGTGTCAGTGCGTGCGCGTGTGCCTTGCTCTACACGCGCGGCTATACGCCTCCTATGTGGCAAGCGCCGTGGACAAACTTAGGTGCGTCGGGGACGCTAATGTATCGGGGTCCTGCTAGCAGGCGCAAGCGAGATGCTTAGCGCTGGTTTTTTCGGTCACTGCGTTGCTGTAGGCACTGTCTTTAGATGAACGTGCACAGCGGCTGAATCATATGGTTCAGAAACAGGCGAGTTGCGCATACGCTTAACGCCAAGTTCTCGTTTCGTAGCCGCCGACGACCAGCTTGTTTTTAACTGCATCGGCGTACCGAGTGTAAAGAACGCGTTGTTCTACTCATGCGGGCAAACGGTGGCGCGAACGCGATCACCGCGAACGCAATGTGAGTTCGCGAGTCTTAGTTCACAGTTGAAAAGCGTTGCCTGTAGAGCAGCTTCCTTTACTTTCTTCTTTCGTCACTCTTCTGTTCTCCGTTTTATGCGAACGGCGCGGTAGTGTAGCGACCACTATGGCGGCTGCAAATAATATTAACCCGGTGGCGCCTGAGGTCAACTTCGTCGGAACGCAGAAGGCAATTATCTGTTATTTACGAGCCGCTGTGGTCTCCGAAGACTTTTATCGACTTTTCGCGTGGTAGAGCCTCACCTTCTCCGCCTATCAACGAGCGCACTGCCTTTCTCCTTGTTTTTGAGTCCTGCCTCTTTCTCCCTTGGAAGCAAGGCTGAGAAGAACTGGCAAGCGGGCCATCGAAACACCAGATTTTTGGCATCCGTCAACTCATCGTCGGCACCGCACAGAACGTTTTACGACCACTGGCTTCCCGTACCGCATCGCCCTCTCCTAATCTCCTCCACTCGCTGCCGTTTATCCCCGCCTTTCCGCGAGGCCACATCCAGCGACGGCCGGGCGGCATTCATCTCCAACCCGGCGCGGCCAAGAATAAACAGAGGCGTTCGTCTCGAAACGAAAAACTTCGCGCCACAAATCGTGCCGGCGAAACAGTGACGGGTCGCTCCAGCAGTAAGCCAGCGTTGCCCCAGCGTGCCAAGCTAAATTATACGCATCCTGAGAGCAGTTGCGTGCAGCGCAGCGCCCGTTTACAAAGAAGACTGTCGGAGAGTACTCGGTGATCTCGAATGCTTGTCCATTTGTCAAGGCTCGCGAGTTCGCCTCCGTGGAAAAACGACAAATTGGAAACATAGTTCGCTTTCTTGGTGGCGTTGGAGCCATTCGCGTTAATTAAATAGGTTTGGCCATGCCCCATCAACTCACAGACAACCGCATGACCCTACACTCTGAACACGGTAAGCCCAAACACGAAACCAGCTCACCTAGTTCCCTAGCTTATGACGGTAAGTTTGATTAAGGTCCACATTTTCACGTTCTGATAGATAAGAGGCACTATTTGCCGTATGCAATGCCAAGAGCCACGCGGTTTGGTCAACTTGGTTTTGTTGTTGTTGTTGTTGTTGTTGTTGTTGTTGTTGTTGTTGTTGTTGTTGTTGTTGTTGCTGGGGATCATTGCAGAGGAAATATGCGCTTAACTTCAGCGCCACGCGTCATATTATATACATGCTGTAATACGAGAACAGGCGCCGCAGTTGCATGCAAACTGATGGTTGTTGGATATTTTACTCCGTTCTATGTAAACTTGAGGCTGCAGGTTTGTTTAGGCCACATATTAGCCTTGTTTCTGGCGAATTTCTGTCAAATAGAGAATATAGGTATTTATTTGGTAAGTCTACAGCAAAGACTGCCGATTGCCTACAGTGATGTGAAAACGCGCACCGCTCTACAGATGTTGCCGTGTTAGAGTATGTACGGTAAATCTTTCAGTTTGGCAAAAGGGAGCAGATTCAAGGCAGCGCTGATACGAGAAACATGGAATGGCTAAAACATTATACATTATCGTCGCGTCCTCGCTTTCTTCTTCCCTAACGCGAAGCTCACTTTCGGTGATGCTGCATGTAATTAGCTCTGCAGCTAAGAAAGCGATGCGTGCCAGCAGTAAAACAATTGGGTGAGGCTATGGGCCCGACCAAGGCGGCGCGTGAGCGTTTATGTTCCTAAGCGCGGCCGCTTTACGATTTCGGACGGGGTCCACGGGCCGGTGTTTATTTTCCCGCCGGTCGGATTCGCACCCTGGGGCCACCTGGCGGGGACGGACAGGCAGCGGAGGAGGGGAGGGTGGGGGAAGGGGGTGGGGGGTGGAGCGTACGGTAGGAGTGGTTCTGTCGTGACTGTGCGTTCGCGTTGGCACGAAACCGCGGGCGCTCCCCGCAGAGGCAGCATTCGACGCCGCCAGGCTTTGGCGCCGATTCGCGAACGCTTTGTCTCGAACTGCGGGGTCGCACGTTGCCAGCACGTGGACTTCGTGCTGAGCCAGCGGGCGAAATACGCAAACAAATGGCCGCACGTGGTCTCGCAACTCCCGCCCGTCGCGAGTGCGGTGTAAGTGATTTTACAAGCGGCTATATGTGAAGCCAGATCTCGTCCACACCGTATGAGCCAGTAACGCGAGTGGCAGTGGATACCGTCGTTAAACGAAGGGTACAGATCGTTCCCGTTACACGCCGTAGCTTTCAAAAAAGCTTTCCATTTGTAAAAAAAAAAAACGGAATGATTTAATGTTGGTAATAGCACTGCGAAAATGGCTGTTATCAGGTCAAGCTCCCAGAGTCAAACTAAAGCCCGCTTGCCTGTAAGAATACAAGTATAAGAGAAAGGTGGGGACCTGAATACGGTCAGGTTTGGTTTGCGAATGACAGCCCATCTGTTTCCAATAAGCTGGGTGCCTCCTCAGTAAACAATAACTCTTGCGATTTCAGCATTGCGCGATCATACAGTGTCGTTCGCTGCTGCCAGCAGCAAACACGAATGTTCTGAAACCCAACAGCACCATGACGGTAAGGATTACATATTGGGAGATTTGTATAGCCTGCAAATAGAAAGCAACCAGTAACGCCCACCGCATGTCAAATAACGGGGAAAAAAATGGCACTACACTTTCGTCCAAATTTCTCAAGCAAGTATACATTCGCGCCAGCCTCCTTTCGGCCTATGCGCTCCTTCTCGCGGATTCACGGAGTGAGACATTCCTGCGCATTCGTGTCGCGTCTTGTTACGAGATTGAAAGCGGCCGCCTTTTCCCTCCAGTGAAATAGGGCCCGCTCGGCGCAGTGAAAGTTTCGGGCCGCTATACGTATCTAGCGCGGCCGCGTCGCAGTTATTCTCGTCGGCGAACCGTGTTTCACAGTACGTTGCACCCCGCATATCGCGTACACTGTACCTCCGTATACATGCGCGAAGTCTCGTCCGCCTCGAGCAGAGCTATATTGCGCGATTGCGTCAGCGCACGGGCGCTGAAGAGAGCGCGCGCGCGCCTGTGCGTACCTGCGCGGTTTCACCCCCGAGCGGCGGCTGGCGGCGCACGCAGTTGCAACATCGCATCAGGCGATGTCGACGCGAGATAGAACAGCGTCTCGCTCCGGCGCTCGCCGCCGGCGGCCCCTGGCCGCGCGGCGACGCTGGACCCGCACTCGGGGCGCATTTTGTCATCGCGCTCCATTTTTACGCGGTGCCGAATAGCGCGCGCATGGCCGAATATGTTGCTAAAGCGGGCGCCTCGCGAACCGTGCGCGCGATCTCCGCACGAGCCGTCGCCCTTCTTCGCCATCACGCGGGTGGCGCAGCGGGCGAATTCTCGGGACGCGAATATTTCGGGTGTGGAGATGCGTTCGGTGAGATAAGACGCGGGGAGCGCGCAGCATTTCGCGTCCGCGCTGGGCCGCCGGCTCTGACGGCGGCGTCCGGATCATCGTGCGAAACGAACGTTCGCGCGCCGCCGCATGAATGTCCCCCGTTTACGGCTTCTTCAATGCGGTCGGTCTCTTATACGTTGTTCTATTTTTGTTAATTTTGAAGGTGTGCGTAAAATAGAAGCCGGGATGTAACTCAGGCGCGCGTTCCCGGGAATGTGCTCGACGCTGCCGACAGTGTGTTTCCTCCACTTCTTTCTTTTGCTGTTTTTTCAAACTCTGCCCACGCGAGTAACGGACGAGGGTGACACTTTCGAAGAAGCATTACTTCACGTGTATAGACGAATGCGAAACGGCCCTCAGGACGGCACTGCGGCACGAACGTGCCTGACTGTGATTACTTTGCACGTTATTATGATTATTACGATTATGGTGTGAGATCATGGTAGCTACATGCTTCTGCTATAAAGGAGACTCAATAAAATAATAACTATACACGTATTTGGAACACGGAACACCTAATCACAAACATCGTGAATACCATGAATCATAAATGCGTCCTTGTGAGTATTGGTTATTACTAAAAAAAAAAATTAAGAGCAAAGCTTCGCAACTTGAACCGCATTTCCGGTACGTTACTATGTCATCGCGGATCTCAAACCAATTTCGCATATTAAGGCTGTTTGTGTTTCGAAAAAGAGGTTATCAATAACCACTAGGTTGAATAATGGTTGTCAGTCAATCAACTAGTAACTGTAGTCCCAAGAATACGGTGTCAACGTGTCGTGACGCCCCGAGGACACGGGGGCGGAACTTTCTGTTTTGTGCCCTTTTCTGTCTTACCGAAACCCCACCCCGCTCATTAGAAGCGCAATTTATTGAATTCCAGCATAGGTTATAACATTCCTAATTGGTGTCGCATTATTGATTTCCGAAAAGCTTCGGCGCTCTTCTCTGCCTCGTTCGATGAACTGAAAGCAGGTCTTGGCATGTATGTACCTTCACTCAAGACGTTTCTCGTGTACAACGCACATGCACTTGAATGTTACCTAAACCAGATGTTACATAGGCGCCCTCTGATTACCTGCGGTCGGGGGCTTGCTGCTGACGTTTACACAGACCACAGATGAACATCGATAGCTCCATGTGATTTGAACACTGGCGCAAGTCGCCTCTCTCTCTCTCTCTCTCTCTCTCTCTCTCTCTCTCACATACATACACACACACACACACACACACACACACACACACAATTTTCTAATCCGTACAGTTGCATCGTAACAGCTTTTAGTGAATGCGGGCCCAGGTTACCGAGATGATTCACACCGCAGAAACCACGTGAATAAAACAAAACTGGCTGCTGGGCCTCTACATGAAATCTCACGGATCTGTTCGATTATTATTATTATTATTATTATTATTATTATTATTATTATTATTATTATTATTATTATTATTATTCAGATGAACTGTTCGTGGCATTCGATCAGAATCTTTTTACGTGTGCACTGTTCTTCGAAGTAGCGATAGCGTTTGATAGCCTGAATCTTCAAATCTTGATAAATAAGCTGTATTTTGGGGGATTTCGTGGTCCTTTTTAAAACATTCTTGACAATTACTTGAACAACCGATTTCAAGTGGTCGCTACCGATGATAAGGGTGTTTTTAGTTCTAAGCTGTCGCTGAATGCTGGAGTTCCTCAAGGGTCCATTTTGTCGCCATTATTGTTTAACATCTGCATTAATAACTTTCTGTTGGCAATTTCAAAATGTTTGGTGTTCCAGTATGCTGACCACACTGTGTTATTGGCATAACATCTTTCTTTTGTAACATCCCCTGAAATGGTGCAAAACGACGTGTACAATGAAATGCTTTGGTTCACTAACAACGCAATTGTTGCCAATGCCGAAGAAACACAACTTGTTTGTAACTACTGTAATTAACATACCTCTCTATTTACATAACTCGAACTGTGTTTCTTGTAAATGTGTGCCTATTCCACGCGCGGATTGTATTAAATATCTTGGAATATCTTTTGATAGTAATTTATCTTGGCAACATCACTTATCACTTATTTGTTCCAAAACTGAGGTAAGTCGCTTGGCTGTTGTTTAATATCAAAAGCTTTGCACCCCAGTGCGTAAAAAAAAATATATTGTACATGCATTGTGTTACGGTGTGTTGAGATACGGCATTACAGTCTTCGGCTTCTGTTCGCATCGTTGGAGATGCAGGGTAGACAGGATTATAAAAAGTATTCTTAAAAATCTTGCCTACAATTCCCCAATAGTAGCAGCTGCAAATACCTTCCGTGAACTTGGTCTATCAAACTTTCGATGATTGCTGATAGAAACAGTTGTCGTCAAACATTATTGGAATTTCACATTCAAACAAAAAAATGCCGCCACAAGGGAACTTCGAAAAGACGTCCGTTATGTAGGTCCTCGTTCAGCCACAAGGTATGGTGCGGCCAGACGCTGTGGATATGTGCCGGACATCTTTAATAAGTTACCGGATTAAATCTTTAACGCGGCTTCAAAAAGCACGCTGAAAGAATTATTGAAGGAGCTATGGTGAAATTAACTTCCAGAACATTTTGGCATCATAATATTTACTTCTTCAATTGCCTTTGTTTTAAGTAGAATAACCAAATGTTATCTTGTTTTTCTTTTCCATTTCTTGCCATTCATTTTCTTTTCTTTGTTTTACAAGTCTCATCAACTTATGTATTTCTTTCACCATGTGTATCATGTTCATAGGCACAGTCCTACAAGACAACTGAGACAATTAGACAGGCCTGTTCGTGCTGTTGTGCATTCTTGGTGGGAATAAACATTATTATTATTATTATTATTATTATTATTATTATTATTATTATTATTATTATTATTATTATTATTACGAAATAAGTTTTCAGCAGGCCATGTGGAACGAATATTTCGGGCCAATAAGGAGCGTGAAGTACAAGACCACAGCGGTGGAAAATGTATATATAGCAAGAGGACGGAAAGATGAGAAATTGTTTTGAGACAGAAACAACACAAGAAAACAAACAAAACATGCAAAAGTAAATTGGCTTGGTCTTTGGGCCAAAAGAAAAAAGAGGAATCGCGAACGGCTGTTTCGACAGTTTGCCCGCTTCACCGTTACCTTTTCGTTCTTAAAAGTCGAAACTGCTAACTTTTTTTTTTTTTGACCAAGCAACGACGATCCGCCCTCCCAGTGGTAAAATAACGTTTCTGCGAATACGCGTAGCGCCAGGCGTCCCATGCAGCAGTTTTGGCTCGGGAGTCTGCTTAGCCAGGCGCGGTACCTGCTGGAGCGCGACGAATGTGCGCAGGACGTTCGCCGCCCGACGTCTGAGCTGCGACGTGGGTGCATATTCACCCCGAAAAAGTTCCCGACGCGACCGCCCAGACCATCGTAGTGCGGAGGATGATGCGTCGCGCTCCGAGGGTCGAAAAGAGGCGCAGTACTGAACTCCGGCGTCTGATTACAGGCGGCGATGGCGACGCCAAGCCAACCAACAAAGATGACGCCTTGTGCTCGCGTTCCCCATCCTCAAAGTCATCCTTACAAGTCCCATGAAGGTTCGCTTTTTTTTTTTTCTGTTCTCCCCCCGCGGTACATAGCCCTGGTGATGGTGGCGTTTCTTTTCGAGCGCCTGACATTGCAGCACCGTGTACGACGAACGCGCGACCCAGCCAGCGCTTGTGCCGAGCTCATTCGCGGCTGAAAACGGCAAGCCGGCGACGGTGGGACCGCGCGCGAACTCACTCACTGCGGACCGCAGGTCGTAGTCCCCCGCTGTGCTGCAGCCCTCCGGGGCGTCGCATCATGCGAGACGGGCGCGCCGTCAGGGCCGGTGTCTGTACGAGTCTTACATTATCTCTCTCTCTCTCTCTTTCTCTCTCAATCTCCTCTTTATTATTACATTCTCCTTCACAGTCGCCGAACAGTGGCGAGCGTTGTACCAGACTCTAACCTGTCGTGACATGCGTGCCACCGCACGACAATGGCTCTTGACTCTCGTTGCTTATCCTGTGCTGTGCCCACGGGCTCTATTGCCTAATGGGATGAAGATATACCAGACGTGGAAAAATGTTATAATGTGAAACGTGCGCCAAAGTTTTGGGATTTTGACCAGATGTTGAGAAACCAAGTGCGCTAAACTATTTCGAGGCTGCCCGTCACGGCAATTCGCAGCTGTACCGGGGTTAACGTTGCTAGCAGCGAGAAGCGAACGACACGTGACATCGATCAGTTTGCGACTATACACACACTCAGCTGCGATGACGTCATGCCATTTATCACGTGACATGCAACGTGGCTGCCACTGCAACAGCAATACTGACGACAGTGTAAAAATAAAGATGGCAAGTAAGAAAAAAACGTGTCCCTAAGGTCTTCAGATTTCTTCTTGAAAAAAAAAAAACAGCACAAAGGACCAGTGCTGAAAGAGGGCAGCAAACGGACACAACGAAGTGATGAATTGCGTCTGGTTCTTGTCCTCTGTGTCCCGCCTTGGAGCTGTTTTTTCACATTACGTCAGGTATTAACCAGTCCAAGGGAACACAATCCGGCCTTTAGATTTCATTTGATATCGAGTCAAGCGGAAGGTCAAATCAGCTGTATCCGAATCAACCGAAAATTAGTGCGCTGTACCAGTTGTGCTACGTCCCGGACACTGTGCAAGTTGCCAGAAGCTTGTCGGGAATGAACGAAAAGCATGATTGTTGTCTTTTAGCGCAGACACGCATCAAATAACAATAAAACAGAAGACATTTGCGGCAGAGCAGGCGCTGGGCGTTGGCGCGCGCGCACGGACATATATGCATGTTTATGTGTGTCTGCTATGCCATCTGGCAAGTATGAGAGCTCAAGCTATGCCGTACAGCGCTACGAGTTTGCCAAGGGCCAAACTACTCGAACACCGCTAGTCTACACAAGGCTGACAGAAACGGCGTCGCTTTGCGAGCTGTGCTGTCGAAAAAAGAAAGAGAGAAAGAAGCCAGAAGCAAGTGTGAGGGAGCCGTTAACCCTGGGAGGAATCCGCGCGGAGAGCCTGCGCTGAAGACCCTTTTCGGGACGCAGGACGGACGCCCGAGTTGGGGGAGGAGGCGAGTCGCGCGAAAACAGCCACTGCATATAGCAGTTGCAGCACCCGCATGGCGCAGGTAGTCACTTTGTGCGGCAATTACGAAGACTGCGTGTTCGCGCAGCCACATGGACTTGCCGTAGCGAAGGCCTTTCCTTGCGTTCTGAGCATTCCGCGCACAGTCACTCCGACAAGAACGCGAGGAACTCTCGCATTGTACAGTCGTCCGGTGGGCGACTGAAACGCGCCTTGGCGCTAAAGAATGCGGCCTTTTCCATGGACAAGAAAAAGAAGAAGAAACAAGAGAAGGAAATGCGCTTTGCCGTTGGTATGACTCGCACAAGCAAATCTGCAGCCTCGGCAAATCTTTGTGAGCTGAAGGAAGCTACTTCAGTGAGCTCTCGGAATCTCGCTTTTATTTTCTTCTTATTGCCAAGCTGCGAACGAGCGTAGGTGCAGATGGGTTTTTATCAAAGGTTTACTATCGGTGAAGAGAGAGCTAAGAGGTGCAGATAAAGATAAGCACGCGTTTATCGGCATAGAATGGCGCCACCACCAACAAGAGCCCTGTGTACCTCAGTTTAATAATCCTTACGCGGTACTTTACGCGACACTTACGCGGTATGTTAAAGTCCTTGTTCTAAAGGGGATAATCAGCATCATTAGCAGGTAAAAGCATGTCATGCGAGAATCAAACTATTAAGAAAAAGAAAGGAAAACGCCGTAATTGAAAACGGGTGGTATCCACGTCCAATTTTTGTCTACCCTTTATGGTGGTCAACTTAGCAGTAACGCTACAGAAGGAGCTAAAAGCAAGAACTGCATAATATCAAACACAACCTAGAAAGTGCCTCCCCGTTTGAAGCGTATACAAAAAACGAAAAATAAATAATTTCACACATCCATCACGGGACCTCTGATCCACGGCACAGTATGGGAGTGCTATTCTCTTTCGCGTTACAAGTTCAGAGTATAACCGAAACTTTGCCAGTGACGCATAAATAATGGCCTTCAATTTTTTTGCTTCATTTTTCTCAGGCACAGAGACGTGTATGTTACTAGCACTTGTGCTTGGTTTAGTATCGTTGGCTAAAGGACAGCAAGAGACAGCAACCTGCACGCTGAATCGCGCAAAGAGTGACGAGTAAATGTTCCTCCGGAAAATACAAAATGACCTAACTTCCGCGAGCGATGACTGATGGGGGTCACATTTCATAAGCCCCTCTTACCGTGTTTGTATAATACGAGTGAATATGTTTTTAATGCATTCTATGGCTACTTTCCTAGGAACTCTGTCCGTACGTCTGTTTGTAACGCATGACACGATGTGCTCCATACACTCTTGAACAAATGTACGCCCTTTGGGTCGTATGTTGCCACACAACAATAATCGTCATCTGTTTTGCTTGCGTTTCCTTTCTTGAAAACGCTGCGCTAGTTACTTTCCTGTCGAGAATGCTCTGTCGTGCTGATAACGTGCATGCCGTTCGTGACTTGGAAGTACCGGGCTAACACCGTTAAAGAAAGAAAATACGGGCAAGACAGATGACGATTATCGTTGTGTGGCAAATATACACCCCAAAGGGTGCAACTGCTTTGAGAGTGTAGGAATACATGTGTTCCTATAGGCTATGTATGAACTGCGTTATGACTACGCATGAGTACTGAGATTTATGATTATCCCTTTACAGCACCTTGTTGCACTTATGCAACATTACAATGAAACAGCGTTAAAAACAGAAACTAACACGGTTTGGAGCTGCCTGTACACACTGTTGCATTTCCGCAACATTCGCCTAAAAAACACGCCACCTTGTGCTGCCATCTGAGCTCATCCTTCACATCGTCTACCAAAACAAACGTGGCAGAGGCTGCGCGCGCCCTCGAACAGTGATATAGGTAATTTTTGCCATTTCTAAATGTATTTCTCCATAAGACAAAGCGCATAAAGAATTCTTACGCTAAGCTCCACATCCTCCTGATTCGGTAGATTCAAAAATACATTGCCATCTCGGAATAGTTTGCGCATGGTGACTGAACGTTGCTATGTAATGTAAATGTAATGCAATGCAAATGTAACAAAGTGTACATGGTTTATTTTCTTCGGAAAAGTGAAATGCCTCCCAAACGCTTTTATGGCCGAGCAATTCTTCCTGATAGTGAAGACAGATACCTTTGCAGGAGTTACGCGAACCACGAGTGTAAGTCCGTTTCGATTCAGTATGTGTGCAAGATGTCTTCTGGTAGAATTTCCTTCCTTTTTTTCAAAAGGATGCAGTGCATCCGCACGCTGCCGTGTCGCGTCGTCACGGGCACAGCCTTACGTCTGTGCTTCTATGTTCAGAATTTTGACAATGACGCGAGAACACTGCATTGTTTCCTGGCTGTATGGGAATCTGCATGACGTACTGTGCTGTACTGCAGGCCACCTGTGTTGCACAAGCAAGTACAATTGCTTCTTCTTGTTCCACACTAAATCCTAGGTTGATAGATGGAGTCTTAGGTAAATCGTAGGTAAATCATAGCACCAGTGATTGGTGATCATAGCACCAATGATATATATGGTGGTTCAGCGAACGCTTTCAAAAATCCTTAAAAGTTGCGTGTGGCAGGTACCACAATTCTAGTTCATGAGTTGGTCTTCTCGAAGCGTCGGACAATACTTGCATAACAATATATATATATATATATATATATATATATATATATATATATATATGTGTGTGTGTGTGTGTGTGTGTGTGTGTGTGTGTGTGTGTGTGTGTGTGTGTGTGTGTGTGTGTGTGTGTGTGTGTGTGTGAGCGACTGGAAAGAATGTTTACGCCCTATCTGAGATATCCCGCTAGGGAGTTTCTGCGTGAACTTTTTTTTATTTGAATTCGCTCCCTCATTATGTCACGTGTAAATTCATGCGAAATAAAACAAAGACAAAACTTATGTTGCGATTGAAGAAATGTCGACTGGCGCCCGCCCCTACATTAGCAGCAGCGGACTGAACAGGCAGACAGGCTAATATCCGTCTTTGCCTCTCCGGCGATATGAGCGGATCGACACAGGGCGTATCAGCCGCCTCACGAATGCAGGGAGCTGATTTCGGGCTGCCTATATATCAGCGCTGCTATTAAATCTAGAATAGCAAAAGCATACTTCAAAAGGCGAGCACCGGTGTCGACCACACCCTCTCGAAGGGCCGTGAAGCGGTGACGGGAGAGCCGCAGGAACTCGGTTATAACCATTTGTCACAGCTGTATGAGAAGCCCCAGCTATGTGGTGGCCCCAACAGTCACGTGCACAACTTTTGGCGAGAACTGCGCGCACGCAGCGCTCCACCAGCCACCACCGACAGTATAGGGAAAGCATTACCTCTATATATGAAACAACGGGCGCCTCAGAGTGAGTGCTTTCACAGGGGAGGGAGCGTGTCTTAATGCGAACGCACCTCGTGGTGTGTCCTGTTTCGGTAGCGCAGCCACTTGTGCAGCCCGGGCCTCCAGTACTCCACCATGAACTCCTCGGCGAACTCGCGGCCCTGGCCGTTGCCGAAGCGGCCCTGCGTGGCCAGCGAGGTGAGCACGTGCACCGACCGGAGGTTCACCTCCAGGTACTCGTGCGTCTGCGGAGAGATCTGCGGCGCCGGACACCAGGCGCCGCCGTTCAGTTCCCGAAGAAGCCTGCATGGAGAAGTACACACGCGATGCAGATACAACACAAATGATGTCGGAAGTGCACACACGCACGCACACAACTCACGGCACATTCGCGAAAGGAGGCAAGGCGTGCACTGACACCGACTTGCCGACACTGAATTTTGCGTGCCCACTCCTTTTATTGGGTCCGCAATATTAGTTGGAGTGGAAAAACTTTATTAGTTCTTTCTTTTTCTAATCTCGGAGACTGAGCTGGTTTTCCTGCATCTGCGAGCCTGTGGCCATGGTGGATACGCGAACGAAATAAACTAATAAGGTGCTTCACCGCAGAGGTAAACGGTATAGCTACCGCAGGTGCGCCAGAGCGAGGTGGTGAAAGTTTTGGATACTGCTTACTCGCGCACAAAATTCAGCCAGGTTTCCTTAGCGCTCGGCGAGAAGGCTCCTAAGAGAGCGAGGATTAACTGCTCTGCAGCGGCGAGTTTTCCAGCATGGTGTCTTAGATTACTCCGCGGATGAGCCTTTCCTTGTCGTCTCACTGCTTCCTGCAAAGGCGTAAAGAAAAATAAAGCGATGGAGGAGGGGCGCAAAGGAAGTTTTCTGTTTCCCCCAGTAACCACGGCGAGTTGCGGGAGCCCCTATGGAATATGGCATCGGCGCTCAGAGCGTGCGCGCGTATGCTTCGCACTCCATCATTAGGTGCGCGCCCAGAGCCTGCGAGGGAACGCTATCGCGTCTGTCCAGGCGTTTCGCAGACGTTGCACCTGGCTCACTTCCTTCCTCCGGCACACAGCACAGCGCAGCGGAATGCGCGCCTTGCCACCCGCTCGCTCCCCTTTTGCTAAGCGCGTCTTTCTCGTGCGCGATGCGGGAAAGCGGCCCCTTGTTCCCGGATTTCGTGTTTCCGGGGAAACCCCATTAGAACGGCGGCGGCCGCTCGACTGGGCCATATCTGGCGGCCAGCGTTCGGCGCCGGCGAGCTTGCCTCGGCTACAGACAATCGGGTTTTAATTAAACCACGCCGCGCGACCCAAGATGGAATTCATTAGGTTCGGCCTGCACGGCCACGGAGAAGTGCGGGCACGCGCACCTCTCTAGGCCCGAGAGGAGTGCGCCTGCGAAGATCGCCAGTTATTTGACTTAGGCCGAGCGCCGCCGCGAAGCTGCTATAAATGCGGCTCCCAGAGACTGCGCCTCGCCGAAGTCGCGGCAGAAGCGGTCGCCTTGCGCGTCGGCGGATAAAAGTCACGCGGCTGCGGTCGCTGCCTGGCGCTGTTGCGACGGCCGTAAAGTTTTCTTTCCCCGCTTCGCACTATCCGCGTTATTTCGAAACCCGATTCGGCTCCAATCTCCACGTTGCTGGAAGCAATCAAGACGGAGGCTGGCTCCAAACTAGCGATATTTTATTGCGTGCGTTAGTGTGGGCGCGTGCGTGTAGCATGGCAACAGCTGTTGCTAGGAGACCTGACGGGGCTGGAAAGTTTCATTCTTTGATTCACCGTTCAATGCAAGTCTCACAGGGTGATTTCTACTATAAGTGCCCTATTTGCGAGTCTCAGTTGCATGACGCTCATCTTTCCTGCGCGTAAACTACTTAGAACTGTGCAAGCGAATGAGTCGCTTGGTGCTGCGAACCTTGCGGTGCGCACGATATCCTTTCTTCAAAATTTGAATGCGCGATGAAGATGCGCGTGATATATGCCAGTGCGCATCCCTCTCTGATGTCATTCGTTTTGTATTTCCTTGAGGTTTTATTATTGCGATAGTAACTATGTGGACACTCCAAGTGCCTTTCCGCCGTTAGCGTCGGCGTGGGCGTCGCCGTCGCGGTGATGTTCCGTATAACGTCCAAGGACGATAACACGTCGCCGCGCGCGCTATGCTGTATGTGCGAGCGAAGCCTTGCGAGGAGAGCCGACAGTCGCCCCCCAATCTCGCCCGCGCGAAAGAGACGAAAGCGGGGAGGAGGAAGCGTGCCGCCTTTCGTCGCGCTCGAGGCACCGGCGCGAGGGGAGAGAGAGGGGGCGGCGTTCTACTCCGGCTGCAACTGCGCATGTTTCAGTCTATAGGTGCTTCGGCGACTCGTAGCTTTGAACGTGCTGTGTGCTCTCGACACTCACTCTTCGTTGAAGCGATACACAGCACGAATGTCACTTCACTCGCTGCTGCGCCCGCGTTTCCACACGCCAGCGTTTTGACAGCGAGTTACCGCAGTCATCGAGTGAGATGTGTTCATGTTTGCTTGTGCGCGCGTGACGCCACGCTTGTTGATTTAATTAGTGTGCCTATATTTTACAAGCTTATGCGGCCGATAAAACTACTATCAGTATTTCGTATAGCTGTCCAATAATTTGCTATCGCAATCGATGCTTTGCTTCTCGGGCGAAACTGCAATTTTTTTTCCCGAAGTAAACAAAAGTCTGTTACAAACTGTTTGCCTTTCCGCTTTCCTCAATCGCTCGTCTAAAAGCATAATATTGTTGCTTACAGTGAAATCACCGGAGAATGATGAGTACCTTCAAAATTCCCTTCTCAGTGCTTTCTTCTTGAAGTAAATGTCAGAACACACTGAGTAACATTGATCTACTTAAATTACACAGCAGGTGTTCAATACGCCATTAAAACAAAACTATTTAGGTGCTTATTGTTTACATCCTGGTCATTTCTTTGGTTGGCCGGTCACCGTTTCAAACCTTCTGACAATCGCTTCTCGTTGTTTTGAGCTAAAATCAAAGTGTGAAACTTCTGACACTTGCTTTTCGCTTCATTCGCCATCAAATAATGAGACGTTTGGTGCATCATAAAAAAAGAAATTGAAACCCTATCCTACGCTTGTGCCGATAGGTATTTTTCGAGATGGAACGCGAACTGCCTTTGAAAACCTTAGTGCGGAGCCTTGCCTAACTCAAAGATAGGAAGCACAAAAAGCATTTAAAAAAAATATCGCCGCCCAAGCACTCTGTACAGATGGTTAACCAGCGAAGCTGAAACGTGCGGCCCTGATGTTTTATCACTCGATTAATCCCGGCGGTTCATTAAACGATGGCTTGGTAAGCGGCCGGATCATCGGTACGCAGTTGCTGCTTGCGCTAGGCTGCAAGAGCCTGTTCTTGCGCCGGGGATGCAGCATCGGCATGGCGTAGACTAGCTCGTTCCCGGTTCTGCTCGCGGCGTTGCTGATGGAAAGCTGCCTGCTCCTCAGGAGTACGTATGATGCGTAGCCTACCCATTTCAGAGCCGAAGAGAAATTGCTGCGCGCATGCTCGGCTGCGACGGAGAGCAACGACGTCACTACTGGCGCAGCTAATCCAACACCACCTAGATAGCGTGCACAAGGCCTTTTCATTCCGATCGAGGACGTCATGTTACCTGGCCCGGCTGCCATAGAATCTAATGGCAATGCTCCTCCTGAGTAGGCAACAGTGATCTTGTCCTCACCGCTTTCATCACGCCAGCCTTGTGAATGGAAATTTCGGGCCAGGCAGCGTGACGTCATGGATCGAAGTAAGCAGGCTTTGTGCTATCTAAGTGCTGTTGGCTAATCGCGCGCCTCTCTTTCTCTCTTTTCTTCTTTTGCGCATGAGCATGGGGTTGTGCCGGAGGAGTTTTCCGCGTTCAGGCGACCGACAGACTGACGGAATGGACCAATCGGCCAGCCATATACAGCTTTGCTCTAAAAACAAAGTTTGCCAGAAGTGCTCGCAGAATCTCACATACCGCTACTACGTGCCTTTATTACCTCCTTCTTTTTGTCTGTATTTCGTCGGTGCATGTGCGTTTCGCCCCTCTTGCCGATGTGTTTTCTACGTCTAAGTTTTCAACAATGATCCTTCTGTCTCTCTCCCACGGGGAGACTGGTCTTTACACGCGGCACGCATCTGCTTTTATTGCAAGGCTGTTTGGTCCTTCGCTAAACTGCGAATTTTTTTTTATTCTCCTGCCTTTATGAGCCCGCCCACGCAGAAGCTGACCACACCGAAGCAACCACTACCCCCCCCCCCTCTCCCCCTCCCCTGCTCCCAATGCCATGCGCGACCTTATGTGCGCTACGCTGCAGTACAGCCACTCGGCACGGGGACCGCCGCCGAGGCCCGTACAGTATTCCTCCGCAGTACACGCACGCACACACGGGTACGGTTCCTCGCACTGGAAATGAACCCTGCAGGCCCCGCGAACCGGCGCCGCCGCATGCGTCTACACGGGAGGCCCGCTGGGAAAGTGCGGCAATAACGCGGCCCGGCGGAGATATGAATCACCACGACAGATGTAACTCGGCGGCAGAGAACGCAAAGGAGGTCTGGTGGCGGAGAGGGGGGAACAAAAGCAAAACAAGAGGGAAACAAAAAAAAAGAAGGGGCGACGGCACCGCAATGAATCCACGCGCACACGCTCGCGCCCGCGCGCGCACACACACACACACACGCACGCACGCACGATCTCACGTGCTCATGTCCACCGAGGGTGCATAGGCGGCCAGATCAATAGACTGTCTGCGTAGTGGTGCACAGAAAACGGCGCTTTATGGGTTTTGCTGTATACGCAAAATTGGCTGTTGAGCGTTTGGATTCGAGCGAGTGCCGCTACTCAGCGTCCACGTACTGAATGCCTGTCCCCGTGGGCCCCGTAGCTACGCCTGTGCTTCGTTCTTTTGGAGCTGCTAGCCCCACTCTTCCCCTCTACACTCTCTCGGCCACCGCAGCCGTACTCGGCATTTGTGATTCAACTAGAACAACCTTGTGGTGAGAGCTGCCGCGTATTTCTTTGTCACCGTGAATGCGCGGTAAAAGGAGCACCCACTGGATAACGGTCCCTTTGTAACGGGTTCGCTCACTGTTATTACCAAACAAGAGAGCGCCACAGACGAAGATGGATGCAAGACAAGGAGGCAGGGGTGAACGACAAGCAGCCCTTGAATGTCATACCAGCGAATCCCAACTATCTACCCTGATAGACAAAAATAGACGGAAATCTACTATACGCACGTGACAAGACCATCTTATACATAAACACAATGTCCTGGTGTGGCTTCGAAACGTCACCATGCATTGCATTAGCTTCAACAGGTAAGCACTATGAAATTAAAGATCACTTAAGCAAAAAGTCATATTGAATGACTCGACTATAGGAAAGAAGAATATAATGAAGAGCAACTTCCTGAAATGGAATGATAATTTTAACAAAGCAGTAAAGCCGATCAATGGTTCACTAGATAGGTAACACAAGACACGTGCACAGACAGAGAGGCAAGAAATACATCGCCTGAAGAGCTGACTGACATCCAACATTCATGAAAATCCGCAAACCAAATAAATGAAACTCGAGCTCCGTTATTTTTTTTCTAACGTGGCAGAACATTTTTGATCACGTTAAGAAATAACTATGATATTTGTCATTCATTCCGGTAAAAGAACCTAAAACTTACGCGCGAAACTTTTAACGATCTCACTTGAAGAAAAGCCGATCGAGCGCATTTTTAGATCTCCGATTAATTTGCTGATTCTCGCGAGTGAGAATAGTGAACTGAAAATCGTAAGACCTGTTTATTGGTATTATTATTATTATTATTATTATTATTATTATTATTATTATTATTATTATTATTATTATTAGCTTAAGTAAACAGGCTCAAATAGAAAATTCCTGAGACGAGAAATCTACACGGGAGTGGCGTGCACGAGGTGTCCAAAGAACGCAGTTACCTTAGCGGCTGAAAAAAAAAATTGCCCAACAAACGTCGGAATTGGCAGTATATCTGCAGAGCTGCATGCGTTTACTTGATGTCCTTTTTCATTATTATTATTATTATTTTTACTATCCCTGCCTACCAGCAAATACTTCAAAAGAAGACAAAGAAGAACCGAACGTAAAGAATGCACGTATAGCATTGACCATTTACCTAACCACCACGAATGCAGCTAAAGTAACCTCGCGTCACATGTGCTAAAGTTATACCGCATATACTGCTCCCTCAAAATCGCGTCTTGCAAAAATGAAAAAAAAAGAAAGAAGGAAGAAAAGAAAGAAAAAGAAAACTGTTCACATATCTGTCTTGCCGC
Source organism: Dermacentor albipictus (assembly GCF_038994185.2). Lineage (NCBI taxonomy): Eukaryota > Metazoa > Arthropoda > Arachnida > Ixodida > Ixodidae > Dermacentor > Dermacentor albipictus. The sequence goes on from NC_091821.1 coordinate 74,771,111, forward strand.
AAGTGCAATTTTTTTTTTTTCTCTCTATAATCGAGAGCGCCTCCAGCGTAAAGCTGCTCGAGTAGTGAGGTGCACGATACGGGTTGCGCGGGCAGGAAGACCGCGGGCCGTGCCGCGGTCTCGCGTCGCTAGATGGCCCCGCCCCCCTCGTTTTCCCCGATGTCTATCGGCGGGTCAGCGCCGAGGACAGGGCCCTCGTATTTGCGATTCACCGCCCGGCGTGTTCGGGCTCATTAGGATGGAACGGGCATTGTGTCGTGACGGATCGGCCGCCGCGCGGTGATGGACGAGGTCGCCGACAGGGCAGGCGTGCTGCGCGCGCAGCTCGCGACAGCGGCGGCGGCGGCGGAATAGCGACTCTTTTGCCGCTCACTGGCTCGCGCGGGCGGAAGCCGGGCACGTTTTGGCCGTCGACGCGCTCTGTATACGTCGCGTGCGCGCACGCACAAGCTCCCGTGACGCTCGGTCGCCGTCGCTGATTAGTATGAAAGAAGAATTATCGCGGTCAATTGGCAACGCTAGGAAGAGGGATAGTCATCCCAATGAGACCACCGAGAGAACGAGAGAGAGAGAGAGAGATGAACGCGTTCAGCCGAGTTTCCCAAAGAAAGCGCCTCCAGCCTAATGCAGACCGCAGAAATTTCTCTCAAATGTACAAAAATGCACAAAAATGTACTCCGTGAATGCTCACGTCGTTCCTTTGATATAAGTCCATTGATATAAGTCCTTTGATATAAGTCCGGAAAGTCCATTGTGTACGTCTTGTGGCTGTTACGAGACACTTCAGCACCTTATACTTGAGTGTCCCGCTTTCAGTGCGCAGCGCATGTCACTAGTGAGAAACTATCATCTCCTTGGCCTGCGGTGTGCGACACTTGAGGAATGTTTATACCCCAGTGGCTGTGCATCTAAACGTGATCAGGCCCATCGCGCCCTACTAACCTTTATAGACCTAACTAACTTAGGTTCACGTTTGTAGCATGAACATTCGACATTCAGTTGTAGCGTGATCTTTAGTGACCGGCCCTACTGTGTGTGATCAGTACTGTACCCTAACGCTTCTCCCTTCGAAGATGGGAGGTGGCGGGTTCAAACACCTTGTAGTGTATATTGTGAACTGGTGATTACGTGCAGGTGATTACGTGATACGGTGATTACGTGCAGCTTCACTTGGCGTCTCATCGTGGAGAACACAATCAGCCGCATAGCGAACTAGCCATGGACGTGGTTTATAATTGTGGAGGCTGTTCGACGCGGCGTCATTTTAATTCCGGCTGCAGAGTTCTACTTTAGTCTTTAGATTTGTCCTATTGCAGTGTTCTACTTTGGTCTTTTGATTTGTCCTGTTGCTCTCCTTTCCTTTTTCCTTTTTCCTCCCCTCCTTCCTATCTTCCATTTCTGTGTTGCTGTCGCCTCCCTTCAGAAGAGTAGGCAGGCGTTGTGCCCCTTCCGGTGGCAGTTGCCAGCCTGCTCCTCGCTTTCCCTTTCCTGTTACCTGTGTATATGTGTATATGTGTGCAAAACAAATAATAATATAATGCATCGACTAGCTAGGATGTCATCATTTGCTTAAGATAAAATACTCTCACGTACGTTTTTTCCTCCTGCCTTACAGAGACCGGCGCTGAGCGTGAGCGAAGCGCAAAAGCACCTTAAAACACACACGCACACGCACACGCACACACACACACACACACACACACACACACACACACACAAACACACACACACACAAACACACACAAGTGGCTAAGCAACAATATAAGTGAATATCTGCCCTCTCCCTGTAATCGAGGCACTGCGGCGAAGGCCAATGAATAAGGGGTGGTTGTGTATCCTTATGCACACAGCGAAGCGCTGCGCAAATGAGAAATCTGGCAGCCGACCTCCACAGGCGGATTGACAGTTTGTGAAGATTGTCGTTTCTTTCTTTCTAGTATCTCAAAACAACGAAATAATAAAAATAAAATAAAAGCTGAGTGTCAGAATGTGTGCCCACTGCTTCGAGCATCAAGAAAGCGAGAGCACGAACTAGAGCAAAGTTGCTCTAACAAGCCACGGCGCCCCCGCCTATATAGAGGAGTTGTATATTGATGCTGGCGGCATTTCAGCCGTATCCAAGTGGCGACGTTGATGACACGAGGAGCCCACTTCACAGAAGGGCACCGAGCGGGTCTTGGGCCCTCCTTCGTGTCTTCGCCCCTCTGCCCAGCCGTTCGCTCCGCTTCCTCAAGGAGGCAACTGCTTCCCATGACAATCCGGGGCTAACGTTTCGCCCGCTTCCCTCTGTGCCACGCAGAACACCACCGCGAGGGGTCTCGCACCGAGCACCCTCTCGAAGCGACCCCGACTCGGAGAGCACGTCGACCCTGACTCGGCCGTGGGCACTAGAACACGAACCGAGTAAGACGTGTGTCAGGAGTTGCCGCCAGAACAATGCCCGAGCACGTTCTTTTTCCGCGTCCCGTGTCGTCGCCGTAGCCGCGATGATAGGCCGTGGTACAACAAGCTCTGCAGTGGCGCTTGCTTGCGAAATAGCTAACGCTTCACCGTGCGAGCTGGCTGCCAAGAAAGCAAACGCGAGGAGCGAAGAAATAAAGAGGGGAAAATGGCGGCTCGTTATACCATCGGAGCCAACTTCTCTCTCTCTCTCTCTCTCTCTCTCTCTCTCTCTCTCTCTCTCTCTCTCTCTCACACACACACACACACACACACACACACACTCGTTATGATTTTTTTCTCTCTCTCTTCAATTTTTCAATTATTGCACGAGGGGTATTGTGAGTGTTCGCCCGTGTTCGCAGTCAAGAGCGGTACGTATATGGAATGGAGTGCTCGCTGCGCCGTGTAGGGCATGGCGCTTGTTGCGACGCGCGCTGAAACCAAGGCTTAGTCACGTACCGTATAAAGCCGGGGCGTCGTTACCTCTTGCGCTGTGGATTTTTTTAATGAGCTATAGATCGGGCGCGTATAGGGGCCGAAACCACTCAGTTTTCGGGGCATTGCTGCGCTCATCCACTTTCTTTTCTGAGAAGGAAAACAAACAGAAATGAAAGAAACGAAGCAAGATGCTTATACATCGCGTTTATTATTATAGGCTTTAGAGAGCGTGTGCAGTAATTCAGCACTCCGAGTTTAGCGACCGAGCCGCTCCCACGCTCTCAATGTGCTTCAACATTTAAGAAAGAGCAGGTGCCTCATATTAGCGGCTCGTCTCGCTTCGTGTATTACCAGACTGGTCCGCTATAGCTGGAGCAGTTGATTGCTTTCGCTAGCGCTGCCGTCATCTGCAGCAGTTTCTTCCCTCTCTCTTCTCTTCTAGTGCGGAGTAATGATGCAATATTTTGTCCTACGTGCGTGCAAACGTGAATAATATAGTTTCCGACAGATTAGCATTTGAAATGAAGTGTCAACTATACTGATGCGCTCACAGCCTCTGGACGCAGTCACAAACGACCATACGCAAGATTACTTTCCGGAATATGGAGATTATGTGTCGCATACGAATCGGGAATGGTCCGAGTGTTCCTTGGAGGAGACGTAAGATACTGGCCCCAGCTCTAGAAGAACCTACGCGATCATCTCCGTGCCATAAAGGACCCTGCGAATTACCTGGGCGCACAAAGTTTGTTCACCGCGTGCGCCAAAAGTAACGAGGCATCTGCCCGCTTCATAATGCCGCCATCTCGTCCATTCGCTAATCCCTGGAAGCCGGGATTGGTGTCCCAACGACCCCGCCGCCACTTTAATGAGACACCGCTGGCTTGATAGGCACCGACTGTCGTTTTGGGGCGTGCGCGCGCTGCTCTGTTCCCAGCCTTGACAGAGCTATAGGCCTTACGCTGAGCGATATTTTTTTTCTTTTTTTTCGGGAGAAGGCGCACGATGCCGCAAACTCATGAAAAGTACAAGTTTAAAGTTTTTTGTTATTTACGACCTGCCAGAATTACGTGGCTTGTCAACATGAACTCATGAGGACAGAAGCGCTCTTGACGAAGGACGATTGTGAACAAGCGCGCAAGTTTATATAGTTCAGGCGGCATAAACGACCGAGCATTTCCTCCGGTATATAGTAGAGGGTGGTTGCGAAAGTTTTGTAAGCACTGTCACCTTCAAGCGCATAAGCTCTGATCGTACACATCGGACTATAGACGCATAAGATATATAAAAACAATCGTAAAAAGAACATTTCCTGAAGAGGCGCGAATGGCATTGGGGCGAGTGTTTCTTTAAAAAACATTTTAAAAAGGAACACCCTGTTCATTGCCATGCGCGCGTGCAGCCAACCAATGTATGTCCGCGAACTGCAGAAACGCGGACATTTGGCTAAAACGAACGAGTTTGCGCGGTAAGGGATCACCTCGTGGTACGACCCGGATCTCGAAACAGCGTCGTACGGGCTTTCTCTTGCAACGACGCATCCTAACGCGAACTGAAAGGTGCGACAGGATCGGAGAGAGAGAGAGAAAAAAAATTGAAAAAGGGCGAAGTTTCAAAAAAAGCTTTATACGATGCACTATAGCCAGGAGAGCGAGAAATAGAGAGAGAGAGAGAGAGAGAGAGAGAGAGAGAGAGAGAGAGACTGGAACAGCGCGCGAGGGCGCAGCCAGTCCGCGGTGGGATGGGAGAACGCGCGGAAATGAAACTGCGGGTGCGCGCGTAAATTCTCGCGATTCCACACGAAAATTTGGGTCGTAAAGGGGTCAGACAGAGAATGGCCGTAGGGAGGGGGGTGCTGCTGCGCTTCGGTGCCGACGACAGCGGCGGCGGCGGGCGTCCGTACGGCGATGCGCATGCACGCGAACGACAGCAGCTTTGCGTCCGGCGGCAATGTTGGCGGTGCATGTGTATGTGCGTGCGCGCGCACGGTGGGCCTCTCGGGTAGAAGGGGGGCGGCGCTAATGAGTTGGAGTGCCCCTAAACCTGCCGTTATAACGCGAGCGCTCTCGAATGGGCTGCAGGGGCCATAAACCAGAGGCCAGCATCGTCCGGAAAGTGCGCCCCTCGGGCGGTGGCTGTTAAAGTTTTTCGAAAAGTTCGAGAGGGCTTTCGCCTGCCCCGCTCTCCTCAATAGGGCGCAGAAAGCGAGAGCCGCGGCTCCTTGCAACGTGCACGCGTGTGGAACGTTCTCCTCGAACCCACTTCCACGTGCCTCCTCCTTTTTTTTTTTATGTTGTATCACTCCTCACGCGCCATCGAGGAGAGGATTTCAGTTTGAAGGCGGCTCGTACACGTTGTCCGCGCGTGAGAAGCGCGACTCTGCCTCCCCGGTGATTGCAGAGGAGCTGGCGCTCGCATCTTCAGAAATTAATGACGTGCGCCCTCGTCGGCGAACGGCGACCGGAGAACGTGTGTCGTCAAGGTATAACAGCATGCCCCAGGGCCGCGCGTGTGCGTGCCGCGATAAAGGCCGCAAAGAGCGAGGGGGGGGGGGGGGGGGCACGGGTGGCGTGCGCGCTACTCTTGTCCTGCGGGACATCAGCGCATGCGGAAACACTTCGAACCCCGAGACGCAGCGCGTACTTTCACTTTGAAGAACAACATTTTTTTTCCCCCGCGTTTACGCCAGGGACCAGCCTATATCAAGGCGTGTATTCTGGATAAATGTCGTTCCCTGACCGAAACGTACAAGTAAATTTGCTGCGTTTTTCAACGTGGACTTGCGGAAATGCTGATAGAAAGAAAATACGAAGAACCGTTCTGTCAGGATATTAAAGATAACAGACAGTTGCAACTCTTATACCTTTCCCTGCTCGAGAAGAAAAATAACCAAGGGGCTTTTTTTTTTTTAATCACAATCATATGCAGTCAACAAAGAAAATATTGAGGGTGCGGGTTGGGGCTGCCGGCGGCGGCAAGTTGTCTTTTCGTTCACTTTCATTTCTCTTTGCCTTATCATTTGTACACTCCAATTAAAACAATAAATATTTTATCCTGCGCTATCGCTGGCTTCACATATACATTGCAGCACCGCATTTACGGCGGCGGGCGTTAAAGATTTATAATAATTAACTAAATTATTTCTTTAATTAGATAATTAACACTTCTATGGCAGACGTACATGCGAAATTGGGGTTAGCGAGACAGAAAGTGAGTCAATTTGTTTGACGTCTTGTGTCTATGGCAACAATTTAAATAAATGCGTCTTAAAAACCCGCGCCAAAGGACATTGCTCTTTTAGTTAACACTTATTAGAAATGCATATTTCGCAGAGTTGAAAAGTGTTAACTGGAGCGGCCATGTATCCAGTAGCACAGTTTGAGAGACACTCGGCAGATAATGGCTGGCTAGCTTCAATTTTGCAATATAAACGTGTCCTCTAAACTTTTTAATTAAACTTTCTTTCAATTATTTTTGTTACAACTTCATAAGTTTCGTTTCCACATATATCGCAACGCTCGCCGCCGCGGTAAACGTCTTGCAAAAGCAAAAAACGAAGTTGTCGAAAACTCTGCATTACTCTGCGATTTACAGTATTCATTCCAAACACCCGGTATATAAACCGCTACACCACACAACAAAAATTAAAAGAAAGAATAGACACGGAAAGGACCAGCTTTATGTGGCCTAGTGGAACTAAACTAACTTGGCGTCGCAATGTCGGCAAAGTTATTTCGAAGCGTTCGAAAAAAAAATAATAAGAATAAATAAAGTGCTACATTCTTCGGCAGATTTTGCCCATCTAGTTCGACGCGTATACTTTGTTATATGCCCTGCATGGAAGCCGAAAGTTGTACCATCTATACGCACATGGAAAGCAATTACAGCAGTTCTCCCTGCGCGGATCGGAGAGCGTTCTTGATGCATTCGGTGTTATTGATAACGCTTTCAATCTTCATACTGGAGATCGAAAATGCACCTTCTCTCACGTCAGACGCTTGCAAGAATAAATAGCCACGTTTCCGACGTTATGAACGAGAAGCCGCTTTTACTCCTGAAGAAATAAAAGATGCTCAATCACCAAGGCACTATCATATAGGGAAAGAACGAAATTTAATAACTTGTACGCGATATCTTGCAATAAATTTTTGAGAATCGTACTTCCTATGAACATTTTAAGTTTGGTGCAACTTTCGGCGATTCGCCTTCGCACGCTTTACAAGCGGCTTAAGCCAGTATAAAAAAAAATATTCTCACAGCAGCCGCAACAATGGACAAATCCTCCTCGTCCGTGAGGGGCATCCTTGATGCGCCCTTCTTTCTTGTAGGCTTGCAGTATCCTGTTCACATCCTTTAAGCGACCGTCCTACTGTCATCTCTGCTATACCAGGGACCAAGGACTATATGACTACCATGACTTCCAGGGACTATATGCTGAGCATGTAGTCCCTGGAACACTTCAATAACCTTTAGTCGTTCTGTCTCCGGTACACGGGCCATGTGAACAAGGCAAACGATTTGGCACTGTTCGGGTCACACAAAAAAGCTGAAATGAAGTAAGACAGACGAGCGCCAGCTTTATTCAGATCAAACTTGAATCCTTAAAAAAAAATATGGGGTTTTACGTGCCAAAACCACTTTCTGATTATGAGGCACAGGCGTAGTGGAGGACCCCTGGAATTTCAACCAGCTGGGGTTCTTTAACGTGCACCTAAATCTAAGTACGCGGGTGTTTTCGCATTCCGCCCCCATCGAAATGCTGCCGCCGTGGCCGGGATTCGATTCCGCAACCTTCGTGCTCAGCAGCCCAACATCACAGCCACTGAGCAACCACGGCGGGTGGCTTAATTAAGCCAGTAGAGAAGTACATTCCCTTGACAACATGTCTGGTCCACTAGATTCCTTCGATACATTCCTTCGAAAATGATTATTTGGCACGCTCGGCGCGCATTTGCAAAAAACACACACTGCAAACACAGACCTACTTACGACCGGCTTTCGATATACGAGACATGACATTCCGAGGTATACGGTCGGTCTGGACGGATAATTGGAGTCTCAGCAAACTTCCCAGCTCTCTCAAAGCCGTTCTTCGTAAAGTATACTTGCCGAAGTAAGCCTTGACTTAATTTGAGAAGCGGGCAGCACTGGACTTAATTAGGCTGCATGCTCTGGAATTAGGGAAAATAATAGTGGAGCTTGCTTGCTCTAGCATCACGTAGCGGACTGATTGGAAATTTACACAATCGCGTAGCCGGTGACGCAAGACAGCATGCGCGGCCAGTAAGCTGACCGAGTTAAAATTGCGGTGAAAAGAGAATTGCCGAACGCGGCCATCGAATCAGCGAACTGACGTTTGTCTTATTGACGAGTCAGAGTGCCGCTTGTTGCACAACTATACTGCCGGGCAACGGCCCCAAGGAACACGCCGCTTCAGCAGCAGACTTTTTAGCTATAATATTAAGTTTCATTATGTGGCAACAAGAGAGCATTTACGGAACCACTAGGCCATTTCGACATGCGCTTCCGCAACGTGCAGGAAAAATGATTCTTTGAACTTTGTATAAAGTCATAAAAACACAAATTATTTTTTGTCCGCGCAGCACTGCCTCCAAATTTAGGCACCTTTCATAAACTTGTACTTCAAACTCCGCAAATGATTTGGAACGGCTTTGCGGCCATGAAAGACAATATACCGAGCATGTGGGACGTCGGGATTGGGGGGTAAGGTCTATTTGCACCGGACCGTTTTCTTTTTCTTTTTTTTTCTTCTTTTTTATAGTTGCCTCTACGAATAGTTGCGAAAACCGGCTCTTTCCCGTATAGAATCGCGCCTGTTTCCAGCTTGCATCCGCTCGGGTGCTGGTTGTTCACGACCTTAGATCGTGAACTTCTATTACGATGGCGACCATAGTGATTCATTACGTAATCGTATGAAGCGTGCTGCAATACCAGAAAAAAATGTACACAGACGAATTCTGCTAACAAATGGAAGCTGCATTTCGTCCGTTTTGCGCGTGTGTGCGTGCACGTGCCTACGTGCGCGCTTTGAAGAAATACTAGTGCACATAGGAAATTAGGAAATACTGCGTAGCTGGCAGGCGCTCGCGATCGACTAGCGCTGTCCGTCGTTATTTTCGCTTTGCGGAGGCACTGGACGCGAACGCGAAAGTTCATTAAAAGCTTATAAACGTTAATCGCATAAATTTTGTTAGGAAAAATTAAACGCCACAGCACGCTGTAGCATCAAAGTAAAATTTTAAAAAATGGTCCCTGAATGTCGCCAGTAAAATCGGAGCACTCCATGCCGTGTACCAGATGTGTCGTTTACAATAAGAATATTGCATAGTGGAAGGAAAACGGCAAGGAGTGACGTTTACCTTCGATCCATCGGCTACTGTATTCGACTACAACAATTTTTATTGTTTGTTTGCTTTTTTCGCTGCTGGAATGCAGTCTTCGGGACACATTTAAGCTCACCAGAAGACAACAGCACGCATAGCTTACCTGGCGAACTGCGGTCCAACACTGGCGGCATTGTGAGTGGAGCTGGCCGAGATGTCTTCGTCCTTGATTTCGCCGCTGGTCATGCCCAGCGTTTGGTTGCATGAACCTGCGCAGACGAAAGACGAGGAATACCTGCTTGAAGTTCGAGCAAAACGTTGAGGTGGAAATTACAGCGAAGTAACTTCCAAGCTCCATCGAAAATGACATGCTAATAAAATCAGAGTACTCTAAAAGGGCTGAGCATTAAAACTATGTTAAAAAGCTATCTTTCTTTGTTTTTTGAAAGTAGTTTTTCTTTCTTTATCTCTATCTTTTTTTCTTTTATTCCACTGTTTCTTACCTTATATATGGTAACTTGATTATTGTATTCTTTACTGTTAGCCTATTATGACGCATTCGCTACCATAACTTAGCACTGCCATTCGCGTATACTATAGCTACAAAGCTTTCCTTTGTGTTTAGTTCCCTTCTCTTTTCTCCTATTTGTTGGCCTATGTTCTGCAACCGCTCGTGCTTTTGTAGCCAAGCCTCTACTGCTCTTTTATACCCATTATGCCCTTATCAAATTAAGAGTAGCAAGCCAAATACTTTTTCTCTTTACTTTCTTTTCTTAATTTTTCTATCGCTTTTTTCTCTTTTTTGCCCTTTCCATGCGAAACACGAAGCGGTTCCTTTTGAATCATTTAAAGGATCTCTAATTTATAATGGTGTCGTTGCTCTCATTGATAGAGCATGCATAACAGTAGTCATTTCCTCAGTAGTTCTATTCCCCCCCCCCCTTTTTTTTAAATTTTAGCCGAAGAGAAAATGAGTTAGATCGCAACGGTATAGAACGATAATGCGTGATGATAAAGATTGCGAGCGTCATAATCCTGTATGATGAATACAAATGGGCAGACGCCTTGAGCAAGCACAGCAGCTACGTAATGAAATCTTTCCCGAGCATTCACACGAAGGAGAGGCCTGTGTAGCCCAAAACCGACGGATCTGTAATAACTGAACACGTTGATCTGCTCCATTTCGAAGGGAAACTCCATCAACAGATCTTCTCCGAATCAAATATGCGACGCCAGTCTCTGTTTACGCTTATTACAAGCCTTCGCAGAGGCGCTCTGGCGGGCTATGACACGCAGAAAACGCCACCAAGGCGTCCGACGTTATACTCCCGCAAGCACCCGCGCGTCTTGCCGAGAAGCCAACGCACTCGCAACCGCACTTCCGAAAAAACACTGCGCAGGCGGCGTTGAGAAGAAAAGCTGGGAACAAACTCAAAGGCGGGAAGAGGGGAGGGGGGGGAGCGGAGGGAGAATTGTGGCACACTGTCCCACGAGCAGCAACGGTGGCCGGCGCACTAATGTCGCGCATTCCGCGCTTTATGGAGAAGCAAGTGTCGGAGTGCCGCCGAGTTTCGTCTGTGCTGGCGCAAGAGCACCAGCAGTTGTTGCCACCGCCGCCGCCACCGCGGCTTCAAAGGACTTCTGCTGCTTTGGGCAGCCGTCGCCTGCCACAGAGGCGCAAACCGTTGCCCGGTGGATGGACGGACAGGCGGAGGGGCGCAGCTGGGCGACGCGGGCATTCCCAGCATGCCAGCGGACTCTATCTGCAAAACGTGCCCAAAACATTTTTGGAAGCCGCCGCTCGAGGAATTTGAGCAGCCGCCGAGTTCTGCTCGCCGATTCGCCCGCCAGTTCTCCTGCCTGCCGTGCTCCTTTTTCGCGTGCTTGTTTCTTCACTCTCGTACTCTTCCCTTCCGGGGCGGGGGGTTGCAGCAGAAACAGCAGCAGCAGCAGCAGCAGTAGCGGCGCGATGCGAGCGCATCATTTGTCGGCGAGTTCAACTCCCGGGCGCGTCGCACACGCGTCATCTCCGTGCGCGCGCATTGTTCTCCCGAGTCGGATTCCGGCCCCGGGCAGAAGGACGGTACTCCTGCTGCTCTCTGGCTTTCTCTCCGCGATGCTCATAGCGTCCTTTCGCGCTCCCCGCTTGCCGCCAACGCTTACACAGAAGTACGTGAGATGTTCTGCCCCGAAGATTGTTCTTTTGCGCGTTCGTTCGGAGACTGAAACAGCGCGATGAGAGCCGTAGGTGAGGGAGTCGGTTTTCGTATTCTATGCCCTACGCGTTCTACCGGGATGTGGAGTGAGGATAATCGTAATTATTCTTCTCGGGACAGAAGTCAAGGTCCCTGGCTCGCTTTTCCGGCGCGCCACTGCACTTTTCACCTAGCAAGTGCAGTCTGCGTCTAATGTTTATGGAACGCAGGACTTGCGGAAATGTTCAATTTCCGAGCAGGCTGTAACCACCGCAAGCAAAGCCGTACAAGGCTATGTTGTTGACATATGCGACAGTATATGTACGAAATCTGACTACCGGGCTGCGTGACCTCTGTGGAAATATTCAGTTTTATTTATTTTTTTCGGATTGCGCACTCCAAAAGCCTTTTACGCTGACTGTACTTGTACCATCAACAAATATAGAAACAGGAACAAAAAATAACTGATGAAACACTTCTTCCCCGTAATTAGATGGATATGCAACTTGCAATCGTTCTGCCGCTGGTTTCTACGCATGGATAAGTCCAGAGTGCAGCTTTCAGTATCTGAATTAGGCCACTAGTTGCAAATGCAGGGGAAGTTGGGAGCGCAACAACGCATTCGAGTCATTTTCGACCGGTACGCGTTTGAAATTGTGCTGACGGAACAGTTTTAAGGCGATACTTTTCCAAAGCCGTGTTTACAATGTTCGTAGAAAATCGAGTAACACGTAATAAATATTTATACATTTAGCTGTGACTGAGAAGTGTTGCGTCAGAGAATGAATAAGTGGCTGCAAGCTTTAGCTACGTTTGACAAAAATCTACACAGTACTGGTATGATGACGGGGACATGAGCGCGCACGATCGCTACTATAGGGAATGTGACCCTCGGATACGTACACCGGCATCGTGCAGGAAGACGCGCATCCCGATAACTAAGCGCTACTGAAGTGCTACGTTGGCTGCGTGCCACCTCTGTTGAAAAGTCGTCAAGGTGCGGCAGATGCCTTTACAGAGAACGGCACTGTTGTTCGACGCCTTTAACTCAAGTAAGCGCTACGCGAAGGTGTACATGGCTGCCTGCCGGTTTCTAACGTGTTCTACCTGGCGCCTATGCGGTCTAATGAGTGTTTCATACGCTACGATTCGGCAGCGAGTGGCTAGGTCACACGTACATGTACTGAATATGGCAAATCAGTTGTGCGGAAGCCCTCAAGGTGGAGGAAATTGCACAAAAAGGAAAAATTCACTTCCATCGGAATTGTAGCGTACATGCACTATATCGTGTACAAATATAACGCACGCAGGTTAAGCTTAAATGTAATGCGTTCTTGGTTTTCCGCCGCTCTATACATACCACGAGATGTTTATGACGACATGAACGCTTAATTTGGCGCCAACCCTATCTTTGGCGAGCGGGTACGTAGCGGCGCTAAACGTACTCTGGGGTGATCACTCGCAGCAGCTGTTCTGCCTTCTATTTTCCAGTTCGCCTTTCATTTGCCCATGAATGGGCCCTTTAGTACCCAGGGAAGGAGGTTGTGGGGCCGAGCGTTGCTGGAATGGTATATAGCAGTGTGCGCGTTATGCGGAGATTTTTCTTTCGACTTCCACCGGTGGCAACTTGTAAGAATATCAAGATCGTGCAAAACTTAACTCTTCTCTATAATTATACTAGACATTTCAGTGTCGTTTGGATTTGTGTTGACTTGATGAACTACCGATCCTTTCCATTCTCCAGATATTTTTTTTTACATCATTATTGTTAAAAAAGGACAACGTCATCAGGACAATAAGGGCTGCATTGTGGTGGGTATTTCTGGAGCATGCACCTGAAGAGCAAGGCTACTACTATTTTCCTGAAGTCCGGGAACACCTTTGCGCTATAATGCACCTTACAGCTTCCACCTCAATCCTCTTCTCAAAGAGGCCACTCGCTGTTATGTAAATTTCCGTGCCTCACTATTAAGAACTCTTACTCACATAGCATCCCCGTCTGTTTACTTACCCTGTTCCCTTCATTTACCGTAGACATTTATTCTAAACCTGGTCTGCAACGTTGTGAATCTGCTCCCTTTTCCAGTTCGGGCACAAAGGAGCCGTCCGAGAAAGATTAGGTTCGAGCAACTCGATGACCCGCCCTGGACAGTCTAGGCTGCTGGAGCCTTCAGTGCGGTAGCGAAACAACGTCCCGGACAGATACTAACGAGCTTCCTCGCCGCAGATCCGCACTGCTTGGCCACACAGACACGACCAAACAAACCCTAACGAATCGCTGGATACAAGGTTCGCGCTACTCTCTCGTCTCCTACATGTATGGCCATCGCTTCACTCCCACGCAGCTCGGCGCTAGCGTTCGCCCCCTCATCATTTCGTCGTTCCTCGCAGCGGTGATAGGCGATTTCTACCCGTCCTTCGCCATTGCCGCAAAGACGCGGCGGCAGAGAACAACAGCGTCTCAGCAACGAACACCCCTCAGCAAACGAACGCGGCAGCGCAGCGTCGACACAGAAATGCAGGAGCGGTGAAGGAGCGGGCTGGGATAGCAAAGTGCGCAAGCATGCTTGCGCGCGCGCTCCCGTTTTCGCCTTATCTGTGGGACATCGCCAGATGTCGGCGTACACACGGCGGGCTTTGGAAGCGAGATCAGTCGGACCGGGCCCACGGGTCCCCCTCGCTCTCTCTCGCGTTGTGCGCGGATTGCGCATACGCGGGAAAAGCGAAGAGCCGCGCCGCTGCTGATGCGGCTCCTCCGCCGAGATGGGCCGAGGACAGCAGGGGGAGGGGGAGCGAGAAAAAGACGCCGAGACCGCAGAGGTGGAGCGGGCTCCTTCGCATCCAAGGAGTAGAATCGGTCGGGAAGCTCCGGAGACAATGGTGGAAGCCGCTCGACAGTGCGGCGAGGGAAATAACGCGGGGGTAAACGAATGGCGCCCCGCCTCGCGCCCGCAAGAACAAAGGAAAAGGGAGCCGTGCGCGGCACCGACCGCCAGGTAATTGGGGAGTTGCATGCCCTCGCCCATCAATCTATTTCTGCTGATTTGTGCCGCCGGAAAAGTTTGTGCACGGGAGGAGAGCACGGTTCGGGTGATGCCCATAAATCATGCGGTGAGAATCGCAACAGAAGGTTTTCGTGGCCGACGCGTGAATGGCACGAGGGCCGCTGTGGAGCGCGTGCGCGACCGACGGGGGAGGCGCGCCAGAAGGAATCGGCCGGGCTTCGATGAAGGAAAGAAGAAACGGAATCCAAGCGCGCATGCTTTTTCTGTTACCGATTCTTCGTCGCCTCGCTTCGCGCCGCTTCTCTTGACGCGATATTACGAGTTTTTTTTTTCTTTTTTTTATCTCTTTTTTTCGCATCCGCCTGATCTTCCCCCGTGCATTTCCGCGCTGCGAGCGGGTTGCGTCTTGGGGCCGGAGCTCCCACACGCATCGTTCTCAGCTTCCATTACGTTGTACTTATTTTTTTTATTTCACTCGAGACCCACCTCTGTACTTGTCATATTTTTTATGGTCCTTTCCGAGCTGCGAAACTGCACGTACGGTTTTATTCTGAAACGATCTCGTGCAACGAGTCCGTTTTGTGCCAAGGACAGGCCAAGACATAAATAAATTTTTGTATGACTGAAAAAAAAAAGACATAGATCTTCAGGTGCTGGGCGCGAGGCATGTGGGCCCTATGGGAAGAAGAAATGAAATACTACTTGATGGAAGCGATGCTCAAAATGATGGGTTTTACTTGGGTACGCTCGTGGCCAACAGAACTAAGAAGAGAAGAGAAACAGAACTGAAAAGAGAAAAACCTCTGAGAGACGCATCCTTTGCGGCAGCTGGGATAAATATTGCGTGACTCTTACAATTTTTTTTTTCTGTCTATCATTTTTATGTCCCGCAAGCTCAAAGTGCGCGGAGAAAAATATAAACACGAATGGAAAGAAGGATTTATGTATGACACGTTCTCGAAGAACTCGCGAAACTCTACATATATAGCGCTCTGTTAGAAGTATCTTGTAATTCCGGCTGACAAGATTTCATGCACCGTAACACTGTCTTGTAAAATACTTTGCACAAACGACATTAGCGATAACTTCTGCGGACGATCGTGATTGCTTGCAGGGGCATGCTGTCTTTCCTTCCAAGTTTAGCTTCCCTTCAGCCTAGTGAGGGGCAGCAAACCAAATTGTCTGTTCTGGTTTACTTCCCCGCCTTTCTCATTTCTTTCGTCTCTCTTGTCTTCATAGACAGTTTTCACTTGACGTCATGGACGCAGTTTGTCAGTGTCATTGTGTCCGAACATGGCGGCGACCGGTGAAGTAAGCGCCCAATGCTCACTGCTGCGGATAACCTGCCGTACTCGCTGGCCTGCACGAGGTCCCAGCACGACGTCGACGCCAGTACGAGGTCGACGAGCACGCCTGACATTGATCGGAACGCATCCTGTCGTGCTCTCGATCTTCTCACCGTGCTAGTATCGCATCACGACGGCCACGATGATGTCAATGCAAAGAAGCTATACTCTGCAGTGATACAGTGGCGTGCTGAATGGATAACAAAAAATCAGTGCTTATGCGTAAACGCTGGAGCGCGAAGGACGAATGACGAGTCCGGGACGATCGTACAGGAGAAAGGTAAATAGAGAGCACTTCGTTAAAGGACGCCCGGAGCTACGAATAGTTAGTGCACCTTTCTTTCTCTCTTAGGATTGGAAGCACTCTAGATATTCGAGGACAGGGAGCTCAACATTTACGCAAGGCCAGAACGGGACCGTCAGGTCGAAGAATGAAAACCTCAGGCGTGTACGTTATAATAAATCGAGACGCTAAAGTGCGACGCACAGAAATCAAATTTCTCGCGAAAGTGACGTGATGTCATATAGTATTTTGCCTATGGTTTAACTGCTGCAGATCAGCGAGTCATCCTCTCTAAATCTTAGTTAAGGCGCAGGACACAAGCCAACAGAGACAGGAAGGCGAATGTAAAATTCACAGAATTGTTCCGGATTTTCCACGAGGCAATCATTATGCACGCGGGAGAACTAAATGTAGTATCTGAGTTTTTCTATTTCTCTGCAGCGCTACAGCGAGCCATTGCGCGAAAGCGCGCTCACTTTTGCATGAAGCGCACGTGCCGTTTTCAACTTTTCTAGAATTAAAAATAATAAAAAAAGAATAAACAATCTGGATCCGCATTCAGAAGAATTCGTTCATGCATTGAGTGTTTCTTCAATTGGCCGGTATTCTTGCGCCCACTCACTTGTGCCAGCGATTAGAGCGATGACAAGACAATCATTGTAGCGACGGCCAATCTCAGAAAGTACTTACAAAAAAGAAGTTTCGTAAACGCTAGGGCCACTGAACCCTTTAAGCAAGTTCTTTGGAGAAGTCAGGGTAAAAAGCACAAAAACACTTTAACGTAACGCCGTCCAAAAGAAAAAATACTGAAGAGATGAGGGTGGGCGCACGATCACTTTTTGGCACACTACAGTACATCTCGCTCAGCAGTGCTTTGTTGAAAGATGCCAAGATGCAAGCCAGTCATAGCAATACACACGACGTGCCTCTTGTAACTCGCCCATCTATGAAATCTCCTTCCTTGAGTGGCAATTTGGTTTACCCCACAAGTTTCCTTCATCCTCGGTAATACAGCTCTTTGCGCAAAAATAAAAGAAAAATATAGCGAAAAGGAAAGGAACTCGGTGCTGTATTCAAAGAAATAACCTTGATGGGGGCACCCGATGTTGGCTCAGGAGACCGCATGAACGGAGGAAATTGGCAAAACTTTCACCACCTCACAAAAGCAAAGTCGACTCGAATATGACGAGCCTGCACGCTATGAGACGCGCTGTATACGCTACTAACAAATCTCCTAAACTGCAGCGCTCGTTCAGTCGCCATGCTCATATTCTTTGTCTGTCTCTCTTTTTCTTACTTCTTTTTCTGAGGCTAACCTCAACTGGGCGCTTTCAGAGGCAGTCACCGGTGCTAGTGCCGAGAAGATTTGCCTATCAGCGTGCGCGAGCACATTGGAACAAGCCAAAACAAGTGAGTACTGAGAGAGGTCTTCTTTTTCGTCTCTCTCTTTCTCTCTTTCTCTCTTCTTTTTCTTTTTTTTTTTTGCCAGAAGGCAATATGGTCCGATTGAGAGTCGATCGCGTAAGCATACAATGACTATGGAGATACCAGTGACGTCAATATTTTGTTCTGTGCTGCAGCAAACAAACCTAAAATGAATACGACTTGAAAGGTTGTGCGTATGCTTATACGAGCTTGCACAATAATCTGCAGAACAGTGTTGAAATTGCTTGATCAGTTATAAGAGCACTTGCTCGGGAATCCAATGCAAAATAAATCGATTAATGCTATACGTACACCATCTAGACCTGAACCTTACCTAAGCAAACAATCAGCATTGCCGGCCCATGTACTCAAAGCATCTAGGAAATGTTTTTAAATATTCAGGCGTCAGAATAACTTGCTTAATTTGCAAATACACCATTCTAAAGAGTGGTGGCTTCTCCGAATGGCAAGGGGCCTCATAATACAGCTCATATATGTCGGGCTCAAGGGCGAGAAGCCGCGAGAGCAGCTTAATTTCTGGCTGCTCACGAACCCCAAAGAGTTCCTGCTCAGCAGTTTGGCTTCTCCGCACGTGACATTGCAATCCAAAAAAGCCCCCTAACCGACAAAATATGACACAATATTTCAACGCGCTGGTCGATAGTGTCTATACTATCCGCAAACTGTTTGAAGTCTCCCTTGCCCACACGTTACTCAATGCTACGCGGTGCCAAATAAGATATAAAAGTAGTTCATAAAAACAGGCAAGATCTGACGCGGGAGAAAATAAAAAGCGCACTAGCATTTCTTGGGAAAAGCGCGCACACGCTAAGCGCAACAAGAGTTCCGGCTTGCGCAGTCTCAGGAAACTCTAAACGAAATTCTATTGATAATCTTCACGCGCATTTGTTCCACGCTGTAGTCTTATCAGCTTCGAGCAGCGTGGAGTGATCAAAAAAGGAAAAGAACATTGTCAAAGTACAACCTTCCGACAGCCGCGAACAGTAAAGTTCAGCGTCAGGCAAAAAAAAAAAAACCTCGCCGTCATGTTTGCTATAACTTCCCGCAAACACGATCCCCGCACCGAGGCGGAAATGAGGCGCTAGCCTAACAAGGCGAATTGAGCGCACAAGCGAGAAGTTTACGCCGTTAGCGATAGATCCTCTTTTCGCCTACGCCGGAGTCGCCGATTCTCCCTTTCCTTTTTTTTTTCCTCTCTCCTCACTTCCTCCCATTTTGCACCAAGACAGGCGACTAAGCTGCGAAATGACACGGTTGAAGCCTCGGCTGGCAGGCGGCGATGACGCGCCCAAATCGCGCTAGACGAAGAAATCAGGGTCCCTGGGGAGGCAAAACAGCTCCGCCGCAACAAGCGCTGCTCACAGCGGCGACAACAACAATAACAACAACAACAGAGGCAGCAGCAAGAGATGGAAGCGCACCACTGCTGCTGCCCAGTTCCAGAGTCGGCGGCCTCATCCAAGAAGACGCTTCCCGAGGGAGCGAAAGCGAGCGGCGGCTGCGGGGACTTGGCGCGAGAGCCGCTATTCACCCGACACGCCGCCAGCCGCGAGGCTTCTCTGGTATACACGTACCACGTTATCTTCCGCCTCCTTGGCGGATTCGACGCGCACATACTCGCGAAACTGCGCCAGAAAATCAGAGCAGCCTCTATTTTTTTTTTCTCGCGCTTAGCTCTCTCTTCCTTCTTTTCCTTGTTCACAGATACAAACAACCAATTTAAGCAATCTGCAATCCCCTCCATCGCCCCCCCCCCACCCCCCACCCTTTTCTCCCCGTGTCTTCTTTTACTTCGCACTTGGCGTACGCTATGCGCCTGCTATATATACGTGTGTTTATGCGCGTGCTTTCTTCCGGTAAGGATCGCGTTATACTGCGGCTATGATGGCCAACGCGAGAAAGCGGAGGGGCGCACGGAAAAGGGGGCGGGCAGTATATGCCGAGGGGCGGAGGTCAGCGCTTCCTCGCGAACGAGAGCGTGTGCATGAGCGACTCGGCGGCAGTGCAGCTGCGGAGATACAGGCGAAAAGGGGGGAGGGGTTCAAACTTCGCACGTTCGAGTGCAGAAAGAATTTAAAGAAAGTGGGCGGGGGGGGGGGGGGGGGGAGGGGTAGGAAGAAGAAAGCAAAACGTAGATTTCTTCGCTTTTGGTTCTTAGCTCTGGGGCCATCTATTCGCGATGGGGGGGTGTATGCAGAACGATGCCGCCGTCCGTGCATCGATACCGCGAACGCCGCGCTATAGCGCTGCGGCCGCAGAGACCTCGCTCCCGGCGCCAGCGTCGAGCATAGGGCATTCGTTCGAGAGGCGCCTCTCGGAACGCCGAAATCCCTCCCGAGGGCGCCGCTTTTCCTTATAAATCCCCGAGCAAACGCTGTTGGCCCCCTCCTTTACGGCGCGTCGGAGGCGCAACCGTACAGCGGCTTCGGCGCCGCGTATAAGGCGCCGCGCCCGCCTCCGTCAGTTCGTCGTCGTGTATACGCACTGCTCTCAGGGCGGCGAGAGAGACTTTGGGAAGTCAATCGGCCCCTTCCGCATCGGCCTCTCGCCAAGGAGAGGGCTTCTTTTTACATCGTGCCTTCGCGAAAAGAGAAGAATAAAACGAAGGGGGCCTCCCTGGCCAGGCGCGCATGGCGGAAGAGACTCGCGAGCTCGCGCAGGGATTTATGAGCCGCCCGCCGTAGCGGCTCGGAGGCATTCGCCGCTTCCCTAAAAGAGGTAAACTAGCGCAGCCTCCTCAGGGCGAGGCCGCCCATTTCTCGGCGCGCTCTACTATCCTCACCTCGGTGTTGACTGGCCAGATCCGTGCGTGCCTTCGTGTATTTGCTTTTCGTTCATTTGTTGCTTACGGTGTTCCTTTTCTCTTTTTCTTTTTGCCCTCTTTTTTTCTTCGGCACTGTTTTTGGCAGTAAGCGTCTTCCAAGCCACAGGATGGGTGATAGTATGTGCATATAAGAATGCTCGTCTTGGAGGCTTTTCTACTTGTTTCTGCCGCCGGTTGCTGTTGCTATTAGGGGCGCTCTCCATTGCAGTCCTGCGATTGAAAAACGAGCACCAGGGGAGAGCTCGTTCCTTAGGTTGACCCGCGCCTGTTGTTTCTGCGTGGCGAAATTTTTTCCCTTGCCCTAATTTTTTGTTTGCCTTTTTCACCACGATAAACGAAAAATAAATAAATACTTGAAGTTGGAAGTTATTCGCTGCTCACGGTTCTTCGCATGGACATTCATACTTTTGCAGCCATACACTGAGAAAAAAAAAAAGAAAGTATGCATAGGATATACGAAACTCACCACTGTGCCTCGATGGCTACGGTGCTCAGATGTAGGGCACACGGCCACAGGATATTATTATTATTATTATTATTATTATTATTATTATTATTATTATTATTATTATTATTATTATTATTATTATTAAAGCAATAGAAAACTCAGCTCTACTACTGCTAATAAAGTAGTGTTCCTTTAAGCCAAACTTGTTTGACATGAAATCCTTTAAAAGATGTGTTTCACGGCCCACCACGGCGAAATTGCCTGCCTCTGCCTCGCGTCTTTCTACACAGCGTGCACATATCCAGCGGGAATTTCCAGCATTTCCATCTACGCTGCATACATGCGGCACAAGCAACGAGCAGGAATGTGTCTCTGCTTATGCGCATTGCCTTGCCGTGAACTTTTTGAAGATTTGCGAAAACAGAGAGAGGGGGAGAGGCGAAAAATGCCAAAACTCGTGCATATATCTTGATAGAAGCATTTCTAGGCCGCGCATAATTGCTATTTATGAGGGCCGGAAAAAGAAGCAGGGGCTGAACATCACAAAAAAAAAGAAACTGTAAGAAACGAAGTCAGCGTGCCAGCTTTCTTTATTTTTTTTTCTCTGTCTGTGTAGCACGACCGTGCCCTTGCGTGCGTCGCTGCCTGAGCACGACGACGCGCCATGTTGCCCCAGAGTCACGAACGGAAGTATCTTTATTCAATTCACCTTCCGCGCCGCTTGTTACCCAGTTCCCTCCTAGGAGCAGACTGCAAACTGCGCGAGCGATATTTGCCCAACGCACCCACTCCCTTTCTTGCTTTTCTGTTTTTCTCTCTTCTTTCTCTTTTTTACAACCCGCCTTCTTCTTACTACCGAAGTGGGTGGCTCTGCCATTTTGCGTGGCAGTTGCTCCGGATTTCCGATGCCGAAACGTGTCTCGATCTCTTATTTTCTGAGTCATTGAGAATGCGCGGCGGTCGGGTGGAGCTCGGAATCCAGGAGCCCGAATAACACGTTTTAATGATGTCGCGTCAAGCAAAAATGAAATGCCGCTGGCGCGCCGTACGCTGCTGGCGCCTGGAAAGAGCATCGTTCTTTCGCTACATGCGTGCATTGAGCGGAAACGCGTATACGTACTATTCAGTTTTTCTTTTCTGTTTTAGCTGCATGCAGGCTACAGCGAACTGTGGTTAAGCACTGCTTTGGTAAAAATGGCGACGTTTGTAAAACAAATGTAATAACATAAAAGAATATACGAAAACGTGCTTCACCGGCTGCCCTTACGCGATTCAAATATTTGTTCACTTATGGAAATGCGAGTGTGATAGCGGTGTTTAACAAACAAAGAAATCATACAGGTGGTGCATTTCTTCGGTATGGAACGAACCCACTCACGTACAGGACACCTTTAAGGTGCGTAAGGCACCAGGGCCGTATTCACAAAAACCTCTTACGCTAGAATAGCTCGTAAGAGCAAATTCCAACCTATCATGATGGTGGACAAATAATTAGCCAAGACGGCTGGCCAATCGGAAAGGCCACTTACGAATGAAAAGCTTTGTCAATTTGGCCCTGCAGGAACCGTATTCACAAAAAAAAAATATTTTGCACTAGAACCGCTCGTAAGAAAAAGTGCCAGCCAATCACGATGTCCGACATAATTACATCTATTCCCGTTCAACTTACTCCAAGCGCCACTGAACTCAACCCAAGCACCATTGAATATATTACAAACTCCAGCCGAATTAACCCAAATGGCTGTGAATATAAGCCAAGCATAACGCACTTGAAGAACCTTTGAATTTCAAGGCAACTGAAGTTTTGTGAAAATGTGAGGGGTTTATGTTTTAGTTCCAAATAAAAGCGCGAAGTGCAGGACCAATAGCGTTCCTACCACGTGACTAATGACAACATTTGGACGCTTTTCTCTTTTGTGTTTTGAGAGCAACTCAAAATACTGAAATTCTTGCACGCAACTGTGAGGAAATGTCAGCATTGGATGGTTAAGAGAGTGACGCAGGTACCGTGCCATCATGTGTATCAACCGAAACACCAGTGAGTGACTCAATGGTGACACTGTTATGCCTTGGTCACTTGTGAATATGATTCGCTTTTTCTACTGCCGTTCTCAGTAGCCGTCAATCGAATAGTTCAACATTGACATCATTCAAATTCTCGTGAAGTTTTGTGACAAGTTTTGTGAAAATGTGAGGGGTTTATGTTTTAGTTCCAAATAAAAGCGCGAAGTGCAGGACCAATAGCGTTCCTACCACGTGACTAATGACAACATTTGGACACTTTTCTCTTTTGTGTTTTGAGAGCAACTCAAAATACAGAAATTCTTGCACGCAACTGTGAGGAAATGTCAGCATTGGATGGTTAAGAGAGTGACGCAGGTACCGTGCCATCATGTGTATCAACCGAAACACCAGTGAGTGACTCAATGGTGACACTGTTATGCCTTGGTCACTTGTGAATATGATTCGCTTTTTCTACTGCCGTTCTCAGTAGCCGTCAATCGAATAGTTCAACATTGACATCATTCAAATTCTCGTGAAGTTAGCAACTAACTGCATGGTATACTTAACTGATAGGGCCTAGTCACTAGTTAGCCCAAGTTACTTATTATGCTCAGTTCAGTGTTATCCCTGTTTTAAATACTATGATGTCATGGATTTCAAATGAAATGTCATAAAATGAAAGATTCAACCACGCCTGTTAGGAGCAGGTGTGCTTAAGTAAATATTTATTATGAATCGCCTATTTTATCTGGGAATGACAGCTTTCATTCCTGCATGCCGTCATTGGTGTCAATCAAACTGGCATAAAATGAGCATTTTTGTTATCGTTGTCAAATCACACCGCCGAGTCATTAGTGATCACTAGTGATGCGCTCGGTTTGGTGCTTTCCTACTTTAACGCAGCATAGTGTGGTGGATATCAAATGCAAAGTCATTTAAACGACGATTCAATTATGGTAATTCAATGACGCGGGGATTGAGTCACTAGTGATCATGAATCACTATCTTAATAATGACATTGTAGCTTTTATTCATGGATGTCGTCATTGGTATCAATCAAACTGTCGTAACATGAGCATTTTTGGTATCAGCAATTACTGAATATTAGCACCGAGTCATAAGGGATAACTAGATATGTGCTCAGTCCGGCATACTTGTACTTTTATGCAGCATAGCATCATGGATGTGAAAAAAAAAATCTCGTTTAAACAGCAATTCAATTATGATAACTAGGAGGTGTTAGGGTGAAGCCACTGGTGATCACGGATTACGTTGTTTTGTATTACAGTGGTAGGCATCATTCGGGCACATCGTTATTCGTATATATCAAAATGTCATTAAATGAGCACTTTTTCTGCTACTCACAGTAACTAACAATGCAGTTATTATTTATCACTATAGTGATGAGCTCAGTTCGGTGTTATTGTACTTTCATACAGCATAGTCCTAGGAATCAAAAAGTTATTCAAACGGCGATTCAAGTTTAATAGTTACGAGGTGCTAGAAATGAGTCACTAGTGATCATGAATCACTCTGCATTATGAGTTAGCAAGGGTGCAGAAAAGATACTCATTCACTAACATTTTCAAAAATATCAGTGATGACGTGCATGAATGATGGCTACCACTGACATACAGAACAAGGTGATCCTTGATCCCTAGTGACAATACCCTAGCATATCATAGTTATCATAATGGAATCGCTGATTGAAAGAGTTTTTATTTGACAGCCATGATGATACACTGCATAAATGTACAAGAACACCGGACTGAGCGCATCACTAGTGATACCTAATGACTCGGCGTTATCATTTAACTAAAAATGATACCAAAAATTCTTATTTGATGACAATTGGATTGATACCAATGACGACACGCACGAATGAAGGCTACTACTTTTGTGTTGAAGTTAGGGATTAATGATCACTATCGACTCAATCCGAGCATCTTTGAATTATCATACTTGAATCTAAATAACTTTTCATTTGATATCCATGATGCTATGCTCCAAGAAAGTAGGAGAAAACCGAACCGAGCGCATCACTAGTGATAGCTAATGACTCGGCGTCATAATGTTGCGTAGATACCAAGAATGAATGCTCATTTTATGACAGTTCCAATGACGCCATTGACGACATACACGAATAAAAGCTGCCACCCTCAGAGAAAATAAGGGATTCATAATCACTAGTGATTCAAGCCCACACCAGTTCCTAATAGGCGTGGTTGAATAACTCGTTTTGTGACATTTCATTTGATATTCAGGACATTATGATGTTTACAACAGCGAGAGCACTTAAATAAGTATAGTAAGTAATTTGTGACCCTTAGTGACTTGAAGCTGTCGTTTAGGTGTACCATGCAGTTAACTGCGAATTTCATGAGCATTTGAATGGTGTCCATGAAGACGTATTCGAATGAAGGCTACCTATAGCGGCAGCAGAAAAAGTGATTCGTATTCACTTGTTACCAAGGTCTACCAGTGCCTATTGATCAACATTGAGTCGGTGTTTGCTGTTTCAGTTGATACCCACAACAGCATCGCATCTGTGTCACCAACTCTGTCAACGATCCAATGCTGACATTTCCTCGGACTTGTCTGCGACGAACATATATATATATATATATATTAGTCATATCATAAGAGGCCAACAAGCACTGACACCAAGGACAACACAGGGGAAATTACTTGTGCTTAATAAATGAAATAAAGAAACGATAAATTATTGGAATTTAAAGTGGATGAAAAAACAACTTGCCGCAGGCGGGAACCGAACCCACAGCCTTCGCATTTCGCGTGCGACGTGTCCGCATCCCGTATATATATATATATATATATATATACAAAACATAAGAAATGCGTCCAAAGGTTATCGTTAGTCACGTGGGAAGAACGCTATTGGTGTCCCACGTTGCACTTTTAATGTGATTAAAAATAACAACTTATAATATTTTAGGAAAATTTTGATTGCCGGGAAATTCGAATGTTCTGGAAGGACGTCGTGCTTGGATTGAATTCGCTGGCGTTTGGATTACTTTGGCTTGCGTTTGCATTAAATACAGTGGTTTTCGGATTAGATTGATTGGCGCTTGGATTAAACTGAGCGGGAAAACATGTAGAGGCGGTGGAGGCGGCCGGCCAATGGCAAGCGTCTCTCACGGAATAAATCTTCTGTGAATTCGGCTTCAGTTCTGTAGTTGTTTCTACAGAAAGCCAGGACTGAAACGAGCCTCGTGGTCAAGTGTTTGAAGTAAGACGAAAGAAAGTGTCAATGTTCATGGTAGCTTGGAGATATATTTCACGAAATATTCCTAAAATTGAAGGCACGTAAGAATGGACAAACGCGCGCTATTTCAAAACCAGAGCAAGGACAATATGTAACGATCCTCTTCTACGGCAATTCCTTCCCCGCTTCCGTCACTGGTGCGAGAGGCGCTGAGGTGACGTTTGGTCGGCCGTAAACGGCGGCTGATACAAAAATAATGTAGGCTCGAACAAAAGGAGCCCTCGCATTTATACCGGCCCAGGTTTCGTGTGGGTGTAGAATGCGTCTCGCTGTACAGGCTGAATTCCGTTCGGAAAGTATCAGTGACTATACAGACGTAGCATGTGACATGAAGTTCTGCATTAATGAATACTATGTCTGGGTCTTTATTATGCAGTTGGCTGTAAACTGAAAGAGAGAGAGAGAGAGAGAGAGAGAACCTAAAATGGAAAGGGAAAACTGTAAGCTCAAATCCATATTGTGAAAGCTTGGCTGAAGAACATACCCCAATGGGCCACGCAGCTTATCGTTTACAAATACCTTGACTAAAATTCGCTCCATCATTCTTGTTTAAGCTAGTCTTGCATTCACAGGAGCCGATAACATCAAGCGCGCAATTTCTCCCATTGCACTCGGTCCATATTAATTAATCGAACTCGATAAGAAGAAAAAAAAAGAACACCAAGCCCGAGTGCCGCTGTGGGAAACGACCATGTTCCTTTTACAGTCTCTGTCGTAAATGTGACGGATTATTGCGCTGAAGCGAGCTTCCGTGCCAGATGAAAACACGGTGGCCATAATTCGTCCATTTACGACTCGCATAGGAGGCCGCCGAAAATTTCAGTTAGCGCGTCACACCCGAGGCGAGCGGGAAGAAAAGGGGAGCGCTTGAGGCCAAACAAAGAACAAACAAACAAGGGGGAGAGGGATCGAAACAAATCACTTTTACAAGCATCGACCTTGGTCGGGACTTATAGCCGCTTTCTTTCGGCCAGGTGGCGTGAAATAGGCTTCTTTTGTCGACTTGGCCCCCGGCAGGGGCTTAGGGGGCCGGGGCGCTCTTTTCTTCGCATCCAGCGCCGCTCCGCGGGGTTAGAATAAGGCTGTGGCGGGGGTCGGCCTGCGGTCGTAAAATGCCGGCTGTTTGCGGACACGCTTCCCAGCGAAGGGTATAGTCGACACCCGTTAATGCGACACTCGTTAATCGAATATTCGCACCGAAACTCCCTTTCCCGCCACGGTACCCGCCCCCTCGTTCCCATCTTGCTGCCCTGGTCCAGACTTTATGACGGCGGCCGTGCCTCAGACAAAACGAACTCGCGCCCCGAGCGGAGCCGTAAACGTGACATTCGCCCGGAGAGACGGCGACGAAGCGCCAGGAAGCGACCAGCTCCCGAATGTCCCGTGTCGTGTCTCGAGCACGGACACCGGCGAACCTCGTCACGCATGCTGGACATGGTTCTCGCCTCGTTTTCATTTTGGCGCCCACGCATTCCAGCTTAGGCGTCAACCGCTTTGCGCCATTGGCCTTTTTTAAATTATTTTATTTACTTCCTTCAACGTTGTCGGCCACCTTTTCTGGAGAATATAGCGAAACAGCCGCCGGCTGAGGTGCATTGCACCCGCCGCGGTGGCTTAGCGGCTGAGGCGTTGCGCAGCTAAGCCCGAGGCCGCGGGACCAAATCCCTGCCGCGGCGGACGCATTTCAATGGGGGCGAAATGCAAAAAACGCCCGTGTCCCGTGCATTGGAGACACGTTAAAGGTCACCCGGTGGTCAAAATTAATCCGGAGTTTCCCGCTACGGCGAGCCTTATAATCAAGTCGAGGTTTTGGCATGGGATACCCCAGTAATCCATCCGGTGCACTGCAGAATTATCTTCTTTCCCCTTTGCAGTGCCTCCAGTTTTTTTTTACCTGGTGACATGCCGAGCACTGATTGGCGAGACTTTGCGAGAACCGTGCAATCGGCGATGCTTCTGACAACAGAGAGATTCTACGATAAAGGCCACAAAATATATAGATAAATGAGTTAGCGATACGGGTGCACGTTCGTTGTGGGAATAAACTTTTTATTGGGGCACAGATTTTTTTTGTCTTTTTTTGGTAAAACAGAAAAAAGGAGTAGCCGAGGTACTCTCTGCGTCACCTCTCCACAGCAACTGATATAACAGGGTTCTCAACGGAAACATTGATTTACTGGTCGATTAATTGACTGTTTGAATGACTAAAGGATTTCTTGATCGATCGATTGAGTTCGTTTGGTGTGGTGTTCCAAAACAACACAAGGGCTGGGAGACGCTGCAGCGGAGCGCTCTTCATTAATTTTGACGACTCGGTATCGTTTAACATGCGCCAGAATCTATGTATAAGGGCGTCTTCGCACTCCACCTGCACCAAAATTAAACGGCCGCGTCACAGAACAGAGACTGTGGCCTCGCATTTGCTACCGGGGTCTGGTATAGTCACAGAGCTACCACGACAGGTTAGTTGAAAGCTTTCTTTTAAAAGAAATTTTGATAAATGATAATTGCAGGAATGCCCTTGCGCTTTCAGGAATTACCCTCTCCCTGGCCACATCTCGTTCCTGAGTGGAACACGAAAGAGTAAAGATTAGCGAAGACGCAGCTCCGTCTCAAATGCACTACATAGACCAGATGCATATTTTCCTTCAAGAGGAACCCTGCCAGCCATAGTTCCAAAAAGCATATATAATTGTGGTGTGGCATGGGTGTAGGTAACATGAGCAGACGTGACTTTCTCCGTTTTCGCTACCCATTAGTTTGAACGACGTTCATTAGCAGGACATTTGTATTTAGACCGCAAGTATAATCGTTCGATGAAACTACCTCCAGGCGGTTAGCGTATAAATCCAGCCAGAAAGATAATTTGCTCTAATCACACTTTGGGGACGGCCGTCCTATTTTCCTTGCGTAAGCAGTGATCGTGCAGCGAAATATACTCACGCTTTCCTGCACGTTAATATGTGCAGTCTTTGTCATTAAGTGTCTGTGAAGTGCAAGCGGAACCCGATAGCCGCAGGGCAGCACCGCATATATAGCTCGCGGAGTGCTCCGAGTACGGTACACTACATTGTTCAGCCGCCAATGCTACCGAAATCAGGGCGTGCCACAGATTTCTCAATGCACGGCCAAGGAACAGCTCTGTTCATGTGCTGTGCACATAGATTATTGGACGTGAGAGGCCTGCGCCATCGTCGGTCAAAGAAAGACCCGTGTAATGTTCCCCGTCGACTGTCACAGTAATATTTTCCTTGCAATGACAGTATTGTTATTATTAATCCCGTAAACATATATAACCATCATGAAGAGAGAAAGAGAAGCGGGCTAGCAGTTGTATCCTAAAAGGGTCACGGTGCCCACCCACTTGAAGAGGAGAGAAAAGAAAAAGAGAGAAAACGAATAGGATTGTGATAAATAAAGAAAAAATGAAGAGGAAGGCTCAACACTACACAGACATGCACAGAGTGCGAGCATTACAAACGAAAGTCCATCACGTGGCTGACAAGAATTCTAGCACAGCTTTGTGAACCTCATATCAAGTTGAAGCACGACCTTTCGCAAACAAGAAATCATTAAGCGCAGCTCGAGCGAGATTAAGGTGCTGGAACTTGCTGAGCAGCACACAGCGTCCACTGTGCAAAATAGCGCATTGTAACAGTAAGTGTCCAAACATTTCGCTGCAGTGCCCATAAGGCGGGCACTAGGCAGCACTGTCGTTGCAGGCAGATTGGACAAATATACAGGCAACGCCAGAAAAATGTTGACTGTTTAAACACGTTGAAAGAGAAGATACATTTAATTCCGAAAACTGGAGTAAAACTTGTTGGAAGCAATCGAGCTATTTTTTACCCCTTTCACTTTATTCATTTCTTTTATTTTACTTTCCCTGAAGCATGTCGGCCGTATGAATTATTTGGTGAGCTTAAGTAAGAGACCGGACTATAACGGACCGTGGTGTTACTGCTATGCCAGCACGGTCACTGTGCACCGTGTACCTGGTAAAAAGAATGGGAAAATGCGGAAACAAAGCTGTCTGATTGACGCGGGCATAAACAACAGGCAGTCAGCTGTGACACCTGGGCCAACATTCACGAGCAATTTGTCACGCTAGAAATTTTTTAACAGCAGACGTCAGCCAATGGGAATGTCTGACATAGTATGATTATAATCATACTGTGTCCGACATTGCCATTGGCTGACGTCAGTACACTGACGACAGCGGGCCAATGGCAAACAGTACTTAAGAAGGGAAATCTTTGCGAATTCGCCCATGTTTGCTTCTTGTGGAACCCTCACGCGACTATTTTGCTTATTGTTTGCTGTTGATGCCACTCAGCCTTCCCTACACTCTTAATCCGGTTGCACATAGGTTCCATTTAAAAGTAACGTTCCACATATTTTTACTGGAACGAACCTCATATTTATGTGGATCCGGCTGTTCTCGCGATTAATATGCGTATCAGGAATTGCAACCTCTAAATTCTTTCTTTATTTTTTTCTTCATCTAAGGGGAACATGCAAACGTTATGTGGATCAACGAATTGTTCCACTTACTCTGTTGCCCTTACTATTTTCCCGTTCCACTTACACCTTGTGAGCGAGATACTTCTTTTTTCTGCTGTTCCACTTGAAAACATATGCATTGCAGTGAAGCAAGTGGCGAAGAAGCTAAGTGACGACTTACGTTTTCTTCGGATCCCTCTCTTTTACTGAAGCAATCGCAGCGGGCAGTCACCATGAATAAAAGGAAAGCATAAATATTTCGAACTTAAAGACCAAATCGTCTTGCTAACCGTACTTTTTGCTTCATTAAAACGCCGACGTGAAGTTACGCTGGAGCACAAAGCTCACGACAGTTACTTGCTTAGTATGTCGATTAGCACTGTTTCGAAAAGCGGAAGGGGTATTGGGCTTATGGTTTCATCTGGAAACGCAAACCCAACAGGGCAGAGTGAGACACAAGTGGCGCAGAGTGAAACAAATTTATCCGCACAAGCTATAAGTATACGAGGGAAAGTATGAATATAAGGGGAAGGTAGCCGAGAGAAACAAAGTCAACTAAGTTCAAGTGCCGTCTAGAAATGAAATTTCACAACTTAACAGTGATGTAGACTGTGAACTCACCATCTATATCCCTAGTTTTCGCGTCATGATTACGATGCACAACTTAAGTGTGCGGAAATTTTGAAGCGCAGCCACATTTTGCACAATGAGCAGACATATACAACCCCGGCGCAGACTTCAGCGCGCTGTGGTGTTCTCGAAGGCGCACATTCAGGCAGCTCCCATCGTACCCAATGTATACCTTGTCACAGGAAAAAGAAAGGCAGTAGACAAGATTACATCTACAATTCGTCTTGCAATGGATATGAATTGCACCACAACCTTTTTTCAAAGCGCGAGTCCTTGTTTCTAATTTTCAAATCAATTTTCGTATTGTATTTCGTGCCTGCTATTGCATGAAGCGGAGAGGGTAACTCTCGACCACGCCAAAAATAGCGCAGCTAGCAGAGAGCAATATAGCCTCTGAAAATTTTAATTTGTTCACAATGATTGCAATTATTGTTAGTGGTGTGACACGTACAGGCAATATTCGAGGACGATGCGATTGGAATAATTCGCCATGAAAGAACTGGCGAAGTTATCCCGCGACGGTGAGACAATGACGATCTGCTCAATAATTTCGAAGTACGAAAATGCTACATTATGGTGTCAAAGTTATAACTATATAGCGACCAAGCGTGGCCGCACAACTTATTCCGCGTGGCAAACTGGGAAACAAAAAACTCACCTACCCTTTTCAAAAGATCCGTCATATAATAATACATTCGCTTATTTGTGCTTTGAGGCCGCGCATGAGCAACCATTTTATGGTTTGATTTCATCTGTGCTATGTTTCGTGGCCAACTGCCCTTTAGCCTCCAAAGTGTAAAGGAATGGCACAGGGGCCGCAATTTGGATGATCCTTGCAAACGTCTACGTTTTTTTACAACAACACAGGTCTATTTGTGAAAGCGTCGTTTCCTTTTTCTACTTCTTCACATTTATTTTGTTCTAGCGCATAAACCAAGAGAAACTTGCCGAGCCCGTTCACACTAAAATCGAACTATAGAAAGAAACATCGCCAGGTTCGAGCAAGAAGGAGCGAGCGACTCAAAGTGGTTAGTTCGTCAGGAAAGAACGCTTCAACACACGAGGCACACAATATTTGAAATTGTGTGGAATTGAACAGTTCAAGGCAACAACACCCATACAAGCTAGCGCCAGCGTTCCGGGTAGGCTGACACTGAAAACATAGATAAATAAATAAAGAGAATTCAATCCTCTCAGAAAAACGCGAGCGAATGACATATGTCCCTATGCCACCGTGTCGACGCTTCTAAGTGGGCGAATATGAGTATCTTGGCATAGCATTGCTACGCTGCCCGGTAGCTTTTTTCCCCCCTTTTCTTTTTTGACAATCGGAGACACATTAGTTTTACGCCGTATGCCACAAAGCGTGGCTGAAAAGAAACGCATACGAAATCGCCTTGCGCCGCGTCCATGTTTACTGAACAAAGAATTTATCGTAAGCGAAGTGTGGGATCGGAGCACGCGAGAGGGGAAAAATGGTTTGTGCGTTGGCGGTAAATATGAAATGAATGAGACATTTGCAGCAATTTTTCGTCTGATCGCCAGCCTTCGTGGTCCTCGAGAACGAGAATGATGGCTCGGCGGCTACGCTGGTATACGACGGCATCGTTTGTTTATACCTGCAACTGTGGGTAAAAAAAAAATCAAGTCCCAAGCTAGTGAGCAATGAACGTCGTAGAATTTCTATCTTTCAAGACACAAAGTTTACGGATTGCTCAAGCAAAAATAGTATTTGTCGCTAGAGCTTTCAGCGCCACTTATGTTTTCTATCGTGAGTAGCACGCTAAATAAAAGAGAACTCTTCACACACCGCCTTCAAAAGGACAAACTGTCCAAAAGTCATATGACGTGGCAGTGTCTCTGATAACTACAGTATATTCGGGGTATGACAAGTTGAAATCATCCGCATCGACCGATGTTGAATTTATCACTGTCGAACGCAGCGCCAAACTTGGGAAGCGACGAAATTGGACGCCGTCGCGCCAGCGGAGCCGCGCCAACTGCGAAGAGGCCAAGTTTCTGTTCGTTCGCATGCTGCATTGTTACTGTTTTGAAAAGTGCGGATTTTGTTCTTCGGTTTGAGAAATTTCGATGTCACAGCAGACCTGGCCTTAGCATCCGTCACGGACTTCACAAAGAGGTAAGCGCTTTTACTTATTACTGTCATTGTATATGTCAATTTTGCTGCAAACCTACGGCGCTCACGTTTTCGCGCCATTGTCAAGCACACGAAATCTGCTCGCGTAACAAGTAACAAGTGAAGTTCTTACGAAACGTTACCGCACCGCCGCAGCTTCTATTGAGCTGTTAGCTGGAATGACAGCAAAGTAATTACACACATACGCTGCGTTTTCTCGCTCAAGCACGGCACTCCGTCGTGCGTGGCTTATATTCTCAGTGCTTTTGTAGAAGTCGCGGGGCGCTTTGTTTTTCTTTTTTTTTTTGTTGCTGGGTGTACGTCGGAGAGACTTTCTCGCGTATGCTGCGCTCGTGCTGAGTCAGTCGTGACGTATTATTTCTCGCGCCTTATGGCGCTCTACCTTCAAATAATATCACTGATTTTCCCGAGGGAACAGTGGGGGCCTAGTAGAGACCGGGCTTGCTCTCTTGGAGCAGTATCTTCGCGCATGCCCGGCTCTTTTGTTGTTTCCGGAGTACAATCTGTTTCGCACTTAGGGGAAAACTCGGAGCGCCTTGCATCGCGATGCGGCGAGCGCTTGAGTCAGGCGACGGCAGCAGCGCGCGCAGGCGTAGGTGCTCGAGTGGCGGGGTCTTAAGCGGCGTCGTCTGCTACGGCTACGCGCGCTGGCCGCATTGTCAGGAAGCGTGCTACTGTCAGGGGCAGTGCGCCGATGTCATCGTTACTGCGTGAAATAAGCCGGTATTCTTTACTAAGCGTTGTGCGACGCCCCCTGATGCGCCTCGATGGTAAGTTCATCGCTGAAAGGTGCAGGGCAGTCATAGACGACGTACTGATTCCATACATTCTTGACGGCCCATTCCTGAAACGCGACTATATATTCTAACACGATGGCCGCCGATCCACACTGCTGGGAGAGCGCGCCGTTACTCTCTTGGAGTGGCCGCCCCAATCTCCGGGCGCCAACATCATTTAATATGTCTGGGGCTCGTTGAAAGTATCGCTGGCGCACCATTCCCTCTATCAGTCGCCCGAGGATAGGCTTCGATCCACCATCGTCAGCGACGGAGATGTGCTGCGAATGAACACATCGCTGATCAAGTCACTCTGCACTTCACTGCCTTCCAGGATGAGCGCTGTCATCGCTGCCGCTGGGGACATGACGAGGCACTAACTGAAGTTCGGAGCGTGACGTGTCCGATTCCCCGCCGGCGGGCAGGGTCTGTCTGGTGTAGTGAATGATTGTCGAGAAAAATCACTTCCAGCTCATTGTTCGTTCGCATGCTGCATTGTTACTGTTTTTAAAAGTGCGGATTTTTCGTATCGTTTCGATTTTTATTCGCATCCGTTTTGTTCATCGTGTTCGACCCTCATATTTATCATTGGATGCAGTTTATCAGCAGCTCTAAAACTCGTCATAGTAGTTGAGATTGGCAAAGATTTATTCATTGAATGCTTAGTGTGCAATATATTGTAAAAATGTCCCTTACTTTCAGACAATCAGGGACGCCATTTCAGACCCAGCAAATTTGGATGTCAGCAGAATAAAAGTCTTGCTGGAGGCAACGCTGGAAGCTCGGCGGAAAAGCCCGGAGAATGAACTCCCTG
This sequence comes from Dermacentor albipictus, assembly GCF_038994185.2. Classification (NCBI taxonomy): domain Eukaryota; kingdom Metazoa; phylum Arthropoda; class Arachnida; order Ixodida; family Ixodidae; genus Dermacentor; species Dermacentor albipictus. Next base: position 74,806,053 of record NC_091821.1, read on the forward strand.
TGTACTTTCTAAACCCAGACGTGGTACGACCACCTTTAAATTCTTGACTTTCCATTTCACACAAATGTTATGACAGTTTTCGCTTTTTTAAGAAATGGTGGTGATGTTGGATCCAAAAGTAGATACACCAGATGACACTAGAGTGGTGCATGTAGTGCACACATTAGGTGTCTTGTCCACCATGCCTTCTAGTTGATTTGGTAAAATTTGTTACAGTTGGAAAAAATAGTACTATCAACATTGCTACACGACAGGAACATTTCTTTAATGTGCACATTTCTGTCCAAAGGTGCAAGCATTGTGGAATTGCAGTTTTTGTTTCTGAAATGTTATTCATGTTTTATATACAAAACTAGTGCTGTGTTAGCTTTCTGTGACACCATTTTTTTTAAACCTAAGAACACCACAATTGAAATGTGTAGTTCCAGAGATTCAGCCTTGTCACTGTGTCTAGCCTCCTAGGTATACTGAACACTCTGTGTACATTATTGCAGCTTGCACTTGAGGCCGAACTGAGGTTCGAAGCTTCTTATGAAGACATGCTAGCCAAGCTTCAACATATTCGAAAGATGCTGGGTCGAGCGAGCTTCATCGAGATTGACGAGTACCTTCGGCCAAAAAAAGCTGAATCTGCCCTGATCTCATTGGTAAGCATTCTTTATGCTCAACGTGCTAACACGCCTTCGCTCACGTGCTAGTCCATACTTTAGCACATTTGTAAAAATCAGTCATTGATCTAGTCACATTTATGCTTTGGAAAAAAATAGTTTGCAACTTAGATGCCATTTTGTTTAGTTTTGCTGAAGTTGTAGATACCTATTTAAGGAATTGAGTAGCTACCAGTTCTGGCAAATGCTAGAGGGCATTTTGCTGCAGTGCAGTGAACCAAAGTTTCTTTTCAAGGAGACACATGAACGAGGTGTGCCTATTCCTGGCCCTTGTATCATCGCCCAAGACGGACACAAAGTCGTCTGCAAGGGCCACACCATTGATCTGGCTGCGGGATCATCACTGGAGCATGCTCTAATCATTTGCGTAACACTTTATTTTATCTTGGATATCACGTACCCAAATGCATTTGGTCAAACTTTGGGTTTGGTCCAGACAGCATTAGCTAAGAGGGAGCCTTCTCCGCGCTGCTTGATGTCACACAAGCTTACGCTGTGTTTAAAACAGTTGAAACATCCTGCAAGAACTCGTTAGTTGATGAGATGCTGTATGTAAGATCTCCTTTTTTCTTTGAGCACAAACAATGCAAAGAGGTAGCAGTGACTCACACAAACCTACAAACTAAAGGACAGCTATTGGGTTTGGTAGTTCTAAAAACGCATTGCTTAAAGTTGTGGCCAGTCATAACAGCTTTGCTTTAAGCATGTACACGCATTGTCACCACATTTAGGGCAACTGTTTATTGGTCTATTTTCTTTTTTGACTTTGGGCGACAAATGATAGGTGTGATTTTTTGCAAGTGTATGCGGCATACTCAAAGCGATACTGTTGCACTTTGTAGAAAAATGCGTGTTGCTACAGTGAGGCATAACAACACTTATGAGGCTCGCATTAAATACATTACTCTTCCTAGATTAAAAAAGAAAATAGCTGTCATATCAGCAAATTTGCCGTAAGTGTCATTTTCCAAGCTCGTAGCTAAACATTGATATTCGCAGTTATTTGTTTTGCGTACGTTGTAATGGCAAAATTGCAGCCATCCACCAATTATGACTTTTCCACTTATTAGGAATTGCCAAACCCGCTGTTCTCAAACATTGGTCCTGAACATTCGAGCCCAAATTTCGACCAATAGCACATTCGTTGGGTGAACTGGAATAACCAAGTCTTGTGTCACAGTTCCAGGATATTCTGATTATAAAGACTTAATATTGTGTCTACGAGAAATTGTGTTAAGCTGCAGTTTTTAATTAGTGTATATGTGCTACAAATATAAATGAACAAGGCAATTTGTGAATGGAGCTTATTATTAAGATGTCAGGAAAACTGACATTACTGAAATGCCATTTCTTATGACAAATTTTTTAAACTACGAAAGGCTGTTTTTAATTTCAAACCTTTTTGATATGACATCCTGCATAAAAATTAAGCATTGTCAAATGCTACATGAGGCTAGTAGGCAGTTTTTTGTTTTTTTTAGCAAGGTCTGTACCTGCCCTTCAGTTTACAAGTTGTGAATGACTTGCAAGTTGTCTTATCTATAGTCAGAGAAATGCTTTTTGGAGGAAAAGTGTGTCCTCATATACAGGGCTTGCAACATGAGAGTAGTATTTTGTGATTGCTGAAAGTTAGTGTTTCTATCGGCTGTTTTGAATGTTTTCTTGCTGTATAACAGCTTTAGATGCAGGGGCAGCCCTTCCCTTCTAAGCATGTAAAGGTTAAAAAAGAATTTTGACCTCTTAAATGAAGCATTCCTGTCAGCCTTCATTTTAGTGGCAACACATCTTGTTCTTTCCTCTTTGTAGCCTTCTGAATTACTCCTTGTTATCTGTGGTCGATGCAGTGGAATAGCTGTTTAGTGCTTGTGCTTGCTTGGCTCTGGTGAGCGGTGTTATAGCAATTTAGCAGGCTACCTTGCTTGCTTGCTTTGCATGTACCTGTTTTTAAGACCACAAGCTGCCTTATAGTTTCGTCTTATCTAGTCGGGCAGAAAAGTCCTATTTGGAGGAAGCTGTGTCCTTTTAATGCTTTATGAGTTATCTATTTCTTTAGCACTACCTTGTTGTAGTAGTGCTAAGAGATCTAGATATGTTTGAATGTCTTTTATTATCAGAATGTTACTTTTTGTTGGGCGTGACTTTGATTATTATATATGCTATTATCGTTTTTAATGCACAGGAAGAACTCTGCTTTTTATTATTTAGCGTTCTTTTTAATGATTCCACATTGTACTGATGGCATGCAGTAGGCTTCATTGTTTATTGCTGTGCAGTATGGGTCTCTTGATTGTTTATTTTGCAATGATGTTTTTGCATTGTTGCGGTTCTGAACGATTATGTAAAAGTTTTTATGTAATAAAATATCAAAAAGAGCATCTGTGTAATTATTACAGTAGTGTTTCGTACTAATGAATAAGTGTATTTCCATTTTAAAACAGCAGGACTCTGTTTTTGGCACCATTTTCCGGCAAGACTTCTAGCAGAATTCTTTACAGGGTTACTTCCTGCCATTTATTACTACATAGATGACCTGCCTAGCTGAAATAGTGTTGCAGATATTATATATATGTGGTATTGTTCCAGCAAAAGTAGCAGTCAATTTATACAAAACGGCACTCCAGGAATAAATATGTGGAACATGGTTTTACTTATACCATTCTTCACTGAAGAGGAACATTGTTCCACACATTAGTGTGTGGAACGTGGTTTCTCTTACATCATTGTAAACTTAAGAGCAACAATGTTCTTCATATTTAAAATTTATCCAGCTCCCGTGTTACTCATATATAAGGGGAACTTTTTTGCAAAAAAGTCGCCCTTACTAAGAGGAACCTATGTGTAACCAGATTAAGAGTGTACAACATGACAGTTACCGTGGTTACGCCCACAAAAATTTATGTCAAGCACAAGCCACTGCCATTCGAACTAGAAATGAAACATTCCGATGGAAGCGGATAAACACCCGTGTACAGCGTTTTGCGTGCACTTTGAAGAACCCTAGGTGGTCAAAGTGAATCAAGAGACCCAACCCCTTCCCAATCACTCAATCGAAAAAGTACATTTCAACAGCCTTGACAAATAATGCGCGCTAGGAGAAGGTCGTCGTTGGTAGGAGCAAATTTATATCATTTTTAACTTAAGGTGTCTGTCCTCCATATCGTGCGTTTGCATAATAGACTGATTGAGCGGGTATCAACGGCAAGAGAGCTGACCGCCAGAAATAAAGGAACAAATCTCGCTCCACGATCCCACCTCCTCTTGCATCGTAGTTATTTCCTTTGGCCACCCTAACCTTCCTGCTTATAGATCGCTATGTAAGTAAAGAAAAGAAAGACGGGCCAGGAGCAGCAAGGAAAATAAAAAGAAGAGAAAGAGAGAAACACGGCGCAGCTTTGCCGTTCTATGCCGAGCTCCGAGCGACGGCGCAGCTTAAATGCGTCTATAGATGCGTCGGCGCGCAGGAGAACGCGCCTTATTTAAAGCTGTTATTTATGGGCCGTATTAGCGCTGACAGTTTATGAGTTTCTTTAGAAGCACGGGATATTGATATGTAGACGCGGGGCTTTGTTATAGGCATTGACCCCCGGCATCCATGGGCCGCACATCTTCATTCTTCTTTATAGATGAATACATTTTCTTTTGGAAACCGCGAACGAGAGGGCGCGGAGGTCGACACGGAATAGTGCCAGACGGAGCGAGGCAAAAGGAAAGAAATAAATGCGAAGGTTCGAAAGAACGACTGCCGCCTATTCTGTAAGAGAGATTTGGTTGTGTACAAGTCGGCGCTCGATTCTCAGCGAGCCCACAATCGCGGCCCTTGTGAGACGCTCGAGACGTTGAGTTGCCCAATAAAATAAAAAGAAAGAAAGAAAAGGAAGTTGATGGAGCGGTGCGTGTGCGTGTGTGTGTGTGTGTGTGTGTGTGTGCGTGTGTGTGTGGCTAAAATGGCGTGAATTCAATTGCACATAATTGGTAAATGCAAACTGTCGTAGCATAAACTTAGATCACTTAAAGTGACGCGGGTTAATGTATTTAACCAAATTAGACCAAATCAAACTGTAGATTCATTTTTAACTATCAAAGATGGGGAGGGAGGGGAACGGTGTAGGTTGTCAAAGCTGGAAATAGCTTGACAAAGTACAAGAATATTTTTAAGAAGGATTTGACAAAAATAGCATAAAAAAGCATGTGAAGTTAAAGCAGGCTTACAGTGCATAAAATATCGAGATATAGCATAATAATCTGAGAAGAGAACAAATATAAATAAAGCTCAAATATGTAATAATATAAACAGTCCGAGTAATCTTCCGTAAAGGCGCACCTGCAAAAGCATTATACGCTGGTTGTGACAGCCGCAGACGTTCAAAGTAGAATTTAGTCTGGTCGGTTCGCTGCGGTTCTTGCCTTTCTTGTTAACGACGTCATTAAAACGGAATTAGGAGGAAACGCAACAATTTTGTCAGATTCTCGCGACCGGCGAAAAGGAAGAAAAAGAGAAGCAGAGGCTGTGAATATATGTGAGCAAGAGTGCAGCAACACGGTTGGTTGACTCAAATGAGTAATGAAAAATGCTTTTATAATGTTACAATGTGTCATAGAACATTATGAGAGGAAATGGACCGTCACAAGCTCTCTCTTTGGGGGTATATATATATATATATATATATATATATATATATATATATATATATATAAAGGAAGGGACACGTTCCATGCGTGGGTCTTTGAGCCACGTAACGTGGGCGTAGGTCAACTTACAAAAAACCTAACCAACGAAAAGAACTGCAACGCATTGCATTGCACTATCGAATGAAGACTATTATCGCTGCATGACTACAGTCTAAGATTGTTAAACGAGGAGTAGCGATGCTCTGCTTAGAATCGGCTCTCCGCAAATCGTGTGTGCTAAAGATGCAGCTTGCCTTTGACAAACAGATTTCCCGTCTTAAGACGGCAGGGTTCCCTGACTCGATGGTAACGCCAGTGGTGGAGACCCTCCTGCAGAAGGTAAAATGATCTAGGGGCAAAGCAAGGGTGAGGACGACTACTATGGCCGTAAGACCTGAAGTGGTGCCGTATATTCACAGGGTCGCTCACAACCTAAGGAAGGTGGCAGGCAGGTTTGGAGTCCCCCTTGTCTTTTCAGCCCCTTTTAAGCTGGCGCGGCTCTGCCCTCGCACCTCCCGTGATCCTAAAGGAAGGCAAGGTTGTGGCAAGAACCACACCAAGCCATATGCAAAATGCAATGTAGGAGTTGTGTACGAAATCCCCCTGGCGTGCGGCAAGTCCTACATAGGGCAGACTGGACGGTGCCTAAATGATCGAGTGAGGGAACATGAACAAAAGTTAACGAAAGATGACTTGGCGCACTTACCTGCGTACTGCAATGCCTGTCGCTGTGCACCTCTTTTTGAGGAGATAGATTCTGGGAAAAAGCCCTGACCAGACTGCACGTGAACTGAGGGAGGCTTATCACATAAAAAAGAAAGGTCAAGACTGTGTTAGCGATACCTCCATTGGTTGTTTCAATCGGAAATAGATTTTTTTGATAATTGGTTGCCACGCTAAGCTGATGTGTATTCTTGTTTGCTGCGATCTGCGCATGTACTATTTGCCTATATATGCGCACGGGCTGCTGTGAATAAAACAGTTGAAAGTTACCGCCCGTGCTGTTTATGTGTTCTCACCCTCTGTCCCCGTCTTTATTTGCGGTCAATATGATATGCGGTGTTTGGTCAGATTAAATAGAGCCAGAATGAGAACAGTCAGTGTGTTTAATCTGCTCTCTCGTTTATCAAAGACTCTTAAAGCGCAACGCATACGCGTGTTCATTGTTTTCCGCCCTTTGTTTCATTACATGGCGTACCCAGTCTTTTCTCATTCAGCAGATTGCACGTTCAAATGAACTCACACTCATGAATTCCTCAGTGTTCCTCCGACACTAGTGTTTGGGGGTTCATGCCTACATAACCGCAGCAGCCAGTTCCGTAGGAGAAAGGTGGAGTCAAAAGAAGAAGAAACAGGGTTAATTACTCTAAGTTGATATAATTTCGTCAATCCTGTCACTCTGTCGCAAAACAGATGACACCATAGCAAACGATATCACAGCATCACATTCTCGAGATATTTCCTTGTTTTAAAGAATACATATTAGCGCTACAAGGAACGAAAGACTCAGGAAGGGGGGATGAGAAATAAACACAGCGGGAAGCAGAGCGAGAAACAGTGCCTTGTTCGTACAAATTCTGAGACTCAGCGGCAAATTCTGAAATTCAGCGGCAAATCACTGCCCCGCTAATGCATAGTACACTGGAGTACAAATCGCATTCAGCCTGTGCTTTCCTCGAAAGCTCGCTGTTTCCGCGGAGTTGGCCACGCTTCTCGCGGCACTCATCAGCTCTCCCCGACTGATGTAGTTACCGCGAAACTCACATTAGGCGGTGGATGACGTTTCGCTTAGAGTGTTTTCCCCGCCGAGTGGCAACAGCCGAACCACAAGGACGATCAATCTGTTATTGCGTTCCTAATCGATTCCGAGAAACAGCGGAAAATAAAGAGACTGCGGCGTGTGCGTGCGTGCGTGACAACGGTCGGAGCGGTAGCGTAATGTCTCTCGCTGCAGGACGACGAGCGCCTCTGAAGGAAAGTGAAATGAAATACGAAGCGATGCCGCTGGTACTACGCATCGGTCATCAGGATGCTCGTCGCAAATGACTAGCGAGAACCGAAACCCTGCGGACTTTCCGCAGTGGTCTGGAAATGTTGCTTACTGCTTGTGCACTGACTAAATAGTTCACCGAACTGGCGGGCGGCTTTACGTTCCATAGCTATATATGCTGCCGACAATGAGGACACCGCAGTGGGTGGCTCTGGAATAATTTCGCCCATACCCACCGTGGTTGCTCAGTGGCTATGGTGTTGGGCTGCTGAGCACGAGGTTGCGGGATCGAATCCCGGCCATGGCGGCCGCATTTCGATGGGGGCGAAATGCGAAAACACCCGTGAACTTAGATTTAGGTGCACGTTAAAGAACCCCAGGTGGTCGAAATTTCCGGAGTCCTCCACTACGGCGTGCCTCATAATCAGAAAGTGGTTTTGGCACGTAAAACACCATAATTTAGTTTTAGTTTAATTTCGTCCATCTGGCGTCCCTTATAACGTGCGCTGAAACCTAGGCATACAAGCGCTTTTTCCACTTCGCTCCCATCAGAATGTGCCCGCTGTGGCCAGGGCCGCATTCCGCTTTCGTAGCGATGCCTCACACTCGATTCTATGCCACTTTTATCATGTGCCGTTCACGCTCGGCTGATCACATTGATAACGCGGGGAGAGTGTCACTCAGACCGCTGATGAAGCGCGAAAAGGCATAGCTACAATATCGCCGCCCATGCTGTAATCAACGCTGCGAGCTGGGGCTAAGCAGCAGGGCGCCATCGCGGGGGTATACTTTGCCACCGCGGTGGATAACACACTTTACAAAGATATTGCTGCCAGCTGCTGTTGATTTAGCTGAACAAGTGTTGAAGGTATTATTTAATATGGAGCGGAGCGAAAATGTCTGCCTCATGAGACACCACGGCAAGGCGAGAGCCTTATCTTTATTCCCATGTAGAGGGCCGAGGGAGAGTGATGCCGAATCACTTTTCAGATTTTCCGTATACTACGTGTTCAAATTTCGTTCGTTGACGGAAGCGGCATGGGAGGCAAGTTAGGTTTACCTGCGAAGGGTAAACCGTAATTTCATGAAGACTGGAGGAGAGGCCCGATTTTATTCACCACTGTCTCGTTCTTTTTAACCACATGTCCTCAGTACTGCGCATGGCGCGGCATGCGCATTGTCCACTGTGACACGCGTGCGGTGCCCATCACATCGTTCCCATCTGGATTATAACGAGCTATATATATATATATATATATATATATATATATATATGGCAAACCGTCTCCAGTTTCAATTAAATAGGTTCACTCTCTCAAGTTTCTTATGACACTATATCTCTCTCTCGCAAAACAGTAGCGAGAACGAAACAAGTCTGATGTATCGTCGCACCTCCGTCCATATGCGTGCCCTGTACAAACAGTGCGGCCAACCGAATTCGTCTCACACCTTGCTGTCATTTTATAGAGTATACGCACGCGCTGTATAGCGCACTCTTACGCGTCGTGTAACACATTCTGCGCTCACATTGTTCGGCGAAGCACTGAAACGTGCGTTTCAGCTGCTTGCACAAAGATGGTTTTGTATTCGACGACGCGTATGTACATCGCGTAGCTGAGGCATGGTTTTCGGCTGCATTACAGGAGAGCGATTCCACTGCGGCTGAACCTAATAGCGCAACTGCATAGTTTTCAGGACCGTGAGACCGAGACACGAATGCGGCCATACAATGGCCGTGCATATGAGTTCAGTCCGTGGTTCTCAAAGCAACGCGTTCTAAGTTAGGCAGTACAGAGTGCAGCATTCGCGCATTTTATACATCGAGAGAAAGCGCAAGTAAGCGAACGGAACGATTTAACTAGCACCATTAAATTTTCATCGTCTTTTCGGGCATTCAAACGTGCACTTAAGCTTTTTTGGTGTATAAGTTTACATAGTTTATTTTACGACCTTTGCCATTTGTATGTATTGACAGTATCTTTGTTTACTATAGAATTGTATACTGACAATTGTGTTTCGTTTGAATAATTTTTCTCTGTTGTATTTT